>NC_089867.1:1910000-2567500 GCF_036373705.1 Amia ocellicauda
CACACACACACACACACACACACACAATCTGTCATAAAGAGTAACATTCCTTGTGAAAAATCTTACAACAAAATCAACAAGTCTATCATCTTTGATCTTACACACACAAAAAAAAAAAGGAGACAGGGTGTTTCTCCCCACCTTAAATCAACAAACCTCACCTCAGGTGAAGAAGAGAATACAAATAATTCCCTCTGGGTCATTTTTTTTTTTACTTAACAAAACAATGTCACATTTTGAAGAACATTTCAGCATGATGATGATTAAGTGGGCTGAATATTTATCTAAACAAAAGCAGTTCCGTACACATATAGGAAGGATTAAATAAATACAGCCTGCTGAGATTTTCAGACCATAAAGCCTCCATTCAAGTCCACTTGCAGTGCTGAACGAAGCTTGTTTGAACATTCAGAACCACTTCTGTTTGCAGTTCTGTTATGAGTTTCAATCCTGCATAAAACCGCAAATATGAATTTATTACCCAAGAGACAGGAGAGCAAAGTGATTGTTATGAGCAATTTAGAAAGGACTGGAGTGCTTACATTCCAGTGGGTTAGAAGTCCCATTTTCATCCCTCAAATGAAATTCCCTCATTTTGCATGAGACCATTAAAAAGTGAGTCATTATTCAGGCAATAGCAATTCACTCCTCTAGTAGCTGAGGTTTGACTGTAAACAATAACAATTGGAGCAAAAGGAGGAGTGTAATGACTGCCTTTTCTGTTTTTTTTTGTTTTTGTTTTTTTGGAACAACACTGCTACGACAGATAATGTAAAAAGTTAACTTGAAGGATTGCCCTTTTCCTTGGTTATATGCTTTCTTTGCTTAGTGATCAATGTATTGGACACCTAATTATTTTGCTGCTGGAAGATGGCTCATTGAAAGCACTAGAAAATTAAGTCTTCCGTCTGTACAGGAAGCTTTCCAAAGAAGTGGCTCAGAGGAACTCTCACACAGCCTGTAGATCAGTGTTAAGAGTTGTGCTTCTAGCATTCCGTGCTTCTTACACCTGTCCGTTTGACCTGCAGCTAGTATATCCGACACTACAGTCTTAAGTGGCATGTAATTCATTCCAACACTTTGCATGAAGTGAATAAAAAAAAAAAAAAGAATTACAATATGAATTCAGATTGATTCACTCATAAATCAACATTCCTTATAAAGTGACAGCTAAAAGCAAAAAGTGCCATCACACAGGAATACTTAAACAGGTGTGTATTTTATATTTCTTCCAAAAGCTTCAATTAAATTGATGTAATCTGTCATAAAGAGTTACAATTTCTCTCACACAAAGTTATTCCCACACTTAGGTGGTGCCCTGTATTAAAATACATGTAATTTTTTCTAATAGTTAAGGCCCTGTGTCATTCCTCCCAGCACAAGGTCGTCATGTAGTCTATTTCATTAAACCACTAATTCATAATATTTAATCATGTCAATTAATCATTCTATTAATGCACATTGGTACGTTGATTAAGTGGCAGCAGTTATGGACATTTATTTTGTTATAAATCCCTGTTTTACTAATTAGCGCCTGACAGATATATCGGAGCACCGAAATACAGAAATATCGGTATCTGCACATATTCCTTAGATAATGCACCAATACATTTACTCAAACCACTGAGTAAGAGAATTGGGACTAATGAGATATGCAGGGAGAAAAAGATTAAGAGTTGCTGATGATATCTAAACCCTGGTTCACGTAGACAATACAAAAGCAATTAGGTAGATCTAGTTCCTTTCACACAAATGGCAATATGAAAGGCAGGTTCAAAAAGGTCCTGCAGTCACCGAGAACATGTCAAGCAGATCAACTCCAGCTATCTCCCACAGCACAATCCAGCGTTTACTTTAACAGGCTGTATTATAAATGGAAAATTTAAAGCAGCTCTTGGCACAAGGTAACTAACTACTTTGTGGGGGAATATTGCCAAGGTCAGACTTGTTTCTGTTGCAAGCAAGTTAAACCTTATAGTGTGAGGGTGTCTGTGTGTGTGGGCAGTTAATGTTTTCTATAGTGACTGATATGTATCGGCCCAATGATATCGACCAACTGCTTCTTAAGGGTGTACTGAAATGGTTTTATGAAAAATATGGCAAAAGCATTTAAAATAAGTCTTCAACAAAAAGAGCTGAGGAAGCAGGGTGTACAAAGCCATTACCAAAACTGAATTGCATGTTTAAGAAACAACTGCCAACATTTGCAGCTGTTTTTGAAAGTATTAATTGATACAATGTTATTCAGTTAGTCATTTAAGTTAATAAATACTGTTCATTAAATTATACCAGTTTATTAATTATATATTTTCAGTTCGTAGAACATCGATTCACAAGGAGAAAACCGTAATAGTCCTACACTGGGGAAAGGTAATTAGATGTGGCTTGGTTCCCTTGTAGACTGTGATTATCTCTCTGCTGAGATTGAAGATGTATACAGTGAGGGAAAAAAGTATTTGATCCCCTGCTGATTTTGTACGTTTGCCCACTGACAAAGAAATGATCAGTCTATAATTTTAATGGTAGGTGTATTTTAACAGTGAGAGACAGAATAACAACAAAAAAATCCAGAAAAACGCATTTCAAAAAGTGATACATTGATTTGCATGTTAATGAGGGAAATAAGTATTTGAACCCTTCGACTTAGTACTTGGTGGCAAATCCCTTGTTGGCAATCACAGAGGTCAGACGTTTCTTGTAGTTGGCCACCAGGTTTGCACATATCTCAAGAGGGATTTTGTCCCACTCCTCTTTGCAGATCCTCTCCAAGTCATTAAGGTTTCGAGGCAACTCGAACCTTCAGCTCCCTCCACAGATTTTCTATGGGATTAAGGTCTGGAGACTGGCTAGGCCACTCCAGGACCTTAATGTGCTTCTTCTTGAGCCACTCCTTTGTTGCCTTGGCTGTGTGTTTTGGGTCATTGTCATGCTAGAATACCCATCCACGACCCATTTTCAATGCCCTGGCTGAGGGAAGGAGGTTCTCACCCAAGATTTGATGGTACATGGCCCCGTCCATCGTCCCTTTGATGCGGTGCAGTTGTCCTGTCCCCTTAGCAGAAAAACACCACCAAAGCATAATGTTTCCACCTCCATGTTTGACGGTGGGGATGGTGTTCTTGGGGTCATAGGCAGCATTCCTCCTCCTCCAAACACGGCGAGTTGAGTTGATGCCAAAGAGCTTGATTTTGGTCTTATCTGACCACAACACTTTCATCCAGTTCTCCTCTGAATCATTCAGATGTTCATTGGCAAACTTCAGACAGGCCTGTACATGTGCTTTCTTGAGCAGGGGGACCTTGCGGGCGCTGCAGGATTTCAGTCCTTCACGGCGTAGTGCGTTACCAATTGTTTTCTTGGTGACTATGGTCCCAGCTGCCTTGAGATAATTAACAAGATCCTCCCGTGTAGTTCTGGGCCGATTCCTCACCGTTCTCATGATCATTGAAACTCCACGAGGTGAGATCTTGCATGGAGCCCCAGACCGAGGGAGACTGACAGTTATTTTGTGTTTCTTCCATTTGCGAATAATCGCACCAACTGTTGTCACCTTCTCACCAAGCTGCTTGGCGATGGTCTTGTAGCCCATTCCAGCCTTGTGTAGGTCTACAATCATGTCCCTGACATCCTTGGACAGCTCTTTGGTCTTGGCCATGGTGGAGAGTTTGGAATCTGATTGATTGATTGCTTCTGTGGACAGGTGTCTTTTATACAGGTAACAAGCTGAGATTAGGAGCACTCCCTTTAAGAGAGTGCTCCTAATCTCAGCTCGTTACCTGTATAAAAGACACCTGGGAGCCAGAAATCTTGCTGATTGATAGGGGATCAAATACTTATTTCCCTCATTAACATGCATATACATTTATAACTTTTTTGAAATGCGTTTTTCTGGATTTTTTTGTTGTTATTCTGTCTCTCACTGTTAAAATACACCTACCATTAAAATTATAGACTGATCATTTCTTTGTCAGTGGGCAAACATACAAAATCAGCAGGGGATCAAATACTTTTTTCCCCTCACTGTAGATGTAGAGGTAGCCATGATTAAAGTTGCGGTAATAAATGTACTTAAACCCAAATTGTTTATAGGACTCCTAAAATCATACACGGATGCACAACAGCAGCACAACCAAACAATTACCTGCAATTATTGCACTGGCCGTGAAAAATACAAAGTTGATGGGCACGACTTCTGTTGCATTGAAAAGCTTCATCGCCTGGTTCAAAAATCTAAAGAATAAAATTAAATAAAATGTATTAAATGCACAGTGTAGAATCATATGTCTGTGTGTAAAGTTATACTAATTATAGCAGTTTAAGTAAAATGCAAGACAGCATAATTCAATACATTAGCAAAGTAAAAATACAATGCAAGAAAAGCAACACACGGAAAAGGCTTCCAATTCAACTCTCTTAAACTGAAAACTGAATATTCTGTGGAGGGTTGTGCCTGTAGTGATGATAATGATTTCTAGACTGCAAAGCAAAGAGATTGAGATCTATTGAGAAATTCCATGTGGAGGCCGAATATAAAGTAAGTAATACGTCAATAAGATCGTGTACACCGCAGCCTTCTTTCATCTGATGCTATATCTTTTTAAAATGCAGGCATCAAATATTTACTTCACCCTTTGTGTTTCTTGCTGGACATATGGGAGTGGTGCATGACTGAATACCTACTTATTTTTAAGGCTGTATATCTTATTTTATGCCAATATAAACACAAGATAAAATGGAGCAGCTATGTAAGTCTGACAGACTGATGTGCATATATAATGAACAATTCAGAAGCTTGAATGCAGTTCATATATCTATATATAATTTGTAGAAATGAATGTAACTGTAAAATAAACACTATTTTGCCATATTGTATACGTTTCATGTGAATAGCTGGGATAAAAGTGTGAATGTTTGGTACTAGGAATTATTTGAATCATTCATAAGTTTCAGATGTGTAAAATCTCTCCATATCAATTAAAAGCTTCCTTTTTTGTTTTTTGTTCACCAAATTGGGCAGATCAGTTTCAAGATTAAATTTTCATGACTCTACTGTAATTAAAACATGAACTTACTTGATCTGAAAAGCACAGGAAGCAACCATTACCACCACCATCACATAGAATATGGGGTACGTGAGCTGCAAGCTGCCTTTCACAGACTCAGTTATCATGCCTGAGACAGCCTTCACAGAGATGACTGTCACAGAGGCTGCAATGACAGTAACGCAGAAACCAATAGGATAAAACACTCTAGTGTAAATCAGTCGTGAATGCATTATGGAGGTGAGGAACACTTATGTACTCTTTAATGGGGTAACTCCAGCTCTGATAGAGGACAGACCTCCAGCAGAAGGGCCCTCTAACAGCACATCTGAACAAATTCCAAGGTAGTACAAATAATAAAGGTAGTGGGAGGAAATAAGCACTGCAAAATTGTTCCAAGATCAATCTCTCATTAAAATATTAATCCAAATACAGTGGTGATTGGTGTCTTGCCCAGATCTTTCCTATCATTGTTATCACACTTTAAGTCAAGTGACTGACAGTGAATGCATTCCTTGAGTCATAGTGAAACAGTCCTTACCCAGCAAAGCCACCAACATCATCACCACAACAATGTGCTTCAGCTTCTTCCTCTTGTACAGGTAAAGCAGGATGCAAAACACAATAATTTCAAAGACCTACCAATAATAATAATACAAAAAAGTTAACATTACAAACTTAAAATCCAAATAAATTAAATCGGCATCATTAAGCACTAATTATCATGGACTTCTACCGTAGTTACAGTAATTCTATGATTTATTTTTTTAAGCATACAGTTTATTTGATCAAAGAACAGAACCTACTATCATTATTCTCCACAATATATTGAGAGCACTATACAACTGACATGTCTGAAATTACATATAATACTATTAGCTATGTAAACAGATGTAGTCTTCAGCACACCAAGAGCACATTTTGCAAGATTTCTTAAACAGTGGTAACATGATAAACATCCAATACTCATTTCAATGTGAGTGAGTTTCAATGCTAAATGAAAACCACATGCCAGCAATACCACTTTTCAGTGTGTTATGAGATTCATTGTCTGCACATTGAATTTTTTCCCCATGATGATCAAATCAAATGTCTATTTTTGGACTAAAGAACACAGAGGAGCTTAATTAAATAGGTTTGTGATATTCTGTGTAAGTATTTAAATATCAATATCAATTGCAAGCTCTTTAAAACTTCTGCTGCAAATATTACCCAGTAAAGGAACACAGGCATCAGTACCAGCTAATGGTGAAACTGCCTTCTTCTAATCCAGACTGCTTGAATTAATCATAACTCAAACAACTTGCATATCCTAATAATCAATTGCAAGGTGTCGTTCTGTGGTGTTAAACATTAGTCCTCTACATTCAGAACTCTTCCTTCATTATTATCAGAGAAGACATTAGACAAACAGCTGAAAATCACATCTCGCATAGATGTCTGCTGTGCAAATAATTCATTAATCTATATCAATAAACAAATCAATCAGCAAATCTGAAATGAAATATTTGAAAACAAATATTTTTGACACTGATCCATCCACAGGGGTCCTATGCAGCTGAATTCATTGCAATTTTCTGCTGTGCTGCGCCAGATTATATTGCTGGTGGATTTGATTTTATTCCCATAAAGAAAAGTAGTGAAACCAATAGAGAAGAGCTTCAAAGGTTTTATGCACGACATCCCCTTATAAACCCATTATTAACTGTATATTGTAGATCAGACTGAAGTTCACAAAAAGCAGGAAGCCATCTTTATATGGCAATACATTCACAGTATACACAGAGGCCAGTTCTTGAAATAATACTGTCTTTAGACTGAAGAGAACAGTATTCAAAACACCAAGTAGAGACTTGGTATGGTTAAATTACTCCTTCTCTCACACCCACACAGTATACATTCAAAATAGGACTACAGCCATGAAACATCTCATCACTCCAGAAACACTAACTGAAGCAACTTCAGCTGCTCTCTAATTTTGTTGTAATACAGAGATACAGCATTAGTTATGGCATCTCACATACTAGGTAAACGAGAAAATGCCAGCTGACAGAGTACTTCCGGACCGTCTGAGCTGTAATTTTCTGTGACATGTTGGGGGCAAAAGTGACAAGAAGGTATGTTCCTGTAACAGTCAGAGCTCCACCTGCAAAAATCAGCAAAAGACATTTTGTTTTATTTTCAAAATGATGCATTTTAGTTGCACTTATGTTTCAAGTGAATTATATGGCTATGTGACCGAGATTGTTTTCTTTCCTGAATCTATATCTAAACAAGATTCAGCTTAGGGTCTTCAATGCTTGATTGCTTTTGTTTTTCATCCTCTTTGCAAGTCTCCCCAACTAATAAAGTTATGGGTCTTTTTTTTCCATAGAGTTAGAGGGAAACAGTCAACAAAGTGTTTGGTTCACATGTACTCAGGTGTTAATATCAGTGTATAAGTACCTGTGATTTTTCTGTTCCATTTAATTTTATTTTTATAACTTTTAAAACTTAAAAGTATAACCCTCATCATAATCATGGCTGCTGTAAATATGACAAAGGAGAGCTCTTCAGTATTTCATTAATTTCATAGCAGAAAAGACCATCTACAAGAGCATGGAATCTATCTTCCCCCTCCACAGCTCAGGTAATAATTACATTCAGTGGTAGTGTATCATTATAACTCCACATTCACTGGGACAAGATATTAAGCTAGCTTTTAAAAGCAAAGGCATTAAAGTCTCATTCAGGCATTATTTACATATTTGCCAAATTGAGTCTCATTGCACTACAATAAATAGATCAAATAAAGGCTCATAACAAATGAATGCATTATAACATTTGTTTAACAATATAAAATGATAGTAACTGTTTATCTCCCATTATTAATGAATTATAATTATAAGGGATAAATGTAATCTAAAATGTAATAAACAGTCACATTACCACTGATCACAATTACCCAAGCTGCTGCGAGGAAGACAAATCCAATGCTCTTGTATGTGTAGTCTGGTCTGCTATCCAATAAGTGTTGAAACATCACATCCTAAAGTACCGAAGAACTCTCCTTTGGGGTATTTACAGTAGCCATGACTGTGGTGAAAGCTTTTCATTATTAAAAGTTACTAAAATAGAATGGAACATACAAATCTGAGAATTTACTTATATACTCCTTCTAACACATGAGTACACATAAACCAAACATTTTAGGGACTGTACTAGTTCCCCTTTAAATATGGTACTTTTTTGGCAGAAAAATGCTGGAATATTAAATATGACAATGATTACATTACTATATAGCGTTTTCTCAATTTCTAAATATGTCTTTCAAAGGCCATAGTGTGAAGAAAAGGTCATCACTGGAGAAGGATTGTTTAAGTGGTAGAGTTAGAGGAAAGCTTGAATATCAGAATCAAATCGAATCAAATAACAATTCAACTCTTTACCACCAACACTATTATTCAAATATTGTTTTAAAGTTTACCATGCTTTGCATGACACGCGTTAAAAAAGTCAGTTAGTTAATAGTACCTACCCAGTATATCAGAAGCACGTAACGTCTCTTTAAGGAAAATTACAGACATTACTGCACTAGCTGAAAAAGAAAAAGCAAAGCACACGCTTCAGTGACCATTATAATCCCACTTGCAATGTCACCACACAGCGGTGAGATATCACTTCATCATCATCTGTTCACACACAAGCCTCTTTATTGCACAGCTCTAAGCTGAGGTAAATTTAAATGCTGGATTTCAGTTAACAAGGGCCTTTCAGGAATATAGCCATTAAAATCAGTCACTATATCTTTTCGGAAACAAATTAGAAAAATCTAAGACTGACATCATTATTACACACTAACGATAATTACAGCTTAATCATGAAATTGGTTAAATGTTGGTGTATATGTGAAAAACAAAAAATGAAATGTCAACCCCTCCAAATGGGCAAAGAAATTACATTAAGTAGCCACCAGTGCCCCAGACAATAGCAATGATGATGAGACAATTATAATTAGCATGCACACAGACATTCAGAGGAATAATACAATTATAACCAGGAGCATAATACACTCCTGTTGAAATCATTAGTTTCACATACAACCTCCCACAGTAAGCTGGACGAACATTACATTAGTTTCAATCAGTCTTATACTAGAACACAAGTAATTGTGGCTTAATTACCTGATATAGCACTAGTTTAAATCAATGGCAATGTTTTAAAATGTGTTAAATGGTCACAGGGGTATTTGTTTTTCTGACAAAAATAAAACATTGCACATGAAGCTGTGGCTTTCAGGTAAACAGGTATAATTTAAATGTAGGAAACTGACATGCATGCTAAAGAGGTTAATATACATTATATATATATAGGTCCCTGTTCCATGTTAGATATTCACTACAGAAACGCATGTGCAAAGTCATGAAGCTGAAGAATTGCTATATATCAAAATAAGAATTTTATGAAATATTCAATAGATAGCACTAGAACAGTATAAGAGGGAGTGATAAGGGAAATGCTGCATGAGGTGACCTATTTAAATTAAGTATTTTGGTCAGCATAGAAAAATAAGTAAAGATCTGAATTCCATTATCACACTTAGTGAAATTAAGTGCTTAGTGTGATATTTGTCTTCATATGTCTGCATGTGTCTTCACAGCTTACGAACCATAGGTAACATTCATGTATGCCATTTTAACCAGATGTGTACAGGGCTGTTCATTATGACAAAACAAAGAAGATGTTCAGCAGCTGCTTCATTTATTTGTAGTTTGATTTCTTATTAAACCCCCTTTAGGACATTTTATACCACACAGTCCTACAAACTGTTACCATAGCAACTACATATAGGAAGCAGATGTGCAAGCAGCATGATAATGTGGTTCTATTAGATCAGCTCCACACACACAAAATTACATGCTGAGTTTCCAAAAATTCAATAAATGGAACAATACACAAATTAATGGAAAATAACCAATCAAAATGTAACCCAGAGTTATTATTTAACTCAGCACATTTCTTAAACATGTGAGTTATGAAAAACTGAATGAAAAGAACGGCTGCGCTGCATACTTTTTTCAGCTGACTAAAATATGATATATTTCAAACCATAAACTGTTTTGTAGAAAATATTGGTGGTAAGCTTCTGAGTTGCTTATATTTTTGTGGTATATTTAGTTCACTTATTAGTTCATTTTTGTAAGTTCAGAGCTAGTTGATTTGTTGACTAATGTGTGATTAGGTCTTGTTATTTCTATTTGAAAGGTATCTTCCAATTGATTTTATATTGTCTCTCTGTCTTTGAAGTTAATTATTTTCATAACAGTACAGATAAGATATTCTCAAAATTCCAATAATAAAATAAATAAATAAAAAACTCCAATAGTAACTTAACCAAAGGCATTGTTGTATGAACTATACCTTTTTCAGAGCTGGACTATTAATACATGAATATCAGTTTATTGTTATATTCACTTTCAGTAGGTTTTCTTACTCTAACTCTAGTATGGAGTAGTTGCGCTGGATTCCTACATGGAAGGTTATAGGTTCTTAGGTGGGAGACACTGCTGTTTTACCCTTGAGCAAGGCACTTTACCTCTGTACAAATGGGTAATTGTATGTAAAAAGGATGTGATATATAACAATTGTAAGTCACCATGAATAAGGGCATCTGTTAAGAAAGATAATACAGTACTATCTCTTTGGAAGTGTCCGTCCTGTAAAGTTTTGAATTACATTGGGCTGGTGTAACTTTGGACCCAGCTTTTACAGAACTTAAACTCAATAAAACTGATAAATCCAAGCTAGCACTACTTGTTGGCATTTGTATCTCTTTGCAGTGCCAATATTTTCATAACGTAGTTTCCAAGCTTTGCAGACTTTGCATATTTATACAAATTTAAAACTGTGCTCCACAACACAATTATATGATAGATAATTGATTACAGGTTAAACTGTAAATTAACACAAATCAACCATTCAAGAACTGGGATAATATGTAAAATCCTCTTTGCTCAAACACCTAACAGACATTGAGCAGGATACCAGGCCTGCAGGGGACACTGCAGAGAAGTCATAACTAACGGACCAAGACAGCCCACATCCTTTTTGGCTCTCAATATCATCGGCTGGGTAACTTCATTGTGTGGAAAAGAATATTGTTTCTTTGAAGCTGGAGGACCCTCACCCATCATCCCTTAAGTAAACCTTGAAGAACAGATAGGCTTACAGCTGGTGAAGACAATTAAATTATTGGACAAAAATAGGGAAATAAATATATATATATATATATATATATATTTTTTTTTTTTTTTTTTTTTTGGCAGATGCCCTTATCTTGAAAGCCCCTAACAGATGGTTCAGAGGGAATTTAACGAAGATAAAATAACACTGTTCATCGAATGTAATGGAGCTGGAGATATTTGGTGAAACAGATACATTTTCAAAGTCGCCAAGGGCATTTTCACTTTTTATTTTATAACCTTGAGCTTTTTAGGTAGCCAGGCTTCATCTTCAAATCCTCACTGCTGGGAAATGAAACTATACATATAAATATATAAAGTGTCTGTCTGTAAAGGCTGAGGAGAGAGAAAGGGGTCATTTCTCTTGATAAACATTAAGATACTGCACAGAGGGAATAATTGCTCTCTCTGGTGGCAGCCGAGAAGAGCTCAGATGTGTCAGTCAGCACCAAGCACACAGACTGAGCAGCCAGCCGCATGACAGGAATATAATCAGTTTACCCTGCCCTTGATGTCAGGCCGTTTCAAGTGCTTTTAACATGCTCAAAAACGTAGCATAGAATCTATAAAGAACATACAGCAGGACATTTATTCTTGGTTACCCTTTGAAAGTTCTCATTTCAGCAAAATATAATAACTGTGGGATATGCTGGTCATTCTTTAGCAATACATAAATTGTATGTAACCAAATGAAAGACCAGCATACAAAAATACTAAGCGGCTCCATTAGTATCACATCTCATAAATAATGTCCTTTACCCTTCCAAAGGGTCCTCAATCTTTATGAAGCGCTGATGGTTATGGGGCACCAAACTGAAGAGCCCCTCACACATATTTTGATGAACTAATTATGTTGTAAAGCATTTCTCTTTTCCATTGATTAAAAAAATACATTAAAAACAATTTAAAGGAAGGTTTTATGTTTATTCTCTAAACCCAAATTCCAATTCTACAGAAATGCTCTATATGCTGACATGACTATGTCCCAAATAATTCCCTCACTCCCAACTACCTTTGGTTTACTGAGGTCACACAGTATGCACTGGGATGAGTGAGGGAGTAGGATGGAAAAATGACACTTTCTGTCAAACATTAACACTTTTTCTTTTAACCTTTTTAAATTTAGTACATTGTAGGGGTTTAAAATAACCCATGTTGATGCTTTTAAGGTTAAATATTTTTCTCTGTGTTATTAGATAGCTTATTTAATTAGTTCATTTAAAGCAATTTTTTCTTCTGTGTTTTGTACAGTTTTTTCTCATATGTACCAGGACATATGCTTATTTTATTGTATTTGGGACTTATTGTTCTGGTATTGTGTAATGCTTTGAAAAACCAATTCCTTGGGTAATGGTGTACACCATGAATAATTGAATAAATAATTAAAATACTAGTAGTAGTAGTACTAATAATCCCTGAAAAACTATAGATAGGTAGTGAAAGTATTTCTGATGTACTTTTCTAATCATATATTGAAATTGTGAAATTTATTTAATTAGCATACAACTCCACACAACATACATTGCACAAATAATTTGCTTGTTAAATAACCTAACAATATCTAGAATTCTTGCGTCTGCATATTTTACCCATTTGATTCTTCCTTTAAAGCAAGGGATTCTGTGACTTCAGCATAAAACTCCTCCTCAAAAATGTGCTCCTCTGTACACTCGGTTGAGGGGTGCATTGGAGGGTACATAAAGCTCCCTTCAAACCTTCCCTAAGGAATTGGGACACCACTTAAAATGGCTTGCATATTACATCCTCCCCAAAAAGGGAAGGTAATGAGGGAGCAAGGGAAAGGGTTGGGACACAGCCCAAGTGTCTTTGAGTATGTGTACCATGCTATAAAATCCTCGTGGAACCAATTATTTGTCTGGATACAAAAATGGTTGGCCAGTGTCATTACTACACATTTTTTCAATCCACACATAACCCCGTACAAATGGAAATAAAATACTACATGTCGACAGAATCCAATTGTAAAAATGGTCTGCTTGTAAACAAAATGTATATTAAGATGTTTCTCTGGGTATGTTTTTTGTGTAATTAGAAATTACAAATAAAATATTACATTTAAGGCACTAATTATTAAAAAAGATTCAATTACTAAAGTCCACAGTGAACTTCTAGTGTGAGAGACAGTTTCTTACATAAAGTGAGCGCATATAGTATTCAACAGTGGCCATAATTTCTGTGAGAATTATCTTTATAAATTATTTAAAATTAATTAAATTCATAGGTGGTAAAGAAAAAAATGTGGAATTCTGAGCACTTTTGTGATGCACAGCTATTTTTAACAAAAAGGAATATATATCATATGAACAATAAATGTGTAATGGAATATATTCATTACATTTCTAAATTGGAGATTTGTATTATTATTCTTAATTCTTGAGGGGGAGACAGGGTTGAATTCACTCTCAGTACACTGTCAAAAGAAAACAGGCAACCATGGGTGCCTCATCCATCCATTTTCGAAACCACTTATCCTTGTGAGGTTCGCAGGGAAGCCGGAGCCAATCCCGATCCCAGCAGGCATAGGGCGCAAGGTAGGAATACACCCAGGACAGGACGCCAGTCCATCGCTGGGCAACACACAAAGTGCAGTCAGACCAATTAACCCATCCTGCATATAGGTAAGCACCCCGATCCAGGGACTCTGGAGCTGTGAGGCAGCCGCACTAACCACCGCACCGCCGCCATGGGTGCCTCAGTATAGGTTAAATAAAAATACATGAATTAATAATCAAGAATCAAATCAAATGAGCATACCTTCAAAAGTTAAAACTATCTGAACTGTTTGTACAACCTCTCTGGCTCTTTGTTTAATGCAAGATTATTTTAGTCACCATACAGTGATCAGACAGAGGACATTGGTTTGTTGAAAGCTAAAACAAGCTTAGACTGCCAAGATACCTGTGGTAACTCCCCTTACATGGTAAACGGATGATGTGTCCTTTGCTTGACAGGCACAGTCCAAACATTGCAGCTACATTATACACTAGAGTCAATGCTCACACATATCAGAGCTCTCTTTACTTTTGGGCTACAGTTTTAAGTAATTGAATTAATATACTATAATAAATTAAAGAGTATGCCTTCATTTTGTTTTATTATTACAGTCCATTACAGACTGAATGTCTGAAGCAAGAAACACCACCTTACCAATGACAGAGACGCATCCCAGCGGTGCAATGAGTGTAGCTGGGGCAAACCCGTAGGCTGCAAAGTTGCCCAGCTCCCCAACTCCCATTAGAATGATTGCACACCACCAAATGCCAGTCTTGTAATAGGGCTTGGAGCCTTGCTGCTGAGACAAGTGCACATGTGTGTATTTCTGGGGGGAGGAAAAAGAAGGAAAGTCAAACACCATTTAAGCTTAGTGTGCTTCAAGTGTGATAAACAGCACCTATCAGGTTCCCCCAGAGTAATTCAATTCAGAGGAGTAATCTTATAGGTAGGGCTTAAAAATCTTGGTTTCTAAAATCCCAGTCAGTTGTAATTAAGACATATCTACATCCTAATTACGAGAACATTTGCAGTGGAAAACCATGCCAAGTGAGAAAACTAGAAAATTGGCATAAATTGGTTAAATTGAGCAAAGTGCAAAAGCAAGGTTTTGTTTCAACATCAACCTTTCTCCATGTGTAATTATTACAGAGAATATGTTATAACATATGGTTAAAGGAACAATACAACCCTAAACTATTATAGGGGGCAGTCTTCTAGCTGCATCCAGAGGTTTTAGAAAAGTAATAATGTACATACACTTTTTTTTTTTTTTTCAGAATTTATTTACTGAACCCTGGAAATGGTTAGACCTGAATTTCTGCCGTGCAGTTTTTCCTTTACTTGTGTCAGTATGAAATAGCTGTATTATTTAAAGGTGAAATCAACTACAATTCCAAATCATGGTGTTAGTGATTTACAACTATAAAAATAATATCTGTGGAGTACCCTTATTTTTAAAGGGCATAATTAAACTGTAGTTTTAAGTATTCTGTAGAATAATAAAGTAAAATTGGAGAAAACGCAGATTACTTATTAAATAATAATATTTTACACTTACACTAAGAATCTAACTTAAACGTTTATTCATAGAACCATTAGCTGTTTCTCTAATGGTGGCAATGTTACACTGAAGGAACAGTAACTTTGGCAATCAGTTTCATATTATATGTGGTTGCTTATACTACTTAAATATAAGAATACTTTTGTAAAATAAATAAAAAGCCTATGAAAATTTTAAAACTGTAAATAAATGGTTTCCTTAAATGTTCCATTTCCAGCTATAGGACCTTACCTGTATATTTAATGAAATGCTGATCAGAAAGTTTCCAAATATTGCAATGAGAATCCCCAGCAGATGAGTCTGCAAAACAAGAGAATATTAGCAACTTTTGTACATTGAAGTGATACTTTCAGCTGGTTACTTTCTAACATGTTTTCTTACCTATTGATATCACATTTATCATTGCTGTTCTCAAGATAACATTAAACAATTGCTCTGTAATAGTCTGACATGGTAATATTGAATAATGAAGATGCCACAGACCATGGCACAAGAAACACACTGAACCAATTATTTTTTTTCTCAGTCTCCCATTAACTCAGTACTGACCTACAAGCCTCCTTGATCTCCAATGATACAAGAAGAAGGCTCAAGCAGGTAAGTTAAATGAATAAATGCATGAGGAATTGAATATCCCTTATAAATAATATCCTTCATCAAATTTTAGGATCCTTGACAATATTGCCCCAGCCAAGGCCATTAATCAAACAGTGAGCTTCTCTCTTCTGGAACAGGGCAATAGCTATTATGACCAAATACATAGCAAAACAGTGCCTGCACAGAGAAACAGACAAAAAATAAATGTCTAAAGCATATATTTTAAATAGGAAATCTGAACAAACTGCATTCTTCCCAATTGTTTTTTCTAGAGCTTGAGAGATCACGATTGAAACTGGAAACTATATAACCAGGATGCATTAAAACCAGCTCAATCTCTACTCTACCTGTGTTCTCACAGCTATAGACCTTGCCAGGCAATGATTACATACCTACCTGTGGTCATCTGACAAAACACAAACATTGCTCCATCAACAAAAACAAATAAAATTTAGGCTGGGATTAAAATCAAAACTGTGACCCACCTGCTAATAGAAAGCTACAGAACTGTACTCAGTTGCAACTTCATTTTTAGTAAAATGCTACTTTCTTCTAATCATAAATGTAACCGCTATAATGTACAGGTTTGCAGTTTTCTTTTAGAGGTAGGGCTGGGTGATAAATCAATATCAATAATTATCGTGATAATTACTTCTCTCGATAACGATATAAAGATGTTTAGATACATTTTCGATAATTTCGATAATTCAGTACAGCAGTGCACTTCACCTCTGTGATGCAGCAGGAATGTGCAGAGAAGTGACAATATGCCTGTGGAGTGGAACATGCCACTAAACACACCTGCAACTCGGACCACTGGCTCAGCGTCCGTGCCGCCCCAGAGCGGTCTGTAAAACCTGGCCGGTGTCGGAAGTTCATTTGTTGTGGAGGAGCAGAGTGATTGTGGGTTTGGTTTGTGTTTCGTTTTAAAAACAAAGACCGAAAACAACACTACGAACGATAGAGCCTGATGTGGAAAGGACTTTGTGTCTATTTTATTCTTTATGCTTTACGTGATTAGAGACAGTGTAATAAATACACTTTTCTGTTAAGAGATATTAAGAAGAGCTACGTGTATAGACAACATTATATTCAGACACACATTACATTGCTGTAAGAAAACTTTTCCATGTGCAACAATACAATATTTGCTATTTATTATTATTGTTATTATTGTAATCAGTCAAGATATGTGCTAGTAGATATGCATTTTAAACGGCACAACGTGACACTTAATCTATTACTCTCACTACAGATTTGTAACTGCAAATGACACTTTTTGCAGTATTATTTATAATTTACTTAGAAGACGCCCTTAACCAGGGCAATTACAGTTGAAACTAAATACAAACGTTTCACAATTAATCATACAGTAACATCAGCTATAATATAGCAGCTTTAATTTAAATAAAGTGTGCATGTCTCAGTCATTGCGTTTATGGACGCATTTATTAAACCAGTCCTTAATATTTTAGAGGGAAACCCAGATCTGCTGTATTTATTTATTTATTCATTCATTCATTCATTCATTCATTTAACTTGTAAATGGGCACGCGTTAACTAAATTGTGTTCGCCTTCATGCTGATTGTCTCTGTGGGGCTATTATACATCAGACTGCAGATGTTTATTTTATTGAGGAAAAAGGACTGAAAAGGGATTTTACTTAATTTTACTCATGCATTTTGACCGTGTTATTTCATAGTGACCAATTTGCTATTTACGCATAGATGACAGGATGAGCTACAAAGGGTTTGACAGCTTCTAATACAGTAATAGTGTTGAAAAACAGAGGGTAGCGCATTCTGATAGGTCCCTTCTGTCCAACAGGATGTGCTGCCTCGGATTTTAAGTGTTAAAATGCAGTAATAGTGTTGAAAAACAGCTGGTAGCCCATTCAGACAGGTCCTTTATGTCTGACAGGATGAGCTGCTTAATATTTTCAGTCGGGGCAGCTCATTTCAACCAGTAGCCCATTGTTTTCAGATACCGGGCAGCTCATCCTGTTAGGGAAGCACAGTGTGTCAGAACACCGGCCATGATCAGATTGAGTCAGATGGTGTCAATGATGAATCATGAAGTGAAAGTGGTGTGTGGGTTTTGTAAAATTAGTGACACGATGACTTTACCAATTGACGATTGGCTCTTTTATTTAGAAGGCAGGACTTATTCCGCCATATCGGTGTTTGACAGATGACGTAAATCGAAGTGCATCATTGGCGTCGGCGCGATTTTTGAGATATAGTGGCTGGAGTTCATTCGCACTGAACAAGCAGTCATTATTATAGTTCAAAAGGGCAAACAGTGGAAGTTATCGTATTATGCGAGATACAAAAAAACTGCAAAGCTGCAAAGTCGAGTTTGTCATCTGCCACCGTGACAGCAAGTGGACTTTTGAAGCTGAAATAAGTGGATTATACATGCTCTTTCAAATCGACAAGAGAGGAACAACATGGATGTTATTTTACCAACTTTCTTGGCAAGGAGGATGGATTGTACGTGTCACGGTCAGGTACAGGAGAGAAGGCTACTAACGTTACATTAGGTAAGACACAACGTTTTATTTTCGCAACTTGTAAATTAACTTGTTAATAGCAATTAGGGATCTGTGCCGATCGGGTTCAATCGGGTCTGTGTGTCCCGTCCAGTTCCAGATTTCAAATAATAGACGGGTCCGAGTCGGTTCCGGGTAGTACATTTACAGCATTTCTCGGTTCTGCACGGGTCCGGGTCCAAACTTTCAAATAATAGATGGGTCTGGGTCGGTTCCGGATAGCATATTTCCGGGTCTCTTCGGGTTTGGGCACACATTTTTGGACCCGTGAAGACCTCTAACTCATGCACTAAAAGCCTTCCCGCAGAGGGCAGGATGACACCAAGAGTCAAAGTGTCTTGTATATTGTTCCTACATGATAAGAGTATATTGGCAAAGTAACCTGACTTTTCTGCATTGGGAAACAACAGTGAAACAGGACACATCATGTGACTCTTTCCCTGGGTTCAGTATATTGTGTGGACCCATCAAATGTTGAGGTTTTAAGATTTTAATAGACCTAAAAAATAAAAAGGTTTCTTTTTACATAAAAAAAACTTTCAGTTTGCTCCTCACATTATGAATATTCATCGGACTTTTAATAACAGACTATATGCAAAATGTACAATAAAAATGTATAATTCATTATAAATAAAGGGCTATAATGATGAATTCAACTGGGTATAATAATTATAAGAACAACAATCAAAAGTTAATATTCACTTATTTCATGGTTTCCTGTTGTAAAGGCAATCAAATTCCAATTGTTTTGTTGGCCTAACCTTTACTTGATTGGCATTGTCAGATTTATTTCAGTGCACTGCATTCAGAGAAGACCTAGTAGTGAGCAGCTGCAAACATACTTCCTATTAATATATACTACATGCAACAACATGAGAAGTGTATGTCAATGTGATTCACATTCAGTTCATTGTCACAATTATAACCAAGCTGAAAATGTCAGGCATCAAAGCATTCCTACACCCGATGGAAGCACCAAATTAAATATTATTGGAAGGTGTTTACTGCAAAACTCATACTCAATAATTCCAGTAAAATTAAAGGCCACAGTTCTCTTAGGGTCATAAAGAGTTAACAGTGTTATTTACTAATTAATGACTCAACCAGCTGTAAAGTGTTCTAAACCCAAGAGTACAGTGCAGGCTGCTGCACTGTGCAAACACAACTGTCTTGATTTAGCAGGGTGGGTCCAAGATGCATGACAGCAAACCTGGCTAGGCTTTGACTTCTGAGGTAGAACAGAAGAGCAGAATAATAAAGTAAAATCACCAACAATAGTTAGCAACTATAATTATCTGTCTATTGAAATTTAATTAAAAAAAAATCACAAACACAAATGCACATATACACACAGATAATACTATTATAATATGATTATATATATTCATATGAATATACACCGATCAGCCATAACATTATGACCACTGAGAGGTGAAGTGAATAACACTGATAATCTTGTTATCGTGGCACCTGTCAGTGGGTGGGATATATTAGGCAGCAAGTGAACATTTTGTCCTCAAAGTTGATGTGTTAGAAGCAGGAAAAATGGGCAAGCATAAGGATCTGAGCGACTTTGACAAGGACCAAATTGTGATGGCTAGACGACTGGGTCAGGGAATCTCCACAACTGCAGATCTTGTGGGGTGTTCCCAGTCTGCAGTGGTCAGTACCTATCAAAAGTGGTCCAAGGAAGGAAAAGCGGTGAACCGGCGACAGGGTCATGGGCGGCCAAGGCACATTGATGCACGTGGGGAGCAAAGGCTGTGATCACACACATACACATACAGGTCATTTGGCAGTAAGAAAGCCATTGCTAAGATGGCAAAATAAGAAAAACAGGCTTGCCTGGGCCATGAAGCACTGCCAGTGGACTACTGAAGACTGGAAGAAGGTCTTATGGACCGATTAATCAAAAAAGCAGGGTTTTTGTAAGCCGTCAAGTAGGCAACTTGGAAAACATCAACCACAGCATTTTGCAGCGCCATGCAATACCCTGTGGTATACGCCTAGTTGGTCAGGGGTTCATCCTACAGCAAGATAATGACCCAAAACATGGGATGAACTCAACAGAAGGGTGAAAGAAAAAGCAACCTACAAGTGCAACACATTTGCGGGAACTTCTGTAACAGTGTTGGGAAGAACTTTCCGAACAATATTTGATTTCTATTGTAGAAAGAGTACATTGAAACATTAAACTGCGTAAATTTCAATAAAAAGTGGAAAAATCGAGGTGTTCTAAAACGTTTGACCAGTAGTGTATACACGCACATAGACGGGTGACAAATTAAAGGAAAAACCTGAATAAATTAGTGGAGGAGCATAACGAATGCTGATGCCTTCAAAGAGGTGTACTGCATGATACAATTAAGCAATTAACATCCTATCATGCTCTGTGGCATGTATAAAACTGCTGAGCAGGCCCAGTTGACCTTGATTTTGGATCAAAATGGCAAGAGGAAAGGATCTAAGTGACTTTGATAGAGTGGGGCTTTATCCTATGGTGAAACATTTCTATCCTGATGGGAGAGGTCTCTTGCAGGACGACAATGCCCCCATCCACAGGGCACAAGGGCTCACTGAATGGTTTGATGAGTATGAAAATTGTGTGAATCGTATGCTATGGCCTTCACAGTCACCAGATCTGAACCCAATTGAACACCTATGGGAGATTTTGGACCGACGAGTTAGACAGCACTATCCACCACCATCATCAAAACACCAAATTATTTAATTGGGATTCTCTCCCTTTGAGAGGCACACCTGGGAGGTGCAACATATATTTTGTAACATGAAACCAACATTAATTAAACATAACAAACTGAAATGTGTAAGTTGCATAAGTATTCACCAATACTTGGTAGAACCACCTTTGGCAGCAATTATACCTCTACAGGCTTTGCACATCTGGCTCCTGAAATTCTTGCCCAGTCTTCTTGGCAAGATTACTTAAGCTCTCTCAAGTTGGATGGGCACTGTTGGTTAACAGCAACTTTCAAGTCTTGCCACAGATTCTCCTTTGGATTGAGGTCTGGGCTTTGAATGGGCCATTCTAGGACACCCAGCTTCCTGTTGCCTTGGCTGTGTGTTTAGGATCATTGTTTTCCTGTGACGTCCGACCCAGTCCCAGGTCTCTTGCAGACTGAAGTAGGTTTTCCTCTAGGAATACTCTCCATTCATCTTGCCCTCAATCCTGACATGTTTCCCAGTCTCTGTTGATGAAAAGCATCCCCATAGCATGATGCTGCCACCACCATGCTTTACAGGGGGGATGGTGTTACCTGGGTGATATGCTGTGTTGGGTTTGCCCAGGCATAACACTTTACATTTTGGCCATAGATTTCAATTTTTGTTCCATCAGACCACAGAATCTTGTGCCACATCTTGTTGCAAATTCCAAGCGAGATTTTAAATGGTATTTTTTCAAAAATGGCTTAATTCTTGCCACTGTTCCATATATCCCAGCTTTGTGGAGCAACCGGATAATAGTTGATATATAGATAATTCCTCCCATTCTGGCTGTGGAACGCTGTAGCTCCTTCAGAGTTGCCATTAGCCTCTTGGTGGCATCTCTGAGCACCGTCCTCCTTGCACGGTCACTCAGTTACAGTGGACGACCTCTAGGCAGTCATGGTTGTGCCATATTATTTCAATTTTTTTATAATGTATTTAAACTGCTCCGTGGATATTCAAAGTTTGGGATGTTTTAGAGCCCAAACCTGACTGGTGCCAGAACTTTACCAGAACTTTTGCTTGGTCTTGTTTTGAAAGCTCCTTGGTCTTCAGGGTTTTGTTGTTTGGATATGCTCTCTGACATACTCTGGGGCCTTCCAGAAACATGTGTATTTAATCTGAGATCATGCGACACTTTAATTGTATACAGGTGAACTCATTATCAACTATGTGACTTCTGAAGACAATTGGCTGCACCACAGTTTATTTAACTGTGTCATAGCAAAGGTGGTGAATACTTATGCAAACTTTTCCATTTTTCTTATTTGTAGTTAATTAAGAAAAACTTTTTTTTCCATCTAAATTATGTAATACTTTGTGTACATCAGTGACAAATCCCAATTAATTCAATTTTGTTTCCAGATTTAACACTGCAAAATTTGCAAAAGTCCTTGGGGATTGAATATTATTGTACACACACACACACACACACTTCTATTTATAAATTATTACATGTATCCTGTTTCATGGCCATAGAGACATTTACCAGAATTCCTCTGCAATGTTATTTTTAACATATATATTATTGGTATTCAATTATAATAATCATAATGATAACAGCTTGGCTTTGTATTTTATTGAATGTATTGTTTAGGTCTTCTTGTTACAAGTATTGACACTTTTTTGTCTCATTTCAAGAGGTTAAACATCTACAGGGTATTGTTTGTAGAATTTTGAGGAAAATAATGAATTTAATCAATTTTGGAATAAGGCTGTAACATAACAAAATGTGGAAAAAGTGAAGCGCTGTGAATACTTTCTGGATGCACTGTATCTCTCTATTATCTGTTAAGGGGTTGTAGTTTAAAGCTGGAAGTTTGAATGCTTGTGTTATTCTAGACCAGTGGTCTCCAACCCTGGTCCTAGAGAGCCCCAATCCACTTGGTTATAGGTTACCCCAAATCACCAATTTCTATACTGTGAACACGTTAGTTATTAATGAGTTAAGCAACTACTATTTGCTGGTTTACTGAAATATCATATGTCATATAAAATATATCCACCACAGTAATGTAATCAAAACTGACCTGAAAGCATGTAGTCCTCATCTGAGACAGTGCAGTAGTGTGGTTTAATAGCAATGCATTAGTGCAAGAGTCTGAGAATCAGGAGTGTGCTGTGCAGACCTGGAATAAGTCTGGTTGCGCAGTGGTATCTTTCTTGAAGTGTGGAGCCCAGAACTGCACACAGTATTCCAGATGAGGTCTAACTAGTGCATTGTACAGTCTTAACATTACTTCCCTTGTTTTAAATTCTATACTTTTGACAATATACCCTAACATCCTGCTTGCCTTTTTTATTGCTTCCCCACATTGCTTGGATGGAGAAAGTGAGGAGTCCACATAGACTCCTAGGTCTCTCACATGTTATTTCCTCTGGTTCTATTCCTCCCATAGTGTAATTATAGTGGACATTTTTGTTACCTGCATGTATTACCTTGCACTTGTCCACATTGAATTTAATCTGCCAGGTGTCGGCCCACAACTAAATATTATCCAAGTCCCATTGATTAACCTGTGCTGCCGAGATTGTATCTGCTGAGCCACCGATTTTAGTATCATCTGCAAATTTGACAAGTTTGCTAACTATCCCAGAGTCCAGATCATTAATATAGATTAGAAAAAGCAAAGGCCCTAGTACTGATCCCTGTGAAACTCCACTAACAACCTCACTCCAGTTAGAAGCAACTCCTCTCATCAACACCCTGTTTCCTATACATCAACCAGTTCATAATCCATCTACTTACATTACCCTGGATGCCGACAGCTTCCAATTTGAGGATCAGTCTTTGGTGTGGAACCTTATCAAAAGCTTTTTGAAAATCTAAGTATATCATATCTTATTCTTTCACGTGATCTACAGCTGCAGTTGCATGTTCTAAAAAAACTCCAATAAATTAGTAAGACATGATCTGCCTCATTTAAACCCATGTTGACTATCTCCAAGAATATGGTTTTCATTAAGATGCTCCTCTATTTTCTGTCTAATCATTTTTTCCAACATTTTACAGGTGATGCAGGTGAGACTGATTGGTCTGTAATTTCCTGCCTCAGTTTTGTCCCCTTTCTTGACATTTGCTGTCTTCCAGTCAGTTGGCACATCCCCTGTTCTATGTGTCATTTAGAATATTTAAGTTAGCAGCTTATAAATAATTTCCCTCATTTCTTTAAGTACTGTTGGGAAAATACCATCAGGCCCAGGTGATGTGTTTGTTTTTAATTCTGCTAGTCCCTTTAGTACCTCTTCCTCATTTATCCTAATCTCTCATAGGATTTGACTGATTGTTAACCTGTGGCATGTTATCTGTTTTTTCCTTTGTAAAAACCTCTGTGAAATACTCATTTAGAACATTTGCCACATCTTGTTCATTTTCCAAGATACTTCCATTTTTGCCCTTTAGCTGTTTCACTTCATCCTTTATTGACCTCTTGCTGTTGTAATATTGAAAAAAGCTCTTTGCATTAGCTTTAGCTCCAAGAGCTATGTTTCTTTCTATTTCCCTCTTTGCTTTCCAGATCCCTTTCTTAAGATCTCTTTGCAGCTCAACATATTCTTCGTATTTTGTTTCGTCCTTATTTTCTTTCTCTTGATATTTTTTTGCATACCTCTATTACACCATTTTGGCCAATGTTTTCTGGTCCTCAATTTGCTAAGTTTGGGTACAAATTTCTCCTGAGCCTCAAGTAGTATATTCTTAAAATATAACAATCCATTTTCAACTGAATCTGTATCCAGTGTGCTCCAGTCTACCTCTTCTAAGTGCCGCCTCATACCTTCAAGGTTTGCTTTTCTAAAATTGTAGACCATTGTTTTAGACTTGGTCCTTGTTTTTTGAAAGAATGCCTCAAAGCCAGCCATATTGTGATCACAGTTTGCCATTGGTTCTCTAACTAGTGTCCCTCTAACTCTATCTTGGTAATTTGAAAAGATCAAGTCAACGCATGCACTCTCCCTGGTTGGTTCCCTGACAAATTGAGTTAGAAAGCAGTCATTTACCATCTCAACCATTTATATTTCTGCTTCTGTAGTCCAAACTGGGCTTTCCCAGTCTATGTTTGGGAAATTGAAATCCTCCATTATAACAGCCATATCCTTGCTACATGCAGTCCTGATTACACTGAACAGTGCAACATCTTTCTGAATATTTGAGTTGGGTGGCCTGTAACACACTCCTACCACTAATCCTCCAGATCTTTTATTCACAAGTTTAACCCACAAAGATTCAGTTTCATTACTAGGATGTAGTTCGGGTTCTTCTGCCTCAATGTTGTTTCTGACATATAATGCTACCCCACCACCTCTTCGATTTTGCCTGTCTCTCCTAAACTGTGTGTAACCTATCAACTTGTATTCATTGTTTTCTGTAAGCCATGTTTTGGTCACTCCTACAACATCAGTCACCCGCCAGCACTGTGGCTTCTAGGTCTAACATCATGTTCCTTATACTCCTGCCATTGAGGTACAAACATTTCAGGACTTTCCTACTAGCAGTTTCCCTTTGTTTTCATTCCTTAGTGGAACATCTCCCATTGTCAGAGCTCCCTGCACCCCTGGTCCCTAGTTTAAAAGATTCTCAATTACTCTGCACATACGCTATTCACCCTCTGAGCCGTCACTGTCCAATTCGGTGTCCAGCAGTTGGAACCTGTTGGGCATTTCTAGCTCATGGGATGTCTCTAAGGGTTGTGCACGCTCTTTTCTGCGGTTACAACCTACTGTAACCCAGCATTCTTTACACTTTCCTGCTCTAGCTTTTAACTCTCCTAGGTTTTGGCGTGCACACCATCTCTCTCATGGGCAGATTGACCAGTTCTTCCATATCAACTACAGCTCTACAGCTGCTTAAATACCTTTGTGTTCAGCTTCTGGCCACCAATTGACACCTCACTGACTCCACCTCCAGAATCCCAAACTAGGTCACCTTTCCTTCACTCTAGTCTAACCACACAACAAACAGCTGGACTGAATTAACTACAGTTTAAGCAAACTAGGAATACGATTTACTTCAATTAAGGCAAATATAAAAACAATATTAGGAATGCTAAGACTTTCTCAAAGTAAAAACACAACAAAAATAGCTTGCTCTCTCTCACCTGTCTGGTGACTGACTTGGGTAACTCTTGAACAGTTCTTTTGTCTTTTTGTTTCTATACAGCTGCTTAAATACCTTTGTGTTCAGCTTCTGGCCACCAATTGACACCTATAGACCAGACCTGGTGCCCACCAAGAATATTGCAACTCTTTCCTGGCAGGCCAGTCTACTTCTATAATTCTCACTCTTTAGCTCATTTAAAACTCTGCTACTCACTACCTAGCTCCACTACAATACTTACCACTTTTCCTTCTTCTATCCCATCCTTGGCAGAGTTTAAATTGGTTGTAGTAGGGAGCAGAGTAGAAAGGCAAGCAGCAAGCCAACTACCCTGCTGCCTTTTTTACCATTTTGCTGGTCTACTTGTCATGTTAACCATTACTCCTCACTAGCTACTCCTAACTCACTATCCCTTAAAGGGTACCTGTAGTCAAAAACAACAAGGTGCTAAACATTTTACCAGATCGAATGATTACTTTTGATTGTGCTGGTATTGTCAACAAAGCACGCATAACCCAATGGTTAAAGTTTCTTTGAAAACTTTTCGGGTCAAGTAACATTGCGCCACCATATTGCCATTTAATTTACCCAGTTCAAAGGTTAATATGATGTATGGTCATTGACAGATGTCAGGCGGAATCTTCAGTGAACAATATGCATGCTGGGATAGCTGTCCAAGATATTCATAGTCTGTGATTGGGTAATACAATCTCTAGGCTGATGACAGACCATGGTAACATACTTTCCATTGGTCTATGCCCATTCCATGCCCATGTTCTGCAGTTGCGCACTGGATTTCTAAAGCCAGGAAGTACGTGATGTAAACAAAACCTCACAGGTTTTTTTTTCAGCAGAATCTCAGCTACACAGCTTAAAACGCATGTCTGCATCACAAATTGTTTCCCCGTGAATTAATACTTTGTAATTAAATGGATCCACCCAATTTGTCCTCTCAGGGTTAAATACAACACCGTGCAGGTTACTGAGTGATATTATGGTTAGTTTCCTATTCACGTCTCCATGCAGTGGAAATCACCTCTCCCTCTCACCTCTTCCTTGTAGTTCTCTACCGTCCACCTGGTCCACTCACCTCCTTCCTGGATAAACTTGACTTTCTTCTCTCCTCTCTCCCCTCGCTGTCCTCACCTACCATCCTCCTGGGAGACTTCAACATCCACCTCTCCAATCCTTCCCACTGTGCCAGATTTCTTCCTCTTCTTCACTCTTTTAACTTCTCTCTCTCCCCATCTCCCCCCACTCACAGGGCTGGCCGCCAGCTAGACCTCATCTTCTCAAGAGGCTGCTCCCCCTTCGACACTCTCTGTGACACCCATGGACATCTCGGACCACCACTTCATTTCTTCCTCCCTTTCCCTTCCCTCCCCTCCCTCCCCTCCCTCCCCTCTCCACCCACTCCCTCTGTCACCTTCCGCCGAAATCTCCGCTCTGTCTCCCCCTCCACCCTTGCCTCCACTGCCCTCACTCTCTTGCCTTCCATTGATTGTTTTTCAAATCTATCTGTAAACTGTGCTACCTCCTCTTTGTTCTCCTCCCTCATCTCCTCCCTTGACTCTCTCTGTCCTCTCACGTCTCGTCCTGCCTGTCCCTCCCCTCCTCAGCCTTGGCTCTCTGCTGTTCTCCGTGCAACCCAAACTAGTCTGCGTGCCGCCGAACAAAAGTGGAAAAGGACCAAACTCCCAGCTGCCCTCGAACTCTACCGCTCCCTACTGTCCACATTCTCATCCTCTCTCACCACAGCCAAGAAGTCTTACTTCCAATCTCTCTTCGAATCCACTATCAACAACCCTCGCAAACTCTTCTCCACCTTCTCCTCCCTCCTTGCCCCCCCTCCCCCTCCTCCTCCCTCATCTCTCACTGCTGATGATTTCGCCTCCTTCTTCTCCTCCAAGATTGCAGACATCTGCAGGCTCTTCAATACTCCACCCTCATCTCCCATCACACCAAAACCTCCCACCGACCTAGCTTCCTTTTCTTCATTCTCACCTCTCTCAGATGCTGAAGTTTCTGCTCTCCTCCTATGTCACAAACCCACAACATGCGACCTGGACCCTCTCCCTTCTCGTCTCTTCCAAGCAACCGCTCCTGATCTTCTCCCCTTCATCTCCTCCCTCCTCAACTCCTCACTCCTTTCTGGCTGTTTCCCCTCTGCATTTAAACAAGCTGCTGTCATCCCACTGCTCAAGAAACCAACCCTTGATGCCACCTCTCCTCAGAACTACCGCCCTGTCTCCCTACTTCCCTTCCTCTCCAAGACTCTCGAGCAGGCGGTCCACCGTCAGCTCTTGGACTTTCTGTCCCAACACTCACTCCTTGATCCTCTGCAATCCGGCTTACGCACAGCTCACTCCACTGAAACGGCTCTCCTGGCTGTCACTGACTCCCTCAGTCGAGCTCGGGCAGCCTCCCTCTCCTCAGTCCTCATCCTCCTTGACCTCTCTGCAGCATTTGACACCGTTGATCACTCCATCCTCCTCTCCTGCCTCGCTGACCTTGGGATCTCTGGGACTGCTCTCACCTGGTTCTCCTCCTACCTCAGCGACCGGTCCTACCAAGTGACATGGCAAGGCTCCTCATCCACCCCCCAACCTCCCCTCACAGGTGTTCCCCAAGGCTCTTCTTCAGCTAAAAATCTAGGAGTCACCCTCGATCCTGCACTCTCCTTCTCCCAGCACATCACCACGCTGACGCGCACCTGCAGATTCTTCCTTAGCAACATACGCCAGATCCGTCCCTTCCTCACCAACTACTCAACTCAGCTACTCGTCCAGTCACTGGTCCTCTCCCGCCTGGACTACTGCAACTCCCTCCTGGCCGGCCTGTCTGCATCCACTACCCTCCCACTCCAGCTCATCCAGAACTCTGCAGCTCGTCTGGTATTCTCTCTGCCACGATTCGCACACGCTACTCCACTGCTCCGCTTCCTCCACTGGCTCCCGATAGCAGTACGCATTCAGTTCAAGACTTTGACCCTCACCTACCGCTGTCTTGACCACACTGCACCAAGCTACCTTCAGTCACTCGTCTCTCCATACATCCCCTCCAGACCACTGCGCTCCTCCAGTACCAGAAGGCTAACTCTGCCTCCTCTCCACTCTCCTTCCTCCAGAGCCCGCTCCTTCTCATCCCTGGCCCCTAAGTGGTGGAACAACCTGCCCACCGAAGTCAAAACAGCAGTCCTTGACCTCATTCCGGCACTTACTCAAGACTTCCGACAGCACTTGTAATATTAGTCCTCTATCCCTGCTAGATAGCACTTCAGCTTATTATACTCCTCACGTTCTTCATTGTTTTCCTCCTTGCTCCCTTTCCCGTAGCCCTAGTCTGTAACCCTACATCTTGACAGCACTTAGCTTTCACCGTCCAGGATGTAGGAAGTCTCTTACTGTACTTGTGTAAATTGTAATTGGAATTTGTAAAATGTATTATTTTGAATTGCTATGTTTTAGCTAAGTTGAATTTGTAATGATTGATGCCTTGTACTTCTCTGTATTTTTGCACTTATGTTGTAAGTCGCCCTGGATAAGGGCGTCTGCCAAGAAATAAAAATAATAATAATAATAATAAATGCACATTCAGAACGTGTTAAAGCCTACTAATATAAATTTGACATATTGGATATTTCAAAACTAAGTTGTTAATCAAATAATCATCGGTTTACTGTGTGGAACATTACCGATTGATAGGTCTCATACTGATGCAGGTCCCTGAACATGTCGTTCAATGATTGCATCAATGAACGCCATCTCTAGAGATGAGCTATGTAACTGTCCAGCTCATGCCTGTTTGTGAAACACGTTAAATCTAGTGACTGAATATCATCGCACATAAGTTCATGCTCTTTGCAGCAAATGCATTCTTGTTTTTCTGCGGTACACATTCCCCACAAGTGTCCCACACCAAATGTCTGGCAACTTTCTTCCTTGACCCTCCCAGTTTAACATCTGTAACGGTAGACCTTTGACATAAAAATCAACCGAATCAGCGCTATTTCCTAGATTTGCATAGTCTGCCCTTAAAGACTCATACAAGTATCCAGCTGTTGAATCTGAATGCATTTCTTCATCCATATTTACACTAATTTTGTTTATTTTATCACAATCTCAATACTTTGTTTACACTAGTTTCTGTATACAGCATATAGACGTGTAACCACAACATGGCATCACAGCACCAGCGCCATTTTAGAATTCCGGTGGAGTGAAGTTTAGAAAGCTTTTAGGACTTTTTAGGACAGCTTAATACACGCAGTAAATAGTAGGCTGTTACTGGTTAAATATGTATCAGGAATACCTTATCTATTGAATTGGCTATACATTTTCAATCACTACAGGTACCCTTTAAATATGTTGTTCTTTCACCTTCCATTTCTTTGCCACCCTTGAAACGTCAGGACTGCACCACTTCTCACCACTTCATCAAAACGAAACAGTTCAGACTGCACTTCACACCTAGAATTGTGTACTGCTCTGCACTATCGTTATCTCATATACAGTATTATGTCATATTCCATATATTGTATTTCAGCATTATTTCCTGTACTGCAATAAAATAAAATAAACTAACCTTATTCGTATGTAACTAAGTAATTTTACATAAAGGCAATAAGTAAATAAATGAACAAATAAACAAACAATATGCTTTTAGCATTGTACTGATGTTGCCATTGAGTGTATGAAGTTATAGATAAACCTCCTTCATTATGGTTACAAATTGAAGATTACCCACAACAACCCATAGCTATATCTAGTATGTGGCAATAAAGACCGCATTGATAACAGGCTGGTGAGAGGGTTCTCCTTTTAACCCAGGACATAATGGAGCACTCTCATCCTCTCAGCAGAAGAAATGCAAAACTGCCATTCAGGCTATTGCTACTTGATTTGAAAATGTGGAACAGGAATAGTACTAGCCTTCTTATCAATCTGCACACTGTAATCTCTCCATAAGCTTTTAGCTGCCGGGGAGAGACTTATTTTCATTTTAAGGATAAGTACAGCAGAAAAAGTACAGGCTGACACATACAAGCCAAATTATGAAATATAGGATCTCTTTATTAGTCACAAAACACTGAAAAAATGCTTTATAACAAGGCTGAATTTATTATACGTGCAGGAGGATTATATGAAATGTAATCAACGACTTATTAAAAAAATTAATGAATGGACATGTTATACATCACACTAGCAGTTTAGTTCATATAATAGAAACTTATAAAAAAATGCATTCCTATTCTTGATATATTCATACCCAGCGGGTTAATGTGGCATCAATATGCTTCCGTCCAATTCCTATTCAAATTGATCATTTTAATTGCATCAATTCAGCAACATATCAAATGTCTCAATTACTGTGGATTTAGAATGAATAAAAAATAAACAAATCAATGCAAATAGCAATTACTCATGTGGCAATGCACAAAGATTAAATTATGTTAGTAAATCTCTAGCTTTCCTGTGCACAGGATATTACAAGGTGGAGATTACAATTGTGAAAGACTGGAACGGCAGTGGATGTCAGAGATGAAGAACACTCAGAAGCCAGAAGCATAATAATGCAAACAGAGGTTTCATTTGAGGCCTTGGTACAGTTCTGACATGCCTTAGACATGCTTTTCTGTATTTTAAATTGCAGCTCGATGTTTCCTTTTAAGAATGGGTAAACTTAACTCTTAACTCTTTAATCACGGAGAACAGCTATTTAAAAATAAACTTGTTTTTTCTCCTTTTGTTTTACTGATTGATCTAGCAAACAGATCTGTGGAATACAGAAGACGTTAAAAATGACAGTATTTACAGAACAAAAAAATAATGTAATGTATACCTTTACACAGCAATGGCTCTGGTAACATCTGTTATGGATATCTTTTTTTTCTGTAATGAAGATGGAGCTAGCCAGCTTCATCCCACAAAACAATAAAAAATGTAAAGGGCATACTGAATTTTCTGCTGTTGAATTATGCAGTAATGTACTAAAAGCAGACCCCCAAAAACCAATAGCATAGTACTTCAATTAAGGACAAAAAACTCACTCAGTCTACTGTTTGTAGTTATGCCAGAGGATTTTACACTGTGGTGCAGCTCTATGAAGAGACCAGACAGATCCAGCATTCCCCTGCTGAGAAGAGTCAGCCTTTATTTCCAGCAGCATGTGGTGTATCTGCCACTGAATTACTGAGCTACTCTGCACATAAGCAGCAAAACCCTGCCAACTCTCACTCTCTGCGATTCTAAAACCCTCAAAACTAAATAAATGTCATCAAGTATTATATATCAAATCTTCAATAATCAATTTGGAAGGATCAAGGAGCATACATAATTTTATAAACCAATATTTTAGTCACAAAAGTTAAATAATTTTGGGGACACATTCCAAAGTGTAGTAATTACTCAGTAACTACTTCAATTAAACACAATGTTCTCAGGTCTAAAGACCTAAAGATAATTTGCAATGAAAACAAATGGTGCTGATTACAATCAAAGTTAAATTAATGCATAAGTTATTCAAGTTAAATGCAACAAATATAAGAGCCTTTTGACTGTTTCTACGTTGCACTTTATAATAGAAGTTGTTTTCCATTCCTTCTCTGGGGCGCAAAAATTAGGCTTCTGCACCAAACATAAGGCGCATGAAAACAGATACTACACCCCAGCTAAGTTCTCTAACAGTGACTAAAGGTTACAGCAGTCTTTCCTGAAACACAATCATTGCAAGAAACAGGTGGTTCATAAATCTGTGCTAAAATGAAGAGAACATTTAAAATATACTGCATATATGGTAAGAATACAGATGGATAACATCCCAGAATAAACTTTCTGATTTAGGTAAATCAATCCCTCTTTCTGCTTACAACTGGCATGTTTTAAAGAAAGGTATTGTTTTTTTTCCTCTCACTTTCCCCACGGTCTTCTCTTCCCTCCCACTGCATTTTTAATAATAATTACAATCAATTACATCCTTGACTGTCAAAAAATTCAAAAATGTATGCTTGGGGGTTCTGGTAAAACAAATTCAGGTAAGCGGACCTATTTGATGCTTCAACAGAGAAAACTGCAAGTTATTTAAAATACAACATTTAGATGGTCAGAAGAAAAAATATTATGTTGCTCCTGGAAAAAATGTGTTTGATACCCAGTCAAGTAGAGAAATACTAAAACATTCTACCTGCATTCTGCACTAATTAGGATTCGTAAGTGTAATTTCTGATTATATTGTCTATATCTGATCACTGTCATAGTTTCCTGGATTATCAATTGAAAATGGGTGGAAATGGCATTAATGTATAAGGTAAATTAAGGAAAAATGTATTTAAGAAAAAATTAATTTAAGGAAAGCATGCATGTATACACAGAGGTTAAGGCCTGTATATATGTGTGGGCAACAGGTGGAAGAATACTGAACAAATTTTTCCTGGCTAGGGAAAGCACACCAGAACTCTCATTTTGGACACTAGCAGTGTGCCATTAGGCAGACTTCTTGGAGCATACAATTGTTAGCCTATACAATTATATAATATCATCAGCAAGATGGGATGTTTTACGTTTTCATTATTTGTTATTGCACAAGCTTCCTTTCAGTGTTTAAAGTGCTCTCTCTTGAATTCAGAGTATGCTCAAGCCACAGTGTCATGCTGACCTTGACTTTCACAGGACAGGGAGAGAACATATTGAATAAACAAAGAAAACAAAAGTAGAATTAATATTTACTGTTTAAGTACTAAAAATTTAAACTTCAAATGGGGGCTTAAATTGAAAGTTCCCCTATTTGCAATAAACAGGTTTGTATTTGACAAACACACATAACACTGTGGTGGAAACACACTTTATGAAACATGCAGGCTATTGCAGATGCTTTACAATATAGTAAAATCTGCTTGTTTGTAATGTTTTTCCTTTACAATGATCTCATAGAGTTGTGAAATTTCTATTAGCACTACAAACAAATTATTAGAAAAACAAAATGCATTACTCTTGCTAATTTCCTTCTAATATATAAATCTTCTAAATTTTCAATGCTTGGAAATAAGACTTAAGCGTTAAGGAGAAAAAAAAAAAGCTAAAGACACAATAGCATTCTCTTTGACAAATGCCAAGGGACAGGGCTGCTCTTTGTTCACTGATACAATAGTGATCTTTAAGAGCTGATGATGCATTCTGGGCCCATCCAGTTCCACAGGAGCAACAGTGGTGAGAGATTTTCCGGAGCCAGAACAGGCAGTTGTTACCTAACCCAAGTATCTTTGACTCCACTTTTCTTATTAAAACCGTTTTTTATTCATTTACCAGCAGCCAAGTTAAAATACCCTAATAATTTAGAACACAGTCCTGTTTTGGCAAGTAACTTAGGTTGGTTAAAAACAATCAAACATTTAGCAACATAAATGATATACATTTAATTTTATTTTTGAAAAGCAACACATTAAGCATAAAACAGTTTTTACCTCACTTTCATTGATAGCAATTTGAATAAAATATACAAATCTAATCATTCTGCATCTAAACCTTGTACAGCCATTATTATTATTACTATTATTATTATTGGCATTAAATGTGATATAATTTAGGCACTGGTAATATTGTTTTAACAATAATAAATCCTTATAATTTCTCCTCATTCAAGAACACCATCTGTCACAAGGGCAGTTTCATGTACTGACAGAAAAGACAAAAAGCATAAAACTGCAGAATTGTATTTAGCACATAAGTAAAGAGGCAAGTAAAACCTGTTTTACGATAGAACAAAGACAAAAGAAAAACAATGGTTGGATCTTACATGACTACAGTGGGCTAAAATCAGAAATTGCTGTCGACAATGTAATATATACTTGACACACTTATTAGTCTCAAAAGTAACATTATTTGGAGCTCTGAACTCAAACCTTCATTTTCTCATTTCAGGCATCATTTAAAAAACTATTGATTATCATTGCCTTAGCTACTGGAGAAGTTGTAAGGTCAGTTGCACCTTTTTCAATTGTTAAAAATACCACTTCAAAGATAATGCATGTACTTTGTTCAGAGTCATCAGCTGTCCTTCAAAAAGCACTGACTAGAGTTAATATCAACATGACAAATAATAGGCAATACAAAATAATAAACTACTATATATTTCTGTTCAGTATGTGGCTTTTAAAGAATCACTCTTACATAGCTTACGGGTTCATTTCTGTCAAATGACACACAAAATCTGAAAAGCGTGAGATTTCTCACACATTCATGGTCGAGACAGTTCCCATTTTCATGTGAATTTATTTTTGAGAATAATTTAGTCTTCCAAATGGAAATAAAATAATGGGAGGGTTTATTTGAATATTATGAAACACGCAGAAAGGAGATGTTATACTATAAAGGATATACTGTAAGATGTCTGTTTGAGAACCACATCAGAGCATGGCATTCAAGAAAGTCTACATACAGACCAAGGGCATCAGTTTGATTCAGACTTAGTTCACCATCTGTGTCAGATGTTGGGGATTAAAAAGACCAAAAAGTACTCCTCAGCTGCCCCAGCTCACAATAGAGAGGATGAGAGGGGTTCTCTAATATAGAGTTGATCTTAGCCCTCATGCTCCTCTCAGCCACTGCCTCTATACTGTCCAGATCAACAATGACCAGACTGGCCTTCCTCACCAGTTTGTTCAGCCTGTTGGTCTCCCCCACCTTAATACCACCTCCCCATAACACCACAGCAAAGAACAGTGCACTAGCTACCACAGATGATAAAACATCTGCAGGAGCCTGCTGCAAACGTCAAATGACCAAATGTGATTGTATGGTTGAGCGGTTTAAAATAACTCATTAGGCACTTTTACACTGCCATTTCAGATCCGGATCAAAAGCATCGGTAGCCTCTGTATTGACCAGCTAGCAAAGATGCTCTTACAACATTCTGGTGAATGGGATGAATACTTATACAAAGTTGCTCTGGAATATAACACGAATATTTACCCCCTTCTTCCTGACTGATGGGAGAGAAGCAAGATTGCCTCCAGACGTCCTTTTCCATTCTGATCCACAGACAACTGTTTCTACCTGTGGGACACCAGCTGAATACGCTGCTCTCCTTACACTGAAGTTTCAAGTTGTTTTCCGGCCTCTGAAAACAACCACCATGCCCGACTACAACAAAAGCATGCTTATGACTAGCACGTGAGCCATAATGCCTACCACCAAGGTGAATTGGTATGGTTACATGACCCTACAACAGCCTGACAAACTTCCCCACACTGGAAAGTACCATACGAGATCCTGGAATGTATTGGATATACTGATGATGATCCTGGTCTGAACTACAGAATTTGAGATCTACTGGAGCATACAGAAAAGTTTCAGGTGTTACATTACAACTACCATTGTACACTTTACCTATACCACACTGTGGCAGGAGATTGTCCACAGAACACCACCCTATCCCACAAGGGCCTTCACCAATAACCGCTTTATCTGTGCTTTTACAGACCAGTACAACCACCAGCAACCACTGTCCCTGAGCCACCACAGAGACGGTTAACTCCATCTGGGAGGGACTCTCCTTCACAGAGGAGCACTCCTCTAGCAACGCCAACTATAGTTGCACCTCCAAGTCCTATAGTTAATTGTGATATTGTCTGAACCAAAAAAAGATAACTTATGTTTTGTTTAATACTACAAGTTGCATTTGTTTTGTTATGGAAACAAAGATATTTCCAAAAGGGGTGGGTGAAGAAATGTTAGATGTTTTCTGTATGACTTCTTGTAGCCACTGTGTGTATAAACATATCTTATACACCGATCAGCCATAACATTATGACCACCTGCCTAATATTGTGTAGGTCCCCCTTTTGCCGTCAAAACAGCCCTGACCCGTCGTAGCATGGACTCCACTAGACCTCTGAAGGTGTGCTGTCATATCTGGCACCAAGATTGGATTGAGATCTGGGGGATTTGGAGGCCAAGTCAACACCCTGAACTCGTGATTCATCAGACCAGGCCACCTTCTTCCATTGCTCCGTGGTCCAGTTCTGATGCTTACGTGCCCATTGTAGGTGCTTTCGGCAGTGGACAGGGGTCAGCATGGGCACCCTGACTGGTCTGTTGCTATGCAGCTCCATAATACGCAACAAACTGTGATGCACTGTGTGTTCTGACACCTTTCTATCAGAACCAGCATTGACTTTTTCAGCAATTTGAGCTACAGTAGGTCATCTGATGGATCGGACCACACGGGCCAGCCTTCGCTCCCCACGTGCATCAATGAGCCTTGGCCGCCCATGACCCTGTCGCCGGTTCACCGCTTTTCCTTCCTTGGACCACTTTTGATAGGTACTGACCACTGCAGACCAGGAACACCCCACAAGAGCTGCAGTTTTGGAGATGCTCTGACCCAGTCGTCTAGCCATCACAATTTGGCCCTTGTCAAAGTCGCTCAGATCCTTACGCTTGCCCATTTTTCCTGCTTCTAACACATCAACTTTGAGGACAAAATGTTCACTTGCTGCCTAATATATCCCACCCACTGACAGGTGCCATGATAACGAGATTATCAGTGTTATTCACTTCACCTGTCAGTGGTCATAATGTTATGGCTGATCGGTGTATACATGAACTGACAATTTTGGCTGACCATTTTTGTATACAGAATGTGAACAAATACTTGTTTCTGTAGGGCAGGGGTAGTCAATTATTTTGTGTCTGGGTCCAAATGTCTTGGTCAAGGTATAGTCAAGGTCCAGACATTCAAATGCACCTTTCCAACACACACACAATTCTGTGAATTAGTAATATACCCTGTTACTTATATTTAGTACATTCATTTGACAAAGTACAAAAATAAAATGTTTAAATAAACATATTAGTATTAAAACAGTTTCAGACCACTTAAATTTTAATTTGTTGAAGATTATTGTAGTCATATAGATAAACATAATAGAAACTTTCAAGCATTTTGAGTCTGATTAGATTCAAGTATTTACCATTCCCCTTTGTCCCACTGTGCACTGCACAAAATAAGTGTTGAAAAACGAGGGCAAAGGATTGAGTAATTCAGGGCGGGGGGTCTGGGGGTCCTACTGCATAAGATTTTGACAACTGGAGACCTGAAATGTGTGATTCTAAGTCATTTCGAAGTAAAATAAACATAGCTCAAAATCTCCATGAAATCAGGCAGATTTGGACTTAAACATATCTTTGCTTCACAACCACATATCACCAGCGAAAAATCACACATCAACCAACATTATATATGCAAACTAGACGTGGTTTCATGGAAATCAGGACTTATTTTGAGGCAGAATTTTTTGTAAACAGAAATCAAAAAAATATATGTAATATACTTTAAAAAGCAAATGTAACCACATTGAATGCATAATGTATGATCTTTTTCATATATGGAGATACACATTAACATACTAAATGAAGTAAGATACAACTGTGTTTTGTACAAAACCAATCACATGTTAGATCTCATTTTTTTTCTTTTGTTTTCACAGTACAGTTGCCAGAGGCACACCTACATTGCTAATACTTGCTATTACGCAGTCAGAAGTTCCCATGACAGCAATAATTTAGGACTATGCTTACACATTCACTGAACACCCAGCTAAGAGCATGCAGTAATTGGCACACTCAGGAATTAGGGTTCTTCCCTAAGTCAGCATTTACACTAGTGTAAAAAAAAGTTTGTATTCTGTATTCCATAACCTTAACCCGCCACCCCAGTTACTGGAAATTTATTTTACTTTTGAATAAAAGCAGATATATATAAAATACACACATCCACTGCCCTTCAATTAAATTACAAAATGATTTAAGCAAAATGTATCTTTTACCACGGGATCATTTGCAAATAACTGATAAAACTTTACAATATGAGAAATAAATCATATTGCAGGTCTTGAATGTCAGCACGGGACTGCGAGAATCGTACGTTCCCGTCTTACTCGCGCATTACGGCAACCGTCTAGAGCGGGAAAACCCACAGATACTTGCGTTCTTATATCTCTATGCTTGCTGTTCATAGTTGCTCTGTATGTGATGTCACATGCAGCCATTTCTCTAAACCTCATGTCACAACACTGGAGAAAAACAGCAGTTAATGCTTAATACTTATAATAGTTGTTTGAAGAACCCTACCATGCTTAAATAGTCACTGCTTACTTATGAAATGTGAAACATAGCCTATTTATTATTATACATATCTTTTAAAATAATGTGCGAGTGTGAAATACAATTTGGGCGCACAGTGCAAACACAGTATTTGAAATCTATAAGGAAATATTATATTGACATGATTATGATAATAACGATATTTTACACTAATCGTTATTACGGTAGAAAATGTGGGAAATGTAGTTCGGTTGTGGATTGTCGCAATTAATAGAGAAGGCAAAGCTACAAGTTCCGTGAATGACATTCACGGCCAAGTGTTGCAGCGGTTAATTTGGCACGACATCCAATCACTACATGATCAAACTAGTGCCATACATATTGAATTCAAAATATAAATATATATCATAAACGAAAAACCAAATGGAAAACGTTTGAGTTTCGTCTTGAGTATGCAACGACGCTGCTGTATGCGCATGTATTTATACAGGGGCGTGCACAGGGGGGGCAGGGGTGCCCATTTCTTTCCCCTGCCATTTTTTCCCCCGAATCGACCTAAATGACCCAACTGCCCCCCACCGGACCGCACTTTGCTGGAATTGCCCCTTTTGTGGTTTGAGCCCTGTCTTTAAAAATGTAATCAGCTATATACACAAGTAATAGGCCTAAGCCTAAGTAGAGGAAATACATAGAAGTCAAATCTTCCATTAGGAAATATAATTTACTTAAGATTATAATATTTTTTGATGCCCTGCATTGGTTTCCCTGCAAGTGAAAAAGTGACCATGACCAGAAAAATGGCCATGGGCTTAAATACAAGAACATCAACATCAAAAAAGGGCTTCAAAATTTGCAATTTTATATTCATATGGACTGAGGGTCAAGAAAGGCTCAACTGCCTTACTGCCATGATGACCACAGAGCTGAGCCAAGCCATGTACTCCTAGGTTCACTGCCTTGTCAGTGTCTACTGATTCAGCCTCAGGGTATTAAAGAAGACTGTTGGGGTAAAATTGCTTTCCAGTAAGATACTAATTAAAACTTGCTCTTATAAGGGTTTCCTTGTTCTTATTAGGATTTCTCTGCTCTTATCTGTGTGGCAGATAGAGATAATTTCTACTGCCGTGGACATTCTTTAGTTAACGAACCAAAACTATATAACATGTTCTTATCAGTATAGTGTGTGCTGTGTCCTTGGTACCAGTGCTTCCATGTCTGGACTAATTACAAAGAAAACCTTATGAAATATTGTTTCTTGTGTTGTGTACTGTGTCCTTGATATCAACGCCTCCAACTAATTAGAAAGAATACCTCATCAATTATTGCTTCCAGTGTCTCGGAACTGCCCCGGGACATATGCCAAGAAAATGTCATCCAGGTTCGGGACGGCCCTGAACCTCCTTTGAAATATTGCTTGTAGATGTATAAAAGGCTGTGTGAAAACTTCAATAAACTGAAGATAAACGAACAGACATTGTGTCAGTGACTTTACTTCCCGGGCCTGTCTCCTGTTGAAAAGTCTAATTTGTTAGTGGAAGCACTCACTGGGGTGCCTGATTCACTGGGATCCGAAGGGTTGCTTCAACTGAAGCGTTGTACCTTAACAAAGACCTAGTTATACTCAAGAACATTCACATACACTACAATTACATGTTGACAGAACTTGAATCCATCTGGGGAATTCAACTAATATATTACATTCTGGTTTTGTCCTATTTTGCCATTAAGTAATCGCTTGGCAAATTCTCATTCCTCATGTAGGAGAACTCTCAGGGAAAAGCAACAGTACAGCACTCTGAAGCTCATTTATAAAGCACCACACAGCAACATATACAATACAGCAATCTCATGACAACTTATATTCTCTATTTGCTTACAAATGTATGCACACTATGGTCAAATAATAGAAGGAACTCAAAAAGACAGGACAAGTTCATGCATAACATAACATTATTTATATAACTGGGGCAAACTACCGGTTTGGTAAAACGTAGTTTATCCAAGCTGTACAGTGGAAAATGCATACATAGAAAAAAAAAAGGAAAAACTTTAAACGCAACCGCAATTGGAAGCTAATTCATTATTATTATTATTATTATTATTATTATTATTAATAAGGGGGGTGGGGACGATGAAATTATAGTATGAAAATGATAGTATCTTGTACACTTCGTGAAATATAGGGATTGAGCCGATTTAACAAGTAAGACTTGAACCAAGCTACAGAATGCTAAGCAAGCAAGCCCTTGTTCTTAAATATACCCGTCTCTAAAAACAAATAGTAACACAAATGTCTGCCACCGTCGCTTAAATACTGCAGATTGTATAGACTGTTGTGTTGGCTTCTTTCACAACAGCTCAATTACAATCAAATGTCTCTTAGTTTTATCTTAACTACACCGGCAAATCTCTGAAGTGAACTACCATTGCTTGAGGAATGTGGAAACTTTTGAAACTAGGTTTTCTCAACGATCAATCCACTGTGTTCACTTGATCTGAAAAAGCATTAAAAATCGTAAAATCCTAAATGTTTTGTAAAAGTACGGAAATACATTTATTTGACGTTTACCTTGTATGCATTGTCCCAGAAGTCCGGCAGCTCTGTTGTAGAATTGGGCGATTGATGAGAAAACATATCCGAAGTCGTGTTCGCCATGTTTTCCTGACCCTTCAGTTATTCACAAACATTCACTGCACACACGAAACTGAATTTTCTATTTGTTCACGTGTTCATTGTTGATTTTCCATCGTGCTTATTTATTCATTCCCTTAAGTATTAGACAGTGAAGCAGTACGACACAACTCACAGCATGTGTGTTTCATCTGAGGCAGGGCGTGCGAACAGGTGGCAGATGGATACGCTCAGCGGAGGTGTGGCGCCCAAGCGGAAAACGTGTAACCAGCATCATTCACAATGTTGGATCAAAGCTTAACAAATATAATGTCGGTAAGTTTTATTGTATTTTTCATTAGAACTAAAAAACAAAACAAACAAACAAACAAAACTAATCTAAACTGTCAATGCAAGTATTTGCATATCACGTTTTTTAATGAAGACATGCATAACATAAACACATAGACTGCATAATACATGTAAAGAAAATAAATAACAGCACGTGTTGATTTACAGATAATATCCTAACGATTCATAACTTTGCTCTATTTAAATGCCTTACTGTAATTTATGACCTTTCCACTCTTTTCCATTAACAGCATATCTTCTCCATGTCACGCCAGCAAAGTTTATGATTTCATCTTCCCATCTTTTATGTGGTCTTCTTCTCTTGGTATCCATTCAGTAGTTTCCTTTGATCCGTTCTTCTTGCAATACGTCCAGCTCATTGCCATGTTAACATTTAAACTCTTTCAATGATGTCACATATTTTGATTTATTCTCAGATCCATTAATCTCTTCTTGTTATTCGAGACTGCATTTATCAAATATTATTCTGTTCAGTGAAGTGCGTAGCTTTTCTTTCAAAAGCGTGCTGTTTCTCCAAAATGCCCTCAATCCCAATTTATTTACAAGATTTACAAAAGGTGGTTTTCTCATACTCTGCTGTATTGAGTTCCACAGGGTTAGTTATAATAGTTATGATAACAGTAGAAAGATTGCCTGATCTTCTGATGTAGTCAGAATAGGTATACTTTGAAGGTGCTACAATGTGTTTAGATATGTTCCTAGGTAGTACATGCCAGGGAAGCAGAATGAGTGGCACAGGAGGGATGACAACAACAGTGGTATAAGGGTAGTTATGCAATACTATAATAAAATAATAATTGTATTCCATGTTATTATACTTTTATACTTTAAACAGAGTCATAGAATGTACTTTTTCCTGGTAATCCAATGTATGTGCTGTGTATTTGTTAAATGTGGCTTTGTTTCGAAAAACAATGACTTTGTGTAAGTACTTTTCATGTGATAATCCCTTTAAAGTAGCTCCCTTAATAGGATTATATTTCAGTTTTACCTGTTCCCCAACATAGAATTTAAGAATCAACTTCACTGAAAAATGTATGTTGCAACAAGCCTTTTTCTCTTTTAAATTGTTCAGACCCTTTCAACCTGGGAGAACTCTATGTCTTCCCTTTAAATATGAAGTTCATTGTTAAAACAATTACTAAAATTAAGGATTAGAAACTGATATTGTGACTATAACAGTAGAAACAAGTGTAACAGATTAGAATGCGAATGTTAGGTGTTGAATAGATTATTTTGGAAGGCATGGGATAAAGCTGTCAAAATATATATATTAAAAAATAAAATCAGACAAATCCTAACTGAGAAGGGATCTAGTAAAAGAATGCCTGAGGACCCATATACTAACAGGAGCCAGAGCCAAAGACATGGCCTCTGTACAGGAGAGGGAGAGGACTTACTCATCCCTCTTTTGCTCTTAGTCACAGAGTGAAATGCTTCTAAAGTAGCTGCAGCCTGTTTCCTATGGGAAAGATAGTAAATAACTCACTGATCATTGCTTCAGATCCCAATTGCTTCATTTGTTTAACATTACTGTAATTCAGGGAAGCCAATCTGTGTTTCCTTTTATCTCATTCTCCATCACTGCCCGGCACTGTATATTAGAGCATTGTGCTGTCAAAAAGCAATGCTATTCCTTTCATGTAAAAAAAACCCCAATACCACAGCCATGAGTGGGATGTTTCATGATTGGCATAGACATATCACTGAATGAGGGTTTAGTTGTTTAAATGCCTCCTGCTTCTCCCTGTGCCTCTCCTTTCTAGACTCTAGGGTCCCTCACTGAGTACATCCTTAATATGAGCAACTCCCAGGTACAAAGATTATTTAATAATTCTGCCAAAGTATAAGGCATTCTCTTCCAACTCTCAAACCACTAAGGTTGTATATGCTTTATCAATACTTATATGCTACATGCCCAAAAGTATGTGGACACCCCTTCTAATTAGTGGATTTGACTTTTTCAGCCACACCCATTACTGACAGGTGTATTAAATCAAACACACAGCCATGCAATCTCCATATACAAACATTGGCAATAGAATGGGCCATACTGAAGAGCTCAGTGACTTTAAACATGGCTTCATCATAGGATGTCACCTTTCCAACAAGTCAGTTCATCAAATTTCTGCCCAGTCAACTGTAAGTGCTGTTATTGTTAAGTGGAAACATCTAGGAGCAACAACAGCTCAACCGCAAAGTGGTAAGCCACACAAGCTCACAGAACTGGACCGCCGAGTGCTGAAGCATGTAAAAATAATTTGTCCTCGGTTGCAACAATCACTACCAAGTTCTAAACTGCCTCTGGAAGAAACATCAGCACAAGAACTGTTCGTCAGGAGCTGCATGAAATGGGTTTCCATGGCGAAGCAACCACACACAAGCCTAAGATCACAATGTGCAATGCCAAGTGTCGACTGGAGTGGTATAAAGCTTGCCGCCATTGTACTCTGGAGCAGTGGAAACACATTTTCTGTAGTGATGAATCACGCTTCACCATCTGGCACAAATATAGATGATTTTGCACTTCCAACTTTGTGGCAACAGTTTGGGGATGGCCCTTTCCTGTGTCTTCATGACACAAAATGAGGTCCATACAGAAATGGTTTGTCAAGATTGTTGTGGAAGAACTTGACTGGCCTGCACAGAGCCCTGACCTTAATCACATCGAACACCTTTGGGATGAATTGGAATGCCGACTGTGAGCCAGGCCTGATCGCCCAACATCAGTGCCCGACCTCACTAATGCTCTAATGGCTGAATGGAAGCAAATCCCCGCAGCAATGTTCCAGCATCTAGTGGAAAGCCTTCCCAGAAGAGAGGAGGCTGTTATAGCAACAAAGGGGGGACCAACTCCATATTAATGCCCATGATTTTGGAATGTTTGAGTGTTCGATAATCAGGTGTCTTTTGGCCATGTAGTGTTATTAAATACAAACTGGTGTAGTTAGAAATGAAAAGTATGTGAAAAGTCATTTTAAATTAGAAGTATTTAAGATCTGTTCAGTTTATGTTTTTATGATACACAATATGTACAGGCATACAAGTATACCAGTGGTACATATTTAGGTTACCTTCCCAGAAGGTAAGGAATTAAGGCACTATCCTCAAGTACTACTTGGTGAGTGTGAGTGTTTGTTTAGACTTGTGAATCATGTTTGTCTAGGTATAACTGAAGGAATAAAACACACAAAACCTGTAACCTTTTGTAATATATGCATTCAAATGGTATAGGAGTTTTAGAAAAATGGCTGTTGAATTGTATGTAAAAAGCAAAAGATGCAGTTTAATATAACATTTTGTTACAATTGTTCAAAAGGAAAAAAACAAGAAGACTGCTTAATAACACTGCCGACCAATTACTTTAATAGAAGCTGGCTTCTTTGTTAGTCCCATTCTTCCAAACCTCAGGGAAAAAAAGAAAAAACATTCACACAAAGATCTTCAAAGGTGATGTTCTTGGCATTTTGTACTCTAGCAGTACTCAATGTTCCTCCTACAGCTCTTTCAGTCCCTCATTATATATATTTTTTATAGCATTTACATCCCTTTAGAAAATCCTAGCTATGAATCAGATGTCTGTGTTTTAAGAAGTATTCACAATTAACATAATTAACACAATTCTGATAATTTATGACCATTGTACATTTTTGGTTCCACTGAAGAAATCAGTTCCTCAGTACAACACCATCCATTAAATATGCTAGTAACTCACTGGAGAATTTAAAACAAGCTCTTATGGTTAAACAAAAATGCTTGAATGGATTTGAGCACATAATCATATTCCAAATATAGTGGACAAATGTGCTGGTGAAAATTGTGCCAAAATTAACACAATTATAAATGATTCACACAGCAACTCAATCAAAGCATGTTCAGTTAACCTTACATAACCCCTCCCCATTTTTGGCAACTGTACTGGCAGTGTTAAATGTATCAATATATACTTCAATAGCCATAAGACATAGACACTGAAAAATTAATTATTATAAGATTTCTTCAAGCATTACTGAACACCAAATGTTCTATGGAAATGTACTTATGTATAGGAATTAGCTCTGCTGACACTGCTATCTGTCAAGAGATATATGCAGCTGTATTACTAGTTACAAAGAAAAAAATATATACCAATAATAATAATAATAATAATAATAATAATAATTATTATTATTATTATTATTATAATTATAATAATAATAAAACCAAACAGACAAACACTCTGCATACAATTAACAGGATAGAAGAGAAGGGAGACAGAAATGATCAAGACTGTACATGTGAGATGCACTGTACATTTGAGTTCAGGACTAAACTGAGATGTTCACATACAAATTCTATCAGAATAATCACAAGAGCAAAGCTCTTCCAAAGCCATCTGACAGATATGCCAATATATTTCATTCTCAGGTTTACAGAAACTGTTTTCTGTTTCTGAAAGAAAAGCATAGTCAAATATGGTAATGACAGTCAGATGGCAAATACATATCTGAGAAATGTGCTGATGGGTAGGATAGCACCCATAATTTACTGCCAATATTTGCCATGTGTCATGATACTAATTGTATTTTGGGTAATTACAATAGCGATCTTACAAATTCAGCTGGTTCGTGTTATGTGTAAATACATGCACATAGGCGGACTGACCATCGGGCAATTCTGGTGTCGGCACCCACACCCGTACATGCCAACACCCCCCCCCAACTTTGTGGGCACAAAGGCATGCACTTCTCCACACAACACCCCCCCCACCCCGACGGATTGCACCAGCCGTCAACCTACAGGGTAAATGTCCAGGGTCGTTTTTTGGTCCTAGTCCGACCCTGGACATACATAACATATTCACAATTATAAATGCCTGAATTACTTACTGGCCTTGGCTTTAGAAGCAGTGGGTGGGACTGAGCCTGGATCAACAGATCCCAAGGCAGACTTTGTCTGGGTAGTTAAGAGTCAGCAACAAGAACACAAGAACCCTCTGCCAGGGATCTTTAAATATATATATACATATATACAGTGAGGGAAAAAGTATTTGATCCCCTGCTGATTTTGTACGTTTACCTACTGACAAATAAATGATCAGTCTATAATTTTAATGGTAGGTGCATTTTAACAGTGAGAGACAGAATAACAACAAAAAAATCCAGAAAAACGCCTTTCAAAAAAAGTTATAAATTGATTTGCATGTTAATGAGTGAAATAAGTATTTGACCCCTTCGACTTAGTACTTGGTGGCAAAACCCTTGTTGGCAATCACAGAGGTCAGACGTTTCTTGTAGTTGGCCACCAGGTTTGCACACATCTCAGGAGGGATTTTGTCCCACTCCTCTTTGCAGATCCTCTCCAAGTCATTAAGGTTTCGAGGCTGACGTTTGGCAACTCGAACCTTCAGCTCCCTCCACAGATTTTCTATGGGATTAAGGTCTGGAGACTGGCTAGGTCACTCCAGGACCTTAATATACTTCTTCTTGAGCCACTCCTTTGTTGCCTTGGCTGTGTGTTTTGGGTCATTGTCATGCTGGAATACCCATCCACGACCCATTTTCATTGCCCTGGCTGAGGGAAGGAGGTTCTCACCCAAGATTTGATGGTACATGGCCCCGTCCATCGTCCCCCAAAGCATAATGTTTCCACCTCCATGTTTGACGGTGGGGATGGTGTTCTTGGGGTCATAGGCAGCATTCCTCCTCCTCCAAACACGGCGAGTTGAGTTGATGCCAAAGAGCTTGATTTTGGTCTTATCTGACCACAACACTTTCACCCAGTTCTCCTCTGAATCATTCAGATGTTCATTGGCAAACTTCAGACGGGCCTGTACATGTGCTTTCTTGAGCAGGGGGACCTTGAGGGCGCTGCAGGATTTCAGTCCTTCACAGCGTAGTGTGTTACCAATTGTTTTCTTGGTGACTATGGTCCCAGCTGCCTTGAGATCATTAACAAGATCCTCCCGTGTAGTTCTGGGCTGATTCCTCACCGTTCTCATGATCATTGAAACTCCACGAGGTGAGATCTTGCATGGAGCCCCAGACCAAGGGAGACTGACAGTTATTTTGTGTTTCTTCCATTTGCGAATAATCACACCAACTGTTGTCACCTTCTCACCAAGCTGCTTGGCGATGGTCTTGTAGCCCATTCCAGCCTTGTGTAGGTCTACAATCTTGTCCCTGACATCCTTGGACAGCTCTTTGGTCTTGGCCATGGTGGAGAGTTTGGAATCTGATTGATTGATTGCTTCTGTGGACAGGTGTCTTTTATACAGGTAACGAGCTGAGATTAGGAGCACTCCCTTTAAGAGAGTGCTCCTAATCTCAGCTCGTTACCTGTATAAAAGACACCTGGAAGCCAGAAATCTTGCTGATTGTTAGGGGATCAAATACTTATTTCCCTCATTAACATGCATATAAATTTATAACTTTTTTGAAATGCGTTTTTCTGGATTTTTTTGTTGTTATTCTGTCTCTGTTACTGTTAAAATACACCTACCATTAAAATTATAGACTGATCATTTCTTTGTCAGTGGACAAACGTACAAAATCAGCAGGGGATCAAATACTTTTTTGAATCATAAAAATTTAACCATATTTTATATTTTAAATGTAGTGGGTGAGGAATGTAATACATTTAAGAAACTGCATGTCTTACTATAGTGAACTAAAGCAAATTCTCAGTTGAGCTAGGCATATTCATTTGAATCTGTTTTATTTAGGCAATTTGTTTAAATTAATATACTATGTATCAAATCATGGTATCTTCTTTTCTTAGCAGTTTATTAAGACATGCACATACTGTAAAATGCTTAATTCTTTGAGGACCTGCACAAGCAGCTATTCCCTGAGCACTTGCACACTCTGGCACATCTAGACATCACCACACAGGACAAGGTTCATAAGATTGATTTCCAGGGAGGAGTTGCTACTGGTAGTTCCAAGAGACTTGGACTGTCTTCATCTCAGCCTAGCATTTGTGGTTAATGTAACCAGCGATTACTGCTAATGGGTGCAACCAATTTTCAGGGCTGGATTTCCAAGTAGGTATTACACAATTCCGCCATCCTACTGTCTATGCCAAACAACACTTTCCATGTGATTTTATGAATATGACCTTATATAATATTCTATGTCTGATAAATAGTATTTGGGGTTTTAGAGTTTTTTGAGGAATGTTTCAGTAGATATGGATTTCACCTGTAGCTACAAAACTGTTCCTAATATCCATTAAGCTGGGATATGTGTTTTGGGGAGAGAAACTGGAGATGATTAAATCCTATTACAAATCTCTGTCAAACTGAGTAGGTATGAAATATATGTGAATGTGGTGTGTGGTTTATGTGATCAACACAGCAGCAGCAGAAGGAGAAAGAAAGTGTCTCAGATATGCCCTTTTGTGATTTTAGAGGAGTTACTGCTGTTGCTGCCCACGAATGTGTAAAACTGACATTCTACATTATTTAACCAACAGGAGCACCATTTTATCTGAGAAAGAATAAGTCCTAAGCCCAGTGTTGTGATTAATTTCCAGCATGAGATTTGCAATACAAAGCAAAGTCAAATAAGCAAAAAGTATATATATATATATATATATATATATATATATATATATATATATATATATATATATATATATATATATATATATATATAAGCCACTTCAGAAATCAATTCCAGTGACTCTGACCTTATACCATATGTTTTTCATAAAATGAAGATAGTAACAGTCACCTGTTGTTTATTAAAATTCCCTTACCTTTACTGTCACACAGTACCTGGCACTAGGTCCATTATTCTTCCATTAATGTAGAAAACCTCACACTAGCATCCCATAGCAAACAGATATAGTGCTCAAACATTTTGAAATGGGTGGTAGGATTTAATATATTTTCATGACTTGTTCTAAATAGCTCCTGCAACCAGTTTTCTATAGGTGACACCTTTCCATTACTATTTAAATCAACTGATCCTTTTGCTAAAACTATTGCAGTTTTCTCGCTGAAGGATTACGAGCCACCAATTTTGATTCTCTCTCTAAGGATTGGGATGATCATCCTGGAGTGCAGTCATAAAGATGCATCATAACCAGAATTGTTTCCTGGAGTTATTTCGTTAAGCTGACCACAGACCCATGAAGTACTAACCGTCAGTATGACTCATGAAATTCATATACTTTTGTGTAAACTGCCTAAATGGGCAATATCTGACTCTTTTTGTAATAAAAAAACAATTCTGGGATGAGGGTGTGAAATCAGCCTAGGATAGTGTTGAATATTTCCTCAGTGAGATTTCATGCCTAAAATGCCATTGAAATTCAAATAGAAATTGTATATAATGGCAATCATAACCAGAACTGAATGTAAAAATAGAAAATTATAAAAGATTCTATTTATATTCCACCTGCATTATATCAGAAAAACCTTTAGTAAATCTGTTTAATCCTTTTGTGAAAGAAAAATAATACACATACGATATTAAACATGTCAGTGGGTATTTGTCAAGAACAGCTTTGTGATTTCAAGCAAAATCACTCAACTTAAACTGCAGCAGGGGGTTATACAGTTCTGTATTTATTAATTGATACAACTTGACAAGGAAATGGGATCTAACAGATTCTTCTGAAGAATTTTTCTAGGCGATGATGTATCTTGTAAATCAGCAGACTAACTGTATATTGATAGAAATGGGAGGTAAACTGTCATTGTGTTCTCATTGTAAAATCACCACCTTGTGGTGAATTTGTGTAAATTCAGTTTAAGTGTATTTCAGTTTAATCCAGAATGGGTTTCATAAAAAAACTGGTTATGAAAAATAAGTAAATAACAACATGAATTTGGAACTGTGCAATGATAAAGAGGGAAATGCCAGAATATGAAACACATCTGTCAAAAAAAGGTTTATATATTAAATAAATTGTCAAAATATGTTTGTGTTTGGTGTTTGGTGTTTGTTATGATTGTTGATATTGTCTGTGAATTTTTTTTGTTAGTTATTGTATTAAAACTGAAAAATGCAATTGCTCTTGTTCTCATTACCTATGCAACAGTGCACACACATTCTGGACTGGAGTTTATTATTGCAGTTCCAGTGTTTTTTGTGGCCCAGTGCAGCTAGTCTCTTTGGATAAACAGCTGTCTGATAAGGTGAATTGTAATTTCACTCAGGCACGCATCTAGGGAGATGGCTAGGTAAATGTTTTTTGTTTCTTATTAAATAAACAAAGTATTGAGCTAAGCCATGAATGCTACATTCAAAATGTACGAATAGCTTCAAATTAACCAAAGGAAAACTATGGTGTATTCTACCAGGAGATACAGAACTTTCCTTTATGAACATGAACAGAGGGATTACTGATAGACCCTGTTATTCATATTTACTGCAATTTATCAGGTCATTGTTTTTAAGTTTTCATAAATCCTGAATCTGCAGGGGAACAAGTGCAGTACAAGTTTGGCATAGTGGTGTATTATTATCTCTAATAGCTTGATAAAGACTTAAGATTAGTTGGTGAATTATCTAAAAAAAAAATTTTAAATAACACAACGTAGTCCTACAATACAAAGGTCTATTTAAATCCTGACAATGGTAAACTGTTGTCCAAGATAATTCAGATTTATCCCAATGATATTTATCCTTCCTGGTTCTTCAGATAAGCAGAATAGAGGGATTGTTTCTCTTCAAGGACACTGCCTTATTGTAGGACACAAATTGAGCAAATTGTTTTGTTGAGCACTTTAATAGCCAAATCTATATTATGTTGGACATTGTTTGTACTGCTGTGTACAGTTTTACCTATTAAATGAAGTCTCCCCTTTTAAGAATATGTCTCTAAGAATTGCTTGATTATGTATTGGCAAGGCAAGATATGTAAAATCACAGCACAGGTTTAATTTCATGGACATATGCAGAAGTATTGTGCATCACTTAACAGATTTAACCACGCAGAGATGATTTTTCACACAGCACTGCTTTACTAAGCGAACACCACACTTGTTTTTGGTAAATCTGGATGATCTGAGTAATTGGCAGACTCTTGAATAAAAAACATACTGTATAATTTCATTGACAGCATTAAACTCCTACAATGCCTTTAAAAGCATGATCACATTATATGCACCTAAGATGCATTTTATGGTTAAATTACAAATGCTGATATATGGTGTAAATTAATCTTTACAAATAATTTTAAAAATGTATTTGATGTCTCACATTACAGGTGTATTTATACTGCTGCTGATGCTTGATAATCCTGACCTTTAAACAAGCAATTCCCACTAACTTGGGAACGAAAACAGAATAAAGTGGATTGAGCACAGCAGACAAAGTCAAAACGCAAACACCTACGCATGATACATACATAATCTCATATTTGAGTCTCTGCTTTAGGCACGAACAGAGCTGGAAGAAATGCAGCCTTGCCCAGTCACTGCCAAGACTGCAAGAAAATCTTGCATTTCATAATTGAACAAAAAGAAAACACAATGTTGAATTCCTCGCTTTTGTACAAGTTAAAAGGATTAAAAGGTTTAAAAGTCCAATTACTCGAGTAACTGAGGAAATTAGAGGCAAACTGTAATGAATGATACTAGTGTATTCACACAGGGGTGACTCTGGGACATTTTGAAAGAATATCCCTATTAAAAGTGAATTTGAAGTGAAGTGAATCCGCAGTAGAAAATTAACCAACAATGAAAACTAAATACAGTGAGGGGAAAAAAGTATTTGATCCCCTGCTGATTTTGTACGTTTGCCCACTGATAAAGAAATGATCAGTCTATGATTTTATCGGTAGGTGTATTTTAACAGTAAGAGACAGAATAACAACAAAAAAATCCAAAAAAAAATTCAAAAAATAACTGTCAGTCTCCCTCGGTTTGGGGCTCCATGCAAGATCTCACCTCGTGGAGTTTCAATGATCATGAGAACGGTGAGGAATCAGCCCAGAACTACACGGGAGGATCTTGTTAATGATCTCAAGGCAGCTGGGACCATAGTCACCAAGAAAACAATTGGTAACACACAACGCCGTGAAGGACTGAAATCCTGCAGCGCCCACAAGGTCCCCCTGCTCAAGAAAGCACATGTACAGGCCCGTCTGAAGTTTGCCAATGAACATCTGAATGATTCAGAGGAGAACTGGATGAAAGTGTTGTGGTCAGATGGTCAGTGGCTCAAGAAGAAGCACATTAAGGTCCTGGAGTGGCCTAACCAGTCTCCAGACCTTAATCCCATAGAAAATCTGTGGAGGGAGCTGAAGGTTCGAGTTGCCAAACGTCAGCCTTGAAACCTTAATGACTTGGAGAGGATCTGCAAAGAGGAGTGGGACAAAATCCCTCCTGAGATGTGTGCAAACCTGGTGGCCAACTACAAGAAACGTGACCTCTGTGATTGCCAACAAGGGTTTTGCCACCAAGTACTAAGTCGAAGGGGTCAAATACTTATTTCACTCATTAACATGCAAATCAATTTATAACTGTTTTTGAAAGGTGTTTTTCTGGATTTGTTTGTTGTTATTCTGTCTCTCACTGTTAAAATGCACCTACCATTAAAATTATAGACTGATCATTTATTTGTCAGTAGGTAAACGTACAAAATCAGCAGGGGATCAAATACTTTTTTCCCCCACTGTATGTCCCTAATCATACCTTTTTTCCCTATACATTTCTGTTAGTGAACATTTATTCAATAATTGTACTTGTTGTTATATTATTTTCACCCAAATTACATGTGCATTTTGTAACAGAAAATGTTCAGAAAGTGTACAAAAATAGTAAAGGTTCAGAAAAGGGGTGGTTGAAGGTTTGCTTTGGGGGGCCGAAACAAGCATCCTTGAGGGCCGCATTTGGCCCCCGGGCCGCACTTTGGGAACCCCTGGTCTAGAGCTTGGGTCCTTAATTTGACTCCACCAATGAAAGTGGATTAATGCTATTACAAATGTTGTACATGTCCTCAAAAATGAAATTCATATGTATGCCCAATTCTGAGAAGCTATATTGACCATAATGACACATAAAATACAATATGTATTATACACAGTATTAATGCATATATTGCTGCATTTTGGAATTGTATTGGTTGAGGAGATGTACTCGACAAATTGTTTACCAGTCAGTTCAACAAAGAACTATAATATTTATAGATTTTTCTGTTATATTCAATTAAGTACGTCCCAGGGTAACACATAAAACATAATAATTGCTCTGGTTTGAAAGCTTTATAATTCACACAATTCAGCATTGGGATGCAAAGAAAAAAGATAATGATACATTGAAATGTAAATGCAATATGAAGTATTTTTGTCAATCTTTGTTTTTTTTTACTAATCTGACCCACCCAACAAACAGACAGTATTGGTTCTTACTTAGGTACTGAAATAGATGCAATTGGAAGATATAAAAGATATCAAATATGGGCCATTAAAGTAAATCGGTCCTTAGAGAGAAAACGTGACTTACTGTTGGGTTTAGTAAAAGCAGAGGAGAATGGAGATGCAAACCAGAGAGGAGGAACACTTCCTCTGTCCGGTGTCTGTGTTATTTTGCCCATCTTAATGTTTTATTTTTATTGGCCAGTCTGAGATATGGCTTTTTCTTTGCAACTCTGCCTAGAAGGCCAGCATTCCGGATTCGCCTCTTCACTATTGACGTTGAGACTGGTGATTTGTGGGAACTTCTTAATGAAGCTGACAGTTGAGGACCTGTGAGGCGTAGGTTTCTCAAACTAGACATTCTAATGTATTTGTCCTCTTGCTCAGTTGTGCACCGGGGCCTCCCGCTCCTCTTTCTATTCTGGTTAGAGCCAGTTTGCGCTGTTCTGTGAAGGGAGTAGTACACAGCGTTGTATGAGATCTTCAGTTTCTTGGCAATTTCTCACATGGAATAGCCTTCATGTCTCAGAAGAAGAACAGACCAACGAGTTTCAGCAGAAAGTTATTTGTTTCTGGCCATTTTCAATCAACCTCACAATTGCTGATGCTCCAGATACTCAACTAGAATAAAGAATGCCAGTTGTATTGCTTCTTTAATCTGCATAAGTTTTCAGCTGTGCTAACATAATTGTAAAATGGTTTTCTAATGATCAATTAGCCTTTTAAAATGATAAACTTGGATTAGCAAACACAACATGCCATTGGAACACAGGACTGATGGTTGCTGAAAATGGGCCTCTGTATGCCTATGTAGATATTCCATTACAAATCAGCCATTTCCAGATAAAATACTCATTTACAACATTCACAATGTCTACACTGTATTTCTGATCAATTTGATGTTATTTTAATGGAAATAAAATAGATTTTCTTTCGAAAACAAGGACATTTCTAAGTGATCCCAAACTTTAGAACAGTAGTATATATATATATATATATATATATATATATATATATATATATATATATATATATACACTCACCTAAAGGATTATTAGGAACACCTGTTCAATTTCTCATTAATGCAATATATATATATTGGTCAAGACAATCTCCTGAACTCCAAACTGAATGTCTGAATGGGAAAGAAAGGTGATTTAAGCAATTTTGAGCGTGGCATGGTTGTTGGTGCCAGACGGGCCGGTCTGAGTATTTCACAATCTGCTCAGTTACTTGGATTTTCACGCACAACCATTTCTAGGGTTTACAAAGAATGGTGTGAAAAGGGAAAAACATCCAGTATGCGGCAGTCCTGTGGGCGAAAATGCCTTGTTGATGCTAGAGGTCAGAGGAGAATGGGCCGACTGATTCAAGCTGATAGAAGAGCAACTTTGACTGAAATAACCACTCGTTACAACCGAGGTATGCAGCAAAGCATTTGTGAAGCCACAACACGTACAACCTTGAGGCGGATGGGCTACAACAGGAGAAGACCCCACCGGGTACCACTCATCTCCACTACAAATAGGAAAAAGAGGCTACAATTTGCACAAGCTCACCAAAATTGGACAGTTGAAGACTGGAAAAATGTTGCCTGGTCTGATGAGTCTCGATTTCAGATGGTAGAGTCAGAATTTGGCATAAACAGAATGAGAACATGGATCCATCATGTCTTGTTACCACTGTGCAGGCTGGTGGTGGTGGTGTAATGGTGTGGGGGATGTTTTCTTGGCACACTTTAGGCCCCTTAGTGCCAATTGGGCATCGTTTAAATGCCACGGCCTACCTGAGCATTGTTTCTGACCATGTCCATCCCTTTATGACCACCACGTACCCATCCTCTGATGGCTACTTCCAGCAGGATAATGCACCATGTCACAAAGGTCGAATCATTTCAAATTGGTTTCTTGAACATGACAATGAGTTCACTGTACTAAACTGGCCCCCACAGTCACCAGATCTCAACCCAATAGAGCATCTTTGGGATGTGGTGGAACGGGAGCTTCGTGCCCTGGATGTGCATCCCACAAATCTCCATCAACTGCAAGATGCTATCCTATCAATATGGGCCAACATTTCTAAAGAATGCTTTCAGCACCTTGTTGAATCAATGCCACGTAGAATTAAGTCAGTTCTGAAGGTGAAAGGGGGTCAAACACAGTATTAGTATGGTGTTCCTAATAATCCTTTAGGTGAGTGTATGTATATATATATATATATATATATATATATATATATATCCATTCAGCGTGTGGCTTTTGATTATGATCAGACCTGATCATACTTAGCCTAAGTGTTGGGTTCTGTTTATGGCTATTTACTTTTCATTATATTAAAAACATGTCATTGTGCACAGTTTATACACACCTCTGTGTAGAGAAGTGGAATACTGGCGCATATTCTATATATTCTATATAACGGATCAACACAATCATCAAAACTGCAGGAAATATAGGACACAACAAGCATAATAAATAATGTATGTTTGTATACTATGGTATTTAACCTTTCATTCACGTTGAACTTTTAATGTTATACTCGGTTTCTATGGGGGAGTAAGATATCATAACTCACCTAATGTGCTTCAGTGAAACTGCAATGGGAAGTTGGAAATATAGTGTTAATGTCTTTAAATATGCATGTCTGTGTTGTCCTCACAAAGAGTTTTTTTTCTTTCAACGCATAATGAAGATTGTATATGTAGTATGCGGTGTGAAGATATGTGTACGTGACCATCATATGGCTGGTGTTTAAAGACATGCCAGGGATATGTTAATGCATTGCCACATGGTCGGGTTGACTCAACTTCAGTTAAATTACATTCCTATAGTCCTCCGAAACATGGTTTGGGCTGAAAGCAGCAGATAGTTAGACTACTGCTGAAGTAGCCTAATTACAGATGGTTAAAATCTCAAAAAGTGATGTGCTTCCTGTTGTCTTAAACGGCAATGAGTGTTTTTCATGCTACAGAGACATATATCACAATCAAAATAAAAAGCAGTTTTCTATCCAATGTATTTATTTAATATTAAAACAAAGGTATTTAAAAATAAATACCACGACATCATTTTTCTTCATGTTTAATACATCTTCGGTGCTTAGAAACCATTCTCAATACTGCTATTTTTCTACACCCATGTAAGTTTTTAACATATGGCGTTTAATATGTGTTGTTTGTGCTTCCCAATGGTATACTAGGCTTTAGGACAGTCCATCAACTAATCTGTTAATAATATAAGCACATTTTATAAACAGGATTGCCTTGACGCATTACCTACATTTAGAATCCATATCTACACTGAGAACAAAGAACGCTAGTATGTATTTGATTCAACTGCACGTTTAGAATTAGTCATTCGAGTTGCACGAATAGCAGCTGATATACGTTTTAAATAATCACCCCCAGATTATATGTGCATATGTATGTACGCGTGTGTGTGATTAATCGAAAGCATTGCAACACCTATAGCTCCCGTTTTTACTTCATAACAAAGCATGGAGCGCACATAAACAGACTCATCGGCGCTCTTTTATTCAGCGCGGAGCTGCAGAGGAATTCGTGACTGTTGTCTCGGAGCTGTCCCTTCAGCACCACGGAGGTGTTCAATGATATCAAATACTGGACGTGTTGCTGTGCAGCAGACTGGACAAGATCGGAGCTCTGCAAAACTCATAGGAAGAAGCCTTCAAAGAGCAGGTTACACAATCCCCGACGATGTGCATATGATTTGATGATGGAAAGAAAAATAATTAGACCAGAAGAGTAAATTATTTCAGCACAGAGAGGGAGAGGGATCGCGCTGACTGCCGGGAAACCCCTGCAACTGGATTGTAACGCTTGCAGACATTAAAATATTCTCGTCCACAAAAAAAAATTTGCACCGAAATAAGACACCTTTACGTATCCACAACTTGAGGAAGACATTATGTCCATGGGACTTAATGGCGTTAAGCAGCTGGACGCGTAAAGGTGCACTGTAAAAACCTTTGGATTTAGGTAAATTAACTTTCATCACAAGATTTGAAGAAAGGAAGGTAATGCTCCTGAAACGCTATCACTTTGTTTCTATTTTCTAACTTTTTTCCCCCTACCCATTTCAGTAATACTAGCAATTGTGCGCAAAATAAACCACGATGTAGTAATATTTACATTCACAATAGCTGTGTGTCTGATTTAATTTACGTATGAATTCAATTCTACAACACTGACAGTGAACCTGAAGTTAATCGTAAAGATGTGCGTAGTAAGTACTGATGTTTTTTTTTATTATTATTTTAACAAAGCGACTGCTCGAAAATAACAGTGGTTTATACATGTATTTGTTCAAAATAAAGCAACGGCGAAGTGCTGAACCCTCAAAATGATTAACACAAGATGTTATCTTCTAACATGCATAAGTGTAGAGGCTCTGCTTTTTCCCCCATGGCGTTTTACATGTCTTTTTACGAATGTAATTTTCTTTTTCAGTCGGACCTGTTACCTACGTATCCGCATTCTGCACTTCACTATGACAGGCCAGAGTCTAGAGGAACTAAGCGGAGCCAGTTTCGAGGACAATGTGATATGCATAAATGTTGGAGGATTTAAGAAAAGACTCATGTCAAACACACTGTCTCGATTTCCTGAAACCAGACTGGCTCGGTTAATGCGATGCCAGTCCAAGGAATCTATACTGGAGCTGTGCGACGATTACGACGACACCGAGAAGGAGTTTTACTTTGACAGAAACCCTGCACTTTTCCCTTACGTGTTAAATTTTTACAACACTGGCAGGTTGCACGTCATGGCAGAGTTGTGCATTTTCTCCTTCAGTCAAGAAATAGAATATTGGGGCATCAACGAATTCTTCATTGACTCTTGTTGCAGCAATATCTATCACTGCCGGAAAATGGAACCAGTCCAAGACGACTGGGAGGACAAAAGCGAGGAAGAAAGCACCACGTCTTCTTTTGATGAGATTTTGGAGTTCTACAATGACGCAACAAAGTTTGACAAGCAGCCACTGGGAAGCATGAGGAGGAGGATTTGGTTGATGCTTGATAACCCTGGGTATTCAATCCCTAGCAGGATATTCAGTGTACTTTCAATCCTTGTAGTCCTGGGTTCTATTGCCACCATGTGTATGAACAGTATGTCGAATTTTATGTTGCTTGACAGTGAAGGACAGTCAATGGAAGACCCTAGGTTTGAAACAGTAGAGCACTTCGGGATAGGATGGTTCACTTTTGAGTTAATAGCAAGGTTTGCTGTTGCTCCAGATCTACTCCATTTTTTTGAATACCCATTAAATTTGATAGACCTTATGTCAATCCTGCCTTTTTACCTGACACTCATTATTAACTTGGTGGTGGAGAGCAGCCCCACACTGGCCAATCTTGGACGGGTGGCCCAAGTGCTGAGGTTGATGAGAATCTTTCGGATCTTGAAGCTCGCCCGCCACTCAACTGGGCTCCGGTCCCTGGGAGCCACCCTAAAGAACAGCTACAAAGAGGTGGGCCTCCTGCTGCTTTATCTGTCAGTTGGGGTCTCTTTCTTCTCTGTGATGGCCTACACCATTGAGAAGGAAGATAACGAGGGGCTGACTACTATTCCTGCCTGCTGGTGGTGGGCGACAGTCAGTATGACCACAGTGGGTTATGGAGACGTGGTCCCTGGAACCATAGCAGGTAAGCTGACTGCCTCAGCCTGCATCCTAGCTGGAATCCTGGTCGTGGTGTTGCCAATCACTCTAATCTTTAACAAGTTCTCCCACTTCTACAAGAGGCAGAAGCAACTAGAGATCGCAATGAGGAGCTGTGACTTTGATGAAGGGATAAAAGAAGTTCCCTCCATCAATTTGCGGAACTATTATGCACACAAAGTTAAATCCCTGATGGCCAGCCTGTCTAACATGAGCCGGAGTTCACCAAGTGAACACAGTCTGAGTGAGTCCATACATTAAGGAGTTGTGAAGAATGCCCAGAGTATGGTGAAAAATGAAAGAAAACTGTGAAAACTGCAAATTAAGACCATGAACTTAGATGAAAGGATGTATATTCCTGCTAAGTGTGCTTACCAGGTGTTTTATGGGGGTCATTCACTGGCCAAAAGATGGAAAAGTCATTTTAATGAAAATCACACTGGTATGGATGTATTTATTCTGTACTGTTATAATAGTGCATGAGGAGCTTTATGTTGTCCGGTAGACAGTCAACATCTAGCACAAGTATATCTGTAGGCCTTTGCTTACTTTAATTTCTCATGCAGCAGTACTTGATTGACTATTAAGCAGTGTTCTAAATGTTGATGGCAGCAAATATATAAATGTTGTATCTTATGATTTTTGTAACTTTCTAATTTCCCAATTACAGCAAAACTGCTATCAAAATGTATATTGATAAACAAATGATACCCCAAAAACTGACAGAAAATGGCAGTTTTATTACTGACTGACATCCAGGATATTCTGAAGATTGGTAAATCTAATGAATAATTCACCCTTTTTAATTAGGCCAAGCTACAGATATTATGTAATATGTAAATATATCTGTAGAAAACCGAGTTAAAAAAAAAACACATTTGGTGTTCATGGCATATATAATTCACAAGACAACATTTTGCTATTTCATTGAAAGAAGGTCTAAAGAAAACATACCAGTGGGGAGTCTTTCTTCTCAATTAGTCATCCATTTGTGTTTGTTTTCAATAAAGCACAGATCCCCCATACTGCTGATAACATCTGTAAAAGGTTGACTTATGATGTTAAAAACTACATTCTATATACATTTGAAATGCTTCAATACTAATTAAATGTTTTATTAAGGTATTGTCTTTGACAAAGACTGATGAAAACAAGATCAATACGCAGAACATAAATACATTTTATTTTTCTGCTTTACTGAGTTCTATGAGGGAAATATTGTTAGCTGAAAGACATTGCTTGGACTCTACTTGGCTCCTCAGTCTACCTTAATGAAACCCTGATTTGGCTACAAAGCGAATAGAAATGTGTGACTCTGTTTGCGTTTTGGTTCCCATTCTCTTGGAGCTGCTAATCAGGCTGCTGAATAACAATACACTTATTTTTATGTGTGTAGAAGTCTTTGGGTGTTCACTGAGACAGAATGGATGTATATAGTTATCCATGGCATGATGCCACCCATATTGAATGTGAGTTTACTCATGGAAATGAACTTTACTCAATTATTAAAAAAAAAAGTCTTATGAATTAATTAACCACATGTATGTACTAACACCTATGCACTTTAGGGTTTTCTTACTCACTTTCTCACTTTTAGTGCATTTTGTAATCATTACCAAAATATTTTAAGCAGAGCTGGATGTTTCTTTCAGGTGTGTTTATAGAGTACCTACAAAGTGAAAAATGTATTGGTGGAAATGTGTCATAAATCTAAAGAAAGAAAAAAGGTGAAGGGACATGGTATTGGGCTGGTAAGGCAGTTTTGAAACTAAATGCATTTTGTGAAAATGATTTTTTCAGAACACATGAATGAATGAACCTTTTATTTTTATGTATAAAGTTTTTAAATCAAACATTATCAGTATTTTTCAACATGGCTTTTGCCTATTTTTGAATAGTAGAATATAGAAATCATCTGACCTTACATTATTTTACATGCCATATATGAAGCTGATAGGTATATAATTTGTCTATATACAGCAAGTCAGTATATGGCTATTGGTTTATTATCAGTAATTAAATTCAAGTCAGAAACTGAAACACTAAATTAAATGGATACTATATTTCTATATAAATTCACATTTTGGTACCATGTCTCATAGAGAGCTGGCATATAATCATGTGTCTCATAACAGGTTTAGACATTGTGATGACATCTAGACTAAATTATTATTATTGCAAGTTATCATCATTTTATGTATACATTTGAAAAATACATATTTTTGCAGGTACTTGAGGGTATAATTCTATACTATTTATTGTGATCTGATGCTCTGAAGTAATTCAGAATGTTTTCTGAGAAATTATTAAAATACCAGATAATTTGTTTTTATAAAATCTGGATTACCCAAGACTGTGAATAAAATTCTGGGGTACTGAAATCTTATTTGATTTTAATTATATATATATATATATATATATATATATATATATATATATATATATAGAGAGAGAGAGAGAGAGAGAGAGAGAGAGAGAGAGAGAAAGAGAGAGATAATTAAGTTTCAATTTAATTAAATAATCAAGGAGTCTTTACAGTATACCTCATTTCATATAGTGCTTATGTTCAATGTCAAGAAAATCCTAGCATTTTCTTGTTAAGTAAAGTGGTACAGATGCAATAGCATGTGTTCTGAGGTCTAAAGGTGGTTTCCTTCTTGCTTTTCAGCAGTGTTTATATAGCCCTCCCTCGCTATTTTCTCCAAACACTGCCGAGTTGCTCCATCCCTCCCACACACTGGTGCACAATCCCTCATGTTTTAACTCTGGACAGGCAGTCTTAGTCCAGATGGAACAAAATTAATTATAGCACTGCTCTTAAAGGAATGTGTTTCGTTCTTAACATTTGGAATTCATACTTTTTATAGAAAAGCAAGTGATTTTCATATAACCAAACATTAGATCTGACTGGTTGATTTTTGACTAATGCACAGTGAACTAACACTATACATTGATATATATATTCCATGCACCTGTGCATGTAATTTGATTTTGGACATTGTTCACAAGAGCATAGCCCTTTTTTGAAATTATTTCTCTTGCCCCACACTCTGGGAGCTGTAAGAAACAAGACCCATAGAAATGATTAATGAATCCATATTGCAGTCTGACATTGAAGGCAAAGACACAACTGTGGATTTTTGTATTCATTTATGCAAGGATGAAGAGCTGTTTATACACCACTTTAACCTTTATAGAGTAAATGTACTTGAGAGGTGATTTATCCAAACGTATTTTGAATTTAACAAGGGAGCTGTATGTATAATGGATTGACTTTGTGGGGGAAAAAAAAAAACCATTGTGCACAAGACTGTACACAATACTATTAGATTTTAAGAAAGTAGGTTAATTTGTATCTTCTCGCCAGTATTTAATGTTTACATTTAACAAGTAACTGTATGGAGCTGTCATCAGTGCAGGAAGCATAAATGAGTAGAATACAAACAAATGGGCTATAGGTAAAGTAAGAATTTTACATATCAAATTACATGAAGATGCTTTTCTCTTTTTTAATATATTTTGTATGCTTGCATGAGGAATTCTCATGTTTCACACATTTCATACTAACATGGTAAATGCTATGTGCGCTACTTCAACTGAGCATGTATTTCTAACCTCTTGGAATGCTTTCCCATTCTTTACCAATTACATTTAATGTAGTATATAATATATACAATTTATATCTGGGATCATTACATCCCACCATTTTAGCACAGCTTGTTAATTGTTTAATTGAATGATACAGAATGTGTCTCAGTAAATAATATCAGCAGGTGTGCCCAAGACCCACACTGGAATTAATTGAAAGGCTTATATTTGACATTGTGATCTTAATTGTGCTTAAAAAACAGTACAAAGTGTTTTATATCAAACCAGATTGAGGGCTTTAGTGCTGACTGCGCAAAGAGAAGTATCTGCTTCACTTCCACTTTCCACCTGCATATGGTCAGTGTCTCATATGGTGTCTCACTGTGTCTCTTGTGATGCCACCAATCCTCATGTCAAGGGAAACCTTTGTGTGGGCTTGTCCACCTCCTGTAGCTGTTACTTTTTTCTCACACCCACTAGCATGTTGAACCATTTTTTTTCCTTTTTTTTTTCTTTTTTCAATTTCTGTACATTTTCTTTGACATATTTTTTTCACCATGTTGTCTCATTAAATTGTCATTCTTTGATTGACAGTCGGATGCTGAGAATCTCACACATGCATTTGCCTTTTCAAGGTTTGCTTACTGCAATGCCCTGTTGCTAGGTGTTTCCAGGTGTAATATCAATTTACTTCACCTGGTTTTGTCTTTGCATTGTCTTCCAGTGAAGTTCAGGATTGATTTAAAAGTTTTACATCTGATGTACAAGCCCTTGAATAAATTACCTCCTTCATGTCTTAGAGACACTTTTATTCTATTATTGTCCATCACAAGCTTACAGTCAGAAGACACTGGTGTGTTTTATTTTCCCAAGGACAAGGTGCCATACTCTGTGGGATACGGCTTCTGTAAGCTATGTTCCAAGATTGTGGATTACTCCTTCAACGTTTATTAAACATTCCAAGTCTTTGGCAATTGTTTAAAAGGCAGCATAAAATATTTGTTTTCAAACTTGCTTTTTTGATCTGATATGATTGTTTTGATGTATATTTGTTGTTGTTGTTGTTGTTGTTTTAAACTGTTGAGAGCTTTGTGTGGTGTTTTTTTTACATTAAATTCGCCATATAAAATTAATTAATAACTATATTATTATGATGTAGCAGTCTCAGCCCTCTTGGAAATATGCAGCTTCAATGTATTACTTTTATGCATTTGACTGTTACATTTACCATATATGGCTATTTTTTTATTAAAATGTTCATGTTCAAATTAATCTAGTAACATTCTTTAACATCTGGAATTACACGTTTTTCATACAAATAGTTAAGGGAATATTGTTTGTAGTGTGGCTTATTTATGACAGACTGATGAATATGGGCCCAGTTGTGTTCATGGTGGGAAAGAATCAATACCAAGGCTTGGACAGGATTAATACCGCTTTAAAATGATGTTTTAAAGTCATCAGTCAGGGAGAGTAAAATCAAAGATATTCTTGTGGATTTCTAGTAATTGACTACACTGTGTCTGACCACATTCTGCCTGTCCTGAAACTTCCTATATTCACCTGTGGACTTTATAATCCATGAGGGCAACTCCACACTGCCCAGTGCACACTACTTAAGATCACTAACAGCTGTAGTTGAATTACTTATTAATTATTCAAGTTGGAAGTTATTTGGAAGCTTTTGGAAAGTTTATAGAACCATCCAAAGGTCACCTATTTGCATGGGGTATAAAAGGATTTTGCACACAGAAGCAATTCATTGGTAGCATTCATAATCATATTCAAAGTCAAAGAGCTGTCCAAATGCAAAGAGTCATTGACCTGTTGGGTGATGGCTATTAAAAAAAATCTGAAAAAAAAACCTACCAGTTTCCACAATAGTGACTCAGCGTCTTGTTGAGTGACACTACTTTGTCAGGAAGAAGATGCAAGAAAACATTATCACTATGTAGTGTGAGGAAAGTGGTTTGGGAGGCAATCTCAAACCCAGTGGCATGATCAGATGAAACACATTTCGCTTTCCAGACATGCACATCAAAATTATGTTTTGTGCTGAAAAAGTGGAGCTAATTTTAAGAAGAACATCCCCTGTGTAAAATATGGAGGTAGATCTGTTTTGCTTTGTGTTTGACATCTTTTGGTCCTCGTGCCCTTGTTAGAATCGAGAAAAAGATAGACACAAGCATGTACCAGGACATTTTAGCCAACAACTGCATTCTCTGATAAAAAGCTCAAGCTTGGTTGAAAACTGATTATCCAACATGATAGTGATCCAAGGCATGCATCCAAGTCTACAAAGACATGATAAGTGTACACATAATTAACATTCTTGAATTAATCAAAATCCAGACCAAAATCCAACAGATCATTTGTGGTTTGCACTGAAAAAAGCGAAGTTAGAGTAACTGAAATCATAATTAAGAAATCAGCAAATTTTGCTTTGACTAATGAGAAAAAAACAAACAAATTACTATTAGTATAAATGGTAGTATAAATGGTAATTGAATGAATTGATGCACCAAAAGAAACATTGAGACACGGTAAAGAAAGTTATGAATGTGAGATGGTTATTTTCATTTTGACAGAGGCATTAGTTTGTTTGGGATTTTTTTTTTCCATGGGGAATATTAGCACAATCTCAAACTACATGCATAAATGTGGAAGCAATTTATACAGCAAGTCAACTGAAAAGTTTGTTGTTCTCCAAGTACTATAGGATACCTCCAAAATGAAAGTATTAGCCGAAACAATTAATCTGCACTTTGTGAATTACTCATCAACAGCGTTGTGAAATCTTTAAATGCATTGGAAGTTAATTTTAATAATGTGACTAGATTTGTCTCATATAATGCCAATTACATGATCAAGGCATACAATGACATACTTTGAGGTTTCCTGCCAAATTTAATACATTTGAATAGCCATTGCTAGCACTGGGAAAATATATCATTCCAAATACATCCCATTTTACACAGGGTTCATGGAAAATTAAATGCACATTTCACCAAACACTACAATGTTAAAGAAATTGCTTACAGGTGCTCAAAGTTTAAAATGAGTTTGCATTAAAGCTGTAGAATTGTTTCCCAATTTAAGAGGAAAGGCTAAAATATATTTCTAAGTTGTTACCAATACTGAAAGAAGTGTTTCTTATGGCTAAGTTATTACAGAACAATCTCAGTCTCTTACAGAATTCAGGGTTACAATATTTATTTTATTAATTTAGTATTTTATATATATTATTCCAGGAATCTTCAATAAGTGATTCAAAGAAGCAGACTACATGGCCACCTTGCATAGGAAGAAATGCATTACAGCATTACAAAGCAGGTTGCATAAAACACAGAGCCCTAGGAATGGTAGGAATAAATGCATATATGTATGAATTAAAAAATAATCAAACACCATGTGAGACCAGTGAAAAGGGCAAAATTCTTTAATGTGTTTTGTAGGAAAATACATCTGAGAAAATAAGTTAGTGTCTCCGTTAAGAAGTTACACATCCGTTTAAAATGTTTACAGAGTTTATACAGGGCAATTGTATGGTGAAACATGTCATCAACAATTTACTGACTCTCCAGTGGAAGCAAGCTGTACTACCTGAAACATGTCCTCTTCAGTGAAAATATGAAGCATTCAAAATAACACATCTTGCAGCCATTTGCAACTTTACCACCTTGAATGAGTTGTTGTATGTAACACCAGTCACTACTGAATTAACCACACACTACATTTGATCAAATTCTGAAATCCAATTCTTAATTTAGCACACAAAGCACAACCTAAAACTGAAGGTTAAAGCTGTGTATATATATATATATATATATATATATATATATATATATAAACTTTCATATATTAGAACATAACTATGCTTTTTATATAAGAAATTGAGGGACATATTCAAAGAATTTCAAGTGTTCTATATTCATTTCTGCCAGATTCAAAGCTATATTGTACAATGCTACCGTTTCTAAATAGCATGCCCTTCAAAAAAATACACACCTACACAGACAGACATATTGAGGCAGATAGGTGGACACACAGGTATATAAGATAGATAGATAGTCTACCTTTGAAAAAGTCAATATTAAGCCTAACATATGTTGACAGTGTATCAACCTATTTCTCCTGCCTCAGCCCTCTAAAGTACTTTATTGAATTTGTTGGTATCCTTGAGCTATTACTGTGCTTATCCATTTAGCCCGACACATTTGTTATCATAGTGATTGTTGATGGAGAGCCATGCACGTCTATCATTGATAAGAAATCAATTTTTAAGCATCCAAAAAAATAAGGAAACCTGCTTTCTGTTGCAAAACTGGCTTATTATAAAAGAAATCACTAGGCAATTCTCAGAGCACTTTAAAGCCTCATTCGTAAAAGACAGGGCTGATATCTGCTATTATTTGGATAAAGCAGCAGCAATCAACACAAAAGCACAAGTTAGTGTCTAGTTTCTAATGGGAATGGATTTCAGTTTCCTTTCTAACTTAATAAACAGGTGCAAGTCAAATGTGTATGCCATGTTATTCTGCAAAATTGCGTAGACAAATAAACATCTACATTGCCAACCATTCAGACTAACAAAGCACCCCCAGCTCTTTCCCATCTTGTGTGCTAGTTTTAAAGTGAGCTTATTGACTAAACATTTGCTTTTGCAGGCCTGGAAGAAAATAATGATACAAAGAGAGTTTACCCTTACAATAACTAGTTATGGAAATGCCACAGTGAGGATAAATGTGGCCTTGTACAAGTTTTTGAAAGCTCACTTTGTAATACTCAGTGCAATTTGATCTTGACAAACTGCTGTTAATTGCCAAAACAGATTACAGTCTTTAATTACCAGAGTTTTTTTATTTATCTCATGCAAGGATAGTAAAATGGATTGAACAAGGGCTTCTGCATGAAGATGTTGCCAATCTCGTTTATACTTATGTTGAAAACCGTCAGATTTTGTGGACTTGTTTAAAAACTGCATTAGTGCTCATTGCAAACACATCCAACAGAAAGAAGTAGAGAAATTAAAAGTAGGGAAAATAAGAATAGGTCAGTCACATTTGAAAACTATCCAAATAGCACCCTGCAACGTTACTGAAATTATGCCTGTTCTATATCCATTTATAGCTCTGTATCAATAATATTGGAACACTGCTACATTTCATTGCCTGTTGATTTTATGTAAAACTAAACGAGGAAAAAAACAAAATCTGTCAGCATCTCATGTATTGCATCTTGTGGAGAAAAAAACAAACGAATCCACTACACTGCTTCTAGGGTTGGTTCATAAAAGGCATTGTTTGACTTTCATTTTGTGAACAATCCACATGTCTGTATGTTGTTCTAAGGTTTATTACATCCTTGCCCCACTGCAATTCACCCTCATCATGTTTTGCATGTTCTTAATACAGTATTAAGAAAGGTTGTTGGTGTAATAGGTAATATATGCATTATATTCTATTGCTACAGAAAAAGACAGCAGAAAATATTCACTAGTATAAGAGCTTAGTGCAATTGGCCCTTCAAACTCTTGAAAGGATCATTGGAGAGGGAACATATCATTAAAATGGTATAATTTAGAAACTTGAGGGCATTATTACAGGCATATATCTTATAAATAGCATGCACTGTTTTCCATATTTACAGCACAAAAATATAGAAATAAAAGGAAATTACACCATCAGCTTTAACTGGAGACAAATGTTCAGAGAAAATCCTTAAGCGTGAAAGAAACAGACACAGCTTTTTGTCTACAAAGACTCCCATTAAAAACAAATGAAGGGTAAAGAGGACATTTTTTAAACCCTGAGCTCAAGAAAGTGCATGACACCAGCATATATGGAAGGGTAAGAAATAATACAAGCCTTTTTATCAATACAGAAATATCCTCAGATTTTCACTGAAGGATTTTTTCCTTCTTTTAAAGATTCCAGCCATGTTCATGGAAGCCTTTAGATACAATAAGAATAATATTTAAAACAAACATCCCAATTCTGTGCCAAACACATTGATATCTCACCTGGATGCATTTATTCCAATAACTACTGAAAAGAAAAACTTAGATTAACAGAAATATATATAGTTGAGTATTCTACAAACCAATACACATATCATTTATCTAGATCTTATTTTCTATGAGATACAAATGGTTAAATGGTTAAAACAAAAGTATGCTTCAAAAGGAAAAAAAGAGAGGCTCTGAGACAGAAAGCAATGATTGGACTTCACAAACAAAATGTGAGATTCACTTTTTGTAAGACTCATGGGGGGGAAATGGGGCTACATTAGTCTTTACAAAAGCAAACCTCTTACTATGATTATGAAGATGCAGAAAATAATCCAATTGCATAAAAACAGGAAAAATGGAAAAGCAAAAAATGCATAGCTGATTGTGAATGTATACATTGTCTTTCTACAGCTTACTGAACAGGAAAAAAAGATGTCTGGACTCAGAAATGAGAGAAAACATACTCTTTTAGCAAAAAAAGATCACAAGTTTATTTTACACTAGGATCAAGACCTAGAAACAGAAATTTCAAAATGCACTTGATGCGGTCAAGGCCATGGTCAACATTTCAGTTGGTCCCCCAAAGGTGCTTATAAACCTCCTATGTACGTTTTATTTTATTAAATGTAACATTCTGCACTAGTTTCTATATGCTTTCCTCCTATGCTCAGGAGTGCTCTATTGTCACCTAATGTGTTTATTCAGCCAACAAAGACTGGACTCAAAACCTTAAGGCACCCAAATTCACAATGCAACCGAGCCTGTGCGGCACACTTTCCCCAGTAATTCTTTGGTTTTCAACTCTCTGGAATCCCACACTTTCACACCGAAATGAAAACTGAGCACAAGATGTTGGAGACCTAATCATATTCAAAGATAGCAAAGACAATAACAGTAAGAGCAGTAGGAGGAAGAATGCCATAAATCACTTCTTACTTAATTTCAGTAAAAAGGAAGGAACTATTTTTCTTCATTAAGTGTGAATGAACAAAACTCCATGTGGGGGGGAGGGATAAATAAATAAAACAAAAACTTCTGTTAGTGGCACTGTTGTATTGAACATTGTGTGCCCTAGGCCACTAGTCTGGCTCAGTTTTACAGTCTGTACAGTGGGGTGGGGGGGTTCAATGCCTTTCAGAAGTTCTGCTGTCTGCGCTTCTTGGCATCCATGGCGTCGAGGATGGGCTGCCTCTTGGCGGTGTAGCGCTGTCTCAGTTCCTCGATCTCTCGCTCCATCATGGGGTCCAACGCGCTGAGCCGCATCTGCAGCTCCTCAAAGCTCAGGTTCTTCAGCTGCATGCAGACAGACAACAAAGAAAAGACTCATTATTAACAATGGCCACAGGCACAGGGCAATACTGGGAGAAAGCACATTTCTTCTCATTGTTCTTTTTCTCCCATAGTCTTTATGCAGACTGATCCTGCTTTATGAGCCACTGGTGGAGGGAAGAAGTATAAAGGAGGAGAGCAATATTCACACAGCCTTCTACTGTGGTATTCAGGTTTTTTTTTTCTCTTAATAAAAAAAGTAAGTAGTAGAAAAGGAGTGTGAGCAAATACGGCAATTGGAAAGATATTCAATATCTTATATAACAGTGTATAAATTGAAGGAGAGAATGCAACCATAGTAACAATATAAAAGCCCCCATATATTTTTGTAGTTACAGGTATGAAATCAATACAAACAAGCTGAGCTCAATTAATGTCTTGATGCAAGGATGGTAGAGCTGATGTTTCCTGGCTACAGTTATGTGCAATGAAATCTATAAAATGTGTGAAAAATCCCATATGGTAGAGTATCCTACAGATATCACTTAAGTCATAGAGTCTGCATCTCAAAAGGCTCTGCTTGCAGCAAATGATAAGATGAAACAAAAAAACTCTTCAAGGGCTGTCCTCATTTATCTGCTGCAAACAGATGGACTGTTAAAGTCATTATGAAAAAGCATTCATTTTTTCATGAATGCAATAATATGTAGATATATTTAAAAATTAAAAAATGAACACTGAGGAAAAACAGCTTTTAATTAATTTCACTAATAAATATTTTGACACGGTGTGAAATAAGCTGATGTTTCTAAAGACACAGACACATACTACCAAACTGGAAGCCAGTGATGTGAGGGGACCCAATTCAATTTTAATGTACAACACTCCCAATCATTCTATAGACTATATCTATAATCTTTTTAACTCCATCATCTCTTCAATGCCAAACAGACATCCAAATATATGAAGAGAAATGTGTAGCCATAAAAACAACGAAGAAGGGCTGGTTATGTACAGTCCACCATCAACTAGGCATAATATTAATATTTTGAATGCTAATTGGAATCTGGTCTCATTCCCTGCTATTACTTTCATTTGCAGTTATGTCTTGACAAAGATAATGTACTAATCACAGACCAGATAATTGCCTCCCAGGCCTTGTTCGCTACCGCCAACCCCCCAAACACTTTTTCTGGGGGAAACACTTGATATATAAATATATATAAAAAGATTAATAAATAAACTTTGCAGGCATTAAAAGAGAAGCTATAGATTTTTTTTAAATGGAAACACCTTCATCCAGCAGTGAATCGATATAGGCTGCTGACGATGATGATATATATATTTAATAAAATATTTAATATATTTAAGTCCTTTTTTAATCAGCATAAAATTAGTTTGGACCCATTCAACATTATGTTTTGACTTTCTCATTCTGTAACCTGAAGATTTCATTAGAAAGGAACAATTTGATCAATTAACAATCTAATGTGTGACATGTGGAAAATACATTTTGAAAAAGTTCAATTGCATCTACCGAATGGTGCCATTCTGTCTAAGCCTAAAGTACTGCACTGCCTCTAGGAAAATGTACGATTCTGATAATAAATCAGATACTATCCGTTACTAAGCATACACTCAAGTTTATTGACTACTGCCATCTGTTATAATTTCCTGTAGGAAGAAAAAGGGAAAACCAAGATGTCCTTCAATTATTAATAGTGCTTAGGTTCTTTACAAAATGTTCCACAAATAATATAAAAGGCAAAGTATCATTAAAGAACAAAAAGTTCAAGAAAGTGTCTGGTCCTTCTAACAAAGTTATTTCACAAAATATAAAGGCCAATTTTATAGAAGAGTTGCTGTGAATTATTATATTATTATAGTGTGTTGTTAATGAGACAAATAAGGAAAGGTCACAATGGGTACACTTTGCACAGAGGTGAGTGTACTTTCCATATGTAGTTTAAAGTTTTCACATCCTTCATTCGAAACAATGTTATTTAGTGAGTTATGTTATTTATCTATTATTTTTCCCCAAGGGTGGTGTTAACTTCTGACTGCCAATCCACTGATTCTCCCTTCAAGGAGGAGAGGCTTGTGTGTTCCAGTGAACCCAAGAGCGATGCCATCTGGAGAATAGGCTCCTGGTATGGATTCATCAAATGCACTTATATCCTACACTCCTTGTTTCAGTACTTTTCTCAGGCTACACGTGGCTACAATACATCAGATTTTGCACTTCAATTGCAGAACTCTTCATTTCTCAGTGAAAGCCACATGCTCTTCTTGCAGGGTGGGTAGGGTTTCCCATTGCTATGCTAGTACTGAATCAGTACTCATGTTCTCATTGGTTGTTTTTCTAATGATGTGAAGCATTCTGTGATGTGAAAAAAATGTTTTTTATACCCCGTATTCTGAAATGCGGGGGTGGTGGGATACTTGGTCTGATTAGGAATACAAAATCTCAGAAAATATTGACAATTATGACATTCTGGAACCAGACAAAACAAGACCATCCATGTTTTGGTAGCAACACACACCCATAGAGAGCTCAAAATGTCAAGATGGAAAACTCTGTTTACGGTGTACTAATACACAATGATTGTACATAATTGGATCTGAACTTCTCTGTGTTTGATAGAACATACTGGATTCATTGTTAGGTTGTTCTGAACAAAACAAGCTTATTTGCAAAGAAATCCAATCGAAACCGAGTGATCTGTGACTGTCTGAATGTGAACATAATTCTAATAACCAGTACATTTTATTAAGCTTAACATCAACACCACTGCTCTTAAGCTATATTACCCTGCATTATTTTTCTTTTTGTAACAATCACATCTGCTCTGTTATATGTCAAAGACATTTTACATTGTGCACCTCTTTAAAGCTTTACATCAAAATACCTGCCATCAATGATAAGCTAATTATCATATTGAATGTTCTCTTCACAAATGTATGTGAATGTGGGTGTTTTTCATATATATCAAATTACATTTCCAAGCAAAAGAGAAAGAATGGAAATCTGCATAAAACCGATAAGTGTGCGCGCTAAAGCACAATTGAATTAATAAATGTTCATCTTTCCCAGCAAATGAAACACAAATACATAAAAATAAAAACAGAATTGCATTAAAGCGCAACAAAAATGCTACATTTCTTGAGGCGTCTATCTGAAAAATACAGGTACTTCTTGGTGAAGCTTAAATGATTCAAAATCCTCTAAGTTTGCAATGCAAAACATCACTTTGCAATAGGATTTGCTCTTAAATCCCACACTTCATTAAATATATAAGCCTTACTAACATAGCAGTCGACATGTCCAAGTGGCTGGATGATGAGTGTTTATTTAGTGTATTTATTGTACTTTGATATTAAAGAGGACAAACATTATGAATCATTACAAAAAAATATGACCTACCAAATATATTTAACTAAGCAAGATTAAAATATTAAATGCTTTCAAAGGGCTGTTTAATTGATTATACAGAACTGATAGACTTATTATAAAATTAGTTCAGAAGCTCAGATCAGGTTGTACAAGTCTATTGAGGCAGGCCTTGATATATTGCATAAATCCAGTCCTAGTGCTAGTAATACTGAGGACAAGCAAAATAAATTACACAGGCACTTTTTTGCCAAATTTACATTGAGGTTTCATTTTTCACTCAACAGCACTACTGCATGAACAAAGTTTAGGCCTAAATAATAGTAAAACATTTTTTTTCCATGAAAGCAGATGATTTATAAACAAATCAGGTTCCATTCGTAACTATTGTTCTCTAAAGCTAATCTTCATTTCAAACCTCTATTCAAAGTCAAAGGACAACTCAAAGTCTGAGCTACAATTAGGACAGGTTGTGTTGTGTTGTGTTGTGTGACAGTGTTGTGTGTATGGTATCCAAAGGAAAAATGAATGGGAACTTCAGTGAGTTTTCTAATGCCTTCACAATGGATGCCTTTTACTTTGAAATATCAGTGCAGTAACCATGTTGTGTCGTTCTGCACCTTCCGTCCAAAACATTGATGTACACCATTTGCTTCAGTTGTGTTCCCCAAATTCACTGTACAATCCTATCACCTCAATCAAGCAGTGCAATTCCACAACTTGGCAAAAACTGACAAGAAAAAAACATCTAAGCAGAAGTAACAAATATATATATATTTAAATCATTCATCTATTTCAGTTATTTTGACATTAAATGCAAGGGTTTTTCATAAAAAGCATTTTTGATATGTACACTATTAACTTACATATGAAAATCTTTCTTAGACAGTACATAGACATTCCACTTCACAAAGGACAAATAGTAAATCCAATTTGCAATTTGTTTAAGGGCTATTCCTTACTGTACTTAACTTAATTATGAATGTTTATAGGGAACATATGCTTTATAGTTCTAAATGGGCTAATATCAAGAGTACGAAATGACCATAAATAACTTAGCAGACTGAAACTGGAAGAAGATACCATTAATGCAAATTATATTGGGAAAGGGCTATAAACTCAACATAGCTAACTCCCAGAAGAGATCAAATACCGAAGAAACCGAAATCCTCTTAAATGTACATACAATAAAGTAATGTTGTTGGCCACCATTTTTTCTGATTTAGGAGTACCAACACAAAGTATTTAGATTAACATTAAACACAAGCTTCTCATAAGATCCATCATAAAAATGCTGTACTAGAAAACTTCAACTCAGATACAAGCTTCAGCCTTACATGTTTTGTCTTTACAATCAAAAGAAGTAAGAGAGAGTACTTAATATATTTATCCATGTAAATCATTGTATTTCGATTAATTTGTTGTTATTCAAAAATGTGTAAACATCAAATGGTCAGAAACCAATTTGAAAGTGAATATAATGAATCGCTGATGAAGGAAAATGGCTCACAATGATGCATCATAATGAGGATGTCTCCCAGAGGTGGGCCAAATAAGAATTGTGGACAGTAACCATTCTGAGCAGATAGGTATTTAATTGCTGCATTTGTCTCCAAAGTTCTCAGGGAAATATTTTTCAATTAGAATAAATAAAAATATTTATGCTTTTATTTACATTGTTCATCATGAATTAATAATTAAAAACATTAAAATCGTGTTTTAATTGTTATAGTTCAGCCTGTGCTGAAAATAAATTTCTATTATATTGTGCCAATTTGTACCATTGTTTTCTGAAATTACTTTGATTAAATCCATTTAGAAAGTTTTTTTTTTTTTTTTTTTACATATTTTTCATTCATTTCTATCATTACTGTTAAAAAAGGATGTGAGTTTAGTACAAATTGCAGCAACTGCTAAAAATGCAAACAAACGAATGGCCTGAGTATTTAGAGAAAAAAACCTCACAGATAAAACATATGTAGATGAAATTACATTCAGGTCTTTTTAGTAATCTCTGGATTACGATTATATTTTTGTTGAAAACGGACCAATTCCTATTTAAAAATTCACTACAGACAATATTGACATTGATTCATACCCCACCAATCAGTACTTTTTGAATTCTCCTTTGGCTCTGATTGCATGGATGGCTTTTCTTGTGGCCCTTTAAAAGGTTCAAATTCTCAGAATTGATACTCCTCAAAGCAGTATATTCAGCCTAAAAAAAAAGCCTATATCAGGAAAAATGTCATACCCAATAAGTCATACCCGTTTTGCTTTGCTTCTGGTGCCCGGGTTACAATTGTATATACAAGGATATTTTGGCACCTCGTCCACCCTGTCTCAAGACGCTGGTCATAAGTGGAGTTTCCAGCACAATAAATCACTCTCGGTTAACACTAAAACAAATCTGAATTATTCTTAATAGCTGGCTGCACAGTTTGTGGTTGAAGAGACATTTCTAAACTGTTGGAGTTTTGACTTTTAATTCCAGTGTTAGCAATGTTCTTCTGAGCCAAGCCATCAGAATCTATTAACAAGAGAAAATACCTTGCTTGTTTTATCCATTGCCAAAAAATTCCAAAGTTGTTCCAATTTAATATCCGTAAAATAACCTATTTTTCATTAAAGCAATTACAGAGGTGGTTTTGGATGACACTGCGACACAATGTACATGCTCACAAACCAGGCTGTTGTCTCCTCCCCTTTCTATGAGATGAGGACCAAGAAGACACAACAGTGGTAAGAGGGTTGTCCACAGGGATTTTGAGACAAACTCAAGGTCTCCAACCCTATGTGTGTCAAGAGCAGACCCTGCCTTTGCTTGAGGTTACACAGTGTAATATAAATGGAATACAGCTGGTTAAATGGGAAGCTGAAGCACACAATTCGGGCAACATTCACACAATTCTGAGGGGAAGAAAATAATACATCAAAGGAGCATAAAAATCCATCTGTCAGTTGGTGTGCATTTACAAGCTGTGTGAGCAACTTGCAGATTATGGAGGCTTTACAAGAAATTTCAAGCGATACTGAATCTCTTCCTGCAAAATCTGTAATAAATACCCTGCAAAGGTGCTGTACACATTTCACTATATATGGTTACAGCACTTTAAATGTTTTGTCAGTGTTGTAAATAGGATAATCTCTGCAAGATGCATCCCTACAGACTATAACAGCCATAGGAAATATTATGCCTTAGTCGATCTTGTCAGAGTCTCACACGAAGCTCACGATAGAGACCACCAGGGGAGAGAGATACTGAAACTGAAGGAAGAAAAATGGCAGTTGCACTTGACTTCTCAAATGTTCCAATGTGCAAACATTTCTTGGCTATTTCATTGTGATTCAAAGAGCATTGCAGGATGGTGCCATGAAGAGAAGTTAATGAAAAACACACTCATTGTAACTACACATTGAATATTATGTTATCAAAAAGAAGTCTTACTTCATTACTTTAATGAAAGGATATTCTGTACAATCATACATATGGTGGCCAACTTCGATTTTACTGTAATGAAAACATATAGTAAATAAGCAATTGTCCAAAGACATGCCAGCAAACTCAAGGACAAGCAGAGGACTGAGCAGGCATGTGTATTGGCGTCTGAATGCATTTGAATATTTTTGGGATTTGAGTGCTGGTTATTACATAAAAACATTGAAAATATGTTCACAGAACGTATTTACAATTCTCCTTTACCCAGTTCTCCCTTCTCATTGGACTAATGTCAGGATGTCACTGTTTGAACACTGCCAAAGTCATGGCAAACCAAAGTCCGGCTCCCGTTTTACAGTTCCCAGATGAAATACGTGCATTGCAGATTAACATTCTGTCTGCCATGAAGAGATTACCCAATTTCTAGTTAATTTATTCTAATCTGTATATTAAGTGCTGTCAGATTTGGTCTTGTGTTCAACTCAACCTCAAGGAATTGGTTTTAGTTTTGTGCTTTTTTAAACGGGTCTATATGCACTATGAATGCTTTAAAAAAAAAAAAAAAAAAAAAAAAAAAAAAAAAGTTTTTTCTTTCAATGCTACTGTCATGAACTGTAATGTGTGTTAGCCATTTCACAATATATAATAATTTGCAGGGCTGGTCATTAAAGCAGACACCTGCAGCTGTTTTAATGTTTCAGACAGTTGCTGTTTCCTGCCCTGCTATCCATTATATGCTCTCATCTCTCCCAGTTTAGACATCCCCTACAGTGAACTGCCATTTAACACAGAAATACTCCAGCTGGAACTTGAAGCCCATTTTTCTGTAATTCTCTTCCTAATCAGGCCGACTGCATTAAATACTCCATGTCATAATTATCTATGGTCCCATAAGAGAGTAATAATGATCTTGTGTTCTGTTCTCATTTTATGTAAATTAACCCAGCCTTCTGTTGCTAATTGCCGTCTCAATCCACCTGGTGTCTTCTAATTACATAAACATAACATCAACAAGACAAAAAAAGATCACTTTTCCCTGAAAACCTGAGACCGCATAAAACTAAACTTTTTCCCCCTGCTTGTTGACAGTTATTTTGCTGCTTACCACTACACTGAAGTTATAAATCAATATTAAAGTGTAACTAGAGGAGTTCTGATACATACAATACTTTCTTCAGAAGCCTCATAATTTGCTTTTTGAATTGGATTCAGTGTTTTGGGTTTGTTTACTTTGTGAACAAGCTATAGGCCTATATGTTTCTCACTTAAATACAGTTTTAGGTGGAACTATTGAACAAGGTTTTCAGTATTTTGCTTGCATAATTAATTATCTCATGAGCTACTAGAATAAACTAAACGGTGCTGTGCAAACATATCTCAGATACCCCAGGCACAAATATTTCCAAATTACAAGTGGCATTGGCCCATCAGCAATTTCAAATGATTCCGGCAATCATAACAGGGTGACTTTTCTTGAAGACATGGGTCAATTAATTCAAAATCGCTGCAAAGATGGGGGTGATTTTCCAGCCATAAAATGATCATGTTTTTAGTGACCTGATCTACTTGAAGGCTGAGGAAAAAAGCCTGATGTCAAATCTATATAGTTTTATAAAACTATCATTAATACATTAATATTCTTAAATGCTCCTTTGCCAAGAGATCATAGAACACGAGAATAAAGAAACCTACAAACCAGAGGATGCAATTCGGTCCAGTGAATACTCATCCGGAACCTATTAGTTAACTTATTCCAGATGGTTATTAAAGAATCCCAGTGATTTAGCCTTCCTTTTAAGCCAACATAAAGAAGTAAAAAAAAAAATGCTGCATTTCAAGCCAATGCTCTGCAAAAGTGTATATAAAACAGAGCTTAGTCATACAAATAAATTCATTACTATTGAACATCATTACCCATTCAGGAACTAAAGAACCATCAGTATCTGAAGAATGAGGAATAACTGTACTGGGATCTTTAAAAGATAACTGTATGTTTCAGTATTCCTCAATGCAGAAATGTCTGACATTTATCAAACTCATTATCTCTTCAGGCTATCTACATCTCATCAGGGGATAGGAAAAACAGCTTGCAGGATTTGTGAAGAGCACATTATTTTTTAAAGTGCTACAATATGAGTTTAAAAGCTCACAATTTTCCTCAGTAAATTCTAGCACATTTTTATTTCCCTAACCAGCAGAAGCCAACTCAGAGAAAATGGACAATAACAAATGAAAATAAGTCTGTAAACAAGAAGACCACACAAAGTGCCCGTTACTTTGTAAAGGTTACAGGAAACAATAAATCAGACAGTTTTAGGGAATTCGAGTTCTGGAGTGCAAAGGATTTCTGGATTTCATTACAGCTTGGTTCTCAAATTGTTAATTGAAGTAAGCATAAAGTTAAGAATATCTTTTGGTAAGTCATATCAGCCGTTTATTCCTTCATTATGTGATAAGGTGCGTATAAAATCTACAGGATCCCAGCTCTAGATGATTGGAATTTCCTACCTCTGAATATACTTTAATATCATTCATCTGTCAATTAGAAAGTCACATTACTGTCAGTTACCTGGCATTTAAGGTCTTTCTTGCCACAGTTCGTATTATTGTGTAAATGTTTGTCTGCTTTTCTTTCTCCTTAGATTGTTACTTATGTACCATGTTTTTAATGGGCAAACACAATCTGAAAAGACATCCAGGCTGAATGCACAAGTCTGCATGGAAGTAATAAACACTGGACACCAGAGAACTGAGACTTCACTGGATTCACACCACATTTGCTCCAACTTGTCTTTTCTCACCTATTGTAAAAAATAAATCACATTTTTTTTTTTCCTCCCAGGAACACATGGCAGATTATACAAAGAGCACTTGTCATCTGATCATAATCATTAAAAAGTTAAATACAAACAAAAAAAACATATGATCAGATAATAGTTGAACTGCCCACACATTAGTTCTAAATTAAAGCACATGAGTTCACATTATTCCATTACAAATGTAACCAGTATGCATTATATGCATGTTACTTTAAAATATTGGGGTCCCAGACAGTAAAAACTAAATCAACACCCTCTGAAACCAATTTAAGACAGTAACTTGTCAATTTTGGCAGAGCATTCACAGCATGCACCAAGTGTTCCCATAAGGAACGAAAGGAAAAGATGCTCATTCTGATTCATCTCAGCTTTCAGCATTGTGATTGAAGCCAAGGAGTGAGCATTTAAAACTGATGGTGTTTTCTGTGAAAGACAACACTTGAGGGAAAACACGACCTGAAGAAATATTTGCAGATTTTTTAAAAAAAAAATTCAACTGTCAAGAGAGACTTCGTAATTTTCAACCCAAAGCATCAGTTTCAGATGGTAAAGAAAAGGCTTTACTGATAAGACTGATTGGGAAGGTGCAAGGGTTGGTTTCTAAATCATAAAATGCCATCTTTACATTTAATACAAATAAAACCAATTTGCTTGTCACTATGTACAAAATGCTCAATTAAGGCCATAGGAATTTTGGTGCTGTCTGCGCAATGTTAAGCTCTTGGACATCAACATATTTTGTACTGTACATGCACTGCTTTATAATAAGAATCAGGTTTAAACTAATCTAAACGCAGGTCACGTTTGTGTGCAGCAATACATGGCAAGGGCCAGAGCAGCATTGCTCCAACAGGACTCAAATGCGCACGAGTCTGATTGTTTCGCGTCCCTTTAGTATTGTGTTTTTCAGTTTAGTTTATCATAATACATTTATTTATAGCAAATCAAATAAAATCATGTATTTTATGTAACAAAGTATATAAGACTGAATTATCATTCTCTGCAAACCTGTTACATCTATTCTAGGTATAGAGGTCTACACCACAGCTAGTAAAAGATTTACTTCTAAATAACATTGTAATTGAGCAGTTAATAAAAGACTGATTGTGTGGAGAGCGGTCCCTTAAAGGTCAGAGAAGACAGTTTCAGAAATCAACACAATTTATAGTACCCTGATCTTTGAATGTTAATGTCCAACTCATGCCTTTTGTTTACATCACATCATCCTTATAAAGGTCATATTCATTTCACAAAATGCAGTACTCTAAACCACCGTAGTTGTTTATGGAGACATAATTCACAGCCCTGTATTGTTCACAATTTATCATCGCTCAAGTGACTGTTGACACAGTAGTCCAGATGCAAAGATGGTCTGCCAGTGTTGTATCAATTCTTGTGGCAGGAGGGGTTGAGTGATCTTTCAGAAATCGGTTCAGCAAGTGACAGTTCCACAGTTTCAGATTCAATCTTGTTCATTCATGTGTCGAATCTCTGCCACATGTTTCTCTATTATTTTATTTGCAATCCTGATCAAGTGTATCTAAATATGGCCTTCAGGTGCTGTTGCTACAGAACAAGTTAAAGTTGAAACAGACTGGGTTGACGACCCTCTATAATCATATAGTTATATTTACATTATTTGTTCATGTTACAGCCTGCAATGTATTTCGGAGACTATGACTAAAGTAATACGTTTATTCTTTGCACAAACTATGCAATCTAGGTTTCTGACACAAAATGGTGTATTATTAGTGCCATGGACTCCTTTGCTAATGGTGGCCTTCAGTGTCCTGCTGCTCACAGCTTCTGCCTACACATCCTCGGACCCATACCCATGGACTTTGCCTCGTATCTCCGGTGGGAGGACACCATCTATTAAGTACCCAAGAACTGACTACTGCTCTCAATTGGTTGATCTTTCTCAATAATATATTTTCCTACTATTAGTCTAATACACAAATGTATAATCCAGTAAAATACTATGTACCACCAAATGCCAATGTTCTCTGTGATCCGTGTCCAAAACCAGCCAGCTTCCACATCAACTATCCAGACTCGTGGTAAAAATGGTAAATAGTTATTAAAGATATAAATTTTGCAGGTCATAGCAATACTGACTGGTATTAATGGCTTCCCAGACTCTGTATTGGGTACAAAATAATGATAATAAAATCCAAACAGATATTTAGTGTACAAAGTGAAATAAAATGTTACTGGTCTACAGAAACCAAGTGTAGCATATTATAAGTACAATATGAATCAAACAGGAAGTAGTATAATATATAAATTAAACATTTGGACTATATTTATTAGCTTAAATAGAGGTAAAATAATTCCTGCTGCTTAAATCATGGTATTTTCTACATAACAGTATGACATGGATTCGGACAGGTTTTGCAAAATGATATTTGTATAATAAAGTAAATAGTCACAAACAGAAATGGACCCCTAAGCTATTTAATCTATCACCAGGTCTGCTCATCTAATCTATCACCAGGTCTGCTCATCCTCAAAGGCCACAAGGAAATGTATAGTTTATGATGATTATTATTAGTGCTTATGTGCTTACTTGTCTGCTATAACTGCTGCTACTAGACTACAGAAAACAAATCCTATATTATTATTATATATATCACCATCAGCCTATATCGATCCACTGCTGGATGAAGGCCTCCCCAAGATATTTCCACTTGCTTTGATATACAGTTTCTCTTTTCCATGTCACGCCATCAAAGTTTATGATTTCATCTTCCCATCTTTTATGTGGTTGTATTCTAGGTTTTTTTTTATCTCTTGGGATATATTCAATAACTTCCTTTGTTGATCTGTGATCTGTTCTTCTTGCTATGTGTCCAGCCCATTGCCATTTTAAAATTTTCACTAAATTGTTGCATATGTCACATTTTGGTTTGTTCTCGGATCCATTCCTTTATTTTTTTTATCTTGTTATTACAAACATACATTGTTCTATTATGGCCTCCTCTGATTTGTAAACTTTCTTATATACTTATTTGTAGGATGTTGGAACATTAGGAACCATTAGGAAATATGCTTTCCACTAAAAGTAGGCTATATTGTTATAACATCACATCACTCTTGGTCACTGTGATTGAGACCAAACTGGATGATTTTTATAACAGCCAAATTTCCATTTGTGTCCCTGGCTCCGTGTGTCCCTGCAGATCTGGAACAGCTCCTCTGGTTTGATGTGGTCGATTTATTTCATGATTTGGACTGAAAGGGTGAAAAGTTTCAGTTCCCTTAGTCTCTCCGTAGGACATTCCCTTCAAACCTGGAATAAGTCTGGTTGCTCTCTAGAGCAGCGATATCTTTCTTGAAGTGTGGAGCCCAGAACTGTACACAGTATTCCAGATGAGGTCTAATTAGTGCATTGTACAGTCTGAACATTACTTCCCTTGTTTTAAACTCTACACTTTTGACAATATACCCTAGCATTTTGTTTGCCTTTTTAATTGCTTCCCACATTGTTTGGATGGGGAAAGTGAGGAGTCCACATAAACTCCTAGGTCTCTCTCATGTGTAACTTCTTCAAATTCTATTCCTCCCTTAGTGTAAAAAACACTCACCTTGTTTATATTATTCATTCAGTATTGTCTTTTAATATGAAAATACCTTGGAAAAGCCCATGGCTGGTTAGACTAGCAGACAGTGCCACTGCCACACCTGGGCAGGCAATCAACAGAGATGGCAGAACTATCATAAAACATGTAAAAATATTAAATACATAAATGGAATACAAAATGGCAAAAAAGCATTGCTGGGGTATAAATGGTTAATTTAACTGTCTCAGACATAATTATCAGATTAAGTGCCTTTTATTATCCAAAAGAGTTTGTGCTGGTGGTTATGACTGTTAACAGTTTTAAATAGTTTAAAAAATTACACAAACATTAAAGAACAAATCAATGGTTGAAAACAGGATTGGTTAAAGTACTAACCAAAACACTATAAAACTGTAATCCAGTAAATTATGACACTTTCTCTACTGTCATAACTTTAGGAGGTGTTTACAAGCATATAAACACAGCCAGCATCACACCAATGCAGTGGCTAGGGAAACAACTCTACTTTATACAGTCCACACTCATGTTGAGACAAACTGCAATGCCTGATGACAGTGTCCAATGGCCTCCCATTACTGCAACCACATACTAACCTTATACTGCTGTGAGCAAGCTTACCAACACCATTAACAAATTTCACTGGTCTCTTCTAGCACAACAGAACTGTGACAAAAAAATCCTACCATTATAAAAAATTGTTTGACATATTATGAAAATATAAACATTTTGCTGATGTACTCCTTGTTGTACTTGTTGTGTAAAAATCACAGACTTTCCTCAAAAATGAAATCCTCTTTTACAAAATGCTCTGCAGCAAAATGTCAGAATGTGCTTTTTTTTTTTTTTTTTCAAGCTATCCCATTCTTGCATTGTGTCCTAATTCATTTACAGATCACATGGATTTCCATAACCTAATGATCACCCGTGAACTTCTGAGATCTACCTTAAAGCAGGAGAAAGTGTAATTAATATTTCTAGCAGTAGGGTCTAAAAAGTGGACATAATGCTTGAGGTTTTAAGTTCTGAGAAAGAACATGAACATGATTTAACACACATTCTCTCCAGGCATATCCTAAAACGACATACAAAGGCAGCTCTCTGCCCTTAGCTACCATCAAACACTGTGTGCCTTTATGTTTCTTTTTTCTTTCTTTTTTTTCTTTTTTTGTCTTGCATCAGCCCACACTGAATGGATGCACTGAGCAATCAAGATCCAGGATAAACTTCAGCAATTTCTGAGTATTTGAAAAGAATATGAATGCCCACATTTACACATTTTTTCATTCACATTTTTATCCAAAGATGTGATTTACAAAGTCCAATAACTTTAAAACACACACAAAATCTCAAATTTAAACTTAGTAAATTAAGTGTTAGGTAGCATTAGCTGGGATTAATTACCTGCTTCAATTAAAAGCTGATTGAATTTGTACTAATTGCCTAAGGCCTAAATTCTGAGTAGGTCATAGAAAATCTCTACACACTCCGAAAGTTAAATGAATCAGTCACATTGTATTATTTTATTACTTGCTTAAAGCTGGCTCCTCAATTAATTTAAACTTCACTATCTACAGCAGAAAACTGAGGACACTTTGGATATGTTCTCTGTGTCTTTGACAGCTATATAATTTCCATATTCACAGTCAGGTGACACAAACTCCCAGCTAATTCCATACACAGTTCCATACCCAACTTAGTCATAAGTGAATGGCTACATACAATACTGCAATTCCTTCTGTATAATGTCAGTTTCAGCCATCCTGGCTAATCAATTTAATCACTCAGAAATCATTTTAAACCTTCATGCAATCACTGTACAGTTTTCCCTTTTTCCTTTCAAGTTTCCAAGGCAGTGCAGGTTAGTCACACAAAGCCATTCTCAAATGTCATAGCAAGCTAATCAATACACCTGCATAATCGATCAAGTTTATCCACTGAAAACATGCAACGCGTGCTATTTTAACACTGCTATTGACATGCTGTCGAAACATGTGAAAGTGATGAATATTAATACCAAGAAAGGGTATTCAATTGATCTGACACTTGAACCATGTTGCTTCCTTGCAAAAGAAACTTATCACAGCAAGCTGCAGAGTTCTCACAGAGCCATACTGAGACCAAGACAGTCTCCTTTCTCGACATCTTGAGTCTTTGTGAGGTGAAGTCTAATTATAGTGAATTTTCAATGCATGGCATACAATTCTGTGGGCAATGAATCTCACAGTGAATGTTTTAATTTTATTTAAAACAGGAAGGGCAGTGATTTATTCATTGACTTTTTGAATATATATGTTTTCTAGAAGAATAGCTTGGTGACCTCCTCTGTAGTTCTACTAAATTGTTACCAATGAAGCACAGCAAATGCATATCTTCTTTTATCTTTTATCCAAGTCTTTCATACAGCAAACAGGACAGTAATATTCTTAACTTGTGAAAGGCAACACTGATGAAAATCTCCCACACTGGGTTCAATAAAACGGGTCCAACAATATTTTCTGAATCTTACTATAGAAAAACCTGAAAACTGCATGTAGGAACAATCTGTTGAGCTTGTATTCAGAGACTAAACACTATTGTTTTATTTAGTTAAAAAAAAAAAAAAAAAGGAAAATCAAGCATTAAAATTAATTAATTAAAATATATACATACACACACACACACACACACACACACACACACACACACACACAGACGGGTGACAAATTAAAGAAAAAACCGAGTGTCTCGTTAAGGTGTTGGGCCACCACGAGCCACCAGAACAGCTTCAATGCTCTTGGCACAGATTCTACGAGTCTCTGGAATGCTACCGGAGGGATGGAACACCATTTTTCCAAAAGATATTCACTCATTTGGTGTTTTGATGATGGTGGTGGAGAGCACTGTCATACACGTCTGTCCAAAATCTCCTATAGGTGTTTAATTGGGTTGAGATCTGGTGACTGCCAAGGCCATAACATATGATTCACATCATTTTCATACTCATCAAACCAGTCAGTGAGCCCTCGTGCCCTGTGGATGGGGGCACTGTCATCCTGGAAGAGACCACTCCCATCAGGATAGAAATGTTTCACCATAGGTCATCACTTTGTAATGATTTGCAGTGACCCGTCCCTCTAAGGGGATAAGTGTACGCAAACCATGCCAGGAAAATGCACCCCACAGCATACATAAGAAAGTTTACAAGCAAGAGGAGGCCATTCGACCCATCGTGTTCTTTTGGTGTCCATAAGTAACTAAGTGATCCAAGGATCTTATCCAGTCTATTTTTGAATGTTCCCAAATTGTCAGCTTCAACCACATCGCTGGGTAGTTTGTTCCAGACTGTGACAACTCTCTGTGTGAAGAAGTGTCTCCTGTTTTCCGTCTTGAATGCCTTGAATCCCAATTAATAATTATAGTGGACATTTTTGTTACCTGCATGTAATACCTTGCACTTCTCCACATTGAAATTCAGGTGTCAGCCCACAACTGAATATTATCGAAGTCCCTTTGAATAACCTGTGCTGCCAAGATTGTATCGGCTGAAACACCTACTATAGTATCATCTGCAAATTTGACAAATTTGCTAATTATCCCAGAGTCCAGATCATTAATATAGATTAGAAAATGCAAAGGCCCTAATACTGATCCCTGTACAACCTCAACTCCAGTTAGAAGCCTCTTATAGACACCCTGTTTCCTATACATCAACCAGTTCATAATCCATCCCTTTTACATTACTGAATGCCTACAGCTTCCAATTTGAGGATCAGTCTTTGGTGTGGAACCTTATCAAAAGCTTTCTGAAAATCTAAGTATATCATATCATATGCTTTCATTTGATCTACAGCTGCAGTTGCATGTTCAAAAGATTCTAATAAATTAGTAAGACATGATCTGCCTCATCTAATCCCATGTTGACTTTCTCCAGGAATATGGTTTTCATTAAGATGCTCCTCTATTTTCTGTCTAATAATTTTTTCCAAACATTTTACAGGTGATGCAGGTGAGACTGATTGGTCTGTAATTTCCTGGCTCAGTTTTGTCCCCTTTCTTGTGTATTATTATTTTTATTTCATTGCAGACGCCCTTATCCAGGGCGACTTACAACAGAAGTCATATTGGTATTGGTATGACATTTGCCATCTTCCAGTCAGTTGGCACATCACCTGTTCTAAGTGTCATTTGGTATATTTGAGTTAGCGGCCTATAAATAGCGGCCTGTTGGAAATATACCATCTGGCCCAGGTGATTTGTTTGTTTTTAATTCTGCTAGTCCCTTTAGTACCTCCTCCTCATTTATCCTAATCTATCTTAGGGTTTGACTGGACTGATTGTTAACCTGTGGCATGTTATCCATTTTTTCTTTTGTAAAAAATTGTGAAATATTCATTTAGAACATTTGCCGCATCTTGTTCGTTTTCCAAGATACTTCCATTTTTGCCCTTTATCTGTTTCACTTCCTCCTGTATTGACCTCTTGCTGTTGTAGTATTGAAAAACACTCTTTGCATTAGTTTCAGCTCCAAGAGCTATGTTTCTTTCTATTTCCCTCTTTGCTTTCCTGATCCCTTTCTTAAGATCTCTTATTTTTTTGCATATTTCTATTAAACAATTTTTACCAATGTTTTTTGGTACAAGTGCAAGTTTTGGTACACATTTCTCCTGAGCCTCAAGTAGTATATTCTTAAAATATAACCATCCATTTTCAACTGAATCTGTATCCAGTGTGCTCTAGTCTAGTGTCACCTCATACCTTTAAGGTTTGCTTTTCTAAAACTGTAGATAATTGTTTTAGACTTTAGGCTCAAAGCTAACCATGTTGTGATCAGTTTGCCATTGGTTCTCTAACTCGTGTTCCTCTGACTATCTTGGAAATTTGAAAAGATCAAGTCAATGCATGCACTCTCTCTGGTTGGTTCCCAGACAAATTGAGTTAGAAAGCAGTCATTTACAGTGAGGGGAAAAAAGTATTTGATCCCCTGCTGATTTTGTACGTTTGCTCACTGACAAAGAAATGATCAGTCTATAATTTTAATGGTAGGTGTATTTTAATAGTGAGAGACAGAATAACAACAAAAAAATCCAGAAAAACGCATTTCAAAAAAGTTATACATTGATTTGCATGTTAATGAGGGAAATAAGTATTTGACCCCTTCGACTTAGTACTTGGTGGCAAAACCCTTGTTGGCATTCAGACGATTCTTGTAGTTGGCCATCAGGTTTGCACACATCTCAGGAGGGATTTTGTCCCACTCCTCTTTGCAGATCCTCTCCAAGTCATTAAGGTTTCGAAGCTGACGTTTGGCAACTCGAACCTTCAGCTCCCTCCACAGATTTTCTATGGGATTAAGGTCTGGAGACTGGCTAGGCCACTCCAGGACCTTAATGTGCTTCTTCTTGAGCCACTCCTTTGTTGCTTTGGCTGTGTGTTTTGGGTCATTGTCATGCTGGAATACCCATCCACGACCCATTTTCAATGCCCTGGCTGATGGAAGGAGGTTCTCACCCAAGATTTGACGGTACATGGCCCCGTCCATCGTCCCTTTGATGCGGTGCAGTTGTCCCGTCCCCTTAGCAGAAAAACACCCCCAAAGCATAATGTTTCCACCTCCATGTTTGACGGTGGGGATAGTGTTCTTGGGGTCATTCCTCCTCCTCCAAACACGGCGAGTTGAGGTGATGCCAAAGAGCTCGATTTTGATCTCATCTGACCACAACACTTTCACACAGTTCTCCTCTGAATCATTCAGATGTTCATTGGCAAACTTCAGACGGGCCTGTACATGTGCTTTCCTGAGCAGGGGGACCTTGCGGGCGCTGCAGGATTTCAGTCCTTCACGGCGTAGTGTGTTACCAATTGTTTTCTTGGTGACTATGGTCCCAGCTGCCTTGAGATCATTAACAAGATCCTCCCGTGTAGTTCTGGGCTGATTCCTCACCGTTCCCATGATCATTGAAACTCCACGAGGTGAGATCTTGCATGGAGCCCCAGACCGAGGGAGACTGACAGTTATTTTGTGTTTCTCTAAATTTGCGAATAATCGCACCAACTGTTGTCACCTTCTCACCAAGCTGCTTGGTGATGGTCTTGTAGCCCATTCCAGCTTTGTGTAGGTCTACAATCTTGTCCCTGACATCCTTGGACAGCTCTTTGGTCTTGGCCATGGTGGAGAGTTTGGAATCTGATTGATTGATTGCGTCTGTGGACAGGTGTCTTTTATACAGGTAACGAGCTGAGATTAGGAGCACTCCCTTTAAGAGAGTGCTCCTAATCTCAGCTCGTTACCTGTATAAAAGACACCTGGGAGCCAGAAATCTTGCTGACTGATAGGGGATCAAATACTTATTTCCCTCATTAACATGCAAATCAATTTATAACTTTTTTGAAATGCGTTTTTCTGGATCTTTTTGTTGTTATTCTGTCTCTCACAGTTAAAATACACCTACTATTAAAATTATAGACTGATCATTTCTTTCTCAGTGGGCAAACATACAAAATCAGCAGGGGATCAAATACTTTTTTCCCCTCACTGTACCATCTCAACTATTTCTATTTCTGCTTCTGTAATCCCAACTGGGCTTTCCCAGTCTATGTTTGGGAAACTGAAATCCCCCATTGTAACAGCCACATTCTTGCTACATTCAGTCCTGATTACATTGTAAAATGCAACATCTTTCTGAATATCTGAATTGGGTGGTCTGTAAAGTCTCTCCTAAACTGTGTATATCCTTTCAAGTTGTATTCATCCCCATCATTTTCTGTAAGCCATGTTTCTGTCACTGCTACAACAACACAGTCACACACCAGCACTGTGGCTTCCAGGTCTAACATCTTGTTCCTTATACTCCTGGCATTGAGGTACAAAGATTTCAGGACTTTCCTACTAGCAGTTTCCCTTTGTTTCCCTTTCCTTAGTGGAACATCTCCCATTGTCAGAGCTCCCTGCCCCCCTGGTCCCTAGTTTAAAATATTCTTAATTACTCTGCGTATAACAGAGCCTCCGGACCCCCTCATTGTAGGGGTCAAGCATTCAGGCCTGTACCATTCTCTTGGTGTCGCCACACATGCACTCGCCCACTTGTCAAGAATATGGTGAAGGATGACTCATCTGACCAGATCACTGGACCATATCTCTGTAGACCAGTGCCTATGGTTTTTGCACCATTGAACTCTCAAATGTGCATTTGTCTTTGTAATGAGGGGTTTATGCTCTGGCATCTTGATCTAAAATCAAGGTCAACAGGGCCTGCTCAGCATTTTTATACATGTCTTTTATACATACATGTTAATTGCTAAATTGTATCATGCAGTACACCTGTTCAGTGGCATCTGCATTCATTATGTTCATATTTTTCTTTAAATTTTTCACCCATCTGTGTGTGTGTATATATATACACTCACCTAAAGGATTATTAGGAACACCATACTAATACTGTGTTTGACCCCCTTTCGCCTTCAGAACTGCCTTAATTCTACGTGGCATTGATTCAACAAGGTGCTGAAAGCATTCTTTAGAAATGTTGGCCCATATTGATAGGATAGCATCTTGCAGTTGATGGAGATTTGTGGGATGCACATCCAGGGCACGAAGCTCCCGTTCCACCACATCCCAAAGATGCTCTATTGGGTTGAGATCTGGTGACTGTGGGGGCCAGTTTAGTACAGTGAACTCATTGTCATGTTCAAGAAACCAATTTGAAATGATTCCACCTTTGTGACATGGTGCATTATCCTGCTGGAAGTAGCCATCAGAGGATGGGTACATGGTGGTCATAAAGGGATGGACATGGTCAGAAACAATGCTCAGGTAGGCCGTGGCATTTAAACGATGCCCAATTGGCACTAAGGGGCCTAAAGTGTGCCAAGAAAACATCCCCCACACCATTACACCACCACCACCAGCCTGCACAGTGGTAACAAGGCATGATGGATCCATGTTCTCATTCTGTTTACGCCAAATTCTGACTCTACCATCTGAATGTCTCAACAGAAATCGAGACTCATCAGACCAGGCAACATTTTTCCAGTCTTCAACTGTCCAATTTTGGTGAGCTTGTGCAAATTGTAGCCTCTTTTTCCTACTTGTAGTGGAGATGAGTGGTACCCGGTGGGGTCTTCTGCTGTTGTAGCCCATCCGCCTCAAGGTTGTACGTGTTGTGGCTTCACAAATGCTTTGCTGCATACCTCGGTTGTAACGAGTGGTTATTTCAGTCAAAGTTGCTCTTCTATCAGCTTGAATCAGTCGGCCCATTCTCCTCTGACCTCTAGCATCAACAAGGCATTTTCGCCCACAGGACTGCCGCATACTGGATGTTTTTCCCTTTTCACACCATTCTTTGTAAACCCTAGAAATGGTTGTGCGTGAAAATCCCAGTAACTGAGCAGATTGTGAAATACTCAGACCGGCCCGTCTGGCATCAACAACCATGCCACGCTCAAAATTGCTTAAATCACCTTTCTTTCCCATTCAGACATTCAGTTTGGAGTTCAGGAGATTGTCTTGACCAGGACCACACCCCTAAATGCATTGAAGCAACTGCCATGTGATTGATTGGTTAGATAATTGCATTAATGAGAAATTGAACAGGTGTTCCTAATAATCCTTTAGGTGAGTGTATATATTAGATTACCAAATAAACCGTTCCATAAACTTATGGATAAATATTTCCTTTTTATATCCTTATGTATAAGTATGAACATTTATTTGAGGCATTTTGCCCGTTATTTCACAAGTATTAACAGGCAGCATACATAACTTTTAAACTGTATTACAACCTGTTTTATTATTCCAAAATGTTTTTATCAAATACTGTTCCTTAAATATAAACGCGTGATGTAATTATACTTATTATTATTATATAATTATATATATATTATATATTTGATATGCCAAGTAGCTCAAAATCAGTATCCTTGTATCCTTGGTGATGATATAGTCGGGGAACAAAAATCATCCCTACCACTGGAGAAAGTGTTGAATAAGAAAAAATCAATTGAGAAACTGACCAAGAATATATGTCTGTACCATATAAAAGTTGTATAAGAGATGCAACGTTAATTATAGACAAATTATACAAGTTATTAAACAATGTTAGCAATAACACTAAACAAATTTATAATATGGATATTATTTTCTAATAATCTCCATGGGCCAGATATTCGTAGGGTTTGCGCACTGCGCAGAGGGGTGTATGAGGCATAAATGGCTATCGTGCAAAAAAGTGCATTATTCAAAACCCCGTTTTGCAAAGCACAATCCATGCTGTGCCATTCACCCTTTCACAAAATGGGGGAAGTGGCTAAAATTATGTGTGATTTCGGCTATATTCGTAGCTGTGCGGCCATTCAAAAAACAGATTTGCAATGTGCAAAATAACATGTTGAAAACTCAGCGCACAGCACTATTCCAAGGGATAGCTCCAGTCCAGTGGACAGAGACATTACAGTGAACAACAGGAAGTGTGGGGCAGTCTGTTTTTATATATGGATCATTGTGTGCTGCACCAGAACAAGTTCCTAACAGTCTTTTTTTGACTGAATGGCAATTACATACATACATAAGAAATGGAGGGTGGACCGGCCTCACACAAACACAATTTTCTGGCCTCACGGCTTTTCAATCCCTGAAACAGAAGCAAATGTTTTGGAAAGATATCTGCTAAGAAATAGTCTAAATTATGACTTGCCTATTTGCTGTATTAGTGATATTTTGTCAATTAGTCACAGTGTAGTTCCTCTATCCAGGACTAATTTTTACCCAACACACACTGAAGCTCAATTATTAAAACTAAGGAACACATAAGCTGATAATTTTTGCATTGTCATTCTTTCAGAAGTCACTCTACAAGGTTAGGCAGGCTTACCATGAATTAGGCAATATGAACAAAAATAGATAGATAGCCTACATATATGTATTTTGTACTGTTAAGCATGTAGTTCCATATCTACAAATATCAGATGATAATTATTAGTTAAATTATCTTTGTTTTGAAACCATATTAAATGACCATGTAGTGAAAAAGTATTCTCATTTACCGTTGTTACTTCTGACTTTACACAGCAATTGTTCGAGTCTCTATCTTCAACCAACATAGCTATACATTTTGATAAAGAACAGTTAAAGGCCAAACAGACGAAGGACAAATTCACTGGGGCTCTGAATGGAAATCAAATCTCAATAACTAAATAATAAAATTAAATATAAAAGGACAGGCAAGAGGGGAAACAAAATACGAGGGGAAAAAAAATGGAATCTGGAAAGCTAAAAAGCATTACAGTATGATAATATCTTGAATGCATAAACAATGCTTTAAGGCATTTTATCAACCAGAACAGATGTATTGTCTTCCTAGAGAATAGTGTTTCAGTCTGAAAGATGACTTGCCGCACTGAGCCAATATCTTTAGATAATTCATTCCCCCCCACACACACACTTTATTTAATTTTTGATTAAAACCGAAGAGCGTGTTTTTTAATTGAACGCCAGTAAAAAGAAGATATTAATACATCAAGAATAAAAAAAATCTACAGAATTCGTAGAAGGGACAGCATCTAAGAAGGATAAAAGCAGATGACCATGGTAATTACAGTATGTACATTATTCTGGGTTATAGTTTGTGGTTATATATTTTAATTATTTTTTAAAGCCCAATATTGCAGTAACACTGATCTACAATGTAAATTATTTCCTGCATAATCGAACAGGACATATTTAACATAATTTTAGGAATGCATCAATAATTGCATTTAGCAACGTGTTTAGCTATTTATTTCCCCAAGTGAAACAATTAATCTGATTATATCAGGCTGGAAACTCCAAGGGGAGACCAGATATTAAATTATCATAATATCACCAAACACACTTTTTAGTTAATTCCATTATATTGGTTCTATTAGAATAGGTTATTAGACTTTCAATTTTTCCTGAGTACGTGCTTCATGCTAGTCAACTGACCAGAATTATACAAAGATGCACACTAAATTCAGGGGCTTACACTGCTTACATTCCCTAGAAACTGATATATCAATAATGCACCAGTACCAGACAACTGTTAAAACTGAGCACTGAAGTGCAGACCTAATGGAGCTTTTCTGGCTTCTGCAACACAAGGACATAAAGTGCCTCCAATGACAGATAATACAGATGTTTTTCTTGTCTAATGTGTGACTTTTTTTTGTAGCACACATCTGAGTTTTGCATTGGGCTGCTTGCAAATTCACCAGCCCTATCAGCTGAGTCCCAGATGTCTCTGGCAATCCTCACCTACTAAATCTCAGTGCTCTCAGAACTGAGTGGGCTTGGAGTGCATTTGTCCATTACATTGGTTGGGCTATGAGAAATGTTTCAACATTCACCTTCCCTAGAGGAAATTCAAATGTTACAAGGCTGTTTTTGTTTCGCATTGCCACTTGTGTGCTGCCAGAATAACTAAGACATTAAAATGAAAACACTGTTCCTCTCTAAAAACTTGTAATAAGCAAGTTTTGTTGGCTCTAGCTAAGAAAGCTTTTATTTTGTTTATGCTACCTCATTCACACAGCACCACAATGAAGATCTTAAAACTGCATATAGGAAGCCAAATTGTTCTTGTAATTTTGGGTCACTGTCATTATTGGTCTTTTCCCTGCCTAGAGGGATGAGAAAATAGCTAATTTGAAAGATATGTATATTTTAGCATAATAAAGCAGCATTTTTGCCATATTGCTATGCATCCTGATATTAGCATACAACAATTATGCCCACTACTACAAACTCCTATGATTGAATAACATAATTCAGAAAATTGTTACTGGAAAAGAGATTTGAACTTTCAAGGTATATACTTCCTGTATGCAGTGGATATTAAGTTTGCTTGTAAACTCTTTCAGAGACATTTCCAAATACTGTGAAATTCTTTTCAAATATTTATTTCTATAAAATCATTAACTTCTATTCTTCTCCTGAAGCAACACCATATGGAACCTGTTAACAAAGTATTGAAAGAAAAACTACAGATGTTCTCTCCTTAAACACAGCAGTCTCTTTAAAATATCAATCTTTCCATTATTTCTTAAAATTTTGATTACAAGCATTTATTTTCCTAAGTTGAAATACAACACAAAAACCAGAGCTATAATAACCATTGTTTAATTTGACTAGTAGTGGGCAAGAGAAAACTTTGCATGTGGTAAGGGTGCTTAATTACTACACTAAAATCTTCCCACATCCTTGGCAAACATGTACAAACCTTTAGATTTCCTTTGTGCCCCACCAACTCCCACCTGAGAGCTCTCTGAAGTCTGATCTATTCTCAGCACAAACAACTGCAAGTTTGTTTCACTTGAAATTGCTGTGTGCTGCTGGTGATTGTCTGAATTAATGACTGTCTTTGAGAATGGTGTTATGGATACCCCAGCGATTGTACTTTTAACAAAGAATTCCATCAGATCACCACACGCTCATTTATTTTCTGTCCTTTGAGTGCTTTATTACACCTGCTGCACATCCACACTAATAATCTTTCTTCACAAACAGCAGCTTGTTTTCTTTTCCACTCAACCCAATAATGGAGCTTATTTCTGTTCCAACCCAAGACACCAGTCCCATTTATCTACACTTGCGAGATTAAACACTTAAGAGTATGTTACTGCAAATGCTGCCATTGCTACTTGGGGGGGAAAAAAATATATATATAATAATAATAATAATAATAATAAGGAAATAAGTATTTGACCCCTTCGACTTAGTACTTGGTGGCAAAACCCTTGTTGGCAATCAGAGGTCAGACGTTTCTTGTAGTTGGCCACCAGGTTTGCACACATCTCAGGAGGGATTTTGTCCCACTCCTCTTTGCAGATCCTCTCCAAGTCATTAAGGTTTCGAGGCTGACGTTTGGCAACTCGAACCTTCAGCTCCCTCCACAGATTTTCTATGGGATTAAGGTCTGGAGACTGGCTAGGCCACTCCAGGACCTTAATGTGCTTCTTCTTGAGCCACTCCTTTGTTGCCTTGGCTGTGTGTTTTGGGTCAATGTCATGCTGGAATACCCATCCCACCCATCCATGGCCCCGTCCATCGTCCCTTTGATGCGGTGCAGTTGTCCTGTCCCCTTAGCAGAAAAACACCCCCAAAGCATAATGTTTCCACCTCCATGTTTGACGGTGGGGATGGTGTTCTTGGGGTCAATCCTCCTCCTCCAAACAAGGCGAGTTGAGTTGATGCCAAAGTGCTCGATTTTGGTCTCATCTGACCACAACACTTTCACCCAGTTCTCCTCTGAATCATTCAGATGTTGGCAAACTTCAGACGGGCCTGTACATGTGCTTTCTTGAGCAGGGGGACCTTGTGGGTGTTGCAGGATTTCAGTCCTTCACGGCATAGTGTGTTACCAATTGTTTTCTTGGTGACTATGATCCCAGCTGCCTTGAGATCATTAACAAGATCCTCCCGTGTAGTTCTGGGCTGATTCCTCACCGTTCCCATGATCATTGAAACTCCACGAGGTGAGATCTTGCATGGAGCCCCAGACCGAGGGAGACTGACAGTTATTTTGTGTTTCTCTAAATTTGCGAATAATCGCACCAACTGTTGTCACCTTCTCACCAAGCTGCTTGGCGATGGTCTTGTAGCCCATTCCAGCCTTGTGTAGGTCTACAATCTTGTCCCTGACATCCTTGGGCAGCTCTTTGGTCTTGGCCATGGTGGAGAGTTTGGAATCTGATTGATTGATTGCTTCTGTGGACAGGTGTCTTTTATACAGGTAACGAGCTGAGATTAGGAGCACTCCCTTTAAGAGAGTGCTCCTAATCTCAGCTCGTTACCTGTATAAAAGAAACCTGGGAGCCAGAAATCTTGCCGATTGATAGGGGATCAAATACTTATTTCACTCATTAACATGCACATCAATGTATAACTTTTTTGAAATGCGTTTTTCTGGATTTTTTTGTTGTTATTCTGTCTCTCACTGTTAAAATACACCTACCATTAAAATTATAGACTGATCATTTATTTGTCAGTGGGCAAACATACAAAATCAGCAGGGGATCAAGTACTTTTTTCCCTCACTGTATATATATATATATATATATATATACATACACACACACACACACACACACACACACTATAATTGGGCATGTTCATGCACTATCTGCCTTGAAGAGTAAATGAGGAATGCCAAAAGGTTTAACTATCAATATTGCTGTTGATGTTGCTGTTGGAATTTTTTTTTAAGTGCTTTTGCTATTGCCAGTCAGGATAAAACTGATGCAGCTTTACCGAGAAAATAAATAGTTGAAATACGTCCATGCACGTGCATTAAATCAGTTTAACAATTCACTTTTCACACCCTAATTTGTTTTATTTATACAATATCTTAGACTGGTTTTCACAGACCGCACTACTGGCTATTCCAGAGATTCAACCTAATATAGCACAAGTAGTCCTAATTAATTCAGTCTTTAAAGACATAAGTCACAGCACATTACAGGCACATTATGGAAGCAGGCAAGGCCACATGTGATAATGTATAAAACTATTTTTGGAACATCATAATTTGTTCTTTAAGATGTTCAGTAGCTTTCTTGACACACATAATAGGAACAAGCGTTTACTTAAAGTGCAAATTGATGAACCGAATGAGTGAATAATTAAATCACAATAACATTCTTTGAGCATTTGACTATAGAAATGGAAATGGGATTGATTTTTCATTCCTAAATATATAACTATCAATCCATTTTTATTTGGTATGTTTGCCACAGTATGCTTCACACATTAAAACAAGACAAGCTTGTGATGAACACAACATAGTCAAATTAAACCATTAAGCACAGAAAAGAGAAAATCAAAAACTCCTATAGGATAACAGACTGCTACAGGAAACTGCTTTTCAGGCAGTTTAACAAAAACAAGCAGCATGAAGAGCAGAAAGTTCTAATATAGTTCTGCTATGTGGGCCTATGTGGGAAAAACTACTAAACCACCATGTCAAAACTGATTCACTGAGATGATAAAAAATTGTTGGTTGGTTGGTTGTTTGTAATCTTTGCATTCTAATAGGCATGTTCAAGGCATTTCATTCAGATCTGAATTACCCTAGACATTAGCTAACTTTGTGCTGTTTTTCTTGTCTTTATCTGAAAACTGAAAACCATGCATAATTATTAGGAAATAAATGCTTGTATTGTATTATTGCACATAGTACAAGTTTTAATTAAGGTCAAATATTGCATTTTATTTTCTGAAATGACAATACATGAAGAATAATGATCTGTTCCCTAGGTAACACAATTTGCAATGTCATCCATTAGCTCTTTTACTGAAAGCTTCAGTATAGAAAAAAAGAAAAAAAACTGAGGACAAGAGTAGGTTTAGGATCCAAAATCCTCACGTGACATTCCAGTTGGGTCAGATTTTGATAACTGATTAATTAGGTCCTCCACGTAATATGGCAATAATGGAAGTTATATGTAGACATGAATTGGGCTTCATGTACAGTATTTTCCATCACAAAGCAACAACCTTCCAGATTTCATGTCACTAATAGGGATTAAATCCCTACCGACTTGACTAAAATTTGAACATATTCATCTTGTGTATCTGCAGATAAAGGGATCGTGAACAGGCTACTACAATGAATACATTTTTATAATGGTGAAAAATACAGGCAATGTATAACACTTACAGCAGTGACTCATTAAAGAATTAAAACATATAATTAAGGGTGCACAAGAAAAGGCCACTACATTGTCTTCCCAGTGGACAGAAAAAATGGTATTTTGAATTACCAATTTTTCCATCATTGAAAGTAGAAAGTAATTGTGGGAAGGGCATTTGAATTTTAATGACAACCTCTAGATTTTTATTAAATTTCTTCTCAACACTGTGTAACAGAAGTAACTGTGTGCAGGGAGCCTGTTTGGCGGTGATGCTATCCTAGGTTCCTAAGAGCAGACCAATGTACTATTTTCGAGGGGGATCAGCTTTTTGGCAGGCTGGGTTTGTGACTTAGTCATTAAAATGGCAATGCTGGTCTGGATACACAAAAAGATATCAAATGATATTTAAGAAAATATGAATGAACAGTTTCAAATTAAGGGTGTGAAAACTTCTGTCTGCAACTTTATAGTACTTATCTGATTCAAAGGCATGAATCATAGAGAGCTGACAGTCATCCTATCAAAGATCTACCTGACTTTTGCACAGATTATGAGAGATTTCCCAAACCATTTAAAAAGACTTTACAATTTTTATTACGCAAAGAGGAGATGCAAAGTGACATAAAATGACTAAAAAGAAATAGCTTTGATTCAAATGTGCTGGAAGCATTATTATAGAAGATACGATTTGCATACTATGTACAAGATTATTAGCAGTGCTTTAAATCTTCATATTAACAGTCTGTTATTTAAAACAAAAATGAAGTCCATGCCTGATATTTAATGCAACCAGCAGAAGAAAAAACTAACTATTTTCTTATCTCATAAGCTCAGTATTCCCATGAGTTGATTTTGTGTAATTTTCCATGTTTCTTTTTATTTACGAAAATAATCCAATTCAATACTAGACACTTAACAAATTTAATCCTACAGAAAAATCTATGCACCCAAGGTTATTTTAAATTTAATGGTGTGGCTGTATATCTACAGTCCTGGGCTTCAATAACATACCTCCAGCACCAGTTATCCTCCCACTAATCATTACACAACTAAACAGGGCTGCACACAAATACAATTCATATTGTTTTGCATTTGCTGCAAACAACAGGAGAAGTACAGAGATATACAACTTTTATTTTTGTCTATTATAAAAAACAAACACTATTATTATTATTATTATTATTATATTATTTCTGAACCACCGAACACTGGAGGATAACACAACCCTCCCTTTTGGATTTTATAGTGTCAGCAACCTGCTTTAAAAATAGGCTTAAATGGTACTTCAGACCGGTTTATTTAAAACTCCCTAAGCAAACTGGTCCCATATTGCAGACTGTATGAAAGGATTAATCTTTCAGTAACTTTGGCAGCTCAAGCAGTTTACAGAGGCTTGTTTCCTAACCGTAATGCATTTCTTGTTATGAAGACAATAAGAACCTTTCACCATACATAAGCTTATGTAATTATTCAGCTATTATTGTACTTGCTAGTGGCTGCCAACTTCCCCACCTTCAAATTCAAACATAATACTGAACCCCTCCACCCCCCCCTCCATTTCAAACACGGTACTTTAATCACACAAGTTAAATATTAAAATGCATAAAACATAGTTTAATGTTTGGTTTTGGTGGCTCTCAGAAGGATAAGAACACTACTTTGTGAAGTTTGCCAGGCCAGTGCACCGTTGCTATGTCCTTGTGGTTCTGCTAAAAATATAAATTGGACATTTGAGATGTAAAATGATTGGTATGCATAATTATTATTATTATTATTATTATTATTATTATGTATCCAAGGTGACAAAGTATTCATTATTTAAATAGTTATGCTAAATAAATAAAAATTATTATGGTGATATTTAGTAGATGTTCAACTTCCTGATTTGCAGTTTCTTGGCAGAATAGCAAAACACTTTTTTCAAATGCAATTTTCTTATATTTATAGCGCAAAATAATACATGATGTATATATATATATTATAGAATGGCATTATAACAGTTTATGGAAGTGTAACCACTTTTTTTTTTAAAGTGTATAATTTTTTATGCATATAATGAGTTTAGGTAAATATATAAAAAGAGAGCTGGCTGAAAAAGGATTCTGAAATACAGAACATGAGGAAGGAAGTAAGGCAAGTTAAATGCAAGCTTCGGTTCCCAGTGTCTTGCCAAGGGCTTCACAGGACTAAGCCAAGTACATCTTGTTCACTACAAAACAGTCTTACTGTCTTCTGTAACAGTTTTTGCTTAATCAAATCTAATCTGAAAGATTAAGATAATTATGAAGATCACATGCATTACAAATAGGAAGAGAAATGTAACTACTGTATACCTTATATTAAGAATGTAGCCATGCAAGTATGACAACAACCAAAATATACCAGGAATGCATTTTTTGGCAGGCCAAGTAAGTGGAGTGTATTCTTTTGAATCACAGTGAAAATCTGAATTTAATTTGGGAATTCCATGCACATGCCATGCTCAGTCTGAAATTTTACATTAGTAAATTACAGTTAACAGCTGTCATTAGTATGGCACTGACAGACTCCCAGCAATTCTAGCAGACTGTCACCTATTATCTCTGTCAGCAAGACATTTCATTTAGAACTGATCAGCTTTTTTTTTTTTTTTTTTTTTAGTGTGTAATAATGTGAGAGACGCTTTTCATCTACTGCACTGAGAAGCTACTACTTTGCTTTGATTTCAGGTGGCAAAAAAGTCCTGTGAACTCAACCCCATGCATTATTGCAACACCATAGTGGTTGTTAAAGATCTAGCTTTTCACTTTTTTCTGGACTACAAATGTTTTTCCATTAACCGTTATGTTTGAACATACACATTCATGTCATGTTTAACGTTGATGTCACATTTACTGCAAAACTGCATTATTCATACTATGAAACAGAGGGGAAATGCTCTATGTGCAGATATATTTTTGTAACATATACCTTTGAGTGTGTGCCCATGATAAAACTCACAAGCAGGGTTGTTTCAGGAAATACACATGCACTGTATGTATACGTGGATCAGCCATGTAGGTTGATGGGTTTCCTATATAAAAGGTCCTGTCATAAAATTTCTACCCATATGAAATGTAGAACCTAATTCAGACTCAGATTTTTAGTTCATTTAAATCAAATGCATACAATTGTTAATGGAACTGATATTTATTTTCTATGTTTTAATTTGTTTATTTAATCAGCAAACTGCTTTGAACTGAATTAGACACATACACACATGCATAAAGTGACAGGAACAGCGGTCACCAAGAGTGGACTTTCCCCCACACAGAAATTCAGAACTGAGGACAGACATTATTCTTCTAAAAGCATCCAATATATTTAATTAAATGAACAATGCAATGAAACTGGAAGCTAGACTGGGAAGTCTTGTACATGAGGAACTATTGCTTCCTACATGATATATTGCACCATAGATATTAGTATATAGAGCATTTCCCTGCATTTATCATATTGATATTTCTGGATTGACAAACATTTAGCATTGTATAGGCATATGTTTAGACAATGGTAATGAAAGCATTACCATTATGTCTAAACATATGCCTAGTAAAAAACTAGATCTTTAAGTGGATACAGGTAAAGTTTCAAAAATCTTGTTTAACAGGCACAGATGGAAAGATTGTTTCTATTGAAGATGCACTTAATTAAAACAACAACAATAATATCTTAAGCGGAAACTAGTCTTCTAGGTCGTCCTTCTGTGACACAGTCACATGCTACATGACCTTTACAAACATTATTTCAGACCAGATTTCAGCTATTCCTTAGTACTTACTGCAAACTGCTTCAGTAGAAATTTGGCAAAACAAATAAAGTAAGATAAATTAGCTGATAATAAATGTCTACCTGATGTCCTTTGCTTGGATTTGTCTTCAGGGCAGTCTAATTTCTGCTTAGATGAGATAATTGAATTTGTCTGCTTTAAACACCGTTCAGATGTCTTTCACTCTTCTTTTCCCTACTTTATTACTACAGATATAGTATCCCAAACAGGGCCAATTTCCTTTGTGTAACTGGTTATATTTGATAAAGCTAGGACTAGAAGTAACCTACATTAAGCAGACTTCAAAAATAACAAAGGAAGTAAAAGTATTTGTTAATCGCATTTGCAGTACTGTATAACTTTTTACATTTAGTTTTTGTTTTATATATTGACATACAGCAGACAGTAGGTTTTGAAAACAAATATTTATAAAACTATTCAATTATATTAAATCATACAGTATATTTGTGTTGAGATTTAAACTTTTTGGCAATATCTGAATAATCATCTATCCAAATTAACATTATAGTCCTCCAAATAGCTTACTCAGTGTCTCAAAAATCTTAATTATTGTACTTAATTTATTAAGTGTGTTAGGATCAGGATCACCATATACACTCACCTAAAGGATTATTAGGAACACCTGTTCAATTTCTCATTAATGCAATTATCTAATCAACCAATCACATGGCAGTTGCTTCAATGCATTTAGGGGTGTGGTCCTGGTCAAGACAATCTCCTGAACTCCAAACTGAATGTCTGAATGGGAAAGAAAGGTGATTTAAGCAATTTTGAGCGTGGCATGGTTGTTGGTGCCAGACGGGCCGGTCTGAGTATTTCACATCTGCTCAGTTACTGGGATTTTCACGCACAACCATTTCTAGGGTTTACAAAGAATGGTGTGAAAAGGGAAAAACATCCAGTATGCGGCAGTCCTGTGGGCGAAAATGCCTTGTTGATGCTAGAGGTCAGAGGAGAATGGGCCGACTGATTCAAGCTGATAGAAGAGCAACCTTGACTGAAATAACCACTCGTTACAACCGAGGTATGCAGCAAAGCATTTGTGAAGCCACAACACGTACAACCTTGAGGCGGATGGGCTACAACAGCAGAAGACCCCACCGGGTACCACTCATCTCCACTACAAATAGGAAAAAGAGGCTACAATTTGCACAAGCTCACCAAAATTGGACAGTTGAAGACTGGAAAAATGTTGCCTGGTCTGATGAGTCTCGATTTCAGATGGTAGAGTCAGAATTTGGCATAAACAGAATGAGAACATGGATCCATCATGTCTTGTTACCACTGTGCAGGCTGGTGGTGGTGGTGTAATGGTGTGGGGGATGTTTTCTTGGCACACTTTAGGCCCCTTAGTGCCAATTGGGCATCGTTTAAATGCCACGGCCTACCTGAGCATTGTTTCTGACCATGTCCATCCCTTTATGACCACCATGTACCCATCCTCTGATGGCTACTTCCAGCAGGATAATGCACCATGTCACAAAGATCGAATCATTTCAAATTGGTTTCTTGAACATGACAATGAGTTCACTGTACTAAACTGGCCCCCACAGTCACCAGATCTCAACCCAATAGAGCATCTTTGGGATGTGGTGGAATGGGAGCTTCGTGCCCTGGATGTGCATCCCACAAATCTCCATCAACTACAAGATGCTATTCTATCAATATGGGCCAACATTTCTAAAGAATGCTTTCAGCACCTTGTTGAATCAATGCCACGTAGAATTAAGGCAGTTCTGAAGGCGAAAGGGGGTCAAACACAGTATTAGTATGGTGTTCCTAATAATCCTTTAGGTGAGTGTATGATCTGTCTTTTCATGCAACCTGCTGAATAAAAATAAAAATGAATTGTTTGTATCAGGTATGTGTGTATCTACTTGCATGATTTTCAAAAGTGTCAAAGTAAGAACAATTTTTTCAATGATTTGTAAAGCCTGATTAATGAGAACTAATCATTTTATCACGTTAAAGCTTATAAAACTGGATACACAATGTGATGCATTATTTGAAAACTAATGCTTAAGTGATCAAATTAGCTTTATCTTCGATCAAACCTGAGCCTTGAAAGGTTAAATGGCTTTGCAGAAATCTCAGTTGAACAGAACATGTCCCAGTCCGTCAACTAAGCCTCACAATTTTGAGTCCGCAAAGCTAGAAAGGCCCACTTTTAAACAGTGAGTTGGGGGTGGCTCTTTTTTTTTTCCCCAAAGGGGGCCGCAAAATTGCTAGAACCGGGCCTGAGCAAGCTGGAAAATGCATGCCCTTCAAAATCACCCATTATTAAACTATTGAAAGACTACGTAAACAGCAGGTACAAGTTAGTACAGCAAGCATACTTGTAAGTGTGATTCTGTACTGAATTATCTATTCACACAGAGGCACAGAGTACTTCAGTTAGAATAAGCAGAGGACCAGACTTTGAAAAGCCACATTTCATTTTCTTGATGTCATGTGTGGTCAGGAATGCTTTTGCATTTGTTTTAACTTCTCCTTACTAGGCAGAAGATGAAAAATAAAATAGGCAGGTGGCTGCCACTTGGGATCTTGCTTGTCAACCTCTGATCTACATGGTTTTCAGAATATGTGAATGATGACAAAGGTACATCACATACAGTGTATCCCCCGGGCCTGAAACCTGAGGAAACGCGTGCAGTCTCAGATTCACTAATTTAATGGGAACATGAGTAGTTTTGATTTTCCCTTAACTTTACCAATCAATCACTATTTGGTATAGTGTAGCCTATTTCAAAGAGCACTTTATACATTGAAATCAACATAGACGTATTTATTCATTCATACAAAAGGAAAAGTAAAAGTAAACCCTTAGGCACAGAAGAGAAAAACTAAAAATCTTACCCTGGGGGACCTTAACCAAAAATAATAATTCAGATGATCATGGAGAAAGAATCCTTTCCTAAATGATAACATTTACGATAATTGATTTAACCGATTGATGACATGCACAGCTATTGTTCCAAAGTCACAGATTTAATCAGAGATCCCAGTTTGTCTTAATTATACACTCAAATAGGTTATTTAAAAACAAACAAATTAACCAACAAACAAAACACCTGGAACAGTGCAAGCGTGTTATCACCCACCTGACTCTGAAGTGCGTAATTGCCTTTTATACACCATCACCAGCCATTGGAAGAGATTGCATTTATTTAATACACTGAGAACAATAATTTGGAGCTACAGAAGGCAATGGTTTGTATTCAAAAGGTGATGGTTAAAAATAGTTTACATTTAGAACAGCAGAGCACGTATGTAGCCTATATCTGTAAAAGGCCCCGTTACCCCAGGAACACAGTGTATCTTGAAAGATCATTTAGAAATGACAGGACTTAAATGAATGTTATTCACAATCAGTGCCAACTTATTATTACTCTTGGTTAACTTCTTTCAAAAAGAGTTTTAATTTTCCTTCCACAGGAATATCTTATAGAAGGGGAAAACAATAATAAATCTCTTGTGTTGATACTCATACCCTAGTAAGAAGGCTGCACCAAAACCTCAGACACAAAATAAATCACATTTTTGTTGCATTCTCACTTCCTGCAACCTCTGTTCTTCATTTCATACACTTAATCAAAGCTCAATCCTGGCAGGAACAGCTACAAACAAGGAAAGCAATGGAACTAATACTGAGCAGATTCAGGTGACATTATGAAGCAATTATTTACAGAGAGAAATGTAGGCAAGAATTGTTGACAGGCACCAGAAACACCTGCATGGAGACATGTATTGGTCCTTCTTTCTTGTCCATTGACTAGTCATCTCATACTTGGCATCTCTGGCAATTTTAAATGAAGGGACTTTTAAAGACAAATGTTGTTTCCAGTATGCAGCAGAAATTAAGTAAATGTGCAGATTGTGCAAAAATTTGGTTCTGGAGTATTACCAGCTACCACAGTTTAATTTCAACTGAAATATTGGAAACATTTGCAGCAAGAATTGCATATACTTCTAATTGCAAAACTGTTATTTATGATCAACCTGAAAGGTACTCACTTTTCTTGCATTGAATTTCACATCACTTTTCTATTTTAGTAGACTAGACAAATTAAAATTAAAAAAATTAATACTTACAAAAAGAAGTATCTGTATCTGCCTATTTTAATTACCTTTCCGTTGGTGATATACGCTGATGACTCATACTCACACTTTTGACAATTGTCAAGGGCTATTCAAAATGTATAACTATAATCCAGAAAGCCTAAAAGACACGGAGCTGTACCTCCTCTGTGTTATGAACAGCAGAATAACAGTAAAATCACAAAAGCTGTACTCACAAAGTCAAAGTCACCATCCTGTGGAACCTTCCAATTATCCGGGAAGACATTCTTGGCTATAAGGTATGGTTCCTGTTTGTTCTGGTTGCAGTTCTCATGTGCTTTGTTCTTTGAATCCTGCTTGTCAAAGTAATCCATGAATGAAGGCCTTTGTGGTTGCTGTGAAGTAGCATTTCCTGCAAGGAGAAAAACACGTAGTTTGCAAAATTAGGATCAATAGCCCCAGTCCAGCGTAAATTATAAAATACTTCAGTAATACTTCCATCATATATATTTTTTTACATTTATGGTTTGGTTTATTTTTTTCAATGCAAGCAGTAGTATCACAGAAATCCACAAATACACGTTCACGGAACAGCGGAGTCAGCTCATCAATTTGAAACCACAATATGCTCAGATTTTATTTGAGTATAACAGTGACTACAAAGAAAAGACAGGTACAGGTTCAGTGTGGTACAGAATGTAAACTTCAGGTACGGAACTTGCCATTGTCTACAGTGTCAGATGCATCTGCTGCAAGTGCCAACAGATCTCTCCTAATAGAACAGTAACATCTACTCTGTGTCAATTCAATCAAACTGGGTAAAGTAATGACACACTTAATATCATGGTTTTGTTTTCCCAAACTACATTTACAGAAAGGCACAATAGAAGATCATGTACAATAGCTATGGACTAGCCTTGATACTGCCCAGAGATTTGAACTGACAGAGGTGAAATGTAAAAAGAAACATAGAACAGACCTCAAAATGTAAAATCGCATATCTGAAAAGTAAATGTGGTTTCAGAATCACACAGTGAAATGTAAATAGCAAATTAGGGAAGGAAATGTCATAGCAGGAATATAAACCAACAGTTTTAAATGCAAAGTGATAATTATTTTAAAATATAAATAAATAAAATGAATGAATTTAAAAAAAAGCAAGAAACAAACCAATTAATAAATTAATTTACACAGAATTCTGTTAGTCATTTACGATGTATGATTTTATTCAGTTAATTGTTTCTTTGTTTCCTAAATTGAATGTATATATAATGTATACAGAATATACACTCACCTAAAGGATTATTAGGAACACCATATTAATACTGTGTTTGACCCCCTTTCGCCTTCAGAACTGCCTTAATTCTACGTGGCATTGATTCAACAAGGTGCTGAAAGCATTCTTTAGAAATGTTGGCCCATATTGATAGGATAGCATCTTGCAGTTGATGGAGATTTGTGGGATGCACATCCAGGGCACGAAGCTCCCGTTCCACCACATCCCAAAGATGCTCTATTGGGTTGAGATCTGGTGACTGTGGGGGCCAGTTTAGTACAGTGAACTCATTGTCATGTTCAAGAAACCAATTTGAAATGATTCCACCTTTGTGACATGGTGCATTATCCTGCTGGAAGTAGTCATCAGAGAATGGGTACATGGTGGTCATAAAGGGATGGACATGGTCAGAAACAATGCTCAGGTAGGCCGTGGCATTTAAACGATGCCCAATTGGCACTAAGGGGCCTAAAGTGTGCCAAGAAAACATCCCCCACACCATTACACCACCACCACCAGCCTGCACAGTGGTAACAAGGCATGATGGATCCATGTTCTCATTCTGTTTACGCCAAATTCTGACTCTACCATCTGAATGTCTCAACAGAAATCAAGACTCTTCAGACCAGGCAACATTTTTCCAGTCTTCAACTGTCCAATTTTGGTGAGCTTGTGCAAATTGTAGCCTCTTTTTCCTATTTGTAGTGGAGATGAGTGGTACCCGGTGGGGTCTTCTGTTGTAGCCCATCCGCCTCAAGGTTGTACGTGTTGTGGCTTCACAAATGCTTTGCTGCATACCTCGGTTGTAACGAGTGGTTATTTCAGTCAAAGTTGCTCTTCTATCAGCTTGAATCAGTCGGCCCATTCTCCTCTGACCTCTAGCATCAACAAGGCATTTTCGCCCACAGGACTGCCGCATACTGGATGTTTTTCCCTTTTCACACCATTCTTTGTAAACCCTAGAAATGTTTGTGCGTGAAAATCCCAGTAACTGAGCAGATTGTGAAATACTCAGACCGGCCCGTCTGGCATCAACAACCATGCCACGCTCAAAATTGCTTAAATCACCTTTCTTTCCCATTCAGACATTCAGTTTGGAGTTCAGGAGATTGTCTTGACCAGGACCACACCCCTAAATGCATTGAAGCAACTGCCATGTGATTGGTTGGTTAGATAATTGCATTAATGAGAAATTGAACAGGTGTTCCTAATAATTCTTTAGGTGAGTGTATACTACATACAGAATATACCATATACATACTACATCTACTAATGGAACAAAGCAAGGAGAAAAACATTTTTACAAAATTAGCACCAGCATACCATACTGTGTAAATGATAAAATACTTCAGTAAAACTTCCATCATTAAATTTAGTTGTAGGTTGCTTTGTCTAATGCAAGCAGGGATAAGAACCACATTCTCAGCAGTATCACAGAACTCCATGAAAAACATGATAAATATAAATATTGATAGGAGGTATATTTCTTAACCAAATAAACTGATTTAAAGGGTAAGTCTGTAGTAAAAAGTCTCCATGCTTCTGTCCAACAGTGGAATACAATTCTAAGCACTTTTAGTAACAATACAGTATTCATGTGTATAGTGGAATGTCTTTCCACATAAGTTCCGACTCCTAACACTATAGCAGTGGTGTGCAATTTCTAAAAGAAAAACAAAAATTGTCCAAGGGAAAAAAAGCTCAACAAATCTACTTGCCCTTCATAAAAATCTACTTGCCCCATCACTGTCCCACAAAATACACACAAAAATGTAAAGTTTTAAGATTTTGCTTTTATAAAACAAAAAACATAACTTTAGCTGAAATTGCTGTGCCAAAAAAGTATTCAAAACTAAAATCATTCAACATTCTTGGCAAAACTGAGTACATCTTCATGTTATTTGTGGCGCAGTGCTAGCTGTTGCAGCATTATTACTGGTAGTTGTGCTGGGCTTCATTATCTGAGACATGGTTAACTATTATATTTTGCGCGCAACTTCTACACACTGATACACAGTTTCTTTACAATGTCTTTAAAATGCAGTTGAAAATTTTGTGTATGCTAATTGCCCAAAAACATTCACAAGGTGGTGAAATGTTTTGCATTTTAAACACAACAAGTTGTAGGAATGCAAAAGTGAGCCAGCGATTGTTTGTTTTTATAATCAGTACGCAACAGAAAAAAATAAGTGATTCGTCTTGTGTTGTAGAGCCACTTTCATGATAATTTCATGACTATATTTTGGAGTGACTGGTTAGCCTACTATTTGAACATTACACATGTCATGTTTTCTATTTTTGCGAGTGCTGTAGGCTATATTTCACCTTGATTTCCCACAGCCTGCTTTTTTCTATATTGCAACCATTTCACCTTTTTTTTTCTTTTCTTTCTCTCTTTTTCTCTTAATTCACATTAAATTATCCATATTTGTTTGTTTTGTTACATGTTTATTTACAAAGAAAATACATCACATTTATCGTCTTCATTATCAAACTATTTAGGTAATTTACTTCAAAAAGCAATGTGATTGCATTTTTTGTGGTTGATACTTACACAAAGTTTCTTACTGCACGGCCCAAGTTGGAGACTTCAGAATATACACATCCGCAGAGTTAAGTTTAACAAGAAAACACAAATAACACTGCAACCTATCTAATGTGATGCATGAGGTTGCAGGGTGTGTCACAGGTTTTCAAAATCCACATAATCAACATTGAGATTTTAAATTCAAAGTATAACATGATGACATAATATACAAGTACTACAAGGCGAGAGACACTTTTGTGTGACACGGGATGGAGACCAGCTCGGAAGGGGGTTAAGATCATATACTTACATAACTGGTGGAGTTTAGTGGATTGAAAAATGATTCCAGATTTTCACACTGTGCCTGCTGCAGCTATGTGGCTACAGATTAATAATAAAATACATAACCACACAAGATACCAAGCTGGTGGGTGAGGACCCACAATTTAGTAACCGTAGGCTGTAGGACAGGCAAACCTATTGTCCTGGGCACTGGGCATTAGGAATTTGCACACCACCAGCAGTAGTATGTGATTTCCAAACAATTATATCTGTAACATGATCCCCGATTTAAACAATTCTACAAATGGATGTGTCCATCTTCCCTCCCCATTTGGTCTTAGGTCCACTATTGTCTCATGACATGGCAGACTTAATATCTTGAGTTTCTCCCATTATATTGATCTGCTCCCAGACACACTCTCTCTCTCACTACTCTTAAAAATTCCTCTTTCCATTCCATTCACTCCAGGAAGAAGAATGTTTTCTGTCCCTTCATATGATTCCACATCAATGACTCTTCCATAATGTCAGGCCAAGTGCATTCCCACTAAACCAATTAGCACACAGAACCATGACACTTTAGCCTCTGTGCAGGGATTCACCATTGCGTGGGTCTCCAATATGATCAATTAAACAACTCCCAGAGGTGAATCTGGGTCATTCCTATGTTTTTTGATACTCTTCAAACAAGTGCACTCTGGAGAGAGTGGTATGTTTGCGTCAAGTGCTCCAGTGGGAAATGAGAGTATAAGAAAGTATCAAAGCAAAATCATCACCGATAGGAAAGTTAAGCCCAATTAGCACAGTACAGAAAAGGAATATTTTTACATAACCTTTGTGTCCCTGACAATCCCTCAAGAAATGTAATGCATACCAACTGGGCATATGCGATAAGAAGACCTGCACTTTCACAAGACAGTGGAGTCATCTAAATCAATTTGAAAACACAATGTTTTCAGATTTTATCAAAGGTCAGCAAGCATTTTAATATAACAATAGTTACAAAGAAAAGACAGTATAGGTGTCTCAGAATGTAATGCTCAAATACAGAGTTTGCAAGTGTCTACAGTGTCAGAAGTACAGGTAGTTCTCTCCTAATAGAACTATAATTTAGACATCTACTTTTAAACTAGGGGTTTAAAGAGAGACCAAATGGTGGAACATACATCACATTCCTTAATGATGGCATCTATCGACAAGTGAATCCAATATTCAAAAATAACTGGAGGGTGGGATTTGTTATTTCTTGTATGTGATTGGCTAAACTAGAACTTAGGAATGATTGCTTCCTCAAAGAAAAGTTCTGCATGGAACAGTATGTGCAGTGCAATTAATCTACCACAAATCTACAACTGGTATGTTAACCCACCTAAAGGCCAAACACCCTTCTGTGATGCTAACAATGACAGAAAAGGAAAGAGTACCACAACAAACAAATTAATATTATTAAGTAAACTACATACATAGCCAGCAATTGCCTACAAAGGCTATTTATTTATTTTCACTGGAACTCAAACGCACAGTATGTTTCTGATTTGATTTAATGTAGACTAGACTGTTGAGTGTGGTTTAAAAATGGTGGTTTATTAATGTTTATATAATGAATTATTAAAGTCATTAACGTTGTTGTGTCAGCTATGTATTTTAAAATAAAGATCAGAATGTACGTCTCAATTTGAATGGGAGGTGGCAGGGGGGTGGGTCACTATTCTAATAGATTTAAAGATAGTCAAAATATTTGTCATGCACTTCACTAATTTAAACATCGGCTTTTTGTGAAAATTAACTCAAACCAAGTAAAGGAATGACAATGTTTTTGTTCTTTCAAACTACATTTACAGACAGGCACTAAAGTCATGCACAACAAGCTATGGACTTGATACTGCCTAGAGACTTAAACTGACAGAGGTGAAATGTAAAAATATATATATAGAACAGACCTCAAAATGTAAATGGCAGATCAGAAAAGTTAATGCGGTTTCAGAACCACACAGCGAAATGTAAATAGCAAAGTAGGAAAGGAAATGTCATAGCAGGAATATAAATTAACAAGATATAAATGTAAAATGAAAAGTGAGTTATTAAATACATCAATGAATGCATAAAAAATAGGGCTGCCTCAATTAATCGTGTCTATTAATCATTGATCGTCGATCAATATTTTCTCTATTTAATCGAGCAGATGTTTATTTTTTTTCATTATAATGACTGGCAATTATATGGTTAACACTAGAAGCACCGACATTGCAAACTGCCTACAAGAGCCAAAACCGTTCATTTTAACCGATAGCTCTTTAAACGCTGTGTGTTTATTTGCGGCTGTAATTACTCTCAGTGTCCACTCCATCTGACTACAGTTGCAAGAAGACCGGAACCGAGTGATCTGTGACCGTCTGAATGAGAAACCCACCCCCCGGGCTCTGAATGACAGCAGGTGACACGGAAACTGTAAATCGGATGTGTTTAAGAATGAAATGCCGTGGTAGCCAAGAGAAAAAGTTTGCAAACTATGTGCACTTTATAGGAATACAGTGTAACTTCTATGCACAGGAGCTGCACGTAACACTGCCAAATAATGCTAAAGAGGGTGTAGTAACAGTATATAACTCTGAAATCGATAACAGTCGCTAGTCATGTCGCTGAGAGTTCAAATCAACTGACCTTTGACCTCATCGTTGACCCCATTGCTAGGCCATTCATTTATAGAGTATTCGTGACCAGCGCAAAAATGGAAGACGGGCGGTTTCTTGAGAAGCTTCTCAGGGCAATAACCTCATATCCCTGTATATACCAGGTCGACAGAGCTGATTATAAACATCAGCAAAAAAAGGAGAATGCTTGGGCATTCTTCTCAAGTGCAGTCCACCTGAATATTTTCCCCTCACACGTGATATTTTTAACAATGCATCTTTACCCATGAATAATGTCATCGCATTGTCATTTGACAGATATACAAAGCATAGGCAAGTGAGTATAGATTAATAGTATGATTATAGTTAGAGAATATGAATTAGCCAGTCAGCGTTATGAGAATAGCCTATATCACAGAACATGAATAGTATAAGCATGGAACTTAGATTAGAGTCTACAAGAACCTTAATTGATGTCAGGCCAATTTAAATAAAATTCAATGCAAAACATTTATATATTCCTACTGTAAAATGCATTGCAGTGGTTCAGGTTTAAGCCAGTTATTTTGGACGGGGTTATGTACCGTCAAATCTTGGATGAGAACCTCCTTCCCTCAGCCAGGGCATTGAAAATGGGTCGTGGATGGGTATTCCAGCATGACAATGACCCAAAATACACAGCCAAGGCAACAAAGGAGTGGCTCAAGAAGAAGCACATTAAGGTCCTGGAGTGGCCTAGCCAGTCTCCAGACCTTAATCCCATAGAAAATCTGTGGAGGGAGCTGAAGGTTCGAGTTGCCAAACGTCAGCCTCGAAACCTTAATGACTTGGGAGAGGATCTGCAAAGAGGAGTGGGACAAAATCCCTCCTGAGATGTGTGCCAACCTGGTGGCCAACTACAAGAAATGTCTGACCTCTGTGATTGCCAACAAGGGTTTTGCCACCAAGTACTAAGTCGAAGGGGTCAAATACTTATTTCCCTCATTAACATGCAAATCAATTTATAACTTTTTTGAAATGCATTTTTCTGGATTATTTTGTTGTTATTCTGCCTCTCACTGCTACAATACACCTACCATTAAAATTATAGACTGATCATTTCTTTGTCAGTGGGCAAACGTACAAAATCAGCAGGGGATCAAATACTTTTTTCCCCCACTGTATATATTTCATATAATCTTTGTGTATGAGTTTGAATGGATCAACTGGCAAGCTGAAGGAAGAGAGAGAGTGTACATGTGTGCCAAACAGTCAGAATCATGATCTTCTCAAACTGTATGATTCCCAGTGACAACTGCATTTGTATTTTGTAGTAAAACGTCACCTCTGACACTTACAAGAAGTAAAGCTGCTACTATTTCAGAATAATCACTACCATTTCCAACCCTATAATTTTACACAGTGGCAGAAATCAAGGACAGTTTAAGAATGTGGAACAAGCAGGCAAAATCTCATTGACAAGAGAAACTCAGACTTTGCATTAAGATTTGGTTTAATTCACATTGCATTTAGTAAGACAAAAGAAAAATATTATTCTGGGGAGGAGGAAGGAGGAATATTTTGACTTGTTTTGTTGTATTGCCTCCAAAATTAATTAAATAAAAAAATAATTAAATCATGAATATTCAGGGGTCTACTCGGGGTGTTATTATTATTATTAATAATATACTCATCATCATAACAATACAAATACTACTTCAAAAGATTCCTCTCTCTCAAAAGTAGTCTCAAAGTTTAGGAGGGAAAATGTTAAAGATTAACACTATAATTTAGAAAACCTTAAAATTATGTCAATCTGAACGGGTTTATTAAGGCAGTGGTTCCCAAACTTTCTGGGTGGTGCCCCCTCAAAAACATTTTGTTCACAGCTTCTTGTCTGTGATTGGCTGAATCTGCAGCGGTGCTACGAGACGCAACCAATTGCTTCCTCGCAGAGAATTTCTGCGTGGAAATACTTTGACAAAATAATTTAAAACAAAAGTGTATAATATGTATAGTGCAATTAATATACCACATTATGTTAACCCACCTAAAAGCCAAACACCCTTCTGCGAAACTAGCAATGACAGAAAAGGAAAGAGGAGCAACAAACAAAAACTCAATATTAAAACACACACAGCCAGCTATTGCTATATATTTTGTTTTCACCGGAACTTGAACCCACAGGTATGTGTCCGATTTTTTTTTTTATTAATAAAGTTGTTGAGTATTTTAAAATAAAGTTCAGCACTTCTTGCAATTTCAAAAATTATTAAGGCAACAGGCTAAAAAAAGAAACTCAGCAGTGAAGTGAATCCAAGGTTAGAAACCTGAATTATGCAGAGAGGAAAAACACTGCTAAAGTGGAAGACTGAAAAAAAATTGAAAAATTATGCAGTAATGGGGTGTTGGGGATCTGGACAATTCTGAAGCAGAGGATGATAGGAAACAATGAAATGATTATGAAGAAACAAAAGCACATCCACCTAATAAATCAAAGGACTGTTCTGAAATTTTCAACAAAAACAAAATGTAAGGGAAAGATTTGGAAAGATTGTCAAAAAGGTTTTGAACGTGTAAGGCTGAAGAGAAGCAGAAACTGCAAGAAAGTATGTATGAGATATGAACAGTAAAAATGTGTTTTTGTTCCTCCTCAACACTAATGGGGAGAACATATTATTGTTCATATAATTAGACTAGAGCTTATTTTCTGTACTATGTTCACTTTCTCTTTACCTAATAAAGAGACATGGTGTTTCCACTGTTTTCTATAGTGTTTTCCTTTCATGAAGGTTGACATTCAAGGATATCTAAGGTCTGAAAGCAAAGAAACTGTAAAAAATAGGTGAATAGAAATCAGCTCAGACTAGATCTGAATCCAGATGAGGATGTCAAAACTACAGGTGTTTCTTAACACGATTGCGTCAGTAACAATGTCAACTGCACCAAGATAGTTGAAGTATCTTATTTGAACAAAGCATCTTGGAATTCTGCCTGGCAGCTTTTGAGCTGGGGTGAGTCTCCCTTTGTGCAGAGGATTTCTATGCTTGTCTCCTGGACTGATTGATTGATTGAAATCCCACAACAGTTTATTTTATTGACAGAATGTTCATGCTTTGCCTACTTATATTTCACTTTATGTGAATCTAGGTGATAAATCACTTCAAATTATAGTGGACAAATACGTGACAGTAAATATCAGTGATAAAATGTAAAACATTTAATTAGTGAAATGGTAATTTAAAACCTGATTAAACCGTAAATGACAAAATTAACAGTAAAATTAATCATTTAGTCAAATAAACAGACAATTGTACTCCAACCAGAGGTCAAAATATTAATTGACATACTAACTATTCTCCAGCTCATCCCAACTCAGTTAACATAATTGACACCCAACCTCCAGGAAACAAGAAGAGAATGTTGACAGTAATTATGAAATCCTAATCCAGGCCCTAACCCTAATTCAAGAAACAAATTACAGGGTCATAATATATATATTTTTTTAAAGGTTCTAATAATAAAAAATAAAAAACATAAAAACAGGAGGCAACATTTTCCTTTGACACAATAAAGGCCACGAAATTTCCATGAAATCCGATTTCATGAAATCTGAATGCAACCCAGAATTAACTCGAAACGTCACTGAAATTTCACAGAGAAATCACAAGAAATCCGATTTCATGCAGTTTCATCCGATTTCAAGAAAGAGCCCTATTTTCACGAAATCACCCTAGACATCTATCCAATCAGAGAGCAAGAAGGAGTCACATGACAACATCTACACCGTCACTGGGAAGCTTGATCAGCAGACAGGAGAGGAGAGCCAGAGAAGCTCCAGTTTTCCCTCTGTTTATGGCTACTGTCTCGTACACATAAAACTGTGGTAAATTGGCACAAGCCATTCATTAAATAAACATTAAATACATATTTTCCTTTCAGTTTAGTATTTATTACCTCCCATTTAATTTTCCTCAAATCATAGTCGTGTATTTTAAACCCTATTCACACTGAAACAATTGCTGGCAAGGTCTGTGTGAATGGGTCATTGCCAGCAAATCATTGACCCATCCGGCAAGAGTCCTAGTCAAGTCCTTGCATGTCGACACCAATCAGAATAGGGGCACATTTTTGCAACCACAACACGACAAGGTTAAGCCACCTTTGAACAAGAACTTGTTAGAAATGGCGGAGGTTGACAATAATATAGTTGCAACAATTCTGAGTGTTATTGATGAACCAACAGGTTGGCGTATGTAATGTTAACTATTGTCACACGTCAGAAGTTATGCACCAATAAATAATACAAAATATATTATCTCTATACAGTGAATATACATGAAATCGAACACATTCGGATTTCATGAAATCAGATTTCATGGAAATTCTATAGTGTATCGTGGCCTTATACTTATATACAGCTCATCCTAACTCAACCAGAAAGAAACACAAACCCCATACTATCAAAAGTCAAAACCCCAATTCAACTAAAATCCTAATAGAAAACATAACTATTTCAACCAGAGGCAAAAATGAATTTTGAAGCAATCAGTATTATGCACTTCATACCAACTCAGTCAACAGAATAGAAACATAACTTTATTAGATGTCCAGGATGAATGTGAATATGAAACCCTAACCCTAATTCAAGTTAAATCGTAATGAAAAACATGTCAATATTACAGGGTCATCTGAACTGCATCAAGTAAGGAGACATCGGAACGTGTATTGGGGAATTTCTGGGGTTTATGCTGGTGACTTGCAGAGTTTTCATTAAAATGCAGTGCTGCAAGCCGTGATCTGGATTATGAGACAATATGCATAGTATTATGAATCTACACTACTGGTCAAAAGTTTTAGAATACCCCCATTTTTCAATTTTTTATTGAAATTTAAGTGCAGTGAATAACCTGAAATGGTACAAAGGTAAGCGGTAAACTGCCAGAGGTTAAAAAAAAGTTTAGGTTACCAAAAACTGAAAAATAATGTACATTTCAGGAGTTATATACTGTGTTACTACACCCTATTAAGCATTATTTGACAGTGTTATGTGCAGCTCCTATGCATAGAAGTTACACTTCATTCCTACAATGCACACATTGTTTGAAAGCTTATTCTCTTGGCTCCCAGTGTGACATTCAGAGCCCGGGGGGTAAACGCCTACTGGGGTGGGGGGGGTCTCATTCAGCTGGTCACAGATCACACAGTTTCGATCGCATATGATTGCAAATAGGCTTGTTTTGTTCAGAAAAACGATTAATACAGTATATATTATTTGATGTTCTATTAAACACAGAGGAGTTCAGATCCAATTATGTAAAATCGTTGTGCATTAGTACACTGTAAACAGAGTTTTCCATCTTGACATTTTGAGATCTCTACGGGTGTGTGTTGCTTCTACCAAAAACGTGGATGGTCTTGTTTTGATCAGTAGACTATATGGTTCCAGAATATGTCATAATTGTCAATATTTCCTGAGATTTAGTATTCCTATTCAGACCAAGTACCCCCCCACCCCCCCATTCTGAAATGGGGGGGGGGGGGGGGTATAAAACCCAATCAGAGAATGCTTCACATCAATAGAAAGCCGAGAGTCTCAGGTTTCATGGGATACCAAACACTTGGCAAACAACACAACAGTAAAGAGTCCACATGGGATTAAAGAGAAGCACATGGATTTGGTGCCCTTTTAAGGGTACCAGAGGGCTTTGTCAGCTAAGGGGTTCCATGGTTTATTTTTTATCTCCAATTGTTTATTTGTTCTATGCATTAATTTCAGAGTACATTGAGAGATTAAACTGCATAATCAATAAAAACTGGAAAAATGTAGGTGCTCTAAAACATTTGTCCAGTAGTGTATATCTACATAAAAAGCAAGCATGTGTATGAATATGACTGTATGCAGTTACAGTGTAATCAGACCTTTTTAGGAGACACCTTGGAATGCTTCAACATTTCAGTGTAGTTCCCTGGAATTTTGGATATGACCCCTGTGGATTTTGATTCTTTGCAATTTGGACATAACCCAGAAAATGGGATTTGAACAGTGGCTTTTTAGGATAAGACTTGATGATACAGATTACCTTTGCAATTCATGGCACATGGGTATAATTTTCACAGTCCTATTCACTGCATTCTTCCAATTCAGAAATAACTGTGGATGTGAATTTAATGTCTAGACCTGGAACAGGACATGTATATGTACCCCTGACCATAACTCATATAGCAAAAAGGATTTATGACAGCATGATTTACAACTTCATAATAGGAGCTATAAATAAAGCCATGGAATGTATAGCAGTTATTATTTGTGTTTTAACATCCATACTGTTTTCATAGTCAACAGAAACCTAATCTCTGTAGAGGGATACACAGACCCCCAAGCTCAGTAGATCTCTTATAGCTGGATTCACAGACCTAGATTAGAACGAGACTTGCACTACTTTACTTAAAATAACATTGAGTAGTCCAAGGCTAATGCTAATGTGGGTCTGTGAAAGCAGCCCTTAGTGTATAGGAATTGCTTTTAATAGTCTACCGTGTGATTTGCACAGTTGAAACTGTACATATACTGCAGCCACAATAACACACCCTGTTGAGTGTGCTCTGTCATCTCACTTCACTGACAGATTGACAGATGGAAACAAGTCACAAACACCCAAAATCACTGGAGTCTACTCTTCTGTTCAACTTTCACAAGAAAAAGCATCTCGAGTGCACGTTTGGTGCATGTTCACCCCCTGACCTCCATGTCTGCCTACCTTTATTTTTTGTTTAATAAAGTCATTAACAAATAATGACAAGTCTTTTCAATGCGTTTAATTTCTATATTTTATATCCAGTTTTGTAATAGTCTCAGTAATTCTCTGTTTGTGCTTTAACAGTTCCAAGGAAAACAGTCTGTTAAAAGCTGCCTCAGGTGCCCAAATCTTAAGTGACCACTTGACCAGGGGATTAGTACTAAATTTAGAGACTAACAGAGCAAGGAAGAAATGTATCTCTCCTACCTTTCTTACTTCTTCTATTATCCTGTCTTCATAAAATGTATATGATGTAATGTATGCAATTAAAATTGTATTATATACCCACAAGTCCTTTGGTTTATATCATATACATTTTTCATTTGAAAAGCACAAAAATCTAATAATTAAATCTGCTTCAGGGCTAAAAGTTAGGAAATAATGTGATGTATTACCAGAAATCAACTGCAGTGCTCTCTGTGCTGTAACCTAAGGCCAGATCTCTGCTTCTACTGTTAGCACAATAAAGGCCTATAAAAAGCTGCAAAACATAATATCTAGTAAAAATAGAAATAAAATGATGACTATTTTCTAGCATATTGATCTTGTTAGTAGTCATGTAACCACAAAAACATCCATTGTTGCCCTATCCTACAGAATATATATAGTATTTATGGGTTCGGGGCTCTACAGTGTGAGCATTTAACTCGCATTTGCGAGTAAAACTAATGTTGTGCAAATGTGAAATACAATTTGGGCACACTGCGAATACAATTTTTGAACTGTATAAGGAAAGACTACATTGACATGATTATGATAAAGATATTTTATACAAATCATTATTATGGTTGCAAATGTGGGAAATGTAGTTCTGGATTGTGCCAATTAACCGAGAAGGCAACGAAAACCACAAGGGGTGTGAATTACGTTTATGACCCAGTGTTGCAGCGGTTCATTTGGCACGATATCCAATTGCCTACTAGCTGGCGTTAGCCGTCGTCATTAAAACAAACTTAGTTACAGTAGTATTCACTGACAGTAGGGCTGCAACAACTAAGCTATAATATCGATTATTAAAATCTACTAAAATCTTAGGATTTATTTAATCGTCAATTAGTTGGTTCTACCTGGGGTGCAGCTACTAAAAAAAAAAAAAAAAACAAAAAAAAACATTGAGATGGCTACACCCATGGAATGTCATGTAAGTCTTCTAAAGTATAGGAGCACTTTACATTGTACACTTCAAAGACAGTTGCTGCAACCATTGGCGGCTGCAGAGTTTTTTTTTTTTTTTTTTGGCTAAACTACGGTGGCGCTAATCCATACAGTGGTGGGGCTCAAATCAACGTCTGAATTTCAATGTGAATACACACACAATGGAATAGCAGTCAGCAGTTTCCAAATCAACACTTATTTAAAATATATATAAAATATATAACTTACCATTTACATTTTCAAAAGAGCACAATCCGCAAGTTGTTGTGGTTGAATCGATCCATAATAATGTTAGCAATGTTACCATTTCCCAAATTACTTAGCTAGCTAGCGTTAGCCAACATTAACTAATTTGGCTCAGACTACACTGGATCTGTTAAAACCACAATAAGTACACAGTCTTTCCCGTTTCTTGAACTGGTGTGTGTCTTGCAAGCTACATCTGTTTCTTTACCTCCTCAATTACATTATTATGATTATTATACATTTTATTTATAACATGCTCTTATTATACCCACACGCAAGCAAGAGTCAAAACAGACATGGTAAAAAGATACAGCAGTACAGTACACACAGACAAAAAAGTAAGCAACAAAACAAGCAACTAGGTTAGCTAATAAGGGGGGCAAGTAATAATAAGGCTAGGAGGATTTTAAAACTAACAGATCCTTAAAAACTTTTTTCAAAAAGTACATTTTACTATCATGTGTAGGGCGCTTCTTGCAAGCCTTTAGAAGTGCATTTCACAGCCGTGGCACATTACTACAGAAGGTTCGGACTATATGATCAAATTAGTGCCATAAATATTGAATTCAAAATATAGATATATTGTAAACAAAAAAACTAATGGAAAACGCTTGAGTTTCGTTTTGTGTTTGCAACGGCGCTGTCGTGTGTACATGTCTTGTACATTGTTTTTTATTTGAGCATTAAATATGAACTATTTATTATGTGCCACTAATAGTTTTTTTGTTTTTTTAAGTGTGCCCCTAAATTTTTGACTGTGCCCCTAAATAAAAAAAAATGGAGGGGCACAGTGCTCTTAAGGAAAAAAGCAAAAAGCGTAGAGCCCTGGGGCTACCAAGAGGCACCATTTTTCCAGTTTTTCAGTTCATTAATTTTTAATCCCTCATCTGGAATGTGCTGTTGGGAGGGGATGGATTTCCAGCAAGATGCTAAACTGTAGGTCTGACTACTCCTTGAATGCTAAAGATCCTATGACATTCTACCACAGGAGAATTGATGTTAAGAATCTTGCGTTTCAGCCAAGCAGACTGGATTTAATTATTGACCCCAGCTACACCCGTTTGTCGCGGGGGCCCATCCACTGTCACCGCTGTCTGGACTGAAATTTGTAATCATCAGGTTGCAGTGCACATCATACACTCAGGGCAGACTTTAAGCAGATGAGTCACTTCAGGGCCCGAACCACACTGAAAACAATCTTTTGCAGCCCTGAGAGAATATATTTTTTATGTCTCATACCATTTTAATACTATCCAGCCAGCCTAGTTTAATCTCTTAGGTTTTTACGGTAGGATCCTGTCATTCATCAATGTTACATAAAGAATATCATTATTCAAGATCTCTCTTCTTTGAGCTAATGTGCATTTTTCTGCAAACGTGGGGGTGGTACAGTCTTTAACTTGAAGAGATTTTTATTTCCTTAATGTAATATCAGGGGAATTCTTAACCACTTACCCATTATATAATCCTTACAAGAAAACAAATTGTTATTGTGGGTCACTTCAAGAAGTAAATGAGCACAAAAACTCAAATCATATTACAATAACTCTTCAAATTTCCAAGTCAAAATACAATCCCTTATCAAAAGGACAAACTTGAGAACAAAGGAACTCTCCTCTCATCCATCAGCCTAATACGTATTTTAATACACCTCTGCTTCTTGCTTTCTTAGAGCATTTTCAGTACTATATAAACCACCAGACAAAGAATGCTGGATTTAAAACTGTCAATTAACTGTGTAAGTTATCATGCATGTTTACATTTCTGGGGTCTGCAAGGAGAGAAGACCAACACTGATGCAACACTCCCATCTAGTGGATGACTGGCTTTAATGCAGCTAAATGGAATTGAGATTTAGTTTCACTGAAACGTTTTATAAGGATAAAAAATAAAGACTTCTAGGCAAAATTAACTAACTTTAACAGGTTATGTCAATATAACTAATCACTTTGACATAATAGGCAAAAGGATACTAAGTAAAAATGCAGAAGGTAATTTTTTTCAATAAAATAAAGGAAGATATAAAATGTCAATTGTAAGGGATACCTTCTGCCCCAGTATTTGTGTTCAGCTGCTGAGATGCACCTAGGTACTCACTCTTCATGGTGCCATCCTCCTCCTCTTCGTCGCTGTTGATCACCATGGTGCCCAGGTCTGACTCCAGCATGGTGCTGTTGTGCTCGATCATGGTCTGAGCCCCGTCGCTCATTGTGCCCGACGCTCTCATTGTGCCCGCACTCTCAGAGCCAGTCTTCACCATGGTGTGGGAGTCCACCTCCACCTCCTCATCCTAGGACACACAGAGCAGGGAGCAAAATCAAACAGCTGCAAGGGACAACTTCTTGGCGGTCCTTAACTAACAAAGTATTGTTAATATATTCTAAACAGTTCATAAACTATACAAATAAGAAAGGAGAAAGATAGTGAAACATCTTGCGATCTGTCTCATGTGACAATCTGGCGGAGATGTGCTTGTCTGTTGCCCACAGACATTCAATTAACACAATGTAACTGACATAAATATGCACTGAAGTTGTCACTCTTAATACATGCAGCATTCAGATCATTTCCAGGACCATATGTACTTCATCAGCATTGTGCAATCTACAGCAATCCAATATTCCAGTACTGGACCTTAAAAATGTATTTGCAGATACCTATTGTCTGAGCAGAATAAAAACACTATGAATAACTGATTCACATTAAAATACTATTCCTTTCAATATTAAATAAGAGCTAGATTTCATTCTTAAAATTAAATTACTGACAGGGCCTCAAAACACATTATTGAAACAAAAGTGCCACTTAACACTGCAATGCAAAGATGTCTTTATGGTTGAACTACTGCCAATGCCTGTAAATCAAACAATGAATCAATGTATGAATGAACTTTACAGAATTAATGTGTGAAAACACTCAACTGCCCAGATACAAAATTAAAAAGTAATTAAAGACTAACAACTTATTGCAAGCATTACATAACATCAGGCCTATGTTTCTTGTGGAACAATAATAATTCTAAAAATTGTACTGAAAATGTCACATTTCTAAAATAATAAAGCATATATAGCTTAAGCATAAGATATAGGACACGTCTGTTGTACGAAAAAAGGAAAGAAAAATTCTGTCATCATCTGAGCCAAACACATTGATTACATGAGTTGGATTCTTACCATGTTAATTCAATGTTTGGAAATGTACATACTTTGACAGTTGACATATATAAATCAATCATTCACAACACACTGGAAAGATGGAATTACGTTTTTTCATCAAACTTTACAATTGACTACGAGGTATTTTCCTAAAAAGCTGGAGTGTTAAATGTTTGTGTGTCTGTTATTAACCTACCCAAATAAAATGCAAATATATAACATGTTTTGAGCGTTTCATTTTGGAAAAGGTACTGGTGTATTATCAATTTTAATAATTAATACCATAATTACACAAATATACATACATACAGAAATACGCTTCACTAAAGCACCACATAGCAGAGCCGTAATCTGGATGTCTGAATATCACCCCCTTTTTGAAACGCTTGGACTATGCCTTTCAGTGCGAAAATATATTTGACTGTTCTATATTTCATTGCTTTGTTTCTATTATATATACGTTCAGAAGCTTAAATCATCAACACCAATGTATCCCACAGACTGGCTTTGCTTTCCTTTATTATTGTTATTCCCAAATTGGAATATGTAAAAATCACATTGCACCTCATGACTTGCAAATCCCAAATGAGTGAGGATGACTAATGATTAATGAGTATCCTCCAATCTCACAATATGCCTTTTAATGTGGTGAGCCACTAGGAACACGTCATCTGGGCTTTCTACCAGCTGCTGTTCAGCCCACTGAGTTTCAAATAAGTATCACTGACATTTTTCATGCTAATCTGAAGACTCAAGTGCAGATGGAGTTAAGTAACACATTGCAAATTTCCTTCCTACCAACATCCTGCAAGCTAATCAAACCATTGCATTCACAAATGGTGCATATATTTTATGTCTTCTGATAAGTATGACAAAATGTAATAATTGGTAAGGTGGTTCAGCTAAGTGCAGGAAAACATCTGAAAGACTTTAGGGCTAAAAATAACATCAGATGGAAACTCAATTTAACTTCTCTGTTAACCTTAATCTGTTCCCTAAATTATTTCTTTAATACCAAATAACATGGCAAATGGAATTTAGCATGTTGAAAATCTAGATAATATACATTATTAATCTATGGTGAGGTCAAAGTGTTAGGCCACTAGTGACTTTAATGACATTTACAAATGCACCTCTTAAGGGAACCATTCCAAAGGGATAAAAAGCTTTATGATGTAATGGCAACACATGAAAATTGTATTTTCACACTCTGATAGAAATATATTAAAGTAGTTCATATTACAGGAAGTCCCGCTATCCATCAAAACTCAACAGACATTATGATATTAATCTTTGGGGTTTGCAAATGCCCACAAAAGTGTTTAGAATATGGCTAATTTATTTTGCCACCAATCAGAGTTTTCCCCAAGCAGTTTGTGTGAACAACTTCCTAACATTTTTAAACCATTCATAATAGCTAATGGCGATACACTGTGGGATGTAGTCTGGGTCACTTGAGGATTGCTCTGGTGTGTATAACATGATGCGAATGGAGACTAATCTGAAAATCGAATACTCAAACTTTGTGTGTAAAGGGTGGTCTGTGCCAAGTTTTCTGTAACTGCTTTTATTGTGAAACAGGTGCTGGCCACAGGAGAAACTGCTTTTATTTCAAATGTACACATAGCTAAACATCTGCTGTTAATATAACATGCTGAGGACACACCTATCTGTGGATCTCCAAGAAAAGGCCAAAGTCTAAAGCAGTTCCCCCTTCAGGTATCCTTGTTTGCGGATAGTTGTGTTGAATTTCATGTAACTTTGTAGTGATAAAAAACAAAAAAACAGACTGTGGGCATATGCAAACTTATCTTGTTTTATTTTAAGCATAGCATAACATGGCTTCATTAGACACAGAACCGCTGCCTTTGTGGAGGAACAGAATTCAATTAAGTTTAAACTACATTGCAGCAATTATCTACTCAGCTTTTTGTATGGCATAAAGAAACATTTCATGCTACTCCAAACCACTTCCACTTATCTTTCAGATCATATCATAGGATAGCATCAGTGCTCAAATTGAAACTGGCATTGAGAGAAACGAGTTTGGTATTATTCCTAATTGGTCATTTCCAGGCTCAGCATCGGATTTCAAAACCTACTTCCAGGGAACACAAGAAGCTCTTCAAAATAACCTTTTCTTAGATGCTTATTACAGCTCAGAGGCTTGCACTGATTTGCTTTTGCCAAAGGCATGCACTGATTGCACGTGATTGTCTGTTCATGAGAGCCCATATTTAACAGTAGATTATGAAATTATCCGTCGTGTTTTTGGGAGGCAATCTGAGGCATGTATAAAATCACAGTTTCTGTATACACAGGCTACATTTATTCCAACTGCTGCTGGTCTCCCCAACTGTAAAAATAACATCTCATCAGGTACTTGTATTCACACATGTTAAGAATTAAAGGTGGCCACAGTACACATAAATGAAGTATACAAGGTGATTACAAATTTGGCCTGAAGTGATTGCAAAGCTGATTATTCCTATAATTATGAGTCAAATAGTTGCGAATGGTAAGAGTCGTATTCTAGAAATATCATAAAACCAGCTGTGATAAATGGAATAATGCTAATCCATGAACTGGTTGCCCACTAATATGCAGCATTAAATATGTATTTAGTATTATTAAATTTCTGAGCAGACGCCCTTATCCAGGGTGAATTCCAATTTATCAAGTTATTTTAACGTACAATTATCCATGAGTTTTAGATGCAATTAACCACAATTATAGCTGGGTTTTTACTGGAGCAATCTAGGTAAAAAGTGTCTTGCGCAATGGTACAACAACAGTTTTCCCCACTTTGAACTCACAACCCTCTGCTCACAATGGTTTATTGATACTTCAAATAAGAGATGTGCAAAAACTTGGTAGATATAGTAAATGTTCATGGACATGGCAGCACTGATCTGTAAGTCAGCCTAAATATATCTAGGTATACAATCAAGCAGTCTAAAGAACAATACGTTGTTTTGTCATGTTGAGGCACAAAGCAAGCAGGAAGCAACCAAAACTGAGGGAGTTCATGTGCTTTGCCTGCTAAATAACCTTCAAAGAAGGGTGTTAAGATCAAACTTCCCTGTCTTCCGTATATACAGATGTAGCCTCTGTTTCTCACCAATCAAGAGAATATCACTGCTTTGTGTACCACACACAAGGGTCACTGCTGACTGGTGCAGCAGATGCAGTACTTTTAAATTCCTGTCACAATCCAGGACACATCAGAATAATCCTGTTGGGCATCACAAACAAACCTCAAACCCACTACACCAAGACAGGTTACTGAAATGCTTGAATTTATATACTTTTGAGAACACAAATGATTGACATCGGCTTTACATGTTCACATGCACAACAAACCCTGTTACACTAGCCAGACAAATGGCAATGGGGGAATGTAAACTGCAGACTGAGTTGTGAAGGCTTATAAATTGGACAAAATATTCTTCAATGACAGATCGTGGCTTAGGACTGCTACTCAAAGACCTCTTCTAGGTCACTACTGTGAATAATGAATGTTTTATGAATAATAATAGTTGGTTTGGAGATTTCCTTAAATTTTCTCCAAAAGACTAGATGTATCAACAATATCTCTGCATCTTTTTGAACCTATTTTCAGTTTAAATGTGATTCTATCTCCTAAATGTATCCTCCTAACTGTAGCCTCAAGGCCTCAGAAATCCTGTTTTTAAACCGCTGGATAGCTTCAGTCAGCTGGAGGCTGAGGTTATACTTATAGGAGTCAAAATTCAGCATAATGGTTGCAATAAATTTAGTCGTAGTTATGAAATCAAGGGTTACTATTCCAGCTTTAAATACAACCTTTTCTTGGAGAGTGGAAATCGTGCTTTGTAACATAATATTAAACCTTCCATGCTGACATGCGGTGTCTGTAACCGGTCCCCCCAACCGCCTTCTGCTCTAAGACGCATTTTCACAGTCTCCATGGGCACTGGATTCACACTACCCAGCCCACACAAACACCACACAGCAAGAGCGCACGGTCAGCTTGTGCCAAAACATTACTCAACAAGACTTGCTTGTTCTCTCTGCTCTCTAATTTTTTCAGGCTTGTCTAAGCATACCTACCAGCAGCATTGCCTAAGATGTTGGATAATTTTCTTTAATTTGTTCTGCAAAAATCCCAAGTTTGTGTAAGTATCCTCTATACTTGATGTGAAAATGGTATTTCTTGGTATAATGTATATCCCTGCAGTAATAAAGCTTAAAAGTACATTAGGACATAGTCAAAACACTCAAAGACTGCAAGTCAAATCTATACATAATTAAATGAAATATAAGTATTGATTTATATAATGTTTGATTTGCGATTTAGTTTGTATTAAAAATAACTAAGATTTGCATTTGTAAAAATAAGGTTATTGAAGAAGTTACTGTTCATAAATACTAATCCAAGTTGCTGTAAGAATCACATTAACCCTTAACTTGAACCATAACACCCTCATCTGTTTGCACCTCGGGCAGAATACTCAAAACGTACCAGTTAGTTCACACCTCGGATTCATTGCCTCAAGATACACAAATCACTGCACTTAGTAACTTGGGACTTGTATGATTTAGCAATGGCAGATTACAATCATATGTTTGGTTATTGAATTTCTTGCTTCGGGTTAGATGTGAAGGCTGTTGCATTTCTAATTAATGCTAATTTGTCCCTGTGTAGCAGCCAAGGTCCTGTCCCAGGAGTGTGAAACAATATTGAATTATAAATTGTAATTAATCACTACCCGCTGGTGCAAGGCAGGGGCATTCCCCACACAGTTTTTTCTGAGGTGCAAATTGCTAATGTGCAAAAGTTTGCATAAGGGAAAATGAAATGATATCCCTATATTTATTTAATCAGTTTTCATCAGGAAATAACTGAATCTTTAAAGTTAAAAAGTGGAAAAAGTCTTGCATACATATTTCTAACCTGTGTGAAAAATGACTTTGTTTGTATGCAAATTTTAAACATGGTTCAGAATGATATCATCAGTCTTGTTATGTGGAACTTTGCCTTGGTTAAGTCTATACATAGCCAATAGATCTATAAAAGTAGTACATTAATGGTATATGGTTTTGAGATAAAAGGTTTCCCAGTGTCTAAGTTAAGGTAAGCATGATGACAATCCAGACTATAATGCAATTTTTTTTTTTTTTATTAAATTAAATCACTGTCTATATCCAATTTAAAATCAACAGCAGCTCAGTTCGATTAACATGGTTTTCAATACATAAAGTTGTGCATGATATCCCCTCATACCAGGAGGCACAAGCACAGTTTCTTTTATTATACAATATACATATTTTGGACAGTATAAGGCTAACTAAGATATCATCTGCAGATGGTACACCTATATAACTAGATCTAAGCCCACTGCAACGAGGCTCCAGAGAAACCACCTTCTGCTGCACACTTTCCAGACATAGTATTGCAATATCATATAAAAACCTGGCAAAAATGTGATTAATATTGATCAATCCCTAATGAAAATATTTGGAGATATGTTTATGTTCTAGAGAGAATAATGCAAAATGCACAGTAATGAACTAATATAGACAGTGAATAGCCAATCACTGAATTCCTAGTGTTGACTATCAGCACCCAAGAGAAATGGGGAAAAAGTTTAGAGTGAGCATTCTAATCAAGATCTGTTTCATTGCTCTGCAGTGTAAAAACAAGAGCAGGTGGCTGGTCCCTGTCAAATTAAAAACAGGTGTTTAGCCTCTGACAGAGGAAGGAATGGAATTAATGTGTGAAAACAAATGACTGCATGAACATATATATAGTCCTTAACAAGCAGTGAAATTTTAAATTATGAATTCCCCAGAATCAGCAGTAATATTAGGCTAGATAAGCAGTTAAGGGAAAGCAGTTTTGTCTTGTTACAGAAAAGAATGTGAAAAATCACATTTAGGTTTTTAAATCTAAAATCGAGAAACTAATAATTGTTAATTATGAGTTTAAATGTGAAGTTAAAATGCATTTTAAAGTGCAATTAAACTGTAGATCAGGTTTACACCAAAACAAAATCCATAATCAGAACTCTGTTTGGCACCTACCACTGTGCTGAGTATATTGCCTTAAAGGGAGATTGTTCAGTAGCTGAAAGCATTATAAAAAATATGATGGGCAAAGGAATTGCTAATCTTGAATCTCAAACTTTTTAATGTTGTAAAATAGATTAATGTAGCCACAGCAGATGCCCTGCTAATTTTAACATTTTGCTACAAGCTTCAGTATAAAAGGCTTGTGAAGCTTCCCTTAAGACTCAGAAGGGGTCAGGTTAATCTTAAAAGCACACACTGCACACTTGAGCCTGCTATTGCTGTAAATTAAAATGCAGCTCTCGATACACTGTGTTCACGATGCCACATTCCATTACTCGAAGGCCAGCAGCAAGAGGAAATCGTGTGCTGAACCTGGACACGTGGAGGCACTGCAATCAGTGGATTAAAACAATCAAGAATGCTTCAGCTTTCAAGGAGGGGTTTACCACCCCCACCCCCAGCACCCCACCCTGTCTGCAATGTATTTATCGCAAGCCAATTTCTGTTCTCTCTCAGTTCCTGCACTGTTATTACAATACAAATTTACCAAATTCCATTTACATAAATAGTGAGCCGTGAATTCAAAGATCTGGAATGTTGACCGGCTATATTTACGAATGTTTCTTGCACGTTTCTCAGCAACCGATGGCTTTCCCTGCCCCCCCCCCCCCCCCACCCGGCGCAGCTGCTCGACCTCAGAATCAACTCCAAATCACACTTCAAATAACACCGAGAGGATGAGGGCCATCATGTTTAGTAATGCTTAAACCAACATCAAAACTTTGATATTTGGATTAACCTCCTGTTGAGTGCATGGCTCACAATTTATTCTTAATTAAAAAAATGTGAAAAATTACCTCAGCAGCTATCTAAACACTCAAGACTGTCAGATCATATTCTCATCACTTAGGACACATAGAGACGAGAGGAAGCAGCACACACTGTTGGATTCTGAAGGTATTCGATATCTCTCATACCGGACAAATCTGCAGCGGTTTATTTTATTTTGTGTCATGCATGCCACGTGTGAGGATTTCACATATTTGCTTCCATAGACACATTTTAAAGATGGTGCGTTTTGGATTTATCTAACATTATCTTGATCTAGCCTACTGTGAACACTCAGCTTTTCACACCTGATGTTTAGTTCCACCAACATGCAAGATTTCAGTTTAACTGTAAGTAACATTAAGTTACATTAATGTTATCAGAAGTTAATGTATAAACTCTCCCTTAAAACTGCACTATTATCAGCTACCTTGTGATGTGAATAGATTTCCTTTTGCAACACATTAACCCAGTTACAGTATCTAATATGAAAACCTGTCATCATTCTGCATTTAGTTTCCTTCTCAGACCATTAGGTAACGCTCTCTGTTAAATTTACAATGGACAACCAAATGGATCCTGGATTCCGATTTTGTTTATGCTCTGAAATTGACATAGCAACACATAAAACGTTTGAATCCACAAGACTGACATGTGGTTCTATCAGTGTCATTTATGGCAGAGCGTTTGCCTCATTCCCAACTGTATCACTGCAAGTGGGATTGTAAGGACTGTTTCTGTCAAGCTGATGCATCTATTTTAAGGTCCCTCAAGATAACGCCTCCTTGCCCCCTCCCCCAAGTTTACTAAGTGGCAAGACAGCTTTCACAGTGTCATCTGACCTATTTCTGAAGTGGGACCCTGGCACACTCCCCATTCTTTAGCTGTTGGCCCTTAAAATCAGATAAACCCATACATCTGGGAGCCTTGATTAGAGACAGACAATTGATACATGTAGAGAGATAAATGAGGAAAATTTCACATGGGGGTTGGTGCAGCTTGATGCTTATTTATTTGGGTATCATTGTATAAAGTGTTATAAAAAGTGCTGATCTACTATAGATATGCATCTAGTAGGATTCCAATTATGTAAAACTGGGTTTGTCCAAGTAATAAAATTAACCCCCCCACCTGGTAATGAATGTTTCAGCATCTATCTTTCTGAAAACTCAGGCAGTAAAACATAATATAAAATAGTGGATTACATACTGTGTTTTCCTCCTCCTCTTCCAGCTCCCTCTGCTGCTCCTGGTGTCTCTTGGCCTTGATTTCCATGGCTTCTGTTATCAAATCCCGCAGGATAGACACTGGCTTTGCATTTCTAATGAAGGGGTGCTGAATTACAAACAAGAGAATATGTCAGCATACTCAGCGATATGAGCACCATCTCTCAGATTTGGGGTAAAACTATAGATAAGTGCGCTTTTCTCCAGACACAAGTCTCACAAAGCAGCACCAATCAGTGCTCTCCATACCAAAGCACTAATAGCTATATGGTGTGTTTAATTTTAAGCTTATAATTCAAAATGTACCACAAATTGAAACTGCAGTGGATGGGAACAAGTGAAACATCTTCGGGCAGATTGCTTTAATTTTTTTGTATAATGGAATGGACAACCTGCATAAAACAGTTAACGTGAAAAGGAATTTACCAAGGGCAAAACAATGATACATCAATACAGAGAACACCCAGCAAGGTAATAAAATGATGGATGAGCTGTGAAATTCAATGAAATACAACTTCCACAATGGAAAAATGATAAAGGCAGTGATGTTTGGAATGGCCTCAAAACGCATTTACTCCTTAATCAGTATTTAACATCAAACATCAGGAGCCTGTTTTATTTAACTGCAGTTAACTGGGTTCTGAAGTTTTTTTGTTTTTTTTTGCTCAACAGTTCTCAATCTCATTACGAGCAGAAAGCATGAAACATCAATAATGCAACACATGGGCTGTCACATCAAATCAAACTAACAGCTAGATCTCATCATGGATTGTTCAGGCCTATGCAAGTATCAAAAACAGGCCAATACATTTTTCCAGCAATTCATTAATTTATTCAGCTAATCAGGATTATCAACAAACATGTAAAGACTTTTCACTTAGCTATTCTTACTGTAAAAACAAAATAATTATACAAAAACTGAATATTCGATTTTCCAATGTAACCAACACCAAGATGTTTGTCTGACTTGCAATAATGTCTAAATTTTCCCTGAAACAGTGGCCAAATTAAACAATTGGCTTCAGGTTGGCCAGTTATGTACTGCACAAGCAGAAAGGATGTCTACTCCCCACATAAATCATCTTGCAAATTCACTCTAACAGTATTTAAAGTACCATATGATACAATTCATTCTGACGATAGTAAATGTGAGATTTACGTAGGGAGTACCACATAATTCATAAACAGTGACAATGACAACTTGAAACTTGACTAAATGTGTGATGTATTATAAACTATCAAAGACTTTTAAATTACTTTGAAATACCTTTGAAAAGGGAAAAAGGAAAAAAAAAATACAAAAAAAACCTCAGGTTAATCTGACAAAGGGGAAATGAGACAGAAGTGTACTAGTGATGCACAAAATAGCAGAACAAGCAGCACAGTGGCACCAAATTATTTATTTTAATTGAGCAAATTTCTTCTCCCTAGGGGCTTTTTTTTTTTTTATTTTTTTTCTCAGACCTGTAACAGTTGAGTGGCAGTAGCTCTCTGCTCGGGGTTCTTCACTAAACATTTCTTCACAAAATCTGTGAACTCATCTGTCCAGAGCTCAGGTTTTCGGAATGTCGGAGGTGGGTTCGTGGGAATCATGAAAATGGCCTATTGGGAAAATAAGAAAGAAAGGGAGAGGGAGAAAGAGAGAGAAATGGTTAAATAATGCAAGAAATCAGAATCATCTGAACCTCAAGTCCGGGCAAATAAACAAATCCCTTGATTCACCATGTCTATCGCACTGTAAATCTGGTGAACAAATTTGAACTAGTCTAGGATTTCTACCGTGACTGAGATTCAGGAAACAGGTCCATCTGCTACCAATGTAGCCACTTCCCATTAAATTTCCTCCATGTAAACTGTACCTCATTGAGCACATCACTCTTTATTTTATCTATTACTGTTTAACAGTCCCCAGAGGAGGTTATTTTCTTCTGCTTTTTACCGTCGTCATATTACACTAGATGTATCTTCATTTATCAGATAAATCAATGTACTTTCCTCAGTGCCAGAACCCCTCCAATATATTTCTTTAAAATCTTAACTTACAGCAAAGGTCAACAGCAGTCCAGGTACAGCTAGTGTCAAGTGTAATGAAATAGCAGACTGTTCTTTTGAAAACATGTTTGCCCTAAGAGTCAACTTTTTAGGTCATAGATTTGAAAATGTGCATTTAATTTGTCGAAATAAAATTTTGATTGTGTTTTGATTGAACACTTTTAACCTTCCCCCACCCCCCAATATAAAAATCTTTATCACAATGTTTCTACAGAACCATGAATGTACAGTTCCTATTGAGCCAAACCTCAGTGAAGAATGTCAGTGGTCTTCTGCTTGCTTTATGCTTGCAGACTTAAAGGTGTTTTATGTAATGGGGACAAATAGTCACTTTAGACTGAGCTGCAATGGAATAACTGTTTACGCGTGGCATCAGCAATATTCAGAAGTCTGGAAAACTGATCAGTCTTGCCAGCTGTCCTCTATTCTATGAATCTCATATTGCAAGGGGAGAAAGATACATATCCTCTATTCTTTTTTTAGAATTTTACACCATAATAAATAACAGCCATTTCTTTCTGACTAGTGAATAGCCTTAAAGTTATGTCATAAGGGAAACCCAAGATCTACATTTGAATACAGACAGATCAACAAAAGCTGGTTTATTTACTTTTGCGTGTGAAACAAAAATACTGTCAAATCAAGTGCCGGTAGTTTATTATTAGGTCAAAATCTTAAGTGTAATTCCTTAAACAGAATGTAATGACATCTGGAAACTATTAGGGGTGGGGAGTTAGAAGTTGTCCTCAAATGGATCACTTTCAGTAGTCTTAATACATTTCAGAACTTTTGAAGAATTCTCATAGCTGTAAGATAAATGGGGCCTGTGTCAGAAATAGCATAGCATCTAAATTAGTTGACTAATCAGTTCTCATTATAGACAATGTCTAGCCAGAACACAAACAAAGGATAACACAGGTCACAGCTTGACAAATTGTGACAACTGAAAAGCACTGGCAGGCTGATTCATATTGCATAATCTTTTTCTTCTGCTGTGCTTTTCAAAAAGAACCCATCACCACTTCAAAGCAAATGAAGGCAATGGCTTGCTTGAAAAAGCAGATTGTTTAAATAGCATGGCACTAAATATTATATTTTTTTTGTGTGATTTTGAGAAACCAAAAAGAATAAAGGTGATTTCAATCGTTCTCAACCTCATTATGCCAAGTTGGTTTTATAATTATATATAGATCAGCCATAACATTATGACCACCTGCCTAATTTTGTGTAGGTCCCCCTTTTGCCATCAAAACAGCCCTGACCCGTCGAGGCATGGACTCCACTAGACCTCTGAAGGTGTGCTGTGGTATCTGGCACCAAGACGTTAGCAGCAGATCATTTAAGTCCTGTAAGTTGCGAGGTGGGGCCTCCATGGATCGGACTTGTTTGGCCAGCACATCCCACAGATGCTCGATTGGATTGAGATCTGGGGAATCTGGAGGCCAAGTCAACACCTTGAACTCGTGATTCATCAGACCAGACAACCTTCTTCCATTGCTCCGTGGTCCAGTTCTGATGCTCATGTGCCCATTGTAGGCGCTTTCGGCAGTGGACAGGGGTCAGCATGGGCACCCTGACTGGTCTGCGGCTACGCAGCCCCATACACAACAAACGGCGATGCACCGTGTGTTCTGACACCTTTCTATCAGAACCAGCATTAACTTTTTCAGCAATTTGAGCTACAGTAGCTCGTCTGTTGGATGGGAACACACGGGCCAGCCTTCACTCCACACGTGCATCAATGAGCCTTTGGCCACCCATGACCCTGTCACCGGTTCACCGCTTTCCTTCCTTGGACCACTTTTGATAGGTACTGACCACTGCAGACTGGGAACACCCCACAAGAGCTGCAGTTTTGGAGATGCTCTGACCCAGTCGCCTAGCCATCACAATTTGGCACTTGTCAAAGTCGCTCAGATCCTTACGCTTGCCCATCACTTGCTGGCTAATAAAATCCCACCCACTGACAGGTGCCATGATAACAAGATTATCAGTGTTATCCACTTTTTTATTATTATTATTATTTTTAACTTGATCTAACATTTACATTGGAATATGTAATTATAAATAAACAAATAAAAAAACAAAGCATAAGAAAATCAAAAAGATGATAAGCCCATTCTGCCAATCTAGTTAATCTATGAAGGGATTCGAAGTCAAACAGATTCAAGCATGATTAGACAGAAGATATAAATCAATAATTAAAAAAAAAAAACATAATATATACAAAACATTCAAGAGTCTGTGTAAAGAACATCTGATCTATGTTGTATCTAACCAAATAGAACAACACTATCAAATGATAGTCATTTGCCAAAGGAGTTTCAAGCTTTACTGCCTTGTTGACATGAAATTGGAAAGGTTATAGCATCATTTCCTCAAGTAAGTCAACACGTGGTCAAAACAAACAGGCCACATATGTACCACAACATTGCTCCTGTCTAGCTCTGGGAAGGGTTAATGCACTGTTTATAACAACCTTTGAGCACCTAATCTATATCCTTATCTTTTCAGATAATCTGACTGTACAGAGCAAGGCAGTAGTTATTTAAAACCAAGATAAGAACAAGTAATGCCTCTGTAATATAGATTTCTGACACTTCACTTTAGTGTACAGATTGAACATCCACCTATTAAATGGTAGAAACCATAAACATAACCTTTATCCTAGGCAGTCAAGGTAAAGTTATTAAATGGTAGCCATTACAGACATGTTTTAAGTATACAGAATTAAATAAGCAGCTAAAAATTAACCATCAATAAATAAGTGAAATACATATCTAATAACATATTTATAAGATTACACAAGATTTCTGGTGAAAAATCTAAAATCTAAATTCATCATAACTTTATTATATATATATATATATATATGTTACATTTTATCTGCATAAAAGCAACAGTATGGACATTTGAAAAGTATTTACCAATTTCTGATCGTAATAGTTCAGTTCCAGCATTAACATTGTTTCCCCTGATAAAAAAAAATATTGCTAATTAAAATGTCACAGAGTGATGCCAATGTTGCCCTGTTTACTCGCAGACAGTGCAAATTTTATCTAGATAGAAACTGAACTTTATCTGCTAAATTATTATTTTTTTGGGTGTGTGAGAGAACAATAGCTGTATTACTTTCTAGTCAGCAGCTCTTCTGTCAAGCAGGTATGTTTAACGAACACCAAACCATATAAAGCAAGCAGCTCAAAGCGCCTGCCTCCTCCAGATCTTATCTTATCAACAGAATAATTGCACAGGGAGAATCTCCACAAAGGCCACAATAAAGAGCTCGTTATATATTACTTTCAGCATTTTTCATTATTTCATAATTACTACACTTGACATTTTACATAAGGTCAATTTTTTCATTATCATTTAAGGAAAGAGTGGATCAGACAGTCACAATTAATGAAAAAACAGAAAGTGATGCAAAAACTCCTATGTTATGACTTTTGTGTCTCTATAAAACTGCATGTATATAGATCTTCAAGGAAGACCGATTCATAAGAAAAGTGTTTTTGAAATCAATTAATGTCAAATATTGTCTATCTTCTGATGCTGTTAATCAAAATATTTCACATATACTCACAAATTAAGCCAACTTCACAGTAAATAGTCATGGCTGATCTTGGAAGTGACCTTATAAACCTATTTGCATTCCACTTAAATTTTAAAGTCATGAAACTACATCCATGACCTTCAGAGCTTTACTTGCATTGGGACAGTTACAGGCATAATTGGTCAAATAATATAGGCTACCCTTCACACTTGAAGAGTTAGTCTAGTAGGAATTAACATAGCACAATCTATTCCTGTTTCCAAGAGCTTTATTAATGGGAAAATGTATGTATAACTGGGATAAAAACACAGAATATTTTGCACACTTTTCTAACAAGGAAATCCTGAAAAGACTAAATAGAAGGAAAGCTGGCAGAGATGAGAGGACATTAACATTTACATCAGTTGGTGCTCATCAGTACACAGAAGCACACATCCTGACCTGACTGCCATGATCTGCCTGTTCTTTGGATTATATTTAGAGTTCTGCTTAAACCGGAGAAAATACGTTGAAGGAGTACAACTACTGAGGTTTTTTCTGCATCATTTGTACTTTTTCTAAAGAAACTCACCATTAGAGGGCACTAGAAACTGTCTGATGAATTTTAAATGTACAAAGCAAAACCCAAAAGCAATTACAGTGTAGCATACAGTGCTAAGTTACAAATATAACTTGCTTTGATCTAATTTAGTTTAGACTGGTAAAAATTATATGGATAAAGTCTGTCAGAGGACTGTATATCCAAATTTCAAGATCCCTTTTCAATCCAGTTTGCAAAAAGAAAAAAAGCATACCACAATCAACTGCCTTATGATAGAAGCTGAAGACAAAAAAATAACATTGTAGAAATAAATAAAAAGCATAAATTAATAATGCAGCTATGGCCAAAGCTGCATGGACTTTTCTTTTTCAACATAGCAAGTTAAAAGAGTACATTATTGTTTTTAATGTATAACAGCAAAAATGTAAGTCAGCAAACCTCAAATGCAGTTTACATTTCTCCTCTTTGGCAGCTCTGCAGTGTGATTACCCAAGACAGTTTTTGATCACATAAACCTTTCATGAACCTCACAGGGTAGATTCATACACAAAATGGATAAGAAGCTATAAAGTGTTAATATTTATATTAGCGCAATAACTAAACACTCAGTCTCTTCAAATTGCTTAAATGAACATATCAATATAATTTCACATTTCTCAATGTTACAGAGCATTTAAATGCAAAGGCTGTTTGGATGTACATCAAGGATTATTTTTATTTCACGTCAGATTAGATAAAATCAAAACAGCACTAAATGGCAGAATAAATTAAATCTTTACACATAAATGCAAAGTATGTGCTAATTCTTCAATTAAACACATGCATAACCTTTCCTGCCCAGGGACTGTACAGGTTTGCCTTGGGCTAATGCAAAGTTACTGCTTTTTGAAGGTATTAGCATTTGTTTAAATTAATAGTTTTTATTATAAACTGTACATTTGTAAAAACTTGCCTGATGATGGATAGAATAGACAAATATTAATCTGACAGAACCAGGACCAGTAAACATTATTTTTCCAACAGCCATTTGCGTAAGAGAATATACTCTAGGATACAGACAAATAAATAATTCACAATTTTATTCAATTTAATTCACATAGAATTTACATAAATGTCCGCGGTTGTAATTTGGTCAGGGGAGCTTATATGTTAAAATGTATTAAATGACATGAATTGTTCCGCTATGCAACTTTTTAAAACAAGCACAGAGAATCAGGAGTACCACAGCAGTTTCCAATTGTAAGGTACACCGTTTCAAAATTATGGGCAAGAATATCTACAACGAAAATGTTGTCAGTTATGTATCCCATAGCATTGATAGGAAGGAAACGCTGTAGAAAAAGATTCAATGTTTCCATTATTCTTTAAATGCTAGTTTAAGTATTTTTTTTCTTGTATAGATATACAATGTGTATGTGTGTGTGTGTGTGTGTGTGGGGGTATTCTTTTTTTAATCATTTAAAAGGGAATAATTTAAAAGTTTTTTTACTGCAATACCACATTTAATGGAACTAGAGCTCCCCTCGGTATGAATATCACTAACTATTTGTTATCATGATTTGTATCAACACCTGAATAGTGTTCATAATGTCAAAACTACTTTCCTTGCATTAGAGTAGTAGGGTTGAAGAGTGTTCTATGCAGAAGGATGTCAGTAGTACATAATCTTTAGCAACATAATGTGAGTTTTATTTTCAAATATAGAGGCAGGGGCTAGGCTAGGAATTCCCTTGACCCAAAATTAAAATTTCAATTCCATGGTAATTGAAAGTATTAATGCCCATGACAGTACACATGGATTGTATATTCTTGATAGCTGCAAGGAGAGACAGCTAGGCAGCAAATTGTTTATCGCTTTGTAATCCTATCCCAGCTAGTCCTTCTGAAGATATGGCGTATAGTCCCGTATGAGACAAAGACAGATTGTGTGGAAGGAATCTGTCAACACTCTTTGGAAACCGATTATAAATGTGTATGCATATTCAGTCATTTCTAACAAAACATTCTGCAAAAAGTTAAAAAAAAAATAATAATAATAATCAACCAAGGCTTATCACACAGCTAAATTAAGAGTTAAGATACCCATTAAAAGCTGGCATATTCTCATTAAGTACAATCTTCTCTGTATCCTCCAGCAGACCACTTATGAAAGCTAGTTTGTATAGTTTATAATCATCAAATCAAGGATTTTTCAAAATTATTTATATTCTAAGGAAACCAAATCTACCTCCATTCCTCCCCTTCCTAAGAAACTTAATGTATTCATGTATCTCTAAGAAACAAAGCCCAGCATTCATGAAAATGAAAGCTGCTAAAATCCCTGGCTTTACATCAAATTTTCCTTTTTGCATGTTTATGGATTGACCCATTTTGTAGTGAGTTAATCCATTAAAACAATTACACTACATAAATGCTTAATTTAAAAAAATGATATTCTTGGCATGGAAAATAAAAAGAACAAAAATGCTTCAAAATTGCCTTTGCAGAGCCATGTCTTCATAAACTTTATTTATTTAATTATAATTTGCTTTGATAACTTTTTTTTTTTGGCTACCGTTAAATGTCATTTTGAGGACAGAAAATTGATATGACAGTTTCTCTTAATTTGCATGAAATTGTAATTACCCTTAATCTTTTGCATGGGATTTCTGGGAACATTGTTTAAAACAAAAACAAAATTAAAAAAAAGGATACAAATAAAAAAAAGGACAGGACAACTATCTGAAACTCCAAAACACAAGATACCAGATAATATTCTCTTCGGACAAAGTCTCCGTGCCAGGAAAACTGTCCAAATCCTGACACTTCATTTCAACAGCAGGGAAAAAGCCACATTTCCAATGTTTCCCTAAACTGAAAAATACTGCCACTGTGTTCACAAAGCTCATTTCAAGAAAACCTTCAAATCTACATCATTAAAGATAACACACACTATTTAAAAGTCAGGCCAAAAGATCTGTATCTCAGTAATGCTTTGGCTCTTCAAGTATACCGTTCCTATCAATGTACGTCAAGGATGATTCCAAATAAAACAATCTTCCCCTGGCTTGGAACACATCTTGCACTTTATTGTGAGCAAAGGTCTGAAACAGCTGGCACTGAGTGGGTCTGTCGCTATTATAATCTTATCCACAATCAGCTATAAATATTTGAAAGGGATGGGAGGACAAAAAAAAAAAAAAAAAAAAAAAGGAAAATGACCGTCCTTCTACTTTAACCCAACATCAACTTAGTCCACAATTTCTGACACACTGCAAAAGAAAAATACTCCATTTTAAGTTTTGGGGAGGTTGTCAAAATAAATATCAACATTGTAACTTTAAAATGATCTAAGCTGTCTACCCCTGCTTATTCCATAAACCCACTTTTTGCAGTAATAAAATATAAAAATCTTACAACTTACAACGGAGTAAATTAAAATATAATATGGTATTTGTTACATCTTTCAGTATATTGCCTGCTCAAAGACATGAAGCTGATGACACAATCATTAGTTTCATGTTTTTGTGCAATACAATACATCTCAATGACTTATGCAGCTATAACAAGAAATGATACTGCCAGAGAAAGCTGCAGTATATAACCATAACTACTATAACATCTATAATTATGTGTTTTCAGTTGAAATCTGTTGAATTTTGTTGTATGTGTCATACTGTATTTTGTGAAAACCAATAAAAAGGTAAAAAGCTACTACATAAACTTGCAGAACAAGTTTTCTGCATTTTATTTCTATCTTGTTGGCCTGCACTTGCTGGTTTATGTCGGATTCTCTGATGCAGTTTCTGATTCTGTTCCTGTTCTCCATGCTGAGTAGCAATATGTTCAAAGCTTCTGATAAGACTTTCCAAAAATGTAAAAAACATTGCACTCAGTGAAGGAAAATGCTGAGAGATAAATGCCAACTCTCTATTATATTATTGGATAAAAGCCTTGCTTAGTGTGAGATTATTCAACCTGAGGATAAATTACTACCTAGGTGTTGACTTAATGACCACTTTGTTTTCCTAATTGTTTTGCTGCTAATTTAATTATTAGCCATTTTATCTATCTTAATGCATCACCTTTAATTGTTTTAATCAGTCTTTCACTTCAAAGCTCTGGCAAACAGGGCACAGTAAAATGAGATGTTAACATCATTATTTAATAAGAAAGACAGGCAAAGATATTAAAGATAGCATCTTATTTACATCTTTGCTTTTTTTTTTGTTTTGTCTTACAGCAAAAAATATATATATATGATCACCTATAAGGAGCTATCAGTGATCTGTAAGCTCTGGCAGGTTTACAATGTAGATCAGGTCACAAATGAACTAATGTGACCTCTCAAAGTAGATAATGTTATATCTAGGCAAAACTATTAGTCATTCAGCTGTATCCCATTATAAGTCAAATTAAAATGGTAAGAGCCCTGTGACTGGATACTGAAAGACCACAGTTGTCAAGGAACTTAATTCTATCTCTGGTGTCATTTAGAAACAAACAGAAGTGTATGGAGACATAACAGACAAACGAGTGAAAACAGAACTGTTTTTATAGGGGGGGGTTGTGTTTTTTCAAATAAAATATTTAACGGCAAAAGATTCTTAACACTGGTAGCAACATTTTACAACAGCATCTAGTAGTTTAATTACCGATTAACTACTGTAAACTGTTATCTTTTGGTTGTTGTACCTTTGAACACTATCATAGGTAAAGAGTGACATGTGAAGGGTGGTAAAGCAATAAAAATACAGTAACAGAAAAAATATATAAATGAAGATATCTGTTCCAATATAGTGGAGTTGAAGGCCATGAGAATAAGAACTCACAACATGGCTCTACATTTATGGCTTTTGTAAGTCTTGTCTTTCCTACACAGATTGCTCTGTGGGCTCAACAAAGAATTGTAATTGAACTCCCAAAGGAGCAGAGTTATGCCACCCAGCATTATAAACCATGTCATAAACTACCGTTTTATGCATTGCATTTAAAAGGACTGCTCTGCTACCCATTTATGACACCTCTATATCAATGCTATTCATCAGATTAACTTTTATAATGCTGCCAACTAAAGGAAATGTTATTGAATTAAAAAACAAACAACCTATGTCCTTTAAAAAAAAAAAAAAAATGGAGTCCTGCTACCAGAAATTAAAGCAGCAATGAATCAAAATAACTTGCAGAAGAGGTAGGCCTATGCCCAAAGAGCCAGTGTGGATACTTGGAATAAAAACTTTAATACCATTTCAGCTTTTAAATACTAGAGTTTCCTTAACTGTACAAGAACCTATGAATTCTAAAATGTATAGTTACCTTTTATGGATTAATTGGATTGGGGCTCTCTAGGATCAGAGTTGGAGACCGCTGCTCTAGACAAAAGGATTAGCTTCAAATTATAGAGATTTGTTTGGGGATACGTTTTCTCTTAAACTGCAAACAAGGTTTGGTTTGTAAAGTCATGTAGGGTACACAGTAGGGGTGTCAGATTCCGTTTAATTTAGTAAACCTTTAAAAAAACTAGAGTTTAAACATTAGCCCCCCCCTCCCCACACACACACACACACACTTATATAAAATGTTAGAAGCACAATGTAGAAAGTGAAGCAACATGTAGGGAGATGTAGGGAGAACGACGATGAGCTGCAGCCAATGAGATAGCAGAAACCTCAGGGAGGAGGCGGGCAGGTGCTCTGAGCATTTCATATTGGAAGTTCAAGTGTAAAGTTATAACACTGTGATATCTGTACAATTTCATGTGTAGGTTGCAATGTTAAATAAATGTTTCAAACATTTTTCAAACAGTGGTTTTTATATTTGTAAAGAAGCTAACTATAAGTTAAAATCAATTAATTAATATTCTTTACCATTTTACTTCCCTATAATGACATTACACAATGGAAATAAATCTCACATGACATATGATACAATACAGTATTATAAACTATGCCACATATGCATTACTACAGATTTTCCAGGTTGTTTTTATTATTATTATTATGGTATTAATGAAAATGTATCGTCTGAGCCAATTTAAGTACTATACAGTGAGCATCCCTCTACAAAGAAAATACACGGGTTCACATATACAATAAGTTACTGTAAAGTAAGTAACGCTTACTATTGAAAAAATAATATAAAAAACATACTCTTATAAACAAACCAATTTATATTTTGATTTTAAACTAAAATAAATTAGCAAAAGTATAAAATTGTATCCATTACAGAGTGGTGATCCTACATGTATATTAAGTGAAAAATAGACATTAATTGTTAGTTCACTCCATTTGAAGATTAATCTAGCCATCCATTTTTCTTTACAAGAAAAAGCAGCACTTGATTTATACACCCTATATACAAGGAGACCTTTAATAGCATATTTTAATCTTGACTTACTTACCCTGACTGCACGCCACTGCTTAAATCATTGATAACACGATAATGCAACACATAGCCTATAGATATGACAGCATAAAACACGGTCGTACAATAGCATGTGGGTTTCCGTTGTATTTACAGCTCTTGGACAATGAATTGAAAAAAAAAAAAAAAAAAAAGACTACAACTCCAATTTAGACACACACATGAGGTAAGTACAAGTATGACTTTTAACAATGACCTTACTCAATGTAAACAGTTATTGAAGGCGACACACAAGCACCTCGCAGGACTTTGTTCCATTACAATCAGGAAACCAATGCCTCCGTGAAACAAAATGTAAAAAGGCAAGCCATCCAAAACCAACACAACAGCATTTAAAGTGTCATTATAAAATTAGGATCACATTCGAGGCAATGTAAATATGCCAAGTTTCTTGACAACCTTAGTAGTGCAGAAAAAGACTTCCTCCAACAAGCACAATGAAGTGGAGAATGATGAAAGAGGAATAAGGCCTATGATTTAATATAGCTTGCATCTACAACAACAAAGCAGTGCCAAACGTCCATTTGGAATCATCTTCAAAGGAAGCACTAAACACTTACAGAAAGACATTCTTAGCAGTGATGATCATAAAAATAATAATAATTGTAAAAAAAATGGTAACCCGCTTATAATCGTGACATAAAAGGAAATGCATCGTCCAGTTACATGAATCTTCAGTTTCAGTTTATCAAACAAAACCATCTTTCCAACTCTGTCTTTTCCTGTGCATAGACCCAAGCTATGTGGTGTTCTGTTTATTTTAGAATTACGCTAATTCAATGCAGGTCACTCGTTTTTACCAGGTCCAGATGACATGATTTGACTAAACATCTGCCAATTAGTTGTGCTGTTCTGTCTCCCATCACATAGGTCACAGTGGTTTTGCATTGAACCAGTGACCATGGGCTTGGCCAGTACTGTCTGGCAATTTTTTTGTATTATTATTTCTTTACACAAACAAAACACTGAGGTAGAGATATGGCAAGTATTCTACTATTAAAAACACTTCATATTGAGATGCATGAAGTCTGTGATTAAAAGATCCAAATTCACTGGAAGAGCTTTGTTCAAACGTCTAACTTTCTAGGTTTCTAATCAGCTTATGATATAAAAGATTACCAGTAAACTTACTCTCCATATAGCTGAATTAATTGAGCTCATCTAAAATAAGCATTGCTCTAACAGCTCCACCTCTCCGAAGTGTTTGTTTTTTGTCCCCCAAACCCTGCCACCCCACCCCCCCTTCTCAGTGCTCATGTTTGTTTTAATATAAAACTTTGTAAATAAATATGTCTGGCCTTCAATGTATTTGCACAGCACATGTCCCAGGATTTACCCTGCACATTCAAATGAAAAAATGAAAACAAGGGGGAAGTTGTAAATCTCAGAGGGAGGGAGGGGGATGGGGAAAAATATCTTGTGAAGCTGAAGGTCAGCATGTTTGTCAGGTGTATTGGAGAGCAGATGTCCAGCCCAGGAAAATGCATCTTTTGTGCAGCACCAATCTCATCTGATAAACTTGGCTGCCACTCAGCACTAGAAAAGTACTCCAATGTGTGTTACTTTGAGAGAAGGCAGTCTGGAACGTATGTATTTTTTATTCTGCTAAATAAGGGTGTATAACAACTCTGCCTATCCCACAGCCTCACTGCCATGGGGAAAACAGGAGGGTGAGTGTTCCACTTTCCCTGCTGTTAGGAATTTGGTGCTTCATGTTTTAAACAATATGGACCATGGGGTTTTAAAGCTTTCAACCTTAACTTTTGTGTGGAGCCAGGTGATTCATGTTTTGGATATTATAAAAAAGAAATCAGTGTTATGAGGCTGCTTGCTTTCCTTAATATGACTGGTGAAATCTACAGTAAAAGATATACCTACAGAAATTCTATGACATCTTCAAGGTCCATTCAACAAGTTAGTTGACACCTAATATGGTAATTTAATTAAGCACAATGAAAGGAATATGCTGGTTTATTGTAACAGTTACAATTGCTAATGTGTCTACTTTAAGCAACTTTACAGTCAGTTTAATACTTTAAAAGGGAGACACTATAACCATAACCTTTATTGAACAGACATGCCACAGATATCTTTACTTTCATGGTCAATTCTAATTAAAACAGAAGCTTTTTCAGGAAGTATTTTTCCACAATAAGTTTTCTATTTAAATGTAACCACCATTTTTTGTGTTACGGTCTTAAAAATTATTTCAAATTGTCAAAACAGATGGTTCAAGTTCCCGTCAGTTTATACTAGTACCCAAATGGAATAATGTCACTTTCACAAAAAGCATTTCTGTAAGGCTTCTGACTTCCAGGTTTGGTCATCCATTACGAGATGCCCTATTCAAATATCTGTTTCACAAATTACTGCCTCGAGGTCCAGAATACAGCAAATTTACTGCTGAATAAATCGATTATTTCAACTCTTCACTATGGCTTGGGTTTCATCCAAAATCAGGTATTCCACTGCACACTTACAAACCAAAAGCTACAGGAAATGATACAAAACACAAAGACCAAAAGTTTTCACCCTTCAACATTCAATACAATAGATGGAATATATACTAGACTGATGACTTGAGGCTTACATATAGAAAGATAATATATGTAAATAGACTCCCCAAGTCTAGAAAAGAGCACCCATTATTCTGGAACCCTGCACAGCACTGGCAAAATGCAAACAACGTTATTACTCTGTGGCAGCACCTTTATCCTTACACTAAGAAATATACTAACACATTAAGTGCAAGACATAAAAAGCCCATTGCTTGCAGGAAAACTGTACTACCAGAAAGCAGGTGTACTGTATTGCATGGTATCTTCTAGGGATGGCCCATAAAGTGTTCAATAGAGTTCATTCTAATGTTCATATTCTCATGATAGAATATCTAGTAATATATCACTTTAAGTGACCATTAAGAATAATGCATTTTTAATAAGAATGAAGCAGGACTTTTGTTTGGATGGGGAGGAGGGGGCAGATGATTATTACATTATGATGTTCTATAGTCATTTCTAAAACAACATTTCCTTACTACAAGACACAGCTGGTTTGACATCTGGTTTAAGATATGGCAGGAAAGAAGTATCCATATTTATTTTGTTTGTCAAGGTAGCATCATATGAAAGCTGGCAACAACTGTGTAAGTTCATATAACACATCATATAGTTTGTTTTATAAATCTGAATACATATAAAATGACATTACTCTAAATACTCTAAATTATGAATTTTGAAATCTGAATGTAAATGTACATTTATTTTCCTTATTTAAATAACGGTTTCAGTAAAAATAAAGATTTTAATACAGTTTCTTTGAAAGACTGGGTCAACAGTAAAACAACAAACAGCAACATATTTTCCCAGAAGATTATCACTTTAAAGCATTTTAAGTCACTCAACTAAAATAAACAGGGTTCTGAAAAAAGTGAAGGCTGCAAAAAGGTTTATGGAAATAGGCTTAGGTGTTTTGTCTAATTATTTTTACCAGTCCAACCGTTTACTTTGAAAGTGATTAATCAAAGAAAAGAAAACCAACCATCAACTTTGGTATGTTTTGCATTTCCTTTTTTCTTGTATGTCATTCAGATGAGCTGAGCTTGTAAAAAGTTAATTGAAACCTCATTTAAGAATATGAGGTCAATGTTTTCCATGTTATCCAAATTAGCCTCCAATGGATCCCTTTAAACACAGAATATCATGTGGCCTTCACACAGTGCTACTTGAATTCCCTGGAGAACACCCCACACATACCTCAGGAATGCATACGAGACTAAACGACTGTTAATGGTATCACACTGCTGTAAGTTGCAACCCAACTTTCTTGATGTGGAAGGTACTGTGACAGCTAGGTAGTTAAATGTATCAGTCCATGAAATGGGAACAGATTTAATAATTTAAATAATTTTGAATGATGAATGCATAGACTATCTGTACGTCACTGAATATCTCACTGGAGCAGCTATGTGGGACAAAAATATCTTGCTTGGTTCTCAGAATCATACCATTAGCAGAGTGGAACCTGCATAGGGAATCAAGGTTTCAAAAACATCTCTCTCTCATTTGCACTGTAATTCCCAAAGACAACTCTCAGCATCATGAGCCAATGTCATTTATCAGTTACTAAGTAGCAGGCAATCTGCAAAACATTCCCTTTAACATTACTTACACACAGAGTACACAGATCAATGCTCAAGGTTAAGAAAGCATAGCCTGTGTATTTTGGCAGGTGGAATGTATTCTGAAAGAGTAACAAATCATCTATATTTAGTTTCTGCATATGACTGTAGGGCGGAAAAAGGCTGTGCAGCAATCTGTAACCCCTTAATGGGAGGTGAGGCATGGGACACTAAAGTTAAGTGAATTGAGGTGAAATTCACAAACAAATCATCCTCCCAAAAACCTTCATTTGGTGATGCTATTGAAACATGAAGGTGAATTAATTCATTATTTATTTAAATATGGGTTTGGCCATGGATGTAGAATTACAGGTTTAAAAAAAAAAAAAAAAAGACATAAGACACCTTCTAATGGTTCTAATGCTCAAGTGCAACTCATTCCAACACTGTGGGGCTCAAGAGACAGAGTGAGCTGGGGCAGTCAGACTAACCAACCTGTGGAAGATAAAGGAGGGAGGGGAAAAAAGGGATAAAGGGAAAGACAAGAGATGAGATTGGAGGGAGAGTGGATGAATGGAGGAATAGAGATGATTGAAAGAGGTAAGAGGGGGTGTAGAAATGGTCTGATTAGAGAGGTTAAGCTTCAGGTGATAAGATGGCAGTGCGAGATGCTAGAATTAAAGAGAGAAAGAATGCTAGAAAGAAAGATCTGAGCATCATCAGCACAGAAATGGTAAGATAATCCATAAAATGAGAACAGAACCCAAAGAGTGGGTGTCCTAGCACTGATCCTTGAGGAACACCTGTGAGGAGAAGGAGAAGTAGAGAGAGAGCCACAGCAGGAAACATGGAAGGAGCAGCCAGAGAGACGGGAGAAGAACCAGGTCAGAGCAGTGCCTGAGATTTCCAAATCTGAGAGAGAAGAGAGGAGAAGGGAGTGGTTAACCATGTCAAAAGCAGCTGACATGTTGGAAAAAATTACGACAGACAAGATGTGCAGACAGAAAGCAGAGAGTTAGTGACAGAGAGGGAGGAGAGTGTAGGAGGGACAGAAAACACATGGAAGAAAGCAGAAATCCAGTTTTTGCGAGAGGGGTGTGAAAGTATTTGAAAGGGCAGCTGGGATTTTTTATATCCGGTGAAGAAAGTCAAGAAAAGGATAGCTGGCATAAAAAGGAGTCTGTCTTGACTGAAGCAGACTGGCAATTCCAAAGAGCACCTGAAAGAGAAAGTTGAAGCTGCGGGTGAAGTCACAAAGATCAGATATGTGAGATATGACCGGTAGAATGAAAGGGTTCATAATGAGAAGCAAAATACAAGAAATTCAAGTGCAAAAAGACAGGTTCATATGCTAATTATGAACAGATCGGAACAATGATCTGTCCCCTCTGAAAAGTGTTTACATATGCTCATGATCTGCACATTCGCATCATATGACAGATCAGATCCTAGAACAAATTTGTAAAAGTTTGAAGTGCAGAACTAATTAATACATTAATTGATTTGTTTGCACAAATTAGACATATTATTTAAGCGTTTTCATAGCTTAATATTTAGAGCCTGGAGAGAAGTATTAAATTGTGGATCATGTAATTAGATCAATTAAATATAGGAGAGTTGGACTTCCCATTGGTGGACAACATGGAAAATCTGACTAGGAAGCAATTTCAGACTTGCCCTGTCTACCCATCACAAAAGATAGTTGAGGAAGGAGAAAAAAAAAAAAAAAAAAAAAAAAAGCTGCCATCAAGTATCTTAATGGTTGATTGTGATCGTTTCACAGGTTGGTGAATTGGACCTCTCTCTAGTCAATACTAATTATTTATAGAAAACTTTGCAAGGAATAAAACATGAGATCACTCATGTCTGCAACTATATAAACTACAGTCAAGCATGAATCTTATGCAGATTTGTCACTCATTACAATCGGTTTTGATTCCATTATTTCCAAATAAAAGCAAATCATGAAAAAGTAACAGTCAAGAAATAGCAGAAGATGCTTCTTTAAAATACGTATATACATTTTAATTATTTCAAATCTCCTCTCCAGCAAAGAAATGTACTTTCTAAGAGTGGAGAAGCAGCTGGCTGTGTGGTGCGAAGGGGAAGCTAATCTTGTTTACATTGAATCTGCTATTTCCTCTCCTCTGAAATCCTGGTAAGGAAAGTCATGTAATACTTCTATTAAAATGTAAGTGTAGCTGACTAGGAAACAACCTACTGGCAACAGGCTGCCTTTGTGGGCAAGCCAACAGGCCTACAGCGAAACTGTGCCGCAGATTATTCCAACGTGTATTCCTGAATAACAAAATTCAACATTGAATAAATACCACAACGGCAAGGCAGTGTCCAGGAAAAACAACGAATCTCACTCACGCTTTCAGAACTGTCCAAATCGATTGAAGGTGCTCCGTAAAATGATAAAAGAAAGCAGTTGCATGTGTTCTAGTAGCCTGTGAAGGCAGATCAAGTAACACTGATGAAAGGGCAACATCTGAAGTCGGCACATTCTCTGGAAACCACTGTATCGACTCGCTAAGAGAAATTAGGAGGTGAGACTGCTATCACATTTCTTATTAAAAAATAAAACAAAAATAAAACAAATTAAAAAAATGTATAGAAACGGTAATTCAATTTTCAAAGTGTGTTTCTGGATATGACACTGTGTCCTTATAATTTGGAATTTTGATGGTTTATTAAACAAGAACAAGGGAAACCACTGCTTCCAATCTGCAATAATTTGCCCTTTCTGTACTGGAATGGAGATTGCTCCGGGCCACGGCATAGCCAGTTCCTAAAGCACTTCACATGGCCAAACAATTCCTTCTACAGACTTAATCACTGCCAGCTATTTACAGTATATACTCAATCTTTATTATTTAAAAAGGTCAGATGAACTGATAGTAGGTGAATCGAAACAAAATCAAGCCCTTTAAAATGTTGAAAGGAACACTTCCCAAGGTTCCAGGGTTGGGGTCAATTCCATGAATCTCCAATCAATTCATTCAATGCAGTTCCCTCTCTAGATCTATTCATTCAGTTCAGAAAGAATTCCAATTCCAGGGCTGGGTTCCACAATTCCATTTCAGTTCAGTCCCCTCATGTACATGAATTCCTTCAATTCCATCACCAGATCAATTCCTACAAATTCCAATTTCAATGCTTAAGGACCATCTAATTACAATGTTTGTATTGCAGTAGTATGTGCAGTCATATTTAAAAATAAGAATTATGTGCATTTTATGTCAAATAGTAAACACTTAAATGTTATGAAATAAGGGCTACTACTTGTCGTTGCTTAGCAGAATAGACAATCCAAATGATAATTCCAGACCTTTAAAAATGCCAATTGCAAGTCAATGTTCTTTGTGATGTCTCTCAATTGCAATTTATTATCATTGCCACACAGGATCACACCTGAATGGAAACTGACCTCTGAATCTCAGTTCAATTCAGAATTGATCCCAACTCTGCAAGGTACCAATGAAATCCATCAATTTCTACTCTATGATTCTCCTCAGTCTGTATGAGGAGTTGTCAGGAGTTGTCATTGCTCTTTTCTCGGTCTCTGATCCTTGTGCCAGAAGTATTTTCCTTCACTGGCATGACTTAATTATTCCAGACAGACAATTATGCACTGTCTGGTCTCCTAATTAGGCATTTTGAAGATGAGTGGGCTGGATCACCAATTCTCTGCAAGCAGTTGTGAAGGATACAGCAAGTGGTCTCGCCAACAAGCTCACAAGCTGTTCCAGCTTGCTTTCCACATGTAATATAAAGTGAATAAAGTTAAGATGGAGAAAAAAAATAGTTTAATCTTAGTATCATGACTGTTTATAATGTAAAAAAAAGTCAGGAGCTATAAAAAGTGCTGAAGGTGCTTCCCTCCATTATGGCAGGAAGTGGATATTGTCATAACACAAATCTAATGAACCAACACAGGAAATAAATACTGAAAAAACACAAAAATGCTGGAAGAAATGTAGTTTTATTGGAAACTAAATTTATTTTTCTTAACAAGAAAAGAGCCACATTTAAAGAGTTGTATTCTGAAAGGAACAACTGGTATTTGGGTTTTATGCCAATAACAATTTTTACAGTTCAAATGGCAAAAAAACTTTGGAATTACAGTATGTTGAGTGTTCTTTAGACAGTATGTTGTCCAGACAAAGGATAAGAGGTACTGCAGCTGTGTCAAAAATAATTTATATTTTAGTATTTCTTGAGATTGGGTAGAAGTTATACCCAGTCGACGATTCAGTAATTGCAGATAGGAACATATAACTATAATACAAAGGGTATTGCACCTAAAAACTATAAAGGAATATACAAAAGTTCTATATTAGTTTCAGTTTTACTCTATACAAAATAATCTTTACCTAAAAGTTTGGTAACTTCTGTTTACATCATCTCACAAGGGATTTTTACATAGTGCTGAATGTATGGAACAGTTGCCCGAATATATATAAATAATTTATAAAACATTTTTTAAACATACATTTTCTGCAACCAGTGGTACCTAATTAAGCTTTACAAAATGTTGAACTATAACAGAGGTTCCAAATTCAAGTTAATTGCAAAAAAAAGTGTCTGAAAACAATGGCAATGGGACTTACCCTCATGGGATGGATATCTGCATATGGCGGTTTTCCCTCTGCCATTTCTATGGAGGTAATGCCCAGAGACCAAATGTCTGCCACACAGTTGTAGCCAATTTCTTGAATCACTTCTGGTGCCATCCAGAAAGGAGTACCGATCACTGTGTTCCTCTTCGCCATTGTATCCTTAAAGAAACAACACAGAGAGCTACATGGATATCTTGAGTGGTGCTAGATATAGTTGCTGTGGTAGTTGAGACAGGCTCAACGGCCTTTCAATGAAAGAGTAAATAAAGTTTACATAAATATAACTCTTGGCTTAAAAAGGTGAGCAATCATGTAATTAATGCACTTTATATAACTTATAAATAAATCTCTACTTTTGGTAATTATACTGGCTTGGTCCATCCACATAACACTAATGTAACTATGATCATGTTTCTCCTTACACATTGCACTGTATTTGCATACTGACTTTAATTTAATCAGGCATTCTTAAGAAATGGGACAAAAATCATCCAGTCATACCATATTATGTTATTTAAATAAAAAGGTTTCTAGAAATTGGAAAGACTTGATCAGATTTTATTCTATTTGACAAATTGACAAATTTTTCCAACATTTCTGTCGCGTTTCCCAAGAAATCCCCCATACAACACAACAGACCTCAAATCAAGGCGTTTAAAAAAAAAAAAAAAGTTAAAAATTGTAAACTAAAAGTTAAAAATATGGCCATAGTAATGTATAACAAATCTAATTTATGCTCAAGCAAGGCCTCAAACAAAACATGTACAAGGTTTGTGTCAACTCCGTCAGTTTAAAAATAATAATAATAATCATTTTTTTTAAAAGTTATACATCAGGAACATTCATACACTGCTATGTTTTAAGACCCCATTAAGATGGTCTGGTAAGAGTTATTTTTGATAATTTCAACAAAATATAATTTCATCATGGTCACAACCATAAGCCATGAACCATAACCACTAAGATTTGCTATTGATTTGATTTATGTTTATTTTGATTAGGCTGTAGTACCAGTTAGCAGATCTTTTTTTTTTAATGGTTGCTCCCTGTTCTACTTTAAGGGGTAAAATGTGGTGTTTTTGTCAACTCCGTCAGATTGATTTTTTAAATTAATAATATGGAAAATACATTAAGATTTCTCCCAGAAACAGGGTTGATATACAAAATACTTTATCTAAAAGGAGAGTAGGATTTTAACACCAATTGGTGATGAAGGATTTCATGTAAGTATAGGTATACTTTTAATCACTTATTTCCAAACACTAACTATAATCAAAGATTTCAATTAAATCAAACTTAGGTTGTTTATATCAGAATAAAATTTAGTTACAAAAAGAGATTTGTCAAGTCAGGAGGTTGTTCCTTATACTCAATTGGTAGCTCAGTCTTCTCCATCAAAAAAATCAGTATCATTTACCTTAAGAAATAGTGAACAAAAAAATCAGTTTATTCCCTCTTCTCAAGAATGCCTGAAATTCTATTAAAATAAGTACTAATTGCCATTTTGTAATGTGTTGTTAAATGTGTGTAAACATTTACTGTTTACTGTAAGTCACCCTAGGTAAGTGTTTCTAAGGAAATACACAATTAAAAATAAACGTTTAACAATGGTAAATTCAAACACCCCAACAGGGCAACAGTAATACAACTTGCACACTGACTTTCCAAATGCTGTACAATTGGGTGGTTCCTTTTAATTTAGAATTTCACATGGTGTTAAAAGTTTTACAACTATGAGCACCACTGCCTTGCACAGAGGTGTATAATCCTGGTTAATTTAAGAATATGGTGTTGTATGTGTGATCTTGAGAGCTGATGCAGAATCAGATCTGGACCCTTTGAATACTGTAGTGGTTCAGCACTCTTTCAGACTACAGAATGCAGTTATAACCTCCTGTCAGGAAAGTTAAAGGTATGAAAGACGCAAAACATAATTTTAGTTTTCCTGTAGTTAAATGTGTCCTCCCTCCTCCACCTTCTTCTCTCCTTCTCCTTCTCTCAAATTCAAATTGTACCACAACACTGCAAACCACAGATGGGTAAGATGGTCTGAAAATTGCTCTCCAATCAACTAGCCAAATCTTATTTTAGCTGTGTTGACTGAACCAGCAGATGCTGCCAATGTGTTCAACTTCAGAGGACAGGGATCATCTCAACCGAGGTGTGCAAATCAAACAATATATTTTTTCCTGGCTTGGATAAATTCAAAAGTCATGCAGAGGTTTTAATTTGGAGTCAAATCTTAATTCTCCCTAAAACCTTTCTATTTTTGAACAATTTTAGATTGAGAAAAATTGTGTTGAGTAATGTATGGACATGTACATATGAGCTTATATATGTGTGAACACCATCACTTTAAAATCAGGGACTTGCAGCACAAGACATACTCTGCTGAGATTCACTGGGATGCGGTTATTGGAGAGAGCATAACAAGAGTGAAACCTTCAGGGCAGAAGGGAGTGTGCTTCTTTGTGGTGCATCAAAACCCTGCCCAACTCAGAGGGAACTAAAGCCAAATGTAAGTCATATTATTTGTGAGAGAACAGCACGTTCTAAATACATGTTAGTTTTGATAGAGCAATAACAAATTCATTCACTACATCTCTCTCACACATGGCTTGTATCTGTTACTGAAGATTTATTGTTTCAGTGTTGCTTAGACCTTGAATCACTGTGTGGTAATTTAAGATGTATGCTAAAAAAGGAATTACTAATCAAATGAAAAACTAGAATAGCATCCCCCCCTTCCACATCCCCACACATAGGGAGCAGTGTTTAAAAATAACAGGAAAGTTCTGAAACATTTATTTTTGCACCTGAATCATCTCACTCAATGTCCAAAATGAGTGTGACTGGATTAACACTTACTGTTAGCTGCCCAGCAACACCAAAGTCTGCCAGTTTAGCATGACCTTCTGTATTGAGAAGAATATTTCCAGCTTTAATATCTCTATGGATTTTCCTCATAAAATGAAGATATTCCAGTCCCTTCAAGGTTGATTTGAGAATTGTGGCTATTTCATCTTCGGTGAGCTGCAAATAAACAGAACAAAATTAATGAATGCCACTTTCGAGATTAAATAATAAAAATAAAAAAAAAGCATACATGCATATACATACATATAAAACAAAATTATTGCTTGGACTGTTTTACCTACAAGAAAAAAAATGTATAGTGCATACAAAAGGGATGGAGACTAAACAAAATACAGATAATATTTTGAACTGCAAAGAGATGTTGAGAGATCGGGAAAGCAAAAAGAGAAATAGAAAGACACAGCTCTCGGAGCTAAAACTAATGCAAAGAGCTTTTATCAATAATACAACAGCAAGAGGTCAATAATGGAGGAAGTGAAACAGCTAAAAGCTAAAAACGGAAGTATCTTGGAAAACAAACAAGATGTGGCAAATGTTCTCAATTAGTATTTCACAGAGGCTTTTACAAAAGAAAAAAACAAATAATATGCTACAGGTTAACAACCAGTCCAGTCAAATCCTAAGAGAGATCAGGATAAATGAGGAGGTACTAAAGGGACTAGGATAATTAAAAACAAACAAATCACCTGGGCCAGATGGTATATTTCCAACAGTACTTAAAGAAATTTGGGAAATTATTTTTAAGCCGCAAACTAAAATATTCCAATTGACAACTTAGAAGAGGGGATGTGCCAACTGATTGGAAAACTGCAATTGTCACACCTATTCACAAGAATGGTCTGTAACTCCTGTCTCAGTTTTGTCCCCAATCAGTCTCACTTACATTACTTGTAAAATTATGGAAAAAATTATTAGACCTAAAATAGAGGAGCATCTTAATGAAAACCATATTCATAGTCAACATGGGTTTAGATGAGGCAGATCATGTCTTCATTTATTAAGAGTTTTTTGAACATGCAACTGCAGCTTTAGATCACGTGATATGTCAAAGCTTTTGACAAGGTTTCACACCAAAGACTCATTATAAATTTGTAAGCTGTAGGTATTCAGGGTAGTGTAAGTAGATGGATTATGAACTGGTTGATGTATAGGAAACTGAGGGTGTCAATAAGAGGAGTTGCTTCTAACTGGAGTGAGGTTGTTAGTGGACTTCCACAGGGATTAGTACTAAGGCCTTTGCTTTTTCTAATCTATATTCATGATCTGGACTCTGGGATAGTTGGCAAACTTGTAAAATTTGCAGATGAAATAGGTGGCTCAGCACATACAATCTCAGCAGCACAGGTTATTTAAAGGGACTTAGATAATATTCAGTTGTGGGCCGACACCTGGCAGATGAAATTCAATGTGGACGAGTGCAAGGTATTACATACAGGTAACAAAAATGTCCAGTGTGGAGTAATCTGGAGCACAGGGTCACAGGTTCAATCCCAGATGGGGGCACTGCTGTTGTACCCCTCAGAAAAGTACTTTGCTCCAGTAAATGCCAAGCTGTATAAATGGTTAAATGTAAAAAATGTAACAACTGTAAGTCACCCTGGATAAGGGTGTCTGCTAAGAAGTTGAGAATTGAGTAAATGTGGACAAGTGCAATGTCTCTATAATTACACTATGGAGACTAATAGAACTGGAAGAAGTAATGCATGAGTAAGACCTAGGACTTTCATCACTTTCCTCATCCAAACAATGTGGGGAAGCAAACAAAATGCTAGGGTATAGTGTGTGTAGAATTTAAAAAGTTCAGACTGTAGAATGCACTAGTTAGAGCTCATCTGGAATACTGTGTACAGTTCTGGGCTGCACAATTCAAGATATCACTGCTCTAGATGGTTTGCTCTCAGAGGAGAGCAACCAGACTTATTCCAGGTTTGAATGGAATGTCCTACTGAGAGACTGAGGGAACTGAACCTTTTCACTCTGTTCAAAAATAGACTGGATAGGATCCTTGGATAACTTAGTTACTAATGGACACCAAATGAGCAAGATGGGTCAAATGGCCTCCTCTCGTTTGTAAACTTTCTTATGTTCAATGCACTATAGTCAAGTGACCTGCAGCACTAAAGGAAAAATTATATTGTTTATGAGGAGAATTTGTAGTGGTTTTTAGAGTCTTGTACTGCATTTAGATTTCCAGTTCATATCGCTGATACAAACATACATAAGCACAAAACATACATACCTTTTGCACATATAGAAAATACTGCCATTGCACACAGTACACACTAGAATTATGCCCAAATGTTTAAGTTTAAGCAATGGACACGTCTTCCACAGAAATCAATAATATAAAACATGAACAACATGGTAAAAGGAAAAGTGAAAAAAGCTCAATCTAGAAAGGGATATAGAAAAATCACTAAAGATGTTTTCAAGCTACAAGTTAAGCAACTTAAAGTATAAAAAACTATTTATGCCTACATTTTATCATGAAATATTGTCATACATTCACACATGACATGGACTGGTCATCTGTCATCTTTTTTAAACCAGTTTACTTACCGAGAAAAATCCCAGCTTACACAGATCAGTAAAAAGGTTAGAGTCTAAACCTGAATAAAACATGTCCAACTGACAGCTTGTCTGGGATGTAAGTCACAAGTGTGGCTGTGTTGAGGAAATTCCCATTAAGGGACAGCCAAGGCACTGGGTAGCCAAGCACTTTAGTGGAATGTGCAGTTCATTAGTGGGAAAGTACTGGAGATAGACAGGCTGAGCCAAGTTCTGTGAGGCCTTTGAAAAACAATAAAAACCTGAGCCAGAAAACAGCTTGGACAATGAAGAGCAAAGCAATTTCCAGAAGAATGTTCTTTATGGAAAAAGGCCAAGGGATATAGGGAGGGGGTAAGAGCGTCTGACTGGTCTCATCTGCAACTATCAATTACCGCTCTGCGGACGGTTGCAGTGGTTCTATGGCTCAAATATTGTGCTGACACTGACACCAGGGCACTTGAGCTGGAAAGAGACTTTTAGTGCCTAAACATTTGCGATCTACATAATACAACACAGTGATAAACGTACACTTTTCAGTACTCTATTAACAATACGAGAAAAATAGATGAAATGGTCAATTAAACATTAAAACAAAACACAAATGGACACCACCTAGTTATTCAAACTATTCAGTCTTGACTTCTACTTCCCCAGCCAAGGAAGACATGCATGTTAAACTGTGCTCCCCATGGACCATGAATGGTTTGCATTTTTGTTTCAATCAAGTTCCAAATACACAGCTAAGTATGTATTGCTTTCCACTATTAGAGACTTTGCTTGTTTTCCAGTAATGACATTTGACTGCAGCATCACCTGGACAGTTAGTGATCCCCATAGCCCACTTTACATATCTCTATGCCATGTAGTTGACTCTGTGATGGGGTACGTCTCCAACATGCTTAAACTTTTTATAATACATTTTTACAAAGTTTTTGAATTAACATAATTCTACTGATGCTTCAAAGGTTCCCAATTTCTTTATGGATATTTGAAGTCAGAAAAATATTAACAAAAACAACACACAAATGGTGGAGTTCCATTAATGAACACAGAAGTACTGACTAGAACTGTTGTTGTATATAGTCCCTTTTGGTGTACCTGAACCAATTATTTGTCTTCCACTGAACACAATAACATAAATTATCACTATACAACTCAATTTTCTCTTTTAATCACATAAGCAGTACATAAATTAGAGTATTTCAGGTTCGTTTTGCAATCAAAATTAATACCTTGCATCTCAGTTAAAATCCACACTTCAAATCTGTTTAGCATTGACCCTGAGGGCTCGAGCAAAACTACCACGTCTACAGTGCCAGAAACTATAAATGTCTGCAGACTTATTTATGAGTTCATTTATAATTACCAAGTGTGTCATTAAAAAGTGCAGCAATCAATTTCTATGTTTAAACCAGAAATGTATCTTCCATAAGTATAAGTGAGGAGATTTATAAATCTTGAAGTCCAAATAATAGTGGATGTGGACCTTTAATAGTATTTTTACAGCTCTCAAATCCACTGGGTTCCTTACAATCTACAACACATTCAAGCAGCAGGCTGCACACGCAGTTATTCCAGTTACAATCATGCGTACCATACCATATGTAATCAATACTACGCCATATATTTAATTCTCACTTGGACCATGAAATCTCTACATTAAAAGATAAAATTAAAATAAATAGAAATGGAGCAAAATCTAATTGGCTAGTTTTTATTTTTCCCCAACAAATATTTGAATGCTAAATAAATATATTCTAGCAAACGAGATTGTGGCAGCCACTGCAGCAAGAGTTCACTTCAAACAGTTACGCACTATAATTCACAGATGTACTCAAGTCAGCCTTGGTCAGTAGTAATTGTTAATACTATAATTGTCAATACTTCAACTCCACAGGGACTTTGCAAATGTGGTCATTGAACATAAAGTTGCCTTATGTAGGTTAATGGAATTTAGCCATTTAGTAAGCACAAGCACTTTTTTCCCCACAAATGTATTCCTTACACCGATTTTTTTTTATTTTGTTATGATGTATTTCACAAATGTTCCATTTACACAAGTGTATGCAAAAAATGTGCATGAATTTAAAATCAACTACTGCACTACTCAAATTTCTTCATCATTCTATTTTTATTTTTCTCACGGAAACACAGGCCGATGGAAACATAATTCCAAGTATTAAACAAATGACTAAATAAAAGATTAATTAAATTGACAAACTGGTAAATTATAGTTTTAGAATCAAATGGGTCAGTTAAACAGAGAAAAGTCTTTAATACATTTAAGCCTCTGAAGTTTCCATGTCCATAAAAAGGAGTTTAACCACACTTTGTTACAAGAATATGGAAAAGTTATGCATACAAATACCCAAGCTATGACTTGACTTCCTTCTGGTTTTATGACACAGCACTTGCACTGGTATAAAACAGGTCATTTGGACCTCCCCAAAATGATTTCAGTTAAGTCTGCAAGTTGCCAACATACACAGCCAGCTAAAAGCCTTACATGACCAATAACATAGCCCTCACCCCTACATCATAAACAGCTTAAAAACCTATTAAAAGCACAAATACATTTTCAAACATGTGAACATTTATAAAATAAGATTTCCTTTCTGCAACTTTATTGTAAAGAATTTATCCAGAAGCACATTATTGCAGGTGACTCAAATAGCTGATTTCCGTTGCTACTAGTTGTGAACATGAATCATAAATTTTTTCTTGAAGGTCTGACTAATGCACCTCAAGAGGAAGTCATTACGAGATTGACGAAAGAAAAATGTACTTTTCTAATCTGAAAAAAAACACCATAGAGCATACAGTTATGTAGCGCATGTTAAAAAAATTTAAAATATATTTAAAAAAAATGGACTAAGCAGATACATTTATTGAAGTACTAGAGAGGAAAATATATATAGACAGTATTATAACTTTGCTAAATTAGTGAAAAGAATGGAAATTATGGACTCATAATCTGGCTATTTAGTCAATACAATACAGCCATATCAAAATACTGAATGCCAACAAAAACAGACATTTTTGTCGGTCTCTGAATCCTCTGGCGGTCACCACTGCCATGCATTGCTCCCAAATGTCACCCATATCTAATGTTTATGTAAATTCTTAGTTTGAAATATTAGCATTGCAGAAATATTCCACATGTCAGCTGTCCTTAGATATGGTACCAGACAATTTATTAATTCATAATCCTACCACTAGATGGCAGAATGGTCTCATAAAAATTCTTCCAATATAATTAGTTAAGAAGAAATCCAATTTCCTGTTTATAGGCTACCAATATGCAATTCCCCTTTAATACCCATTCCATATAAACACTAATTTCGTAGGATAAAATGTGAAAGCAATTTATTAGAATGTGATCATAGTTTTTATCAAATTAGTCAAATTCATGATACAAATGCATACAGATACAGAAAATGCAAAAAGATACAGAAAATTTAAATATTTCAGGTGAAATTGAATGGAAAGGTTTGTCTTATACAAAAAAGCAAACAAATGACTTGTTTTAACTCTACAGCAGTATGCAAGAAGAAATCCAGGTGAGACACTGTCATAATGATGTGTAATACCAACAGTAATTGATAGTGTGGACGTCAGGGTTTCTTTAGCCAGTGCACAAACAAGGGATGTAGACAAAAAAAAAAAATGTACATTTGTAAACTAACAATATCACTCCATTGTTCAACATCTTGTAATACCATCTTGTAATACCAACTGTATGGTTTGTTTTACCACATAAGTGCACACATAACTAGATGATTGATTATAAAGTACATACAACAGTAAGTAGAACAACAGGTTTTGAAATCTGTGTGCTAGTCACCTGAGATTAACCATCTTGATGTTACAAGGGGAATACTGTACCTTCTGATTTTTGTTCCACCTGGCCTTTAAGTCACTTAGGATAATGAAACCTTGAATTTAACAATTTGCTTCGTAAGACTTTTATTCAAACTAATTCCATCTCTTAATCAGATGGGGCGGGTATCTGAAATGTAATCAGATTAGTCTAAATAGATTTAAAAATACTTAGTATGGGACTGTTTGATAGAATATAATTACCACCTGTGTTAGGGCATGTTTACTTGGTAGCCTACACGATTTACATTTAATATATTTAAAATAACATTTAATATATTAGATATAGCCTACATTGTATTTATTAGAGTAACAGTTAATCAAACAAGTTTGATGAAGAAACCACATGAACATAATTCTGTTTGCTCAATGTCTTGGCAACAATACACAAACTAAAAAATAAATAATAATCTATAAAATCAATCATTATAAGGAATTAAGAGTTTGGTTGGAATGAAAGCATAACACACTTGTGCCCCAGGACCAAGACTGGGAAATCCTGTGCAATAGGATGAGCTTTACAGCACAATAATGAAAAATACACTACCCTGTTTAAGATGTGCAAGAGCATATACTGTATATGCACATGTATAAGTATATTCAGCTGTGACTGATAGTAAGAGGACATATTAAATTGGATCCTTTATTGCATTCTCCCGATACAAATCAATATTCTATTTGCATTTCAAATTTCAATGTGTGTGTGTGTGTGTGTGTGTGTACGTGTGCATATGTATAAAATCATGTAACACTTTGATAGGTATAATTTGTTCTATAAGTGATGACAAGAGCTGTAGGACAAGATGGGTCAGTCTTTCAAAGCCATTTGGGAACAGCTACTCTGGTAGTCCTCTGGCACTGTTTGGCCACAATGTGCAGGATTTCACAGTTCAGTACCCAGACAGAGCCCCACTCCAGAACCAGTAGGCACAAAAGAAAACAGAACAAGCTGGAAAGCACCAAAGAGATTTAAAAACCATCAGCTCTGTTGGCCTAGGACATTTTGAACTGCAATGATTAATCGTCAGACACCCTATAACAACAAACTTTATGCCTCCTGCCATCCCCTTAACAACACATGGTGGTAACTATGGTACTTTGCAAGCATTTTCTATTAACATGTCCCTTTTTGAAAGGCTGCAACGTCAAATTGAATAACGTACGCAAAAACAAAAAATGAGGTGCAAAACTTATTTCAGGGGGCCTCCCGAGTTTCTCAATCTGTAATAGTTTACGTCTGCAGCACAGCAGCAACCCATTCTGTTTACAGGGCACCGGTGAGTCTGTAACCTTAACAGAGGGCGCTGTATTCATTCTGCGAACATTGCAACAGCTCAGCTATTTGCACTGTGAAACTGTAGTGCATGGGTTGACAACATTTTCAAGGACAGGTGCATCTGTGTAGTACAGTATTTCAATTAATAAATTGGGACATTGAAAGCAATGGATATCCTGTAATTCAATTTTATATACATTCTGTACGTTTACATGAGCACTTTAATGACTACTTTCTTTGGCTATGACATTATCATATGGTGAAGAAAGTTCGCTCATGCAAAAATACAAACACTCCAATCTAAAATTCAAGAAAGTAGATTTAATTGGCAGCTGAAATCTAAATTTGAATGTATAATAATCCCAGCTGGTGCAATTTAATCCCATATTCTACAGCAGACATTAGTAATTCAGTGAGCTCAGCTGAGTGGTTTGCCTTTTCCAAGCCAAAAAAGTATTTAAACATGTATTAAATAATAAACAATCTAATGACAAAATTGAATTTAGTGCAAATCAAAATAAAATATAAAGATCTCTTTAAAATTGACATCAATGACACAACAAGCTCTAATTAGAAAAAAATATGATAAGTGTTTGTGGCCATAAATTGACATTTAAAATAAAAAGTTAAAGCACTACTTTATTTGTGATACTTGCAGTTTCAAATGGAATGTTGAATAGAAAATATAGAAAGAAAAGCTTTTTCAGGTAATTTAAACTTTTATAACTGACAATCATGTAAATAAATGTACTTGTACAAAAAAATTAACCTTTACTATGTAGGTCAATACCTGATTAGCGAAGTGAATTTATTTTCTGTTAAGTCACTGTGGGGAAAAAAGGAACTGAAAATGGTTACTGAACATGATTGTATTTTAGATGTTTTTCCCGAAATAAGAGACATCTTCAAAAGAAATGAAAAGGGGGGGGGGGTGCGAGGAAGAAAGAATAAAATAAAGGATGTTTACTTTATGGGGTTGGGGGGAAATACATAACACTATGAGGTATGGAAGTAGAATGTAACATTTTCCAGGACCCAAGAACTTTGCTCAAGTGATTCTCCAAAAGTTACAGATAACCTAGGTCTGACTCTGTTTAAGACTTATTAATTTTTAAATATATTTTGAAACTAGAACAAAATAATGTATATTAAGAAGCAGAAACACAAAGATTAAACATAAGGAATGGCTGTTATTGGATGTTCTTTTCAAACTGGATTACTGTAGTCCATGCCTTCTAGCTTTCCTTCAGGATCTTTCATGTTATAGTAATACTCTGGCCCCAATCAGTTATGAAGCATTACAAACCGGATGAGTAACGCAATCGGAGTATTACAACAAAATTAATCGCAAGACTATGATTAGTAAAAATATGCATTTAAAAAAAAAAAAAAAAAACTTGTAGACTTTTCCAGATCAGAAAGTTAAATGATCACCTTCAACTTTCATTAGCTGAAGCATTATTTTGTTTACAGAGTTGTGGGAAAAGTCAAGTCAACATATGTAGAGCAAGGATACGACTCCCCTTTTCAATTACTATCATGGTCCTTTAAAACAAAACATTTCCATGAAGTAACACAATAATACACTGTATTCTCATATGGGTGTTCATGCATTTCAAGTATGAAAATAAATTATACAGTATGACAAGTATATTTAGGGGAATTTAAAAACATAAATATATATTATAATCCCCCCTAAATATACTCGGCATACTGTATAATTTATACATACATATATACATATACACACACACATATATATGTACACACACCGATCACCCATAACATTATGACCACCTGCCTGATATTGTGTAGGTCCCCCTTTTGCCGCCAAAACAGCCCTGACCCGTCGTGGCATGGACTCCACTACACCTCTGAAGGTGTGCTGTGGTATCTGGCACCAAGACGTTAGCAGCAGATCCTTTAAGTCCTGTAAGTTGCGAAGTGGGGCCTCCATGGATCGGACTTGTTTGCCATCAGGGAATACCGTGTCCATGAAAGGGTGTACATGGTCTGCAACAATGCTTAGGTAGGTGGTACATGTCAAAGTAACATCTACATGAATGGCAGGACCCAAGGTTTCCAAGCATCACGCTGCCTCCGCCGGCTTGCCTTCTTCCCATAGTGCATCCTGGTGCCATGTGTTCTCCAGGTAAGCGACGCACACACACCCGGCCATCCACCTTCTTCCATTGCTCCGTGGTCCAGTTCTGATGCTCACATGCCCATTGTAGGCGCTTTCGGCAGTGGACAGGGGTCAGTATGGGCACCCTGACTGGTCTGCGGCTATGCAGCCTCATACGCAACAAACTGCCATGCACTGTGTGTTCTGACACCTTTCTATCAGAACCTGCATTAACTTTTTCAGCAATTTGAGCTACAGTAGCTCATTTCTTGGATCAGAACACACGGGCCAGCCTTCGTTCCACACATGCATCAATGAGCCTTGGCCGCCCATTACCCTGTCGCCGGTTCACCGCTTTTCCTTCCTTGGACCACTTTTGATAGGTACTGACCACTGCAGACCAGGAACACCCCACAAGAGCTGCAGTTTTGGAGATGCTCTGACCCAGTCGTCTAGCCATCACAATTTGGCCCTTGTCAAAGTCGCTCAGATCCTTACGCTTGCCCATTTTACCTGCTTCTAACACATCATCTTTGAGGACAAAATGCACTTGCTGCCTAATATATCCCACCCACTGACAGGTGCCATGATGACGAGATTATCAGTGTTATTCACTTCACCTGTCAGTGGTCATAATGTTATGGCTGATCGGTGTATTCTATATATAATTAATGGATATTATTTTATTACACAAAGATATTCAAATCAGTAGCCATGAATATAATGACTTTCATTCTACAGATGCCATTCTGTTTTTTTTAATAAGCAGATGAACAGCTGTGATGAGGACCTAGTGAATTCTAGTATGATGTGATCCACATTGTCAGCAGACATCATTGACAGAAACTGCCAGGTGTAAAGTCAAGCCTTTCATCAGAGACCACAGGGTACTCTCGTCACACATGCATTTAAAATGTCTTCAGATTGAAGATAGGACTCACCGTTTTATTTCTAAGTCTTATAATGTCTGAGACAGAGCCAGCTCCACAGTATTCCATAACAATCCACAGGTCAGTGTTCTTGAAATAACTTCCATAGTATTTCACCACATAGGGACTGGGGAATTCACACAGAAAAAAAATATATTATAAATACAGTGTTCTTAAAGATAAATATATTTATATACACACTTTAACATCTCTATTTAGGGATTTTATAAAGTTGGGTTGAAGAACAAATTAAAAATTCCAATTTAATGTAATATCACATACAAAAAGTGTCAGTCTTAGAAGGTATGTTAAAGCTCGGATATTAAATCTCAAGCAATGAAAACATGCATTTTTATCTCTGCAACAACAAGCTCTTCTTCCTTTAGCAGTACCTGTCACATTGTTGCATGATTGAAATCTCTTTAATAATTTCTTGTAGATCTGACTCAACAGGCACTTGTTTGATAGCTACAACTTGACCAGATTCCTTATGGATTGCTTTGTATACACTGCCATAAGACCTGCAAAAGAAGAACAGAGCATGATTTAGTTTAATTTATGTTAAACTCAAGTTACATAGGGTGCACATTTATTAAACTTTAATTTCACAATGATATCATTTCCACACCTACAGAAGAACACAGACTCTCACTAAAGCATCTGGCTAGAAAAAATGTGACCGCAATAGCCCATGCGCTTCTGACCACAGCATAGCATGGCACATTCCATTGTTGAGAAACAAGGCTATGTACAGTGCATCTGGAAAGTATTCACAGCGCTTCACTTTTTCCACATTTTGTTATGTTACAGCCTTATTCCAAAATGGATTAAATTCATTATTTTCCTCAAAATTCTACAAACAATACCCCATAATGACAACGTGAAAGAAGTCTGTTTGAAATCTTTGCAAATGTGCTTTTTTTGTTTTTTATTTTTAATACATGTACATAAGTATTCACAGCCTTTGCCATGACATTCTAAATTGAGCTCAGGTGCATTCGGTTTCCACTGATCATCCTTGAGATGTTTCTACAACTTGATTGGAGTCCACCTGTGGTAAACTCAGTTGATTGGACATGATTTGGAAAGGCACACACCTGTCTATATAAGGTCCCACAGTTAACAGTGCATGTCAGAGCACAAACCAAGCCATGAAGTCGAAAGGAATTGTCTGTAGACCTCCGAGACAGGATTGTATCGAGGCACAGATCTGGGGAAGAGTACAGAAACATTTCTGCAGCATTGAAGGTCCCAATGTGCACAGTGGCCTCCATCATCCGTAAATGGAAGAAGTTTGGAACCACCAGGACTCTTCCTAGAGCTGGCCTCCCGGCCAAACTGAGCGATTGGGGGAGAAGTGCCTTAGTCAGGGAGGTGACCAAGAACCCGATGGTCACTCTGACAGAGCTCCAGCGTGTCTCTGTGGAGAGAGGAGAACCTTCCAGAAGAACAACCATCTCTGCAGCACTCCACCAATCAGGCCTGTATGGTAGAGTGGCCAGATGGAAGCCACTCCTCAGTAAAAGGCACATGACAGCCCGCCTGGAGTTTGCCAAAAGGCACCTGAAGGTCTCTCAGACCATGAGAAACAAAATTCTCTGGTCTGATGAAACAAAGATTGAACTCTTTGGCCTGAATGGCAAGCGTCATGTCTGGAGGAAACCAGGCACCGCTCATCACCTGGCCAATACCATCCCTACAGTGAAGCATGGTGGTGGCAGCATCATGCTGTGTGTATGTTTTTCAGCAGCAGCAACTGGGAGACTAGTCAGGATCGAGGGAAAGATGAATGCAGCAATGTACAGAGACATCCTTGGTGAAAACCTGCTCCAGAGCGCTCTGGACCTCAGACTGGGGTGAAGGTTCATCTTCCAGCAGGACAACGACCCTAAGCACACGACCAAGATACCAAAGGAGTGGCTTCAGGACAACTCTGTGAATGTCCTTGAGTGGCCCAGCCAGAGCCCAGACTTGAACCCGATTGAACATCTCTGGAGAGATCTGAAAATGGCTGTGCACCGACGCTCCCCAATCCAACCTGATGGAGCTTGAGGGGTCCTGCAAAGAAGAATGGGAGAAACTGCCCAAAAATAGGTGTGCCAAGCATGTAGCATCATACTCAAAAAGACATGAGGCTGTAATTGGTGCCAACGGTGCTTCAACAAAGTACTGAGCAAAGGCTGCGAATACTTATGTACATGTATTAAAAATAAAAAACAAAAAAAAGCACATTTGCAAAGATTTCAAACAAACTTCTTTCACGTTGTCATTATGGGGTATTGTTTGTAGAATTTTGAGGAAAATAATGAATTTAATCAATTTTGGAATAAGGCTGTAACATAACAAAATGCAGAAAAAGTGAAGCGCTGTGAATACTTTCCGGATGCACTGTATTTAAAAGGTTACTAAAGAAAACTGCAACAGAGATCCAAACATTCAATTGTATAAATCAATTTATAAATCACCAAGATGATGGTCCTGAAGCTACATCTAAGACTAATGTGATTAGGGACAGTGTGTCAAAAAGATGCCCAAGTAGGAACAAAAGTATGCTATTCATGATTGACCAAAGGGTTTTATGAAGTGCACTGGAAAGACCTCACTATAGGTTTTATAGAGTAGGAAAATACAACAATGTAGGTTTTACATTTTAAACCCTTTGCTATTAAGTAAAGACGTCACAAAATGCAGGGCAGTCAGTCAAGTGCTGGGCCAAAGGAAAATGTTTGTTGTGGTCTAAGCTAATTGTCAATGACCTTTCAAGGAAGCCAAATAGAAGCTTCTCTACGAGCTACTTTTGATATTGGTTTGTATCTGTGATCTACTTCAATTATCCAAAACTCAAATGAACACTACACAGCTCCGAAATAAAGACTAATAAATAAACTGTCAAAACTGCTACAGCTGTCTTTAATTAATTAGGGTGAACCAAACTGCATTCTTCTACCTGTGTGCTGTAAATATAAAGTTTAAGAAAAGAGAATTGTTTCAGGGAAACAAAGTAAGTCTACAGACTTCAATTAGTTATTATTTGTAATTCACCTGCCCTGAAAAAAATTTAATCACAGGACCTATAATGTCAATAACTAAGGGCATCTTGGTTTAGAAATCTAACCCCCCACCCACCCCCATCTACACTCCTCCAAGCTGCTAAACTGAACACACAATTTACTGCACCTGATCGTATAGACATCACTTCCCCAAAACTGATTAGCCCTGTTCAGTAAGGTTTGACCATTTTAAGTATGGTGGTGTTATGTGTTCCTAGGGGAAGCGAGAAGTGAGACAGCTTGAACAGTTTCACTCTTATTTCTTAAATATGCAGAAAACACAGTAAGTCTACTAACTGTCAATCTATTAAAAAATAAGAAATGTATTGTGCCTGAAGACAAAATCATTAAATTTGCTGCTTTGTGTAACTTAGGCTAAGTTTTTTATTAAACTTTATTTGTTTAGTTTTATATTTTGTAGCGAGTGTATTGTTTAAACATGACCTCTTCATGAATGCTGTTATGCCTCTCAATAAGCCCACTGTGAATTCACTATCATGTGTCTAACATCTTTCTTGTTTCATTCCCAGTGTATACAACTTCTTTCAAAGTATTAAAGCAGTTACAACAAATACAAATATTGTAAAATGCATTATTTTTATTCCCATAAGTATCAAGCAAATGGTAATTTCTTACCCTTCTCCAAGTTTTTCCAGAACATCAAACACTTCTTCTGGCTGCTTCGTTAAGCTGTCTTCACTCAGCTTTTTCAATTTACTGAAACAAAAAATAAAACAAAATTGAATAAACGTGTACAGATTGTGGTCCTGTTACAATACTATTGTTTTTGTCACTAATATACTGTATTTTCCATTACATTGTTATTTATTTTATATATTTTAAATCATGTTAATGTTGGTTACAGTACTTTCAGAGTCAATATCAGCCAAGATGGCAGACTGAAATATCACTCTGTTGCACAGTAAAGACTAATGATAAACACTCTATGGTGTAGTGTATAAAGTGGTAGCCCATTTCCAGTGCCTTATTATAGAAAGCCTACAACCCCTTTCAATATATATTTTTGTACACATCCTACCCCACAACTTCCAAGTGAAATACATGTATTGTTCTTGAAACATATATTCTAGAAAGTTGTAGAAAATTTATTAAAAATAAAAACTGAAATAGTTTGGTTGGATGAGTGTCCACCCCCTTGTAATTGTAATCCTAAATTCTATGCTCAAGTTTAACCAAATCGCCTTCAAAACAACACAGCAAGTTAAGTGGCCAACAAGTTGTGTTAAATTGTAGGGATTCAAATGATTTCAAGATACATGCAGCAGTCCCTGTAGGTTCCCTGTGCTTGGTAGTGCATTTCAAAGCAAAGACTCAACCATGAGCACCATGCAGTATTCAAAAGAACTCTGGGACAAATTTGTTGAAAGGCACAGATCAAGGGATGGGTATAAAACTTTCAATGGGCTTGAATGACCCTAAGAACATGGTCACAATGATTAAGAAATTAAAGGTGTATGGCACCATCAAGATCCTGTTTAGATCAGGCCGTTCCTCCAAACTGGATGACCGAGCAAGACGGTGATTGATTAGAGAGGCTACCAAGAGGCCAATGGTAACTTTTTCAGTGGTACAGGCTTTTATAAACAGACTGATCAAAGTGTGCATGTGACAACAATATCCCAAGCACTCCACAAATCTGGCCTGTATGGTACAATGGCTAGAATGAAGCCATTACTCAACAAAGCCCACCTTGAATGATTCCTCAGTTTTGTTTTTTTAAATTCAGCCTGAATCCCATTTGATGGAAAAAAAAAAACACTCAGGAAAATCTGTAGCCACATAAGAAGTTTTGTGGTCTAACTAAAACTAAATATAACATTTTAGCCTAAATACAAAGTGCTATGTTTGGCACAAACCCAACACAGTACATCACCCAAAGAGCACCATCCCTACTGTGAAGCATGATGGTGGCAGCATCATGTTATGAGGATAGTTCTCATTATCAGGGACTGGGGCACTTGTCAGGATAGTATTTTATATATCACCATTATTAGGGCCCTGCATTTTGTTTGACTTTCATTTCAAGATTCAAGTTTAATTTGTTCTGCTTATTTACAAATATATAATTCAAAAACACCAGAATACCTACTTCCTAGTTTAGCAGGAAATTATCAAATATAGGTCAATTCTGTTTCTTCTTAAAACGTCCGTAACAAATTGACAGGGTAGGAAAACATTTTATATTATATGTGTGTTAAATGTAATTGCATTTAAGAAACACGTGAGTAAACATTTACATATTAATTTCCTTTTAAATTATAAGTAGATACAGTACAGCAGGAATCCCCATATAGAGCTCTGGAAAAAAAAAGAGACCACTTAACATTGATTTCTGAACTTGGAGTGGTCACTTTTTTTTTTTTTTTTTTTTTTTAATTAATCACTACTCAACACTGCCACCAATTGTAGCTACAATCCCTGGATATAAATAGTAGGTCTGTACCCAACTCAGAAGTTTGTCAGTCAAATCGGATTTATCTGTTCAATACAGAGATTAGACTATTCGTTCGACTTTTTTATTTTTTGTTCATAATAGACTATCTGGCAATCAGAAAATCCATTGGCATGAGTTTCAGTGATGATTTCAACCACATTAACATAAGCAAATGCAACAGAGTCATGGGAACATATTTTTTTGCATTTAAAAAATCAATAGAAGACACCTGCATATGATGCAAGGTTTGAATTGCGTTATATTTATATGGTAGCCCGACATTGTCGGCAATTCAGATTTGTCAGAATAATGTGACAGGCAGTACACATGTATTTCTTTTTAAATCAAGCTAACCAAAATGTTTTATTTCACTGTAAACATTAAAAACAACATGTAAATCAGTAAACAAATGACTGTTTAAAATAAATTCACGACATTGCCCCGACTGACATCTCTTCTTACAACAGGATAGGCCTACTTCTTTATTTAGCTTTAAACAACAAATAAATACATACTTCAAACTTCTTCTGAGACATCGCCTTTACCAACCATACTACCACCTCAGGTTTCAGCTTCTCTCCTCAATTAAGCCCGTGTGTCCACCAAAGCGGTTTTTCCTGAGGCTAGCATATTTTTTCAGTGGTTTGCAATGGGAGCGCCGCGTATTTAAAAAGCCAGCAGCATGACGAGGCGCTGAGCACTTGGCGTTTTTTTCTGGTAGCCGAGAGTTGAAAAACATTCAACTTTGGGTAAACCGCAGCGCTCGTCACTGTCACTTTTAACCCAGCCATCCACAGTGGAGGAGGCGCGGGACAAATACCACACCGACCGTCTGTCCGTCCTCTCTCTCTCTCTCTCTCTCTCTCTCTCTACGTGCTTCAGCCTTCCCTTCATTCAAAGCAAAGACCAGAGCAATTACTCTACCTTGTGCCGACATTTTACATTCAATATTTGTTAGCAACACAAACTATCTGCGACATTAGGTATTTCAACACATTACTTCCGCGGATATTCCGTATCATAGCGCTGAAACAACGCTGCGCCTCCAAAGCGCTCAGACGCTCCCAACTGGGCGCTTTCACAAGAGCACCTGGCATTTTCAGCTGCAGAAAACGCTAACCACCAGGCAGCGCATGTTGTCATGCAGATTCTTTTTGGTGCAAGAACGCCAGCTTGCCCTGCTAGAATATGAAATAGCCCTACATCTACAATTATTGTTACTGCTCAACTTGAAAAATCTCAGTCGACTGAGGGGTCTCCGACTGATGATTCGACTCGTCGACTTTCAGGGGGCAGCCCTAGTAAATAGTGTTAACAACGAAGCTTAATTACCGCTGCATCACAGTTGGTGCATGTCATTCATATTTGTTTAAAGGAACATGAGTAGAGCAAACTGGACACTTATTCAGACACAGTAAAAGTAGCACCATCAGTCCATACCAATAGCTGGGCAATATATCGGTGCATCCCTATATATTAGCATGCACCAGTTCCAAAGAATGCCATGAAGCAGCAGACCAGACTAGAGTTTAAAACACCCCCCAACACACTAAAAAATATAAATGAGCATTTGAGATCAAACAATGTCTACATTTACACAATTTAAGCATTATAAGGGAAGAGTTCTAAATTTTGAATTCGGAAAACAGTGTGCTGTTTAAAAAAAAAACTAAACAAACTTGTGAAGAACAGTGGCAGCATCAGGGAGATGTCATTCTTCTGAAGTCAGACATTGCAGCAATGTGGAGGCATTGATGCAGGTGCTCATCTGTTATCTGACTTCTCTGTTGGTTTTTAATTAGATTAATTGTGGATAGGGCAGGCCCGCAAACATAGGTGGATCCAAACACTGTCAGCAAGAACAACGCAAGAGATTTGGCACATTTTTATTTAGATTCATGAATGGGTATACGTCTTTGTGGTGGGCTTTTAACACCTCAATATGGAGAGATCCATCATTCAATGAAGGAAGCAGCTTCTTTGCTTCAGCAGTCCACTGTTAATTTCAGATATAGAAAATAGTTGATGGAGAAGTGAAAGGAGCTCAATGGAGAATTTGAAGTTTTCAAAACATGAAAGAAAGTGTTCAGAGTTCAATGTTCATGTTATAAATGCACATCTACAGCTGAATAACTCTCCTCACAATGCTGGCAACGATAAGGTCAGTGGAGTATCCATCCACTCAAGTCTGTTTCAAAAAGAGTGTTTGCTACGGAAAGCCTCGCTGAAGGTTATAGCCTCGTAAAGGTCAGCAACAGAGTGGTTTCGGCCTTGCAATTGATCTGGTTTGCATGGGAAGTGTGGTTGCACAGATAATACCGTTTTAATAGGTATTGTAATTTACAAATTCAAGAAGGGCACTCACTTTTTGGGTTTTAGTAGTACCTAAAAAGCACAGATGTAATCGCGCAGTGCACAAACTCTCCAGCACTTTTCCCATACTTAGTAAACATATGTCACTGTGCAGTAGCAGGTCTTGGTGTGCCACAGACACTTCAATCAAGTGATCACTCAATTTAGAATTTCAGGTTTACAGAATCTGTGAAGATAAATTCTATGATTCGCAGTCCCCTGTTGAATCTAGGCTAGGTGAAATTTGAATTACACATTCTAAAATGTGTGTATATAAATGTACAGAACACCACACTATAATAAATTACACTACATTGTGACAGAGATCAAAATGGGTAGGTTTATGGCTTCTATAATTACACAAGAGACACAGAGGAGCAGCAATGAGTAACTACAATCCAGGAAGGGACAAAAATGCACTTCTTTAGCCACCGAAAAGGTTAAACAGCTTTCTTTTTGCTTCTCTTTCATAAATTAAATCCAAAGGCTGTATATTCACTGCAAATATAATTTATCTAAAGTATTAAAGGTTTTTCATCATGTTTGCTTACCAAAATGTTTCAGAGATACCATTGCGGTTAGGCTACAATATTTTAGACATAAAAGAAACCTGAGCATTACAATTTTGAGGAGTGTTCATCAGCACGTGTATTTTGTGGTTTCTCTATTGTGGTAAAAAAAAAAAAATCTGGATCTCCAGTAGGTTTTTTTTTTTAATCACAGGAAAAAACATTTTCATGTATATCACTACCATATGACAAGTCATTATTTTGGGTTTTTTTTTTTTTTTCTACAGAGTTAAAGTGAAAAATACAGTGGTGTCTTTCAAATATAATTCCAGGAAGGTGATGGGGACTGTAACTTCATGAGGTAGGAACATTTCTAAGGTCTCAATGTTTTTCATTCACAGTGTATGGACTTCAATAAACAGCACCAGATGTGTAGGAATAAACCTGTTTTCTGAACTGAAAAGATCATAATATCTGTATAATATCAGACAGTTTCCATTAGCCCTAGCCAGAACTGCATTAAAGTACCTTGCATTATGATGTGAAAGATATGACGGTGAATTAGGCCTAACTAAGGGAGACTGTTTCCCCCAGGTCAAGGCTGAACAGGAAGTGACACCATGCTAATATTGTGATTTTAATAAACAAGGCTTTGAGAGAGAATAGAAAAACCCTTTTTGTTCTGTAAGCCTGTGTGTTCATGTTTTAAAAAGAATATGATGTTGACCTGATTTCAGTCATAAGTAAGACAGGGGTTATTTTATAATTGTGCATGATGTTCAGGAGACCTTTTGCTGTAAATCCATCAATTTTCAGTAGCCACTTCAAAAACAAGAAATAGAGATATATATCAGATCAGCAGGGACACACACACCCAAGGACACAAATGGAAATTGGGCTTCAAGGCATTCAAGACGGAAAACAGGAGACACTTCTTTACACAAAGAGTAGTCACAATCTGGAAGAAACTCCCCAGCAATGTGGTTGAAGCTGAAAATTTGGGAACATTTAAAAATAGACTGGATAGGATCCTTGGATCACTTAGTTATTAATGGGCACCAAACGAGCATGATGGGTCGAATGGCCTCCTCTCATTTGTATGTTCTTATATCCTGTATCACCCAAACTTCTAAAAATACTGAGATATTATTTTTAAGTCACATCGCCCAGCCCTACCCTAAACACATATGCACACTAACTTCACACGACTGCAGGGCAATTTAGAGTAGCACATCAACCTAAGCAGCATGTCTTTGGGATGTGGGAGGAAACCAGAGCAACCAGCAAAAACCCACTTGGCCACAGAGAGAATAGGCAAACTGCATATAGGCGGACACCTGAGGCCAGAATTGAACCTTTATCCCCAGGAGCTGTGAGCTGCACTACTGTAAATTAGAGAAGGCAATTACAGATCTCAGGGGCCACAAGGGTTTCTTTCATTACACTGCAGATCTTATTCAGTTAAATTGAATACATTATTAGAATAATAAGTCAAATACCTGTTGATTCAAAGTCTTATTCAAGTGGTAATTGAAAGATGACTGAACAAAATGCAGGACAACTTGAATATATTAACTAGAACAAAAGCAGTGACATACACATAGTGAAAGTGAATTGCTGAACTGCTACAGATAGATATTAGGCATTAGATCCCTTTCTGAATATCAGCAATTACAGATGCAAACTACAGCCAGATTCCGATCTCCATTTACATTACAAATGTACTACCTACACCAGCGGTTCTCAAGCGTGGTCTTGGGAACCCACTGTCCTGCTTGTTTTTGTTCTAGCCAAACTCTCGGTTACTTACGCGAACCCTGAACTGAAGTAATAATTTGGCTAATCTGCGCTTTTACATTTGAAACAGCTGAGAAAATATATAATGGCAGTTGAATTCTCCAATATTTTGTAAAATAAGCCACACTTCAGATCAATTCCTTAATTGATCAATTTCAATTATGTAACCAAGAGCTCAGTTGAAAAACTGAAACAAAAAAGCATGCAGGACTGTGGGCCCTTGGGACCAGGGTTAAAAACAGGCTGCACTACACTTACCATTTATACACAACTGAGATTGCAATAATCCATTCCAAGCAAATGTAATTTTTAATTATTGTTTAGGAAAGAAGGGTTTTCCTAGGAGAACTAGGTCACTCAGATTCGCCTTTGGAATGGGCTAATTTAAAACAGGATGCTCAACTTTTTTTGATCTCCTGGACTTGAATAACTTCTTTCTTGATTAGTTAGTGTGAGGGGAAGTAGCTCACAGCCAACACTAAAAGTTTGTAATTTACATTTTCAACATGGGGCATACTGAGGTTGTTTGTGTAGGATGTTTGCAATTATTTATCTTTTGGCAATACAAAAAATATATATTTCTAATTGCTTAATAATCACAAATTGAATCTGGGGGGGGGGGTATTTCTTTAATAAGATAATGTTTTATATGATTATAACATAACCAGCTGACAGATTTACATCATTATTTTGTTCCTTTTTTCATCATCACACATGGGTCAAGCACAGACCAGGTCACCCAATAAGTTCAGAAATGTTACAATACTTGTGTTATCCTGGGTTCCAATGATTGTTAATTGTTTGCAGAAGTAACCTTTATTTTTATTTTTTACTTTGGTCCTATTTTTTAACGTACTGCAAGAATGAACAGTGGTGTGAAATCACATTAATCATTCAAAAGCCACCTCTATTTTAGCTGTAGTTTCTCTAACTAAAGACAACTACCTTGTATCACAGAAAGGTCATGAAAGGGGTTAAATACTAGACTTCAGTCCTCCAAAGGGTTGACTAGGATTGATTAAAAAAATATATCCCTTAATAAAACATTGTAGACAATATTTTATTAAACTAGTAGCATATTCTGTTAGATGATCAGTTACAAAGTATTTACCAGTAGAAGTCTTCAACCAAGTCAGTTACCATGAATGAATGAATGAATGGAACACAGTTGGTAACTGAAAAAAACACATGAATATCTTGGAGTGCACAACTGTTTCTTGAAATAATGTCAATTATTCTAGTACCATATTTCTGAAACCACAATCCCAGAGCCCTTCTCTAATGGACTACTCAGACTGTCCCTAACTAAACTACTTACGTGCAAATGACAGCACCTGGGGGAACATGAAGACTGACCATTCGCACTGACAGTCTGCAGTGTTTGTTTAACACCAGATTAGTAATGAACCCAGAGCAGCAGGTATGTACATTTTGTGCAAAACCTACCAATAATTCCGATGGCAACATCTTTACCAAAACTACAAAAACCGAGCATGCCGCGGACTACTACAATCCAAGAAAATAACCAATCGGCGGAGGGAGAGATAAGGTAAACGGAAGCCGTATAAAAACATCAAACAAAGGAAACCAAACCCAGAGACCCTGACGCTCACAATACACCGACATCTCCTTTTCAATTCCAGAAACGGCAGGATTGAAGAGGAACAAACATTTGTACCAACTTACCAAACATGGCCTACTGCAACGACTGCAACAAGCGGACCATTATCAATACGCGAAACAAGAATACAACAAGGCAACAACATGAAATGAGGCACAAGTTGAGTGTAGTACGCTGGCATGCCCGTCTCTCAGCTGTCCGGTTCACTCACCTCTTGGGCGCCGGCTGCTCCATCTCGTAAGGCTTCTGTTAAGACGCGTGAGAGTTAAAAAGATTTTAAAAAATAAAGGAAAAGCAGATTGCAACTAATCTAGCTTCATAGTCAGTTCTCCAGCTGTCTGCTTAGTGACACGCCGGTGACGTCGGTGGGAGCGCGTCCTAACATGCTGCTCCAAAAGCACGTAACTTCCTGCGCAGCTTTTCCCTGGTTGGGCGGATGAGCTGAGGGGATGCCGGCACTGGTCTCTTCCAATGCCAATATCACAGACTGCTGTGAGCCGCTCCCGTCCGGGCTAAGGCCAGTAGGAAGTGAGCATGCGGGTGTTGTGGCATTGTGGGAAAAAATCTGTTTTTGTCTTCTGATCACACAGGCCAATGAATTGAATGCATTTGTGTTGCTTTAAGGAGTCTGTTCATGTTTGAAAAGCAGAAGTAGTGGTAGTTTAGGATGTGAATACAGAAAACGGGCATGTTTTCTACACATGCAGCAATGCTCCTTATTGTAACAACTGAACAGATTGCACGGAGAACGCAGGAGTGATTGTGCTGAAAATGGGCAACAAAGGGATATGATTTGAAAAGTGTCCATGCTTATTCATATATTATAATTAGTGTAGTTGTATGTATTTTGGTGCGCTTTGAGATTCCTAATTTAAGTTATAAGGACCAATGGGAAATTCGCAGCTACTATTGCGACCGCACTGTGGGTTATTATCACACATTTGATTTGGCATGTTTCCGATTTAAAGTTAAATTAAACCGTTTTCGTTTCGATTTTGCTGGACACAAGAGATGCTCTCATCACTTAATTAAAATAACCGACATTATTGCTCCTTTCTGCCACGCATCTTCAACCAGCCGTTCCACGCGTCACATGTCTGCTTTCCTCCTGTCAAATCTACTGTAGGGCCATGTCACATGATCAGAGCAAATTGTTCACTTTAATGGTTTAATGAGCTTCTCCAAATTATCTCCCAATTCAAGATCTATTCAATAACTCCCTTTGACTTTGTTATACAATTTAATATGAACATTTACACAGAAATCATGTTGCGAAACATGACCATCGAAGATAGGCTGTATGTACAAGTGGAACTGATAATGTGATTGCAGATAACGTAATTGAATTAATTAGTTTATTTAAACTCATGTACCAACGTATTACGTAGCCTATACACACATGCATACATTGAACAATTGGATGATATACAAATACAATGTACCCACTAGTGGTCCCAAGGAAAATAGTGATATGATTAATAAAACGTATTAAAGACAGTGGTGCGATGTTTATTGCTATTTCACATTTCCAGAAGGAATAAACATAATGCGTGTCAAAAGTCTGTCTTTCTTGACAATTAATAATAGTTTAAGTGACGGGTAAGACATTGTGCTGTTTTTTTCAATGTAATGTTAAAAGAAATTAAGCCAGTATCCGTTTTTTACAATGTTTTTCCAATCCCAAATATGGTAGGGCAGTTACAGTCTGCTGCGAGGAGATGAACAAAGCTGAGTTTCAAACGATCAAAACGCTTTTTGTAGATCTTTGTTCAACAACTCAACATTTTCATTACCTGCCAATAACACAAATCACAAATTAAGCTTAACCAGATAAAGCATAGATGATGCTTCAAATCCATAGTGTGGGGGTTGGGGGTGGTTGGTGGGGGGGGGGGGGTAGAGAGAAATAATTGTAGTTTACACTTAATCTGAATAAAATATGGTCAAAAACCAAGGAAAACAACAAAGTTCAATTCAGACAATGTTAAAATATATTGTGTTTTGTGTATATAAACATATATATATATATATATATATATATATATATATATATATACATACATGTTTTTTAAATAATGAAAAACAAAAACATTTTCAAGATAAAAGGATGTCTTCAGGAAATATAATGTAAGTGGAAAAAAGAAATGAGACATGTTTACCAAGGTAATGTTAGATATGGAGTGTAAGTACAAACACTTGTAGAGACAGAGCTATGGGGAGGATGAGTGGTGGGGGGTTGTAGGTGGAGTCAGGGGGCTTCAAAACCACACCAGGTAACATTAACCTACCACTGATACCACCGAGGACCTCACATCCTGTCAAATGGTGCACAAACTAAAACCAAAAGACTAAATTTTTCTGAGAAAGCTGGTAAACTTGATATATAGAGTTAAAGGAGCTGGAGGTGCTTGCATGAAGTGGGACAATTTAACAGCAGGTAAAATAATTTTCTCTTATGTATTTAATGTTGTACAAACCACTAAAATTCACAATTGTTAATATAGTTTTCTTTAAGATGTCCGGGCAATATAGGAGAAAGAGGATAAAGTACATTTAAAAAGAAAGGATTTTCACAAAAACATAGGGATGAAGTCCAAAATGAATTCACAACTGCCACAGATTATGAATACTGTATGTTCTTATCTATGCAAAAGTTAAAAAGTTGTCTTACGTCAAAGTCAGTTTTGAAAATGTCAATATGTGAAAGTAGCACAAAAACATTAGTGGTTTTGCAAAGGGATCAATTAATTATACTACTTTTACATTGATAGAAAATAAGCTTTAGCATGAATATTTCATTAATCAAAAGCTTTATAGATGAAAAGAAGCTTTCAAGGAAAGAAATAACCTTTTATTCTCACATTAAGACAAACATTGAAATGTGTGAAGTTTCGGTTTCTTTTTACAGAGAGACTCCAATGAAACATTTGCCTTTACATTGTTATTTAGTCTGAAAAGTGAGATACAGAGTTTTTTGCAACTGCATTTTAAGGAGGTTTAGTAGACATGTTGATGAGTTTATATTTTTAAATTGCTGACAAAGATGTAAATGCATAACATTTTTAAAGATGACCTATATTCAGCAATGCAGTCCAAATCATGAATTCTCTTTACTTATTTTAATACTTGTTTGTTTACCAAATGTCAAATGTTCTTGGCTTCAGTCACAACAGATCTTTTTCAGCTTTGTACTTTAATCACAAAATCACCACAGAAGAGACAGCAGAGCAATGGTGATTGTATTAATCAAAGGCATCTTGTGCAGAGTGCTGGGTTAGGCTGCAGATACATCTGCATTGGTAGAAACTAGGAAGGTAACAGTTTATATGTGGCTCCAGGACAGTTAATTTGGTGCTGTGGCCCACATCTATGGATGGACTGAAAGCTAATAGCTGAAGTTCTTGTATAAGCTAAGAAGGGTAAACTATAATAGGGAGTGTACAGCATAACATTCCATAAGGAACTGATGTAATCCCTAGTGAAATTATATTACAAACTGTATGATGTGTGGAATGGTATCTTTTTTCTGTAAGGATTTATGTGCAATGAGGTCTATTTCCTTTGACCTAGTTTGTGAATGTCACAAAGTGCTTTACTACAGAGGACTGGCCTTCACTTGCAAATAATTTGCAAAACTTGTCTTAAACTGCATTTAACTTACCTTCAGCTAAGCCATTCTGATTTAAACTTAATTTTGTTTATGATATTTGCCGACAACAATAAACACCGAAGTGAACCCAGAGGTGCTCAATTTCCCTAGCAATTTAACGTGCCTATAATTTAACCGGGAAATTGGTTATGTAAGCAGGATACAAGACTGTTAGAATATATTTGTTTCATGGTTCAAGTGTTTGCCACAGGCACCTGTATTGAACATGCCCCCGCCTACTGAGATTGAATAATGGTGTCGATTGGACAGCCTAAAATCTTCCGCCCCCTTTTATACAAGTGACTAGAACATGTACTGTATCATGTGTGGGCTATTTGTATCGAGACATCAGTAAACGTGGATTTGATAGTATTGACCATTGAAGTAAAGTAAGATTCCCACACGTGGGGGCTAGGTCACAATAACTCGTTTCCTTGTTTTATTTTAACATCCTTATTCTCACTGTAGCACACATTATCTTTAATAATGTATCAGAGCTAGCTGTTTGGTCTCCTTTCAGAAATGTCTAATGATTGCTTACTTCTTTTAACTCTTCCACAGTAACTATTCTTCTACCAGGATAGTTGTTAGGCATATCCGGATGTTAATTCGGGAAATGGTAACACAAAAACGTGTGATCAAACGCAACCAAAAGTGTGACCCACTTTATGCAAATTATAGTCCTATACTTTATGACACGTGTTTTTTTTTTTTTTTTTTTTTTTAAGTGTACAAGAAAGAAGCTTCTGACAGAAATTCAAACCACCACTGAGTGTAGGTTTGTAATCACTAATTAGCGGGTATAGGTCAAACTTTTGATTTGATCCCAGACCGAATGTATGTAGCCAACTTTCATCAAAGCACAAATAGAAGCAGTACACGTATAAATGCAGTTATCTTCCATTATATATATGTATGCCTTCACACTAAGGTATACATTGATTGTACTCACTTAAAGTCTCTGGTTATCTATATGAAGTTCACACAGTATAAACCATATGATAAATACCGCAGTAACAGGAAACGTCCACTTTTGACTCCCACTTATCATTTGCCAGTTTCTTCAAAACCTTACATCAGCCCCCACCTATAATATGTCAGCTGCTTGTGTTGTGCAAGCCTGAAAATATTGTATTTAAAATGCACAGATCGAATGTAGACTGTAATATAAATGTTAAAGAGAGAAAAGTCTTGTACTATTGATTCACAGTAGCCTACCTGCTGTAAAAGTGTTGCAATTATGATGGATCAAATTTAATTTAATTACCAAGTTTTCTGGTTTGTCTTTCAATGTTGTTTATATTTTTGTTTAAGTTTTATTTGTTTGAAACGTATATGAAGAAATAAAGGTACTTGAACTGCTTCTGTTAAGGTATGCAATTGAAAATTTTGAATTATTTGATTACATTGTGCTACACAATAGAATGCAACCCATTTATGATTCTAAAATCCAACAATGTAAAAAACTGTATTCCCAGATTTATATAAACTTCTAGCAATTCATTACTTTTACCTCCATTCTAAATATGAATGGAGCAGGAATTGCAGCTGCATACGAAATAAAGACAATACAGAATATAGCATTAACATCCCTAGATAGTGCAACATTGATTACTGTTTTATTATATCAGGTACTAGGTCTGTATCAAACTGTTGAATGACACAGAGGTCAGAATCCACTGCTTTACCTGAAACTGTATTTACAAACATACAGCTAGGGTAAGCACAAAATAGCAGATGTAGCATACAACAAATGTATTACCATCAATAGGTACACAATGAGTTAAACGTTTAACTAACTATAGTTTAACTCCCCCCCCCCCCCCCCCTCCTTTGCACACCAGAATGGTTTGCTTGCACTGGAATCATTGGTTTATAATTGAGCAAAGATCTTATCCTTTAATGCTTACACAATGTTTTCTGGTGTATTTAGTGAAACACATCTCCAGTCCTGTAAAATAATTTCAGGGGGATCTTTATGAAAAGGAAAATATTATTTTGCTTCAAATAAGCAACCAATTTCCAGTAATAGCTTATTTGGAATCTAAATTAAAAAATAGTGCCACCTATGGAACAATAATTGAGCAACCCTGGTCCAGAACAAAATCAAAACCTTGGCCTATGTGTGAATCATAAATTACAGACATCTACAAGTCATAGTTTAATTTATTGTCAGAAGCCTCTTGTGCTTATGAATAAAAATGCAACGGACGGAGTACAAGTTTGCATCTTGCATTTTGCAGGTAGGTCAGAGTATGATTTGGCTCCAGGCCCTGGTCTAAACGTTTGAGAATTATAAGATCCATCTGCTGATGTGATAAAACACAAGCTAGCCCACGAGTGGAATAGTCTAAACTCGATAAAAAAAATATAAATAAATGTTAGGGGGGGAGCATCCTCATACACATATGTACAAAGTTATACACTTAATTAACTTTTTAATTTGTAGATTTCACTCCCGTAGGATCTGATGACATGATAAATTCCTTAAAACCACAGCAATATAAATATTATTATTTAAAATTTGTCAGAGGTCTTTATCCAAAGCGACTATTATATGCATTGCATGTATTATCGGAAGACAGGTTCAACATTTTAAGCATTTATTCTTCTTTATAATAATAATAATAATAATAATAATAATAATAATAATAATAATAATAATAATAATTGGAATACTTCTTGGTTATGTGCTTATTGTATATTAATAGATTTTTAGTTTTTTAAACTACCATTAAGGAACGTTTTTTCTGGATAAAAAACAGGTTTATAAATTTGTAATGCACACATAAGAAAGATAATATCCTATAGTTTAAAGTAAAATAGATTTTGACGATTTTTGTTTTTTTTAATGGCATCCTCTCAAAACATTTATTGTTAAACCTCTTTAAGCATTTATATTTATAGTTCGTAACAACTGATGGCAAATAGTTCTGGTAACTTTTGACAGTTAAGGTCCATTATATTTGCAATATAAATGTAAACAGTTCTCGCAATCTCTACGAAGCGACTAATTGTTTTCTCCTTGATTGATTTCACAGCCCAACTGTACCTGTTTTCCAAACCAATACGCGGACATCTTTATACAGAGCCTGAAGAATTTTCGAATTTTCACAAAATGCAGATGTTCTAATACGTCAACGAATGTTCAAGAATTAAAATCAAAATTCCTCAACATTTAATGGACCATCTGCCACACGAGTCGTAAATGCTAATAGTCTTTTGTGAAACTCTGAAGTAAATAAAATAGGAGGTATCTGATTACTAACATGAAACACGAAAGGTATATAATATGAATCCATACATTGAAAAACACAAACTCATTTACGAACTAATTCAATAATTCCAGTAACAGAAACAGTGAGTGTGACCGATTATACAAAGGCTACAACTATTTTCATTTGAACGTAGCCTGGTTTTCTGCTCAAAAACATTTATTCTGCAAGCGATAGAAAATAATGAGAATAAAAAGTAATAGACTAAAACGGAAGGTTTATTGAAGTTTATAACAATAAGACTAGCCATTCTAATAGCAACAAGAACATGTCTTGGATTTGTACTTTGCGAAACCCATCCAGATTACATTTTACATTAATACCAGATTAAAGTAATAACAATACAGATGTAATCGGGATTACACCATATACAACATACACATTTGTCCTACACAATTAAAATAGAAAACGAGCTGTAAATACGGAAAAAATAGACACTGTAATAACATGGGCATTAAGCGCAGATTATAATGTTATTTTAAAACATGTATGCGGAAACATTAAAGGGATATATTAATTTCATTAGCTGATTTATATATAGGCTAATAAAATGCACGTCAAAAATACATATCTTTTTTATTTTGACTGGATGTTAACAACAACAACAATACTAATAATAACGACAGCTATAAAAGGGGAAAAAATGCTGAAAGTATTTTTTCCCTTTTATAGCTGTCGTTATTATTATTGTTGTTGTTGTTGTTGTCCGAAACTCAAAACCATATATAGCCTATATATATATATGTATGTATGTGTGTGTGTGTGTGAATACATATGCATTTAAAAGCATAACATGTTCACGATTGGCAATAATGTAATACAGAAGCGGAGTCTTGCTGGTATTGATTGCACGTCTCTATTCAATCTGAGTGCGTCGCTGACTAGACGCCACACAAGGGGGCGCTGCAGACCTGCTTCGGATCTGTACGGGGCTGCTCTGCGGACCTGCAAAAACTCCAGTCACATTAACAAGGTCTTATTCTGCTCTTCACAGGTAGGACGGATTTGTATTGAAGAGAAGCATCTTCCAAGTCAAACCTGTTAAAACATTTGAAAGGTATGTGTCTTTAATTTCTTCATTTATTTTGCCAATAAAACAAACGAAGGATCAGGCTACCAAAACGGTTACCGCTTGGCTGATTCACATATAATCAGCTATAATCCTTAGAAGCTGTTTTCTGTTTACTCTATGCACTGCCCTTCGTTTAAAATACTTTCCTTTCACTCTCTATATGAAGTAAATCCTATGTATCCCTTCACGTTTTGCCGTATTCAGTTATGATAGTCTCAAAATTGAACAGCCATTGTGGGTCAAAATGTAATAAATTCTCTATATACACGAATAACAGTCTAACCTGCATAGTATTTTAGAACTTTTTTCCTTCAAATGTCGTTAATGCTATATTTTTACTAACGAGGAAAATTATTTTCAGGTTGTTTGTGTTTCAAATATAATATTAATAACTTCGATTTAATTACATATTAGAAAACAGACATTTCAGAAAATCATAAAACACGAATGACGGACGAATAAATAAATCTAATATTTTCGTAAAATACTAAATATTGAAATGCCAGACAGTTTGCCAGATATTTATTTGAACAAAAATTGGAGACATATCAATGCCGAATAATCCTGCATTACACTGCAGGTGTCTTTCAGTTTCATTCACCCGATTCAGATGTATACTTGTTTATTTTTCTGAATGAAATTTAACACATCAATATGATTAAAAAGACTAATACGTTTATTTATTTTTCTTTAAATTAAAATATTAGCCTAATGAATATAAATAACGGACTTATTAATATGAATACGTTCAATGGAAAACAATCAAAAACGAAGTAAAAAAAACTTAAGAACATTTTGCCGAGTACGACTAACTACGATTATTATTATTATTATTATTATTATTATTATTATTATTATTATTAGTAGTAGTAGTAGTAGTAATAGTATATCGATATTACTTCTACTACTATTACTACTAATACAAAATTAAATTTTGCACGTTTTACGAAACATTTGACCCATTCAATTGATGTTTACATTATTTTATTACATAAGAGTTCTATAGGCACCTGTATGCGAAGTACTTTAAGACTATTAAAGGTAATTTGAATATCTCTGACATATGTATTTTTTCTTTTGAAAACTTGATCTCTTTATTAATATCCTTTCCAATAATATACTTTAAATATACACATAAACATTGTATAGGCTATATGGACACGCAAACACACAAACGCACACAGAAACACACACATACATACATACATACATACATACATATTATTTTAATTAGATGCATATATTAAGTGATATTTTACATGAATGTATAGTTACAGGTGCCTAACTAGGTAGAAGAACATACAAAATCACGTATAATATCATTGTAGCCTATTATTCTTGTTATAAAACACGGATCTCAAAGTTGAATATGTTCTTTTTCGCCCACAAGCGCACTAGTAGAATGAATAAAATGCGGGTAAAGTTTGTGTAAAACACACTGCCACATGCTAAATACAATAGAAACACATTTGTAACGGTAAATAATATACTAAATAACTATATACATAATTAAGCAAGATATTTTGTTGCTATTTTATTGTCCTACAGCTGCAGGAATTGTGTGTACACATATGTAGTTTGCTGAAGTATAAAGGGCGAGTATTTTATTATTATCACTAAAATAGACTAATAGCCTACATTTCAGTATAGTGGTGATCACATTGTGTACTCAACTACCACGGGTTTTCAGCTGCCATTTTATTACCTCGGTTTAAGTTGTTAGATCGCACACATCCCGAACATGTTTTCAGTTTCTTACTGAGCACGATACGAATCTTTCAAAAGAAGGAAAAAAATCAGGTTTTTGGGTCGTATTGGCCTGTGCTGTGAGGCTGCGCACGGTCCTCTGGAGTCGCAGTTGCTATCCAAACACAAATAAACAGAGCGGAGCAGCGCTGTCAATCACATAGGGGCGGGGGCGGGGCGGGGGCGGGGCCTGCGCCGCAGTCGCTCCGCTGTGAAAAGTGCAGGAGCCGACACTGCACCGCACTCACACTCCGGCAAACCCGCACAGCAGGGCTGCGACCGGCGCTCCGGCCACCGCCAACACAGGACTCCTGTACACAACTTGTGATCTTCTATACTTGCTCTAATCTCCAACCATGAATTGTACATGGAAGACCCTTGAAGACTTTTGCTGACGTCTTATTTGGAGTTCGTCGCTTTACACAACTCCTAGACACTGTGGATTAATGAAGGACGGCAGAACTCACTGCTGGCGACCTTTGGCATCCTTTTATTGTGGGGTAAGATCCTCTACAGCGCGTTTAGTGACTTAAAATAAGACATACCCTGAATAGATACTAGTGTATTGCACGAATAATACACGACTTATACTTAATTATTACTATGATCAGAACCAAACGTATTCCTAAATTGCAAATCTCCAACTATTCCATGTATTTCAAAAAGGAAGAAAAATAGTGTATGCAAGCTTATATAAAATGATCCTTGACCACAGTAACAGACCCTGCAAAGTAAGAAACATGTAAAATAATAATTTAAATATGTGTTCATTCTAGTTTAAAAAAAAAAAAAACCTGAGGGTAAAAATATATCCCGAGATTCGACAGATGTAAATTCATTTACAATAAATCTAAGTGGAACAAATTGAAAAGATTTCACATTAGATACATGAGATCAAATGTTGCTCTGAAGTCGTGCCAAATTGTTTACAAATAGCGATCCAGCCACCGAGCATTAAAAGACTGTCAATCACTGGCAAAAAGGGGATGTTAATACCACTCTTGGGAAGCTTACAATACAACTCTCTCAACTAAGTGTTGAGTAATAGGCAAAGAACTAGCGGCTAAACACGGGGAAAATGTGCTTGAAAAACAAGGACAATTAATTAATAAGCACAACATTCGTAATTATAGCTTTCAAAAACACGTGGGAGTAAATATTGTATTTCCTAAATGACCTAATTTCTTGGGTTGTGGCGTGGGTGTAGTCTATTACTTTCTATACAGAAATTACAAGTATTTGATATTCTCGTACTAGCCACATGCGTGGATACTATATTTTAAATATAAGCATCTCCATTATGCATGTAGGCTACAAAGTGAACTACAAAGAAAAGCATATAATAATGATTCCAATAATGGACAATTCAATGGAAGGCCACGTTTATCTTGATACATGTAAACTTCGCAGATTACACAATTATTATCATTATGATTGTTGGCAGCAGTAGTGGTAGTAAAATTCAGCAAAATTACAATTACAAATACAATTTCAAAACTTATTTATATCACGGTTCGAAAGAAACATCAGAGTGTAATAATATTACAGCTGAATAGACCCTTATAGAAAACCCTTTCTACATATATACATGCAAACATACATATAATTATCATTTTTAGACTATTGCTGTTCTGTCCAGTAAACCATGGTAAATGTAAAGAGACACAAAATTGGTTGGTGGGAATGCTTATTCAATTTTTCAGTTGCAGTACCACGCCGATGATCCGGCTGAAACCCAATGCTAGTCACACCGTTCTCATTAACTCACTTAAACGGTGTTGTGTCAGGAAAATCCCTGATACAACTGGCACTGAGAATATGAACAGAACCTGCAGGAACCTTCCTCTCCATCTTCGCAATGTAAATTCAAGGTCCTCATCTAAAAGTCTTTTAGATATGCTTCCCATTTTAAGATATTGGTTTATGAATTTATGCAACCACAATTGAGACCGCGGATGTTGTGGTTCAAAATATAGTGTATTAACAATGTATTTTGCAATACTGATACTTAAATCAGGTTAATTTTTTCACTACTGAATTGATTCATTTAATGTATAACAGAATACAGAACTGTGCATTTATTTAGAGGTTAATTAGGTCATTTCGTGTAAAACATACAAAATATTAGTTGAATAATTTAAATATGAAAAAAGGTGCAGGAAAATGTGTGACAGGCCTACTTTTAAATCAATATTATATATGCAAAGATATAAAACATTGTTCGAAATATATTTAATTATCGTTTGTTTGTGTAGCTCCTTTTTTACGTTCTCTCTCTTTATATTATCATAATCTGTATTTGCCCATACAAAAGTGGACACATGGTGGAAACATGTTGAACTGTTTTTGCGTGGAATATACAGTTAAAGGTATATATATATATATATTTCTTTACAAGTAGAAAGGCGATCTGACTATTTTAGCTATAGGCTGACATCTGGAATGGATCCCACATTGCAGACTTAATTTGTTTAGAGTCGGTGGCGTTGGAAAGGTGTCGCTTTTCTCTCCTTCAATTATCTTGACGAATGGGTTGTTGGTGCAATAAGAAAAATAAGCACCTATCTTAAGAATAAACCTTCCTGCACGGACGGTCGCTCAATCTGGCTCCAAGCAGTGTCTCACTAATTAATTATACCTGCAGTTTTACAACACCCTCCCCTGGCCACAGATTTAATCAGAAGGTGAGGGCACTTCAAAAGACTGTCGAAAAGCACAGGAATAACCATCTGTAGGTGAGCTTTTTCAGTGGGGTAAAATATGAAATGACCCATCTCCGGGGCAATCAGAAAATAATTGAAAGCTCTTCGTGTCTGTCGTTTCTAAAACCGATTAAGACATGGGTTTATTTTGTTGGCATCAGTGGCTAAAGACACCAAATTCAATTTAGAGTATTATTTTGGGAGGAATCTACAGAACATCTCGCCATTGCATAAGCAGTTTGTGCAATTTACCAACATATTCCAATCTACAACTTTTTTTTTAATAAACAAGCAAACAAAAAAAGCTGGATAGTATTAAGAGAAATGTAATTGATGAGAAACCTTTATCATGGAGGCGTTAAGAGGAAGTATTCTCCATGAAGCCTTTTAATCCACATGACACTGTTTTTCTTCTAAACATAATTCTGCCTGTCACCAAGTTAGTAGCAGCTGAATTATAAAATGCATTCTCGTTGTTGTTTGGGATTTATTCTTTTTATAACTGTACTAAACGGTTCTATTTAACGGTGCGTTTTTATATACCCTTTCAATTGTATGACGCATTGATTACATTAAATATTAAGAATCAGCATTAAATATGATGAATATGACCAATATATATTTTGTTATTTAAAATAAATAAATAATTGTATGTGTTTCTTTTCAGACAATTTAAGGAGTTTAACGAGGCCTTCTTCCACAAACCATCCACCGGGGAACATGGGAAGCAAAGCGCTGCCCGCACCTATTCCTCTGCACCCTTCCCTCCAGCTGACCAACTACTCCTTCCTCCAGGCTGTCAATACCTTCCCAGCGGCTGTCGATCATCTGCAAGGCTTGTACGGACTCAGCGCGGTGCAGACAATGCACATGAACCACTGGACACTGGGCTACCCTAATGTACAAGGGCTGAGGTCTACCATCACAGAGATGGCTGCAGCCCAGGGCTTGGTGGACGCTAGGTTTTCTTTTCCAGGTTTACCGTTCGCTGCCCATCTTTTCCATCCGAAGCAAGGTGCGATTGCGCACGTTATCCCAGCTCTTCACAAGGACAGGCCGAGGTTTGACTTCGCCAACCTGGCCATCGCTGCCACCCAGGAGGACCCGCCGAAATCAGCAGACCTTTCCAAGTTGACTACGGGCCTCGGGAGCCCCATTTCAGAGCTGAACAAGTTGTCCCCAGACAGGAAACCCACCAGAGGACGACTCCCCTCGAAGACTAAAAAGGAATTTATTTGCAAGTTTTGTGGCAGGCATTTCACCAAGTCATACAACCTTCTCATCCACGAAAGAACCCACACCGACGAGCGGCCCTACACGTGTGATATTTGCCACAAGGCGTTTAGAAGACAAGATCATCTTAGGGACCACAGGTACGGAGCAGTGTTTTGGTAGCTTTGTTCATTAGTAGGATACAAGAGTGTGTGTTTGTCTGGGTTATTCGCTGTTGTGTTATAAGTCTATTTATATTTGGGATATTTTAGGGTATATATAGAGGCAAATGCATAGTATTCTTCACAAATAAAATTGCATACATTATACAATACATATGAAATTGACATTAAGGAATAATTACAACAACAATAATAATATTAATAATAATTCATGAATATCAGGTAATGTCTTGAAGATTTGCTTTGACCAAAAAAAAAGGGGCTTCTGAACTTTGCAAACAAACTGCCTGTAATGACATCTGTACTCTGTGAGGGCGCTAAAGCATCGCCATTAAATCAGCACATGAAAACACAGAATGACCCTCTGTAAAACAAATGAATTCTCAAAAATGTAATTATAATTCATTAGACATTAATCATTATTATTATTATTATTATGATTATGACGATTATTATTAAGACATTAACTAAATCAAATCCGTCTATTGATTTTCAGATACATCCATTCCAAAGAGAAACCGTTCAAATGCCAGGAATGTGGAAAGGGATTTTGTCAATCACGAACTTTAGCTGTGCACAAAACATTACATATGCAGGTAAGTTTATATATTTTCATTTCTATTCTAAGTAACGGTTTACGTATATATATCATATCATATCATATCTATCTATCTATCTATCTATCTATCTATCTATATATATATATATATATATATATATATATGCCTATATTACACTATACTTTTAAAATTGATCTATAACAGCAGTAACAGTAATGGTGTATTCATATTTTATGTATAATTATTGCCTATTTTTAATGTTTTGTATGTTTTAATTGTTTGGCATACATTATCAGCACCATTACTGGTAATAAAAGTATATATAAATATATTACAATTGTAAGCGGAAAATGTATTGCAATATAATTTTAAATAGTGTAGAGCATTTAACCCACAACAATACAAAGCGAAACAAAAGTTAAACGTGTTATTAATATATATATATATATATATATACGAGGAGAAAAGAACTGCATGTATATTATTATTATTATTATTATTATTATTATTAATAATGTTGTAATGTTCAGTGTCATATTTGATAGAACATTTAAAGCGATAACGATATGCTGCTGTTAAAATACGAGTAAATAGACAAACATACAACAGCAAACGTTTGTAAAGGATTAATCCTTTGCTTGCTTCAAATCTAAACAGGAATCACCTCACAAATGCCCCACATGCGGAAGAACCTTTAATCAAAGAAGTAACCTGAAAACTCACCTTCTCACCCATACAGACATCAAGCCCTACAGCTGTGACCAGTGTGGAAAGGTGTTTCGGCGCAACTGTGACCTGCGACGGCACAGCTTGACACACACTCCACCACAGGACTACTAACAGCTAGCCGTGGAGGCAATTCTGCTTATAAACCAAACAAAGCAAAAAGCAAGAAAGCAGGACAAAATAAAACAACAAAACCACAGACTTTACCGATATGCCAACGGACTATAATAAGGATAATCAATATCCCCTAATGGATTGGTTGACTCGGAATTCCACCGTGGAACAGAATTGTCTTCCTCACTCGTGTAAATACCGTGTAAATAATGTTTTTGTACTGTCCCTTTTTATAACAAAAATGTAAAATGTAATTTGGAAATATGTTAAAATGTATTTTAGAAATAAAGCAAATTTACTATTCGCATTTTATGGTCATTGTTTTTGTCCTTGTGGTTGAACGGGACGCAACTGGTAAAGACTCCGATATGATTTATTTTACACAAACTGGGGGATTAAAATGAAACACCCCTTGTGCGAAGAATCACAAATAGAAATCGTATACAATGACACTGACAAGCACAGTTTTTAATGTGTAAGTTAAAATCATATCATACAGCCAAATAAATTATTCACGTAACATTTTTGTACTCCTGTGTTCCATTACCATTTTTCTATTCCTGCAATGCAACGTGGTCTGGTAGCACCCTGTTGTTTTAAGTAGCTATTTATTGGTTGAAAATTGCTATAATGGTTCACCGAGGCTTCTGTGGTTATTGAAATGTTTCGGTAGTGTTAAATTCTTAGTGATAGCAGTATGACTGATGATACTGTTAACATTTATTTTCTATTTACTTTGGTTGACATGTCCAAAAGCTGTTAAACAGTTATTGTTCTCATTTTTTTTTACGAGTAGCTCGTTAGTTGTTGCACGTAGATTTGTTTTGTCTCCCCCCACCCCCAACTATCATAGATAGTCGCGGGTGCCAGAGAGAAAAGGTATGAGGATATTCATGTCGCTATTTCCCTGTATTCCAGCACACATACTTCTGAACTTTGATATTGGAAGTAGATATTAGATTAACTAGATGCATAAAGCAATAATAACCATGTAAGTTAAAGTAACAAATAATTTAAATTGTATTTAAAGCCAATACATTCAAACAGGCTCGTTTGTATGCCTGTGCATTGTATGCTATGGGGACACCACTTCCTTTCAAATAGGTATATTTTACTATTTCAAGTTGAACATTTTGAGGCTGTGCAGCTAAGCCAATTTTTAACTGATAGCTATTATCCTGCAATGCTAGAAAATGGTTCTAAAATACATATACGGGCTATATATAAATTTAATTTTATTTTGTTGATTTGCATGCCAAAGCACACGAGAAGGAAGTGTTTTCATATAGCCGATGACACTTATTTGGGCTACAGAAAAGGCATGTTTTCCGGTAACCTTTACATCAACGCGTTCATTCGACCCGATAATTGGTGAATAATTATCTATCTATTGCTAGCTACCATAAATGGAAATGTTGTTACATTGTCATCTGAGGAAAAAATAACAAGACGTTTAATTATAGCATTGAATTCGATACATTAGAAGGGAGTAGAAACTTAGTTGAAATGTCACAAATTAGCCTACATTATTTATACGAAATGAAATGAATACCACGTTAAAATGTATCAATGTTGACTGTAAGGGTAAATAAACATGCTATAAGATTAATAAATAGATTGGGATGGTATATGGTGATAAAATATGAATGTATGATTGTAGTTATTTTATTATTAACAACCAAAACATGTATATCGATAAATGGTTGACATGCATACATTATACGTATAATTATAATAATAATAATAATAATAATAATAATGTATCATAATAATGAAGAGATAAACATGTTTTGAATAGCCAGTATACACAATAAGAATTGAATCGAATGAGAATTACGATTACTATTTCCTTGCAGTTTTTCGTGAAGAAAGACGTTCGCGATTCAAACACTCAGGCTTCTGTGATGTTTATTGTTTTGTATTACTTGCTATTCAACTTGTAGTATTTTTGTTTAATTCAGACTCACCTCCATTGTGTAATTAGTTTATATTATCTATGGTAATATAACTACTAGTACTGCTACTACTGTTAAAAGTAAATGTAATACAGAAATAAAGTAAATCATGAGTACATTATTATTAATAATATTTGTATTGTTATTATTTATATATTTTCTTTTACAATACACACAAACTGAATTGTGTTAAAACTGGTGATGTCCACGTTTGAACACAAATTGAGTTATTTCTTTTTTGTTTATGTGTGTGTAAAACACAATTTTCATTAATGATATTGGCATATACACACACAAGTATCCTCTCACCATTTCGAAACATCTACTGTTTCATAAGAAAGGCGGTTTGTTGTCAGCTTGTCACTCTTCTTCTTCTTCTTCTTCTTCTTCTTCTTCTTCTTCTTCTTCTTCTTCTTCTTCTTCTTCTTCATCTTCTTCTTCTTCTCATTAATGTCAACGTTTGAGAGGCATAACTCGTCGGGACTCTGCTGTGCAAAAGTACTTGTACTTCGCAAACATCTGACAGAGAAATTCTGATCTTAATTAAAACCTATCAATATTCGAGACTGAAGCAGTTATCAAATTTGTTCAAATGCGTTTCTTGTGGTGTCATAATATATGCGCTAACTAAATAAATAAAAAAGTCAAACCGGCTAGTAAGTGATGAAACAAAACACATAAACTACTATTTAATATTATTAATTTATATTATTCATGTTATAATTGTATAATGTATGCATGTATTTACAGATTGGTTTGGATACCAGCCTCAGAATCCAAACATCTAAACAGTTAATATATACAATACAATGTACAGTTGTACAATGTGAAGTTCACTAGGCCGAAAATACACTCCCATAACCATCCCCATACTCGCTCCACGAAATAGCCTTGGGTCATGGGTCTTTTGCCTTGAAAGAGACATTTTGAGGTCAACACTGTCGTTTTCAAAGGAGGGGTCCCTCCCTGCTGTTTTTCTTGTGATAAAGTGGACACACATAATAAACTCTCTTGATTTGTTTATGGATTTAAATAAAGCGTTATAAAAATTTTGCAGATGCCTGTCAAACAGTCCTGGAAAAAGTAGCAATATTTTTGAATGTACAGACATATATATATATATATATATATATAACAGCAGGAAAGGTTACCGGTATGTACTTATATGCAACGAATATGTAAAAAAGCAACACAGCACAATGGTCAGGTATCATCAATCTATGCAAAACTGCAGACGTGCAGCATAGTGCTGCACCTGTAAATACCTTCAAAATAACACAATGCGGCATTAATAACAATAATGGAATTTAAAGATTCCAGCTGACGTCAACTTTCCATCTGTTTAACTACGATAACAACAACAACAAAAACAACAATATAATAATAATAATAATAATAATAATAATAATAGGCCTTAATAATACAATTGAATAATAATTTAAATTAACATGCATCGGCTTTATCCTCAGCACACTCAATGTAATTGTAATTGTGTCTGGAAATGATTAAATTCTATTAAATACATTTTCAATTAAATCAAATTAATTATGTTATAAATACATTTACAAATTCTAATGAAATGCGGGGATAATTCTTGTATAATTCAATTCAGATGAGTTAAAGAGTCACTTAGAACGAAGTGTAGAATTCATAGTGAAAAATAACAATTAGCAGTAGCATATTTAAAACAAGTAGTTCTCCCATAAATCCTAATTGCAGATATTATTATTATTATTATTATTATTATTATTATTAATAGTAGTAGTAGTAGTAGTAGTAGGAGGAGGAGGAGGAGGAGGAGGAGGAGGAGGAGTTGGAAGTAACGGAGGAATATTTACTGTTATTTACTAGGTTATACTAATATTGCTGATAAAAATATTCGTGATACACGCTATATATAACAAATTATGAATGGTATAACGAAACAAATATAACAAGTCAAAATAATCAACAAGAATCTATAACAAGCCCCAACTTAGATCTTAATAACGAAAAAGCAATCCCACGCCGAACATATTTTTATTTGGTATGGAGAATAGCCTGAATATGATAACTTTCGTTCTTTCATTATTTATTTTTTATTGATACATACATAAAAATAAATAAATACTAAATCCAAAACTATAGTTTAATGACAGTTCTCATTTTAATGCAATCTCATTACAAAGTACATATTGGCATTTGAGTCAGATATGCCTTACTGCATCGCAGATGTTCAAAGACAAAAACAATACAAACTTCACATATGCCTTAAGTAAGTAATCAGTTGAAATTAAAATACACAAACATTAACCAACAAACATTAGCTGAGAATAAAGATCGATATAGCGAATAATCAAATTACAAAATATTATTTAAATAATAATAATAATAATAATAATAATATTGACAATAATAAAGATTTAGTGTGAGTTAACTTCAAGTAACCAAGTTCCATATCCCTGCTATAGTCTATAGAACGTATTGATTTATCACACATAAACCGGCTGTTGTCAGAATCATCATTATGACAATTTTATTGACATTATAGTATTATAAATACAAGAATGCATGCATGCATTAAAAATGTGCCTGAAGAGGCTATATATACTGAGAAATAACATATTTTGAAGGTATTTTCCCAATATGAATATGACCTCTACAAAAAACACGTTTGGAAATTGAATTAAATTCCGTATTTAATTAAAATCTAATAATATTTGTTTTTATAATTGGGATAGTAGACCTAATAGAACATATAACAACCAGGCACACTGTAAAATAAAAATTCCAGAATTAAAAATATCACTTGTTACAATTATGAGTTCAAGTAGGTTGCCAAACTGTTGGAGGAGTCCTTCCACACCCTTCCTGGGAACCCTTAATAATAATTTATCGAATATTAATATAAATGTTAATATTAATGATAACTACACATTCCGAATAATAATAAATCATAAGTAAATACAGTGAACACATTTTATTCATGAGAAGAAAATGTTGATCCTGGGGTGGCGTTGCTCTTCTTCCTGGGGACCTGTTTGGGAAGCAACGTCATACACTAAGGATATTCAATCTAGAATCCAGTCCCCTTTCATTACATTGATTGTAAAGGGTACATGCGAATCATCGGATATTTCGTTCAGTAAGAAAGAGACGCTGCATCTTCTCTATTGAGTTAACAGCACCAGATTTAGGTGCATTCGATTTTCCTGCCATGTTGTTGTTTTATTATTATTTTTGTTTATTGTAACAACAACAACAACAACAACAACAATAATAATACATAGTCGATTTTTCCAGACGTATAGGCTATATGAATGCTTAAAGCCTGGGATTTGAATGCTGGAGTTTTATTAATTTTATTTTACCAAGCTATACTGAGTTAATATAAAATACTACATAAATTATTTTCAACAGGCCGCTATTTTAAAACAATAATACTAAAATCAATTTGCTTTTCAAGTAGCACGATTCTGTTTACCGATAACAAAATATTGTTTTATTTTTTGACCATTTTGTAAAAGCAAATAATAGCTTAATAGCATCTGGTAACTTAAGTATCTTCCCTTGTATAATTTATGGAAAATAACGAATCTGGTAAGAACCATACACATAGGCCTGTAGACTGAATCAAATGAATGACACTAATAATAAAAATATTAACATAATCCAATCTAAAAGGTTATTAATAAAAATACTTCCTATTTTAGAATATTTAACTCATTTCACCTCTTAAAAATACAGCAGATTCATTCAAGTGAACATAATCAGCACTTTTATTAAATATTTGACTGGATAGCAAATTCATTTGTGTAATTTTCCTTGATTTTCTCCTCGATATTAATGTATTTTCAAAAGCACATTACAGTGACCAACATAAGGATAATCTATTTTTAGGCAGTAATTATTATTTTAATGCTTTACTGGCCCCTGTGGTGATGCCAATATTTCAGACTTGACTAAAACAAACATAATCAATTATCCTTATTAGGCACCATTCCCCTACCCCCAAAACTAATCACACAAACAATTAACATTAAATGACTATGGAGTTATAGTTTAAAGCGAGCAGGCATTGTTTAGTAATCTGAACACTGAGCACGTGTGTGGTAACAATCAGTTGAAAACCTGAATGTACATGAACCCTTTCTTTCTTTTGTGATATTTAATCTGTCTGCAAATTAAAGCCATTTGTTTTAACCCCACCCCAAAGGGTTCACACATATAAAAGGGAACACAACCTTTCCGCTGGGGTTAGACTATAGTTTGAACTGCAGCTGAGACCCTGTCCATTTTATATTTTGGGGGAAATTCAAGGAAAAGGATTTTTAACATGCACAACTATCAAGCTGTCAAATTTCCTGCTTTTGACATGGGCACTTTTTATGCTTCTGACCTTTGCTGAACCAGTTTCCCTAGTTATACAAAGACTGTAACACTGGTCCTCAGGCATTTAACCATTCCTAAAGCCCATGCCTATCACTGGTCTCAAGATTGTGCGGATATATTGGTGACACATTGCACAGTAGGGCTGCATTCGGCTGGACTAAATGATGCTTGTTTGGGAAAAATCTGACAAGCAGTACTGCGTTCCATTAAAGATTAAAATACATTAAATCATTTATGTCTGTCCATTAAGTGAACAAGGAAAAGGGTATTTATTTGTAAATACCAAGAGTACACTGAAAACCTATGTGCTCCACATAGTCCATGCGCCTGGAGGTGTAATTTCTGTATTTATCTTGATCATATCAATAAACCTGCAGAAATGTGTAGGAAGTAAGTGAACCTGGGTGAAAGAGTCAAGATTTTCATAGGATAATTCAGTGAGGCTCAACACATTACATCAGTTGAGGTCAAGTGCTAGCAATGTGCATCAAATATTCAAACTGTTTTACAGCTAATACATTTTGGTTTATATGAAATAAAATATTTTTTAATAGTTACACAAAAAAACACCATCTTTAATAATTGCATGGACAGATATTCACATGAACACAGTGTTTTGAATCTGATTTGAATAGAAGTTATGTGTCTAAATGTTACATTATATAAATCCTTGCATGCCAAGGTATCGTACTGCACCCCTCCCCCCAACATAAAACATTCAGACTGTATGATGTGCAAAGTCTTGAATGCAGGAGATAGACATTATGATTATTGGCTGTGCATTTGATCTGGGTTGAGTAAAAGTAGGAAGCAGCAAGTCTGTATGTACTCACAGTAGATGAAATGGGAGCAGGCACATTGAGTATATTGGGCAGCAGAGACCTGTACTGAGAAAGTTTGCAGTGAGACAGGGTGGAGATCACTTGGGTTGAATTCGCCTTTATAACATGCAATAGTTCTGAAATTGCCATTGTTAAGGATTATTAAAAGGCATAGATTTTTGTGATGAAACTAGAGGACATTTATTTACATTTAGAACATATGTGATATATGTGTGTAAGAACAGGTACATCTATTACTAATATTTAAATTATATGCTATGATGTTATTCTTATTGCTCTGTAACAGGTCATATGCACACCTTTTATGTTTAAGACTTCACTGTTAAATTGTGATCAGGTACTCTATAAAGCTGGATAGGAAGGACTTGCAAAGTCAGACCTGCATTCTGGAGTTATATTTAAATTCACTTTCAATTCAAGTAGTGCTATTTGCTATCGTAAATGGGGGACACAATCCTTAGGGAGAAAACCAGGGCTTTAGTTGAATTCTCAGCTGTTTTATACTAATAATTGACTAATTAGGTTGTTTTCAACTCTTTCAAGTTTTTGAATTTTGTTTTGGTCTATTAAAATCAAACTTACAATCTAAAACTTCGAAGGAGCAGGAAACAATAACAATAAGTAAATAACTGCACTGAACTTAAAAGCATCAGTCACTGAAGTGCTGAGAACCAGAACTATGAAATCTGTCAGTAAAGTTCATTTCAGTATCAATAGCAATAGATTTTTTTTTTTCACAGTGTGAGCAATATTAACTGTGATGAAGAGAGATTTTTGCATACATTTTAGGGGAACTTTGTAATGATTTAAATAAATCATGATTTAAATAAATAAATGCTTACCAGACATTGCCTGGATAGCCCCCTTATTAAGATTCATTTAGTTTAAATCCCCATTTGGTTTAATTTGCAAAAAACGCTAAAGGATGACATTAAAAATCATGAGACGAAATCCCCCAAACATTTATACTGGCATGTGAAACTGATACTTAGCTCACCACTGAAACATATTACCTGAAGGACATTGGTAACATGCTGAAGTCCTCAGATTCATACCTAGACACCCAAAAAGTCAAATGCAGAGAGAAGCCCTGTGGGAAACGGAAAGAATCAGTCCATAGTTGAGTTTGGGATTTCTTAAAACCACTTTGCAGTGGCAGACCACACACTGGAACCTGGCAGTGCATCAGAAGCTTGTGTGTTGTCTGTGGAATCAGTGTTTTAAATTTGGTAATGGCTAGTGTGCATTTTGCCAACAACGTGCTGCTGGGGTTCAACTGAGGGCGGGAAAATGTTCTTAATATTATAATTATGATGGGGATTAATGGAGATCAGCAAGCAGGAGCCAGTGGCAAACCAGCCAGGAAAGAAACAGAGTGTGATATTTTCAGTACTGCGCACAAATCACAGGAAAATTTGGATGTGGCATATATTTTAATTGTAATTGGGGGAGAATTCAGATCCCGTTGTACTACAAATCTTTCACAGCCAACTTATATGTTACTATTTAGTCACCCACCTGTGGCACAGAAACTCAATCCAAAGGTTAATTCAACTTTCATATAAATTAAATTATTACCATACACTTGCTGGAATGCTTCATTTCAATGTTACATTGGATAATATTTTTAGTTTTGCATGTCATTTGCATATAACCCCAATAATAATTAATTTATAGCAGTTATAAAGAAACCTGGTTCTATACCTATTTGGTGCAGCATCCAATAAACGGATATGTAGTTTGGTAATTGCTAGCCATGGTTGGAGAAAACACCTGTACAAAAGAATGGACATACACTTAATTAATAATAATTAATTGAGCCTTCTTAACTGACCTGTAATTTGCGCTTGACGTCATTATGTTTGCACTGAGTCAAGAAAGGTTACAACTAAGAATTCAGGAATATCATTAATGTAGCATCAAAGCAGGTCTGAAAATCAATTTAAGCAAAACTCTTCTAAGGAGACTGAAGTAAATGGCATCCAGCTAAAAGAGGTTAACAATAACAAGAAGTTGGGTCAATTAATATAATCAATGGAAAAACAGATGTCCTGAATAAGAGAGCTAAACACTGGCTGGAGTACTTTGGGAAGATTAAGCATGATTCTTAAATGTAATCCCGTGTCTTAAAAAAAACCTTTGCCAATCCAGAGTGCCTATCTAAATGTATGAATGTTTCCCAGATGCAAAAATGATAAATAACAAATAGAAGCTTATAAAAAATGTGGCTTTAGTATAACAGTTATAGGCACAAAGACAAACTATAGGGCTTGAGTCCAAACAAGAGTATGTCATTGCAAGAATGTGGAAAGTAAAATGGCAATGGGTTGGACACATACTAGCATGAAAATACTGGACTAGATCAACACATACAGTGATTGAAAAGACAAATATTGGCTAGAGGAAATCCATGTTTTCAGGAGAGAAAGGGAATAGCATCTCTCTGCAGATAGTGGAAGAATCTTGTGGAAGCCTTCATCCAAGATGCTGAAAAAGATACAGCTATTGTGGCAGGCACAATATCTTCTGATCAGACTCCTGTTATGGTAGGAGTTTTAAGTTTTAAGCAAAATAAAACAGGCACACTGGCCTTAAAAAAACAAAAAAACTGTTAAAGGAAACCCCAAAAGCAACCACATGGAATTACACAGAAACAATGATTAAAGAGCAATTCCCTTATAAAAGTGTCCCCGAACTGTCTGATCAGTTGATTGACTGGCCAATAAGAACAAAATGTTCAACTTTATACACACATAAATAGACAGATTGCTAGATCCTACAAATATATATTAAGAAATACATATCTTGAGTTTGAAGAGAATGCTATTTCGTCCGGAATGAGGGAGAAGTTGGTCTCTGTGGTTTTTGCAGATTTACTGTTGTAGATTATTTCAATGGGATTTAAATCATGAATCTGAGCAGATAATTAAATGTCTTCAATGCCATTTTCCTTGAACCACTTTGTTACATGGCCAGATTTTTGACATGATGTACTTATCTTGTTAGTAAATTTATGGGCCCTTACTAAACAAAATTACATTTTATGGTAGCTGTATGCTGTTGTCCAAAATATCACAACATGTAGGATACTGGACTTGGTACCTTACACACACACACACACAAAAAAAAGTGTACATACCATATCACTTCATTATTTGGAGAAAAAAAAAGAACATATTAAGAATTTGGGTTTATATGATATAATCAACCTTTCACATCTTACTTTTAATAATATATAAAAAAAGGTAAAAACATTGTTCATTTCTTACCATGTACTGTATTGTTTAGCACTCAGATTTTTTACTGTATCAGTTTTAAAATACAAAATTATTTAAATGATCAGGCTCATAGAAATGCTCAAATATTTCGGCCTATAGCATAGTTATTTATCAGACAAACACAAACACGATGTTTAATTCTAAAAGACAAAGAACAGAACATATTAAAATAATGAGAAACATTTCCAAGTGTTTTTCTTCAAGTACCCTTCATCTATTCAAATATCAGTCTACTATAAACCGTACGCAACAAACACTATACTTAACTAAATTCTTAGTTACGTTCAAACTAAATGTTTTTTAAGGAGTGCACCAGGGCATAAACTTCGACATATCACTTGTTTATCAATTAATTAAAGTCATGAAAATGATAAAATCAATTAAGCAGAAAAATATGTAACAATATTGTCAATGCCTTGCAGGCTACACCAAACAGTTGGAACATTTTGTTTAGTTTTTATTGATCTCGTTTTAAATGTAGGTGTAGAACGGAAACCTTGCCTATAGCAAACGTTATAATATATCCTACATGTTTAACAAATCAACATACATCAACAAAAAACGGGACTGTATTCTGTAGTTTAAGCTGGATACATTGAAAGCTTTTCTTAATAACATAACAATCATGTAACATAGAAAATAACATCAATCCAAAAATTTTCACATTCACATTGGACAAAATTCATACAAACGTACAATCACAAACGCAAACTGCTATCTTTCACCAAACAGGTTGGCTTGCTTAACAGCACTGAGTCACAACTCCACGCTAGCGGAAGTGACCTCAGTTGAGAATGCCGGAAGTGGTGTTGTGCGGAAGCCTTTTACCGTCTTGACAGGATACTGCGAGTATTGTGCACTGTTGATGTTTTGGCTGGGTCGTAATGAATAAGGACGGAGGAGTGGAAACTTCTGGCAATTGTGCAAGTCAAGTAAGCGTAAATGCAGCGATTTAAAAATTGCGTCAAGTAGTTGTCAGTGCTTAAAGGTTTAGTGTTGGTATTTTTTTGCTAGGAAGTTTCTTCAGGAAGTGCATAGAGAGTACCGCGCAGTAAACGTTTTTCAGCGTGGTGTATAAATACACTGACTAACACAGTTTGGTTTGTCTTGCATTTTTCTTCGTGAATAGCTATACAATTTATTACTGCACTTTGAATTTTCCTTTAATTTTATGTCAAACAGACGACTGTTCTCGAAATGAACTATCTGACTGTGATCATTTTTATTTTTGTGGTTGGTTAGAACATAAATGGTTATTAAGTCACATTCGTTTAGCGTACTATTACTAAATAAATCATTTACTTATATTTTACACTATTTATTACTAATTGCTGATGTAAATGTGAAAATGTGTTTACATTCAGATTAAATGTTAAAGCACTGGCCTTATACTAACTTTACATAAAGTGTTGAACAATACTTTAGTTTTAAATACTGTACAGCGTTCAGATTGTCTTTCCACTTTCCACTACACACTTCTTTTGTTATTCTAGTGATAATACAGATAATTGATTAAATTTCCAACAAGAGAAATACACTTATGTCTATATGAGAATTACATTGAATTAGTTAAATTGTCATTCTGACAGCTATCATTAAGAAGGTTATACACTATTTCAAAACTAATGCCAATTTGGCTTTCCATGCACGTTCATACAAGCAAAAAACAAACTAACAAAAAGATAACTCCTATTTTATTAATATTATTTATTATACATTGAAGATTCTCACATGACTTTTAAAGTACACATTTATGAAATCAAAGTTTGTATATATCCTTTAATGGGAAAACGTAATACCTTGTAACTGTTTTTTCTTGATGTTGACATTAGATGCCTGTGAGCAATTACACTCTTCCAGGGTGAACTTTCCACCATAAACACAATATAGACAAATCTGATGCTATCACTTGCATTAAGATGTAGGCCCCTTTTATTTAGTATTTATTTTTAAATTAGGATTTATTGTGCTTTTTACTTAAAATCAAAAGTACACTGGCTAAGGTGACAATATTTTGTCACAGCTTTGGCCAAATCTTTAACTTGTATATAGGTGTGATATTGTGATATTGCCAGTTTTTTTTCTTTTCTACTCCAACCTATTGCAATTCATATTTGTGCAGGTAGGAAACCCATTAGTTCACTTTTTAAGCAATAAATAAGATTCACTGACACATCTTTTTTGTTTTTTGTAAAAGATGTTGAGTGCACTGTACTAACGAGATTCTTTCTTCCCATTGGCAGTCTTAAAGGCATTCCATCATGTTGGAATCTTATGTTACTCCACTTCTGATGAGCTATGTTGACCGCTATATCAAGAACCTAAAGCCATCAGATCTGCAGCTCTCGCTGTGGGGGGGGGATGTGGTTCTGAGCAAACTAGAGCTGAAGCTGGATGTCTTGGAGCAGGTATGTTATGGACTATAGAAGCCTGTGTGTGTGTGTGTGTGTGTTTGGGTACAGTTTACACTGACAAAACCAGCCTTTGCTGTGGGTCCTAGATTTGAGTCCTGCCTGGTGTGACTGGCTTGCTACATCCCCAGGGGCAGCACAAGGATAGGGGGTGGGGCAGAGTCAAAGTCATCCATTACTGTTAGCTCAACAGCAAGCCCTTTTGCTTGTCATGCAACTGCTTAAGCAGGTTAGCAGGAACTATCACCGTTGTCTAGTTGACACCAAGGGTATACTGTGTATCATAATATGTCATTTTGCAAACAGAAGCTAATGACAAGAACAGCATGTTCCTGGGTAAACGTGATTTTGTGTCTAGTTGTTACAGATCAGTGTGTGAGTGAGTGGTTCCACGTTCATGCTGAAAAGAAAGTGCAGATTCTACTGAGCTACATAAAAAAAAAAAAAAAAACGAAAATCTGCAAATGAACATGAAGAGGTTATTACTGAAAGCAGCTTTTGCACATCTGACAGCTGGAATGCTTTGTGTTTTTTTTGCTCGCTCTTTTGTAGTCTTTTTATTGTTCTGGATTTGGATGCAATATACAATCTGCAAAGAAATAATTAGAAATAGCCTTTTAAGTGAAACAGTGTGGGTTTAAAAGCAGACATGCTATAAATTAATGACAGCTCTTCCTTTTAAAATATGTATAATTATTAGTTTTTGGCAGGGAATAGGAAAAATAAAATAAAACAAACAAAAACGCAGTTCTCTGTAGACAGCGTGTTTTCATGGGATGTATTTTCACAACAGCTTGAGAGTTCTACTGTATTTTACAGTATAAGATGCTTAACACTTACAGTTGTCCCACATGAATTACTCTTTATAATGTATTTCTCTAGAACACTTTATAAGTTATACATTATTGATTGCTGTTAAGTCGTTTCAAAAGCTTTATGGTTCTTTTTTAAGAGACAGATGTATAAAAATGCATAGGGCACATATGTTAAACCAATCGGCTGAATTTTAGGCTATAGGCTAGTATTACTGGGTTCACTTTGAGATGATGGTGATTTTAGTTTTGAAGGAAGATATGAGATCGAAAACCACGGGCACAATGCATCCTACTTAGTGGAATGGTTCAGACAGCTACACATCTTATCAGATGAAGCTTTAAACATTTTTTTTTTCTTCTCTCTTCTAAAGGAATTGAAGTTGCCTTTCACTTTCCTGAGTGGGCACATTCATGAGCTGCGTATCCATGTGCCATGGACCAAACTGGGGTCTGAGCCTGTGGTCATCACAATCAACACCATGGAGTGCATCTTAAAACTGAAGGATGGAGCTCAGGTTAGTGCTGACACAAGCAAGTCATATCTTCTTCCCTTCCATATGGACTACACCGAAACTTAGTAACCCAGATATACAGAAGTCACATACCTCTCCAACCAGTAGAATTATTTCTCAAGGATACATTAGCAAGTTATATTGTCAAATTGTGTCAAGATCATTTTCAGGCCAGTCTGGAAAGTATTCAATTGCACTCTTTAAAATATTTTTTTATTTTGACAACCAAATATTGTACTGACTATTGGCTTGATGAGGAATGTTTGGTTTGGTGTGACTCCCTTGGCTGCAGTGAGTCAGTTTACACACATGGAGTAATCTAACTGTGCACTGAAGTTATGAGGGGCTCCTGGCTCTTTCCTCAGCCCTGTCATTTCATACATATATCACACTCCTCACTGAAACTACATGAAAACATGAGCAGATTGTGAAGATGTATTATGTTTGCTCCATGTAGAAATATTTAGGTTGGTAGTAATAATGAAAGAGAACAAGTATGCAAGTGTATTTTAAATCCCTTATTTTATTCTTAACTAATGAATGACAATTATCCTCTTTATACAAATTAGTTGAGGTATCATTATTTTATTTCTTTGTGTTACACAATAGCATGTTGATTCATTGTACTTTCCCTGTTTAAAGTAGCCAACACTTTGGGAACAGGTTTATCAAGGATGACTGTATAACCACTATTATTTTAAGTTATTTCAGAGGTATTAAATTGTCATTGTGGCAAATGTTGGGTGTTGTTTTCTTTTAAATCTGCATGTTCAGTGTTTACTGTTTCCCACATTCTCTATACATGGGGCACAGTATGTTTTGGAGAACAGCATTTGATAAATGACGCCTTTAATATTTTTGAGAAATTAAGAAAACAAAACGTAGACCAAAAGCAAATAAATCACTGCCTCTTTGTTAAAGGATGATGTAATGCGTCTCTACAGTGACTTGTATTTTGATCTACATTTTCAAAAGCCGGGGGGAGAAAACAAAAAAACTTTGGCGTTGGCTTTAAAGGAGGTTTCCAATGAAGAGCACATTTGGGATCTCGGGGATAAAAGCGTTCCGTCATTCACGCTACCAGAATTAAACATTAGCAAATGCTCTTTTAATTTCTTTAAAATACTAAATCTCTCTTATATACCCTGATGGGCTACATCACAAGGTTTAATTAATCTTAATTAATTAACAATTTTTGGTGCTTGACTATGCACTATTGCAAGGACTGTACGACTTTGGTTTGTTTCTTATATTGCATTCAGTATTGTCAACATTACAGTGAAACAAACATTGCAAGAACATCACTGCGTGTGTTATTACAGCCTGGACAATGACAGTGAATGCCATTTACAGCAAAGTGCAATAACTGTGTTGACATACAGCGTGGAAGGTGTTTTTTTTACATTATTTGAATAGATGTTGCCTTTAATAAACTAAGTTGTAAGGGATATTGCATTACCTATTCATATTTTTTCTCACAGTGTCTAAACACTGCTCTTCCATTAAAATATATTTAATATGGTCTCCCTTCCATGCAGCACTGTTCATATGGGGCATGTTAATGCTGTGCAGAGAGAGAGTAAGAGGTACTGCACATAAAGTGGTTTAAGTAGTAAGCCAAAATAAAGCTGTACTTTAATTTAAAACAAAGCAAGATTACCAGAAACGGGAGCTTCAGCTATGTGAAATATTTTCTGAAAAAATTAAGGCCAGCAGATTTTCAGCTTGAAGGTATATCATATCTGGATAGGAGTTACTCTTACTTTGCTTTCTGTGGATGTGGAAGTAGGAGATTTCTAAAAAAACATTAAAAGAACAAAAACATTTTTGGTAAATGGATGCATCTGTTCTTATAATATGGCTGATTTGAATGCTTCTTAAAATATGTAGAACTGTGTAGAAGAAAATTTATGTCATTTAAAGATGATGAGGAGATACATGTTGTGAGGCTGTCCCTTTAGTGGATCTCCTGAATGCTTACATCTACAGACAGGTGAAGTGCTATCAGAACCGAAATCTGGAAACAATTACACAAAGATAAATATTTATATTATTTTATTTGTGTTTCATTTAAATATTTTTATAATGGGAAATGAAGTATGAAAGACGCTTTGGAGGAATTTATTTTTGCAGAAGAGTCTGGTCCTACCTATGCCACCCATGCAGTTTCCTAAATAGAAAACAGAGTTAAGTGCAGTCTTGTATGAGAAGGTGGAAGTTTCAAGGCCAGATGTCCCATAAGAAACACATTTCAGGAGAAGTCAATTACAGCTAATTATACAGGCTGCAGCAATAGATTTGTAACACATGAGCTTGAGCGGTCCAGAACTAATGGTAAATATCATACTATGCAGATGGCTACTGCTGGAACGATCATATTTCCTCCTTTATGGAAATTTTAACTTGTTTTTTGTGCCGCGTACAAGTCGAGGTCAGAAGGCACCGATGTAATGTACTCTCAAAACAAGTATTTGTTACAGATGTTTTTTAAGATTCTTGGTCAAGAAAGGATTTTGGAAAATTGCAAATGACATTTGGACAAATTATTCGGTGGTATGTGCACCCCAAGAGACACAATTTGGACCAACGCCAACCTTGCAAAAGAAGTTATAGCTTTAGGAATTTAAATGAGCAGCTATACGTCTTCTCTACATGAAGAGGAGGCTGTGACTTTTACTGTATTACCAGATTCTCTTCATTGCTTGGCCAAGGGATATATGATGCTTTTTTGTGTGATTAGATCATTTAAGCTGCATTTTGTGATATTTACGACTTAATAAAGGTATTTGTTCTACTTTTAAGGGACCTCAAAATAGTTTCTTGTAGTTTGTAACAAATATATAAGGTATTTTGTTAACATGTTGTACTTGGTCTTCTGGTGAGGCTCATATTTGTTTTTCCAAATGATACTTTGTCACATTGAAGTCACTTAAGGTCATTATCATTATCCCAACAAATGATAAAGGTCCAAAGGAATGCTACCAGAAATGTTAAGGGTGTACCAAACTGCAACTATTGAAATTGAAAATCTTTGTAAAACATTTCTTTTTTTCCTATAATAATAATGTTTTGGAAAATGTGAGCTTTTTTAAAAGTTGATATTTAGTATTTTGTTCTTGGCTTCCTAGTTTTGATGCAGAAAACCTTACCTGAACATCTTTCTGAGGTAAATGCGGAGTCAATGGGGAGTTCTGAGGGAACATACATAATATCGTTATTTGGCCTATTTTTAAAAGCAAATTCCAGTAGGGAGATTTTCTCTATGATCTGTACAAAAGTACAATAATTCAGTTCAATACTGAATTCAAATTAAGCACAAATACAAAGTACAACTTAAGAATTCCAAATGTGCAGAAGTACAGTTAATAAAAAATACATCACTACATAAATACAGGAACATAATGAAGCATAGTTCTGTAAAGTGCAAAATTACAGCTCAGGACAATCCCTCCTATATTGAACCCCTTTTCCTACAATTGTTCCTAAATTGTCTATGTATATGTATGTGTTTGTGTGTGTATATAGTTATCAGGGTAAATATAAATATCTGTGTAAATGTTTAATGGAATTTCTCCCCAAGCGTTTATTGGTAAAGAAATAGCTCTACCATTATAGTTTGAGTAAGACTGGACATCTTTACACGTTCGGTTGTAGTTTGAGTTTACAGAACCCGCTGACAGAGTAATTGCCACAAATGGTAGGTAATGAGGAGTTTTGCTGCTTAGAAATGGGAACTTTAGCTTATGGCTATTGTTTTCAATAAATGCTGTCAGATGTTTTGCATACCAGAAAGTGTTTTGTTATCAATGCATCACCCAGTGTTTTTAATAGGAATACTACAAATTTCTATTTCCTTAAATCAGTATTAGAGCTATCTTTATTATTGGATGTGTGTAAATATGACAGTATGGCAAGGACCTGTACAATGCTAGTGATACTGGTCTCCAGTCATTTCATGCTGTTGGTGTAGAACATTCCAGATAATGCTACATGTTAAATCCCAAATAGATGATTTAGGCCTGGAACATATAAAAATTGAGACTGATCCACCAGTTAGAAACCAAAATCTTTTTTTTTTTTTTAATTATTATTATTTTTTTTTAAATGGACAGTAATTATGATTTGATTTTAGTGGGTAGGTTAAAATTTTTATGTGATCCAGGCCTTGGTGTGGTGCAGTCTACCATTTTAAATTTAATTGATTTCTAATACATTTTGTGGCTTTCAAATAATTGTACCTCTATAACCTATGTCTGTTTTTATTAACTGTGTTTGATTTGTTTATTCACAGTCAAATTTGCTGGAATAGTGTTCAGCAATTATTAGACAACGTAAAATAGAAACAATCCTACAGAATTAAAATGCAACGCATAGGTATTTAGTGTCACACACATGTCAAAGTGAACAGCAGAAATAACATTGGCTGTGTTTCTTACAGACTATGTATAATTTGGCTTCAAAGCAATGCCTAACATCTGAAAATGTTACTTATTTGCTGGCATGCCTTTTTGGGTCAACAACAATATAATTAATATTGGACCATTTTGCTTATATTATAGCATTCTCCCTTCTAAAGTAGGTTTTATTCAATATCTGTTCTCTCTTCATTTTGTTAACCTTTTAATTGTATTGGCGAGATACTTATTTTGTCAGGTTCTTTTATATATTTTACATGATGGCATAGCCTGCGCTCAAAATTTGCATTTCATAGTTCCTTGTAGATTTCAACTGCAATTTACATTTTAATTATGGATGATTCCAAAGAACAGTCTTAATAGGGTTAAAGATATTTCTGACTTTCTGCACATTAATTCCTTAAAATAAAAAGTACATTAAAGACATGGGCCAAATACTGCTTTGCCCACACAGCTTGATGACGGTATTTAATATTCACCATTGTTTGATCTGTACCCATCGTAAAGCACAATGACTTTAGATGTTTAAAGATGAAAAGACAACAGTAAATCTCGTATGCTTTATTAACTGTCATGAAAATATGTATGGAGTTCTTTATAGTAAGAATTATGAATAGCCTTAATCAGACTTCTCCGATCTTTAATTTCTCTTTGTATTAAATTGGTATTGGGATTTTCTGTTGAGAGGGTGGAGACGGTATGTAAGGGGTAGTAGAAAAAAAAAAAAAAAAAGAGACCCCTTTTCCCTATTAAACTTCCTTTTCTTCATTTAACCCCATGTAATCCTGTAGTGGTGACAAATTATACAGTATGATTTAAAGAGGTTAATTGTTTATCGACAAGCTGCCAATAAGTCATGGCTATTTCTTTCAAACATCTTTAAACCATTCTGAAGGAGAAAAATTACCCATAGAAGCTGCATTCCACACCCACGCTTACATGACCTTTTTATTGTCTGACAATTATATAGAGCGTAAGAAGTGGTTAAGGATAATACATGAAGAAGAGGGTTTGCAGCATGGCCTTGTTTAATGCACAGGCAGTTTGTTTAATGTACCAATTCTTGGGTTGTATAAAACTTAAAAAACTGTCTAGCCCACAACAGGGTACTGTCATCTAGCCTAACAGCTTCTGTAGTTAAATCACAGAAAAATAATAAGCCAAAAAAAAGTCATCTGTTCTCTAGACTTGTGGTATCCATGAAATTCTTCCACTATATTTAGCCAGCCGTAGCACTGAAATGTTACCAGGGCTTTTTAGGCTGTTTAATTAAAGAGTTAATCACTAACACTGATGTTAGTTAGCAAGCTGAGGACATTTTTAATATCCACTTAAACTGCACCAGATGTTGGGGAAGAGGTGTGATTACAGACTAAACAAGACTCGATTAATTCACTGAACATGTACGGATGCACAATAATTGCATTCAAATGCAATATTTTAATGAGGCAAAGATAGGTTTTTCTGTGGAGGCCTTACGGGTTTTGGCACAAGACATTCTGCGATCTGGAGTTTTACTGCAGCCCATGGATTTTCTCCTGATGTGTTGTATTTGATTGATGCATTGCCACGGGATGCTTGAAGGAGGTTACTTTAATACTTGTTGGTTTGGCTTCAGTTCATGGGCCTTTCTTTATAGATTCCAAACTATTTTTAGTGCCCTTACAACCTCCCCCATTTTAAATAATGGATTTGCCTGGTGAATTAGTATGCCCTTTAACTTTTAGACCATAAACTATGCATCTAATTCATCCATGTCCAGCAAATTTTACTTTTAAAATGTTATACCTGCAGTTTGCCTGGTCTGTAGTAACTTCTTATGCAATTTACTAAACACCAGCAAACAAAAACTAGCCAGACTTCTTAAAACTAGAACAGGTGATTATCTTTGATTAAAAAAAGGTGATTAAAATCCAGCACAACAGGAACAATATGTATTGCTTACACTTACCAGAATTTAACAGAAATCACCAAAGCCTGTTTGGGTGGTTACCTTTATTAAAAGCTATCAATAAGCCAACTTATAACTTCTGCAGGACAGTTGCAGACTACTGCATTCTGATGCAATGAAGGACTAATTCTCCTCATATTTTCCCAGGAGTGTTTTCAGGTTCTACTTCATAAGATGTAGAAATACATATTGACCCTTTTGACAGGTCAGGTGATAATAAGTCTAATAGTGGTTAGGTAACGACACTACAGAGTTCAAAGTGAAAAACAAATGGCATTACTCCTTTGAGCACTAAGCTGGTAAGGAAGCTAATTTGAATTATAACTGTCTGTACTGTAAACATAAAGGTTATTTAAGGTGAATCCCCACTTTCACAAAGGTGAGATCTGTTTCCTACTGAGGATGATTTACAGTACCGTGTTGTGTTGTATATTCTTGGCACCTCTTATAGACGGTTAACCATTCAAGGAAAGAGCTTGGTGTTTTTGCACCACACTGAGACAAGAAGAAGAAGAAGAAAAAAAAAAAGAAAAACAGCCTTGGGAAGTTTGTAATCAGATATCGCAAACTGGATAATCCCCATCCCATAATGTCCGGAAATATTTTCTTTGATTCACAGTTTGTGGAGAGCAAATGGATTACAGAAATTCCTCAACAAAGCCGCATTTTGTCTGATCAGAATTATGCACAATTTCTTGTTGTGGCTTATTACTGCAGAGAAAATAGAGAGAATGTGACTTTCTGGATTATATCTTTTTATTGTAGACGTGGACTCCCTATTTCTGTAGTGCAAAAACTTACAAAGAAGCCAAAGATGCGTACTGTTTACACTGTAAAAGGCTCCCCCTTCGACTTGTCAAAACCTAAAGCTAATAGTTATTTCATAATCTCTCTGCTTTATTGCTGTTCGATTGCAAGGCTTCAGCACTTCAATATCCATATTAAGAAAACATATGGCTGTATATTTTCTTTCTTCAAAGTGAGGCAAAGTCAGCACAACAGACTCTTCAAAACTTCCTGTAGGGTCCGGCAATCTTGTCATGGAGAGCGTACTTTCACTTATTTTTGCATAGTTGTGTACAATTTTGCATTATCGTGTAGGTTTCATAGTCTCTTTATTATGTATTGACCTTTTTATTGCTCTTTCATTAAAAACTAAGAAAAAAACTTAAATGTATATATTTTCACAGTTTATTTGGTCATTGGGTATTGCTTTTACCTGAACCTTGTGAATATCTGTTTATTGCTGTTAGTCAGTTGTAATAATCACAGCCCTGCAGACTGGTTTGTTAGTTAACATCTGTAAGTCTTTCCACTATTAAAATGTAGGGACTAATTAGACTGCCATCCGTGTTTATCTGTGTCTTTCATATCCAACAGTAATCAATAAACTATCTTACCTATTCAGACCATGCTGGGCTCGTTGTATATTTATTCCGTAGGTCATTCTTAGTTGAATACATACAGAGTGAATAACTGCAGTGCATTTCACTGCAACTGCAATCCCTTTTTTCTAATTGACTGTATAAAATGTCATTGTACTAAACACAACAGTGTGGGACTGTGACTGATATTGTTATTATAATTTGTATTTATTTTATTATTATTAGAACTGAAATTTAATTTGGCGATCAATTTATTTAGCGTGTCTTTTAGATAAGAAATTCTGTGGCAGCAATTTAAATATCCTTTAGTAAAAATGTATTTTTAGTGAATATTGTCTTATTCTGTAGCTGAATGATTACACTCGCAGAAAGCTGTACTAGGGGAATGAACCCCCCCACCGCACCCTCATCTCGTATTTCTTCCAAATTCTGCTGACATTGTGATTGTGTGCATTGTCACCATATAAAAGCTAGATTTCAGTTTTTGTCTGATACAGATGCAGATTTTATTGGTTGCAGACTTTGCAATTATCAGTCTTAAAATCTGCTTGCTGTGGTACTTGACTGTATTTTTGAAAATGTATGCAAGATGGGTCACAAACCACGTATCTGGGTGTAATTGATACAGATTATGTACTACTAGTATAGTAACACCAGCTCAGATCAACGTCAGCTTGTCAGTTTTGTAGTTATTGGATATATACAGTATGTGTATGGTTAGAAATACAGGACCGCATACATCAATACATAAAATTAGGGAACACAACAGTGGTGACCAATCGTTTTAGGGACTGTGCTAGTTCCCCTTTAAGGCTTGATTCACTGTTACTATTTTTTATTTTATTATTTATTATTTTTTTATTTTACAATGTAACATGTCAACTGTCAAGGCCAATCATTTTCTGACAGACAAATTTACAAAAACACATCTTTCCACATAAATACGCACTGACAATTAAAAATATAGAAGCAAGCACATGGGAATTTTAATGACAGAGAACCAAGAAAGGTTATATTATCAGCATATCAGCATATATGATTGTTATGTGCAGATGTATTAAAATTGAATGTGATTCCTGTTGAATTTGTAATTTATAATTATCCTCCCTTTGTTAGGTGTGGTACCTGCACATACTCTTTCATTCTGTCATACACCTTTTTGACAGACTGACTATAATATTAGTTAGACAGCCCCTATAGAAGTAGGTGGAAGATACTCATGATGAAGTAGTGGGGTTTATTTGACCTTAAACTTCTTGGCAGAGGGAACAATGGCCTGGTCATGAGGACGAGGCCATTGGAAACCCCCCATATGGTGAATGGAGCCAAGGAGCTGCTGCAAAGTTGGAGACTTGGTTGGTGGAGCGATGATGATCTTAGAAAAAGGGAGCATGGTTCTGGTGCTATGTGAAGCGAGCTACTGTCATAGTGGAAAGGAACATTGTTATATGGTATTTATAGAAGTGTGTGTATGCGAGGGTGTATCTGACTAGTTGTGCTTGGAGCAAGAGGTATGCGAAATTGGGGCTTGTCCTCCTCCCGAACTTTAGTTTAAAACTCCATTCATCATTGTCTTCTTTTGCCATTCAATCCTAATCTTCCCAACCATATGTATAGTTGCACCATGCTTCTTCACTGTTAATAATCAGGTTAATAGGGGAGGACAACTCATGAGTTTCAAAACCTGTCTTCTCTCTGAGTTAAGCCATTTTAGTTTAGTCATACTGTGTGTGTAATTTTGAAAAATCCTTCCCTGACAAGTAACATTCCTTTTGGGTTTTGCACTTGCTAAATAATAGCAAACCCTAATGTTACCACTTTATTGTATTGTAGGAAGAATGTATGAAAGTCTTTCATCAGTTTTTCTTCTAGTGTTTTATCAGTGTTTTTTCTGCTTTTAACATCTTTCTGCTTTACTCTTTTGTAGTATTTTTGTTATTGGTTATTCTATGTATTATTGACTGCTTTATATATTTTACCAATTTTAATGTGATTTTTGTCATTAACATAACTTTTTCTGTTAATAACATGGTACAGTGATCAACAGGGACTTGCATGAAGTTAGAAAATGGTGTTTTTGCTTTTTAACTAAGCCTGAAAGTTTTCTGTGATGTGTGGGTAACAAAGGAAGAATGTAGTTTGAATAATTGCTCAACTTGTCACTCTTCATGCAAGGGGAAAAAAGGATTTGGAAAGCATATGGTTAGCTGAAAAGATAATAAACATTGTATGCCTTGAATAGTGTATCACCAAGTTGAGAAATACCACATTGCTTCTTAAAATGACCAACATGATAAGAATTTACATGTGTTATAATTACATTATAATTGCTTAAATCTTTTGCAAAACTTTGAGACAGTTATAATTTCCAGCTGACTGGGTATTCAGTGTAATGAGTTGTATTGCAGGTCTACTTTGTACAGGACCACAGGCCCAGCAGTTGTAGAAAACTAGCTGTTTAAAAGATGTAAGGAAAGGAAATGTTCTTGGCAGCCTGTGAAAAATCCTTTTATTTTTAACCCCTATAAACTTTAAACTATTATTTTGTTTTGTTTTTAGAACAGCATAACTCAAAAAATACTGAGTACTTAATTTTATTAAAAAAAACATCTAATCAGAACCATATGAGTGTGTCCCTCCAGTTTAACAAACCCTGTTATAAAAGATCCAGCAGATGAATCAGAAATATTGTGATGGGAGGACAACAGGGGAGCTGGTCTGACCACAGTGTGACCTTTTCCATCTTTTCCTCAACTCCACTGTGCCCTCATGACCCTGTACCATTGTATGTGTGACACATTGCAGGGTCAATGTGCCTCTGTTTTTCTGATTCTCAGTGATGAATTACCACAGCCCACTACTAAACATTCAGTGATTTTTCTTCACAAGGCTCAAAGCAGTAAACTGTAAATGGTAAACCACATGATCAGTTTTATACCCTCTGTCCCTTATTATAAGAAATACTGTAAGGCGATTCTGATCCCTTTATTCAGTACTTGCTGTGGTCTACAACAGACCACAATCTCAGATGCTTAATATGGTAATGGCAAATATATTTAGATTTCTAATGCATGTTTAAAAATCTGATTCCTTTTTTCTATCTTCAGTCCAAGTGAGCGATGAAACTGCAGCATAAAAAAATTCAAACAGGGCTTATGTATAACTGGTGCTAAATTTTTCTCACATCTATAGTGCTCCTGTATGATCTAGCTTGCTAAATTATTAGAATAGTATGTGCTTAATGAGTGAAGTTATCTCATAGCAAACACCAGATCGATTCTGCATGGTAAAGCTAAGTGAACCGCCACCAAAATTGTTTAGTAGAAAAGATCATTGTACATGATTTTTTTTTTTTTTTTTTTCAGTTTAATCCGTTTGAAGTTTAAAGTGACAGTAATTCAGAGCCATGTTACCAACACATTTCAATACAACAGAATATTATTTTTTCCTCAGCAAAACATTACAAATAAATCCTGGCTGGTTGGCTTACCTGTCAGTACTTATTTTTTTCTCTCCTGTTGAAATATTAGAAATTAATGAGCTGAAGCTATTAAAAACAGTGGTTTGGATAAGAGGTATTAATTTCTCTTGGCTCTCAATGTGAACTTACATTTCTGGTTGTATGCTGAGTGCTTTGGTGTACACATTGCAATTATTAGCAAGGGACGTGCGAGTTTAGCCAGAATGCTTCACATGCTTAGCCAGGGCTTGTGGTTAGTTGATGGAGACATCTAAAGAACCATAGTTCCTCAGATCTAAATCAGGAAAGCCTTTTTTCTCTTTTTTTTTTTTTAAAGGAAGAATTAAGTGGCTGTCATTATCTAATTTTACAATAGTAAGGAGTATAACTGTTTTGGGATAATGAAAAATGATTACCTTTTTATTTCCCATAATTCTCTTTTTGACACAAAGAATAGTTAGTATTCTTGTGGTGATTAAGAGGTGATTATTTGACATGTCCAGTATCACATATTTTTAGATTCCTCCTGAGAAGACAAAATAGCTTTATGTGATTTAAATGATTCATGATAATTTGTTTGGATAGCTTTGATCATGCCTACTTATTCAACACCTAGGGTGGTAATGTCTTTATCAAGTGTTGTACCATTTTTAAAATAACAATTACCTAATAACTTAATAAAATACACAGGGTGTGTTAATTTATGAGACATATTGGTGTATTGTATACACAGAAAGTTAAATTAACACACGACATTATGTTCTGAGAAAATTGTTCTTTACTCTAGGGCATATTAAAGGTTGTATCATATTTCCTTAGTAAGTTTTTTGAGTGACATGAACATTCTGTGTGTTGTGTATTGTGTATGGGACAGCTTTGGTTTTATGTCCATGAATGTGCATAAGTATATTCTTAAAAAATTGCATGACACCAAACTACGTTATGTTTCTAATCTTGCAGTCTTCTTATGACATAAGCAGTTTCTTAACTGAAAAATCATGTCAGTTGAATATAAATGTCCTCAATCAGTACATTCTCTCCTAGATGCTCTGTGAGAGTTTTGAGTCTAGGCTATAAATACCACAGGATACTCTAAATAATCACGAGTTGCAATAAATAACAGAAGAGGTTAACCCTTGAAGATAACTAGAAAATAAGACCTATAGTGTCCCTCCAAAAATAGTAATTTATTTTGAAGTAATTCACAAGATGAAATTTAGAATGTCATCAGCTCTGCATTCCAGAATTTATTTTTCTTTTGTCTTTGAAAACCCATAACCTATGCGATGCATGTTTAATCAGTTGTGAGATTTTCATCAGTTACCTTTGGTGTCTGTAAGCTATGGATTTGTTCCCAATGTTTTGAAGTATAAATAGAACACATTTTCTATAACACTATATAAAAATCCCATTATTTGCCCCCTACCGATTACTGAACATTTTGTTACATCGTTCCTTTTCCCTGTTCCTGGGCCAATTCTCTGCTCAGATGCCTCTGCAGTAGTTGCAAAAACATTTTGTGTTGGGGTTAATCTAATGCCTCCAGTTCTGTTCTGCCTCCAGAGTGTTCAGGACAGAGATGGGAGTGCTCTTTTACAGATCTGGAAGGAGCATCTTGTGGATTCTTTCACATCTTACATTACCACTTTAAAACAAATGCACTGGTAATTAAATGTAGAATAATCAGTTGGTTTATGGATCAATCCCTTCATTTAAAAATAAGAAATTGGAATCACCAATTGGTAATTTTTTTTTTTTTTCAGGCTTTATGCCAATGGTACAAGTAGTAGAACTTAAGATCGTAAGTGCATTGAAAGCCAGAGCGGTCACTGCTGTGCAGCAAGCCAAGGAAACACAGGATGGGTTAGAACCCATCCAATCCCAGTGTCACTGCAGCTGGTTAAAGATATAACACTGTTTTAAGCCCCTGACTTCTGAACTAGGTCTTTTCTGATTGAGTCATGTGGGAGTACATTGTGAATTTCTTTAATATCAAACTTGTACCATCTACTACTTATAGTTTTGATCTCCATCCTTAAGCTCACTCGTCTCTGAAACCTGGTAAGATTATTCAGAAACCAGTGCTATAAATTGTTAAATTCTGCATACTACCACATTTCCAGGTAATGTCTCTCTTTTCTGCTGATTCTTCCCCAGTGGAATTAAAGCCACATCTCAGTTATTTACTAACAGATGGAACTGTGGCAGTCCTGTATCAAAACATCTGTAAAGCAAGTGTGACCAATTATTTTTCTTCAGGTTAGTTAGTCAGAATGAGACTATTGTTCTTCAAAGACCTACTAAAAAAGGAAAAAGTGATTTGAAAATCACAGGAGCATTTAACAGCTTCCACGACCCTTCAATACACAACCCAGATCTTTGTTTGTTTTTATTGTTATTCTGGGCTTGTACAAGCCAGATATTAAACACACTACGTTTAACTTGGGTAGTATTGATGCATTCTTGGCAGTGCATTTGATTATGACATCACTATGTCTTTGTGATTCTTCTTGGTTCCAGTGTGAAATATTTTCATAATTATGTGGCCTTTGGCAATTGGTTTGGAACTTTTTCACATCCTTTTAATGAATATGTTTTATTTCTGGGCTTCTGAAAGAGGCACATGTTTGGAAAATTAATGGAGTGCTTTCATTGTAACATTATGCAGAACTAAATGCCCTTAGTAACACTTTTGGTATCACAGAACTTGTAAACAGTTCTACTTTTAGAATAATAACACAAAAAATATGGAAGCATGTTCTCTTTGTAGTGGCTGACTACATTTGTTTGTTATGTGGTTTGTTTAGCAGTAAAATACCAAAATAAATTTAGTTTGGTAAAACAAAAGCAAAACACACAAACAAAAGAAAAAACCCACCTTAAAACACGTCTTGTAGCGTTCTGTATATTTTATGACTTTGTTTGAAGTTAGGGATAGTTTGCTTAGCTGTTCTGTAAACATAAACATGTACAGTACAAAATATTTTGTTTGTGGTTTGGAAAATGCTTTTATTGAAGTATTAAAGTATGTGCATAATTACTAGCCATACAAGAGCTTATGTTAAACACTCAGAATTTTATCTATATATTTATTTATTTAAAATATTGTCTACTTGTGGCAGATGGTTGACAGATGACATTGGTACCTCTACCTACCAACATGTAGCACAGGAGGAATAAGCCTCTGTATGGTTTTGGAGGCTATTGAAATTCATATGAATCTGCTGTAAATACAGTGCTCAAAATTAAGGTAACACTTAAACCGCACATCGGATCTCAATTAACGAAATATATTAAAGATCAAAATCCTTACTGTATATTGTGTGATTTGTTGAAAACAAAATGACGTAACAATGGTCAATGGAAACCAAGATCACCAACCGATTGAGGGCTGGATTCAAACTCACACTGAAAATCAAAGTAAACAATTTAAATCACAGGCTGTTCCAACTTGTGTGAATTTCTTCACGGCAACTCATAATGTGACTCGGTAGTGTGTATGGCCCCCACGTTCCTGTATGCACTCCCGACAACGTCTGGGCATGCTCCTGATGAGATGGCGGATGGTGTCCTGGGGGATCTCCTCCCAGACCTGGATCAGGGAGCTCCTGGACAGTCTGTGGCGCTACTTGGCGGTGTCGGATGCACTGATACATAACGTCCCAAAGGTTCTCAATTGGATTCAGGTCTGGGGAACGTGATTGCCAGTCAATGGCATCAATGCCTTCGTCATCCAGGAACTGCCTACACACTCTGGCCACATGAGGCCGGTCATTGTCCTGCACCAGGAGGAACCCAGGGCCCACTGCACCAGTGTAAGGTCTGTCGATGGGTCTGAGGATATCATCTCGGTACCTAACAGCAGTCAGGGTACCGTTGCCTAGCACGTGGAGGTCTGTGTGACCCTCCAAAGATATGCCTCCCCAGACCATCACTGACCCACCGCCAAACTGGTCATGCTGGATGATGTTGCAGGCAGCAGAACGTTCACCACGGCATCTCCAGACTCTTTCATGTCTGTCACGTGCTCAGTGTGAACCTGTTCTCATCTGTGAAGAGAACAGGGCGCCAATGGCTGTTCTCTGGCGAATGCCAATCGAGCTGCACGGTGCTGGGCTGTGAGCACAGGTCCCACTAGAGGATGTCAGGCCCTCATGCCACCCTCATGGAGTATGTTTCTGACAGTTTGGTCAGAAACATGCACACCAGTAGCCCACTGGAGGTCATTTTGTAGGGCTCTGGCAGTGCTCCTCCTGTTCCTCCTCGCACAAAGGAGCAGATACCGGTCCTGCTGCTGGGTTGATGCCCTTCACCGGGCCTGTCCAGCTCTCCTTGTATAACGGCCCGTCTCTTGTCTACTGGGAAACACAGCAAACCTTCTTGCAACGGCACGTATGGATGTGCCATCCTGGAGGAGCTGCACTACCTGTGCAACCTGAATGGGCTGCAGGTACCGCCTCATGCTACCAGTAGTGACAAGGACACTAGAAAAACGCAAAACTAGAGAAGCATCAGTCAGGAAGGATAAGGAGAGAGCAATTGTCTGCGGCCACCACCTGCAAAACCATTCCCTTTTTGGGGGTTGTCTTGCTGTTGCCTCTCCAGTGCACCTGTTACTTTCATTTGCACCAAAACAGGGGACATTGATTCACAATCGCTTAGGCTTCCTAACTGGACAGATTGATATCACTCAAGTTTAATTGACTTGGTGTTATACTGTGATGATTAAGTGTTCCCTTAATTTGTTTGAGCAGTGTAATAACCATACTCATTTCTTTGGGGATTCATGGCAGAAATGAAACTATGCATTCTGGACCTAATTCTTGTCTAAATCAAGTGGAACAAACCTACTATTGTATTTTTATTAACGTGGGTTAAAATGGCCTGGTTTATGTGGAATTCATATCATTTATGTGTTCCTATATTTTCTAGACTCTAGAGCCATGACCTTTCCTAGGTAAGATGCCTTTTCAGCAGTGAACAGAGTTTAAAGAGAAATGCTAATTTTCTTCCCCTGCATGAGAATGAGATTTTTAATTTTGCATTTGATTATTTTGTAATGGGAAAGAATCACCTCAAAGACCTCGAAAACCTAATGCAATACTAAATGTAGCTTGCACATCATAGGAAATGAAGATGCAAATGCAGAGGGCTTCTTGGCTATGATTATTATTTTTTTATGATTCTCCTTTTCTTTTCATTGTTTTTTCATGTGGTAACCATTCAGCAGAATATTATTTTTAGTTTCAATACAGCTGCAGTATGTGATGTTATATTTATTTGATTAAAATAGCCATTATTAATTTTATTACAAGGGGAGAATGACTGATTTAAGCACCTTAATAACCATTTATATTTACAATTAGGGCATGAGAGATAGTTGTTCTCAATCAGAGCGTTTTTGAAACTTATCAACTTCAATCACTTCCCAATATCCCACATGCTTTTATAAGTGCTCTCTGGGCCTTTGCATCCTTGGCATACTACAGCCGATTTCACTTGTCCAAGATACTGTATTCAAGAAGCTTGTGTAATTTACACACACATTTTTCTGCAGTTCATTCCTGCTAGGCGCATTCTGCTTAATTAGACTATTGATTAATAATGTCCAGATCCCTTTAATCATCTCGATTAGTCATTCTATTAATGTGCCTTGATTAAGGGCCAGATTAAATCAAAACTTTGACCTACCTGCTAATAGAAAACTACAAAACTGTACTGTTACGGCTTCATTTTTAATAAGGTGCCACTTTCTTCTAATCATCAATGTAACTGCTACAATGTACAGATTTGTAGTTATCTATTAACGGGTGGGACAAAGTTTTGATTTAATCCGACCCTAAGTGGCAGCAGCAACAGACATTTATTATGTTATGCATCCCTCTATTACTAATACATTTTGTTCAATATTATTTATTAGAATGTTTAAATGTTTCAATTTACTAGTAGGAACACATCATTTCTTCCTACTATATATAAAACATACATATATATAATTAAAAGAAAAACAGCACTGATTCCCAGAACAATTTATATAAATACAGAAATCATCTTAATGCCAGTTACATGACAATGACATTCTTTGTGGTTTACTGCCAAATTGAGTACATTTGACTTATAATGCCAACATAATAGCACTTGCTAGCAGTATCTGTACAAATGCATTTCCAATGCGTTAATAGAATGACTAAGATGATTAAAGGAATTATGAGATTATTAATCAATACGTGGTTTACGTGACTATTATTGAATAAGACAATTTGACCACCTTGCGTTTGGAGCAATGAATGTGGTCATGTAAAAGGCAGGGGGCCTAGTTGTAGGTTATAGTTTGAGCCAAAAATTATGATTTTCTGTTAATATACCCATTCAGAAGATGGGCTGTGCACCAGTTCAAATAAAGTCAGCTTTGTCAGGATGTGCTTTCCAGACTGCCAGGCTGGGTGGAGTGCAGCATGAAGCTGATCAGATTTTGTGTTCTAATGTTTTGTTATTACTATGCTGGCTTAGAGGCCTATTAGCAAATTTGTTTTTGTGAGCTGTGGTGCCTTGTTCCTTGAATGGAAAGCCCCCCCCCCCTTTCCACTCAATTGTTACTTTCTTCCCTTGTCGGTTGTGCTTGATTATCTTTCTTTTAACGAGTTGAGTCTGGCTTGTGTCCCCTGGTTGCTGTCTACAGTGTAATGCTGCTCTGAGGATGAGCAATACTCTCTCAATGTTTATTTGTTTGGGGCTATTTGCTTTTCCAGTTCCCTGACAGCAGGTCTCTCTCCAGGGACCATTTTCAGTGAGCTTTGACGAAGAGGACACGACTTTGGCATGTTAGGGTTAAGGGGATTTGGTTTGTGTCAGGGAGATAAGGAAAGATCAGATTTCTGTAGTTTATTTTCCTGGAGGCAGTGTCATACAGTTTTAATAAAGTTAACAATCAAGTAAATTTACACTAATTAACAAAAATAACAAAAATACTTAAAAATGTGTTTACAAATAAAAAGTTATTTAGTTATTTTTTGTTTTACTTTCATGTCCACATTATTGTATGTTATGCAATTATACTGTGTTTAAGAAAACATTAGGAAAACATACAAATACATTTTTAAAAGTACCCAACAACAGCAAGACCTTGTGGTAATGGGCATACAGGCCTTTTTCAGCGTTGAGCCCTGTATGAAATATAATCTTGATTTACAGGTGTTCCAACAATTTCTACCTGAATCTGCTTCAAATAAATTATGGTGGAGGGGTGTGCTGAACAATTGTACTGTCATTTACCCATCTTAACCATGGCTGCTTTAGATCAAATCAGCAAGATGTGAAACGAAAGATATTGTCTTTCTCTAATTAAAGCAGCATGTAGAGTAAATATTTAAGAATAATGTAAGAGAAGTAGTATACGAATATATTACATTTATATTTTTTGGCTAGCCATTAGTTTGGAGGATTTTAGTTGCTATTTTCAGTAGTTCAGCAGATAAAACTACAGCTTCTCTTTCGTCTTTAATACAATTTTATATTCTGATTGTTTCCAGCTTTAGGTGCAAAAATAATATTTTCAATTTTTGGCTAATAACAAAAGGGCCTTCTTGGCAGCCATTCATAGTATTCCTTTGTTATGCCAATGCAATTTCAGTCCTTCTAGAGACTCTCCAATGGCCCCTTTGCTTTTCTCCCTGTGGGAGGAAGGTAAAACAGTGTCAAACTGCAAGGTCTATCCAACCATCAAGGCCACTGCTGATTGACTGTTAGCGAGACGTTTTCAGTGAAAGGGGTCACATATCCCTTTCCTGTGTCCTAACCCTCACTGGGTGCCCACTTACCCTCTGAGTAGGGGGTCCTCTTCCTCTCCGCCAGCATTCCATCTCTTCGAGGCTCGACCTGACTAGGTACCTTTGGGAATGTTTGCAGTGGAGAAAAAGAAAAATCTGCCCAGAGGTGTTTTTTTTTTTTTTTTTTCAGTGCCGTCATCTTTTTTTGAAACAGCTGAGTGGACATGCCGGCTTTTTTTTTCCTCCCTAATTTTCTTTCCCCAACCCACCTCCTCTCACTTGTTATGGGGTTACTTGGATCACCTTACTTGAGGACTGCTGGGATAGAAAACATATTTTAGGGCTTTCCCCTAAAATACATTTTTCACTTAGTTAAGGGGTCTGGCCTGTTCACTGTACAAATGACTGGAAATTGAGAACTGAATTCACAATCCCCACAGTTTGTGATTGCAGCTAGTAGATATAGAACCTTTTTTCTATGCAGTGTTCTTTATTAATATTAATACAAATATTTGGGGGTTGATTCTTTATCTCAGTTGGTGATTTTTTTAATACATTTACTTACATTCTCCATATTTTTCATATTGCTTGGGTCAAGTCCCAAAAAAAAACAAAAAACTGATACTTCTTCAGCTGTTTAAATAAAAGGATTGAATGAGCAGATTTAATATACAGTGAGGAATATATATATAAGTTATTCTTTCCTCTGATTTGAGTGAATCCTCACTATTATCCTCATTTGTGAAATAATAAGTCTTTGTGTTGGGCAGTAACAACAGCAATCAACAATCAGATTTTTCTTATTGCCAATTACCATAATTTCAACCTGATGAGTTATTTATTATTTCTCTTCTTTTGTTTATTATGTTCCCGGTGTTTTAGAATGCAAAATCTCAGCTGTTTTGAAAGGAAATGCTGTGAAAAATACATAGAGAATCATGGTGTGGCTGCAAAAACAAACAAACAAAAATTGTTTTTCTAATTTGATTTGATACTATCATGTATGTTTTACAGATATTTGTAAATTGCACCGTCTTGAGTATCCCACTTTAAAATTATGCAAAGTATGTTTAAAATGTAATCTCCATTACAGAATGCAGTTGTTATTACACTGCATCAAATGGAGACAACCAGATGTGATTAATTTTGACACCTTTGCTGTTTACATTACTTAGGATAACTGTGACTTTTGAGACCTGTGATTTTATCCAATGTTAAATGTTAAACAGATGTGATCCCTCACAGTTTTGACTGTCTGCACATGCCTTGCTTCATAGTGAAAAGGTTACAGTGTTTTATAAACTCTAATCAAAGCCATATTAGAGGTGAACACTGCTGTGCTTTGAGGTGCATATATGGTCATGTGTCAATTTTTTGTTCATGATCTGGTGGTTCAATTTCAGTTATATACGAGGCTAATTTGCTTGGTGAAGCTCTGATGTTGAGGGGAAAAAGCAAATAAACTGAAAAAAGCTTAAAGCTTCCAGTACTGTAATGCGTCATGATTTGAACTTTTGATATACTGTATAAATAATGTCTTGGTATGCACGTTAACCAAATTACTATGTTAAGCACGTTACTGCCTTCCAGAGCCTCTATATTAAAAATCCACCTTAATTTGCTCAACTGCAGGCTTGAATTTTATATTGTATGTATATTGATTTCATTTACTTGAATTAATTAATTAATGCTTAACTACATCTTCTGTTGAATTGCTTTATTTTCTCTTATTCCTTTGATCAGGCTCCCCCTCCCCCTCCCCCTGCACTGCAACTTGTGGCTTCAAATGTGTGGGCATGACATTCCACATCACTTGAAAATTGATAATCATGTTTTAACTTCATGGTGGGGTGTTTGTGTTTTCCAGCCAGGAATCAAAGTTTATTTGTAAAGCTCTGGTAATAGCTGTAAACCATTGGCGCTCAACAGTGCATGCTCTTTTTTTTTTTTTTTGTCTGTCAATGCCTGAGTGACCCAGATGATTGTTTGTTGATGTTGTTTCGCAGGACGACCATGAAAGCTGTGGCTCCAGCTCAACCAGCCGCAGCGCCACAGAGAGTGTTAAATCATTAGCCAAGCCACGGCGCATCCATCAGGCAGCCCCCAGCGACCCTGACTTACCACCGGGTGAGTGATGACTGCAGGGGGAGTGGGCAATAAAGTCAGACATCACTGCTTCCCAACTTTATGGCCAGGGCATGCAGGGATTATGAAAAAGTTAACGTGGGAGGCTCTGGATGGCCTGCTGATTAATCAGTTACAGTCCATTGTTATCAGCAAGGCCGATTGCCTACATGACGTTTCTTTGACAAGGACATGTTCTTCATTCTGAACAGGAACCTACTGGTTTAAGCAAACATCTTTCACAAAGAAAATCATCTTCAATCAAGTCTTATATTGTAGAGTATGCACTTTTGCCAAGAATGTTTATATTGACAATTAATTTAGTTAATATATGCTTATTTGTCATGGTGTTCCATGATTTTGAAATATCAGGATGGAATCACACTAGCAGGAAATAGTTGTAGTCTTTGCACAAATAAAAGTAATTTGTATCAGATATATTGTATGCTAAAAGTAGAAAAGTATTTATCTTGCCTATTAAATTTCTCAACCTGATAAGAGAAACACACAATACAACTTACACTCAATCAGTGCAACACAGTATTGAGGTGCATTACAGGGAGATTAACTATGCTATCCCACTAATAAGGCTAAAGATTAGCTGAATAATATTTCTGGAAATCATAATTATCAACCAGGCGCTCTTAATTTGCTTATTGTTTGTTAATTACAGCTAGCATGTGTTTTCTTTATTGTATCCTGGATCTTATTATTTATTGAATACATTTTTATTGGTTTATTTAGAGCAGTTTCAGTGGGTGGTGTTGCTCCCTGTGGTGATGTAACCTGATGGAGTTCAAGCAGTGAGAGAGGGAAGTCTTCCTGTGGAGCTTCAGCAGAGTGTAGTCAGCTTATTTATAAATCATTAAAGCCAGAATGCTATTTTAAGGGATCTTCATATCTAGATTGTTTGGAGAGGAGAAATCATACTTGTATATAATTATTTTACATGTATTAAAAGTTTGGTTTCTCACATAATTGGCCTTTCCACCTCTAAAACACTTCACACTTTCTGTGTTATCCGTCATTACCATACATGCATACTGAGATAAGAATAGCCCCCAAACAGCGATTGATATGGACAACTAACAATTAACCTCATCCAGTTAATGCCACTGGCAATGCAACCACTGTCACAGATTGAAAGAGTGAAGCATTCTTCACCATTTGTTGCCTTTGGAAACATCTCATTCTTACATATGATGGAGCATTATTTTGACAATACTTAACAATATTTCTTACCAAGCTTTCCATCAGACATTCTGGGCAGAATACAGAGTCAGTGTAGATCAATACCACGAACATTACAACCCTGACACTCTCTATGTTTACATATTCACTGTATTGCACTAACATTGCATTGACAGAAATATATAATTTTGGTCCAAATAACCAGATTTACTTGAAAACATTGTAATGTGAAAGCAAACTCATTCTGCTGTCATTGAAGTTGTTAAAGTGACCTTGGAAAGAAGACAGCAGTTCACTTGTGAATTTCTGGTGTGAAATTTAAGTTAATTTGCAAGTGAATTCTACATTGAATGTTCATAAATGTATGAAAGAGCTCTAAAATGTCTGTACATTCAATACACTCAGCTAAGGACAAAATATTCACTTAATGATAGCTTTATGTCCATATATTTATATCCTTTATTTACATATTTCCTTGCAATGACCACTCTCTAGCAGTTAAAGTAGTGGACATCAGTGACCTACTTTGGTAGGTTTTTATCCAGGAGAAACAAAGTGGAAAAATATACCCATTACAGCTCTGTTTGTAAATTCAGTGTTGATTCCCTAAGTGCTTCTCAGACAGGTGAAATATGATCATTGTTTAACCGTCTTTCCTTCTCACCTGATAAAACAATCCAAAAAGAAATGTGAAAGGCGACATTCTTGGAAATGGGAGAAACGCACATTAGCTGTATTAGAATCTGTTTCTAATACATGAACATTCTGTTTCTAAAAAATGACTACATCATTAGGCTCTGTTAAAGAATATAGGTATTTGGTAATCTAGGAATACAAGATTGTTTATTTCAAGGACATATTGTATGTTTGTATGATTGTATGTACACTTTAAAGTTAAAAACAACTTCTACAGATTTGTAGTGATACATAATGCTTGAGAGGTGGGGACTGTACAGATTATTATTATCTTTTTTATGTATTTTTTAATTTAAATCCAATGCATGTTATTCTGTGTTTATTTTCAACAATGATCAACTACAGAATCATTGCACTGCTGTAATGTAAATAGCATTGGAATAGTTTGTAAAGCAAGAATTAATCTAATTACAAATATCTAAAAATCATTAATTGTCAAACTATATCATATCTAAAACAAGACAGAAAATGTTCTCCTTTTGTTAATAAGTGTGGCTGAAACACTTCATTCTAAAAGGCATTATGAATTCTGCCTATTGTTTCAGTGCATCCCAATTCAGTGCAGATGTGTTCCTTTAAATTTAACAAGAGCTAATGTGAGAATTCTAAAATATGTCAAGTATTACATCAGTCTCAATCATTATTCGTCTTTTACTAAATTAAAGCAGTTTCTGAACAACTGTGCTGTTCATCTTTATTTTAAATGACCACATCTACATCTATATCTGTGCATTAACAGCATTCTTCTTCAAAATAACCAAAACAAAACAGAAAAACTACAGAAACCCGCCATCAATTATACAGCAATTTTGTTGTAAGTTTCCACATGCTGGTTGCATTTAGACTTTCTTCCTGTGGCAAAAAAAAAAAGTTAATTCATATGATATGGGTTGCTTGTTTCAGAAAGCCCATTCTCCTGAATAATTCCACCTTAGGCTATCCTGAAAGTGATTAAGTTGCCAGTTGCTTGTGGTAAAACTGTTGGCCACCGGAGTTTCCTAACAATTGTGGTTTTTAAACATATGCACTATTGTCACATACCTATAGAAAATTAAATACATGCACTTTTCTCATGCTGGTTAAATATTTATTCAGCCTACACAGGATGGCACATCTGTTTCCAGCATTCTTTGCCTCTGCCCCACTGATATAGAATGAGCAGAGAAGTCAATTGTCTGCTGTCGCTGTTTGTCACTGATGGAGTTGGACTATGAATACGGCCTTCTGTCCTCATAGCTTTTATCCTGGACAAGTAGTCCACAGTTTTACCCTTATACAGAAGCTTCTTAGAGCTCCTTGTTACCAAAATGTTCCCTTTCATTGTTCCTCAAAGGTATCCCACTTATAAACATGTAGTTGTTTAACTTCACTCATATAAATATATCTAATATCTACAGAGGTGAATACTGGTAGGGTTCAGGAGTTATTTAAGAGTAGAAGAATCTAGGATCTAGTGCCTCCTTGGTATGGAGGTAATCTGATTTATTTTCTGAACGTCAATGTGCAGAACATTAAACTGGTACAATAGCCCCACTTTTGGAAATGGTTATTGTTTCTTTTCAAGTATGTAAAGCACAGCGATTTCAGTGAAGAACCTCTTGATGTTGTTTGTGTGTCTTATTCACAAGAGTGGGACTTGTTGTGAGAAGCAAGACAGTCAAGGTAAAAGTAATTTTCTATTGCCAAAAATAACCTGTAGGGAACACACATTCTAAACCTCTAATATGCAATGAAATGGAGAAAAAGTAGCACTTCATATCAAGTCAAGTTAGACTGCCTTAGGTTTAGTGTATTAAATAACTTAAGTTCGGCCATCTGGAAAGCCTCGATATTGTATCACTTAATAACAGCCCTTGGAAGACAAATAAAAAACGTCTTGTGAGATGTAAATCGTTTTTTTAAATTATTTGAATTATATAGCTTATTTGAAAAAGGCTGTTATATTTTCGTAGCTTTACATTCTATTGAAAAGGGCCATTTTGGCAATAATTCTAATAATACTTTTTGTTTAAAGTATGAGACCAGACAAACAGTATTTGTGATTGCATCTGACTTGTCTGTCTTTTCCTAGAAGCCTAATAATTGGCACTGCTAATGCCTGCTAATACTTTCCGTATACAGGAAAACGTGAACATGGACAGTATACTATTTCTTTCCTGTATTGCACTGATGAGAGTACTTTGCCTGTACTGGGATCACATAAAGGAGTTAGTTTTTCCAGTCATTTTATGGTTGAACAGTTTTAAGTGTGTTTCTTCCCTGTGGGCTGGTGTGCAGGTGCTGGCTGTGTCAAATGTTGACAGAAGTTAAAACTGGTGCGATTGCTGGAGAGCAGGGTTTTTGAGCAGTGGCGCATTAGCATTGGCAAATTAGATCCAGAGGTAAAAATAGCAGGGGGCAAAGCACTGGTTTTACTGCCTGTCTGCAGGTGCGCTGCTGAGGGTTTTGCTTGACCTACACAGCATATACTCAGAAGTACGAGCAAGATTTTGCTCTTTGTCTTTTATTTTTTTTCTTTCTTTAATTTAATTCTGTAACTCATTGTATTAACCTCCCAGTTTCAAATTTCCGAATAGTTTTGCAAAAGGTAAGCATACCCACAGAATAAATACAGGAAAGTAACACTGCTTTTAAGTTCTTTATTCTATGCATATCACTGCTTTTTTCTTCATTCTAACAGGATTTTTTTAGCATAATAAAACAATAGTAATGTAATAGATATTTGAAATATGCAAAATAGTATTTTGGGGAATCACAAATGCATTGGTCATTTTAATAAGGCAACCTGGACAGCACTGATATGAACCAGTTTTGTCACAGTCGTAGACAGACGTACATGCAGGAAAGCAAACATTTTCGTTGCAGAATAAGGAAAAGGCATTAAAGTTTTATATGTTTAACTTTCAGTCACTGCGTTTAACAGTACATAGGAGCAATGAATAATGCCATTGCTCCTGTGGTTAAGAGGATTTATTGCTGTATATTTTCATATTTTATGGTTCAAACTCCCCTGTCTGTAATATTTTAAGTTCTTTCTTGCTTTGTTGAGTAATGACCTTACCATGTATGTTTTCCTTCTGAGCTTCTGTTTCTCAGCAATGGTGTACCATTAGTACTGGCTGGTAACAGTACAGGAAAGCTCCCACAGTTCATCCGACATCAAATATGAGTAAAGTGATGAAGAACTGCACTCTTTCATATGTTCCCAATTGAAAATAGAGCTTAAATTAGCTAGACACATATTTAAATGTTATTCTGCATACCTTTTGTCTGAAATGCAGTTGTTGAGAGTTTAAAGGATTAAATCTACCCTCTCATCATATGTGTAAAAGGCAGAGTAGTTCTCTTAATATATAGACAGTTGAATGAAGACCTGGAAAATAAAATGCAGATTTTCTTGCCAAATGAATGACCTTGTTGGCAGCCTATACATTTTCCTGTAAATGTGTGAATATTTTTCCTACAAATGAACTATGCAAAAGTGAATGCATTCTCACAGGAGACATGAAGCCATTGTTTTGGTGTCTATTGGGGTCTAATCTAAAAACTTATAACCTTATCATGCTGTGTTGTCCAACATTAACTTTTGGCAAATGATAATCAAGGGACAGATTCAAAGTGTTTCAGGAATGTGGAACAAATTCACATTTATATGTCTGAAACATTATAATAAAATCCCAAGCAAACATTATTTAACGTTTTTGTCACAATTTAAATATTATTTCTGTTGAACCAAGATTTAATAAATCTTTCATCAACTAGGGCTTTAAAGCATACACACTAACTGCATATATTATACACGGAGAGGTCACAGACATTACACAGACTGTGCAGTCAGTGACAGAATCATGTTTTCAGACTGTGATTTAAAGCAGCTAGGCAGGTACCTAAGGATAATATGTATGTGCAATTCAGAAGGAGACTGGACAAGACAAAAGATTTAAGTGCCTTTGAACGGTGCACTGTAGTTAGTGCCAGACGTGCCGGTATGTCAGAAATGGCAGCCCTGCTGGTGTTTTCACACACGGGTCCATCGAGAATGGCCCACACCCAAAAAAGATCCGGCCAGCGTCAGTCCACTGATCGGAAACGGCTCGTTGATGAAAGAGGTTGACTGATGAGCTACAGTCAGTCAATTAACAGCTGAGTACAGTTTCAGTGGTGCTGAAAGAGGAATATCAGAATGCACAACATGTTGTAACTTGTTACGGATGGGGTAAGGCAACTAGTGACCTAACTGAGATCCACTCCTGTCAGTGAAAAAACAAGAAACTGCGGTTGTAGTGGACTAAGGAACACAAAAACTGGACAATTGATCAGATTTTCCTGCTGTTTCATGCTAATGGGAGGACAAGGATATGTCGAAAAATGCAGAAGTCCATGGATCCATCCTGATGGGTGATGGTGGTGTAATGGTATGGGGTGTGTTTTCTAGTTCACATTGGTCACTTGATAAAAGCTTTGAATGCTTTTGAATCTAAACATCGTTGCCGATCAGTAATATCCTATTTATGGCAGCAGAATATCTATTTGCCAATGTTTTCTTTCAGCAGGATAAATCTCCATGCCACAAAGCTAGCAGTGTCTAGGAATGTTTCCGGGAACATGAGAGTGAACTCAGCTTGAATCCAGCGGCCTGCACAGTCACTAGATCTCAATCCAGTTGAACATCTGTGGTATGAGATGGGACAAGCTATTTGGAGTAGAGATCCACCACCAGCCAATTTGCAACAACTATGGGAAGCAATGGAGTCGATATTTGGGCCAGGATGCCTGTGACTTTCCATACCTTGTTGAGTCCATGCCCTGATTTATTCAGTCTGTTCTGAGGGCAAAAGGGGGTGCAATTCACTGTTAGGTTGGTGTACCTAATAAAGTAGCCAGCTAGTGTAGTTTATTATCATCGTCATCATCATCAACCTTTATCAATGCACAGCTAGATGAAGGCCTCCCGAAGATGTTTCCACTTTATTATATAGTATTTATTATATATTTAATATTGTGATTGTTTTTAACCAGTAACTACTGATACAGCATGAAAGTCCTGCCAAGTCAACATCCAAGTGGTGAAGAACTGGAGATGAGCCAGAAGTGGGGGATTGATGTTGATTCAAACAGCCAGGAGTATAGGCACAGATGTTTAAAAGTGTCGTATTTAAATAGGTAGATTTGAGCACTTGGGTAATCAACAGCAGTTGACACATTGTATTGAATGGTAGCAATAAAACTAACCACAATAATTAATATAAATTGAAAAAATTAAAAGGGAGAAATTCAGTGGAAAAAAACTGACTTAAATAATGTAATGAATATGATACTGTTCTGTTTTATAGGATAACCATAATACTTGTTACGTGCCTATTATTATTATTTCTTGGCAGACACCCTTATCCAGGGCCTAAAGTGAATATTGCAGTGTCCAATGTGGAAAACAAGTAAAATAAATAAATAAATACCCTAATGATTTCAGAAATTTTCAAGTTGCACTGATGAAGAAATATGTTTATTACACACAAAAACACACACACACACACAAAAACAACAGGTTAACCAAGAGCCCTCCTGTCACATGAAGTAGAGAGAACTAAGGATGTGAGTTGGAGAAGCCTTTTTATATCTTTACATAGACAATAGGTTGCAGTCTTATCTATCAGAAGTGATTTACATCTTGTTAAAATAGTTGTACAAAATAGATTTATCACATGCATAATTAATATAGCCTTGAATTTATTACTGTTTGTCGTTGTGTTTGATGTGTTGACTGGTGCTGGTCAGCATTCTTCAGGCGGTAGATGTTATTAAAAACATTGTTGTAAGTCCTCAACTAAATACCTGTGTCCCAAAACACACAGCCTTTATATTGTTTTACCTGATTGAATATCCTAAAGTCAGTAGCTGTAATACAACACCATACTTAACGTACCCCCAGAAAGGAGTAAATACAAACTGATGATTGCTTTATAGACAAAACAGAATTAACAACATTACACCATAACAATATAAAGAAAATAATAAAAATAAAATGTCCCCCTCCTATACTGTACCCTCAGACACTATTTAAAGCTATAATTGTTTTAATTGTAACATCAACAAATACGAAAATTACAGAAACATTTATGGGGCTAAAACTGGCATGGGATGATGACTCAATTTAGTAATAGACTATGCCAAACACACAAAAAATGTTGTGTCTTTATGTCCTGTTATTTTAAAACTAATTATGAAGGTGTAGTGAAGAGGAAAGAAGAAATGTCCTATAAAATATTCCTCTTGAGTTTCATTGGCAAAGCTATTTTTTTTCTATGAGACAACTGATGGTGTAAGGCCAATTAGTTTAGCATGTGGATGGAAAGAAACACCTTTAAACCGATTCTTAGAAATAAACCATATTAGAAATATAAAGATTGTGGATTATGGTATTAGAAAATGCAATCCATTTACATACAAGTTCTCATAAATTTGCTTTGGAGCTAAAACATTGAATTTGTACTGGCAGAGTATTTTAATACTCCGTATTGGTGAGATTAGTCTGGCAACTGCTGCTTTGTAACAACATTTGAAGATGGAGCACTTAACTGATTTTTCTAAGATTTGGGAAGCTGTACAACTAGTGAACTAGTGAGTGGAACAGAAGCATTTTCTTAGGTGTATTTACCTTTTCTTACATTTCATTTCCAAATGATACAGTAATTACATGTCATGTCAAATTACACTTTGATTTTGTTATTTTATTTTACATTTTATGGGTCAGTGGCATTGTCTATGAATATGTAGACTTTCCAAATAGGCAGAGATATGAGATATGAAATGGACAGGTTTTACTTCATGTACTTGTGATCTTCTTCTTTCTCAATGCCTTTCGAATTACAATCAAATCTAATTTTGTTCACATTAATATAATGCAGATTGAGGATCGAAATAGGAAAAATAAGGACAGCTGGTATATCCTGAATTGAAATTGACATCTGTATGTGTCGACTTTATACCTACATTGTATTGTAACTTTTTAAACTGTATGTGATTCAGGCCATCCAGAAATACTACCATTGTTGTATTTGTTGTTGTAATATTAATTACTCTGCACCTTGTTTCTCTATTTTGATAGGTTATGTTCAAAGCCTCATAAGACGTGTGGTCAATAATGTCAACATTGTTGTCAACAACCTCATCTTGAAGTATGTGGAAGATGACATTGTGCTATCTGTGAACATCACATCAGCGGAATGCTACACTGTAGATGAATTCTGGGATCGGGCTTTCATGGATATCTCGGGTAATAATCAAGAAGTGAAAAACCACAGTGGTACTCAAAGATAGAAGATAGAGGGCAACTTACCTTTCCCAGACTAATATATTTGAAAAGTGGGGTAACCTATAAATGGCATTCTTTCTAGTGTTTTGTTTTTAAAAAGGACAGATGCATTATTTTTTTTGTCAGTGCTTGACTGTTACTTTCATTAAATAATGTTCTATCCTGTTTTCAGCTCCTGATCTCGTCCTGAGGAAGGTCATTAATTTCTCTGACTGCACTGTTTGCCTTGATAAGCGCAATGCAAGTGGGAAGATTGAATTCTACCAGGATCCTTTGCTCTATAAGTGCTCCTTTCGAACTCGGCTGCACTTCACTTATGATAACATCAACTCCAAGATACCCTCTGTCATTAAAGTAAGCCCCGGATATGGCTTCTCTTCCAATATTTCATAAGCTATGAGATTGTTTCATGAAGCCTGTCACAGTTTATTTGAAAAGGATAGTATTAAATGCAGGAATGTATCATGGCAGTGTTAATAATTTAAATTTTGGTCTGCACTGTCTTAATATTTTACACAATCATAAGACTGTAAGTTAAGTTATACCTTAATAATGAGTTTGTATGTAATGTTTTAAATTAAATGTACTGCATGTAATGTACTGTATATTATGTGAAAATTTGAAGATGTAATCATTATCAATTATCAAAGTTATCAATCGGTGCACTTGTGTTAAGTTCTTATTTTATTTACATTTTTATTTCCTCTCTACAGATTCAGACACTGGTGGAGAGTCTCAAGCTTTCTATTACAGACCAGCAGCTCCCCATGTTCATACGCATAATGGAATTGGGTATCGCTCTTTATTATGGGGAAATAGGCACTCAGAAGGAGGGAGAAACTGAGGAGATGTGCAGCCATTCCAGGGAAACTGTGGTCAACATCACTGGTGAGTTGGCCTCCCAAAGGCGAAATGTGAAAAATGAATTTAAAAATAAAGATCTATTGGTTTGATGATTGACATTCATATTGTTTGCAAATATTATTTATACTTTCTACTCTTTTATTATGATACATCAGATCAGTCCCGTCTACGTTAATTAGAAAACTTTTTTTCTAAAATGGCTTAAATTTCAAATTCCTTTGAAAGATCCATGTGTCACACCCATGTTAATATAAATGTATCACAACTAAATTTACTGTAGTTTCACTGCATCAATAATGAAATCAACAAGCAAATAATGATCTTATTTATTGAAGTAGATCTTATCGTACAGAAGCATCTTCAATTTATTAGATTGTGCACATTTTTCTGTTTTCCATAAACAAAATAAAAATTTGAAAGCCTATGGAATACATTGTTGCTGTGGGCACTGATCTTCCACATCTGTGTGATTAAAAAAAAAAAAAAAAAAAGGAGAAAGTTCCTGAAATGAAATGCACTTGTGAGCCTTTTATATAAGGAAAACTAGGAACGGAAAAGTAGTCGCAGTGAGTATTCATTGGGAAGTTCCTTGTCTTTACCACCTGAAACCATTGTTTGACTGCTCTTATAACCTTAGTAAATGAGATTAAGATGCACTGGCATTGCCTATACAGTGAAATCAGATGTTGCAGTTAAATTTATGTAGGGGGATGTGGGTAGTGCAAAGTGATCTGCCAGGGCTCTAGTGCTAGTTGGCACGAATTGCATTGCATTCCCTGTTTAATGCCAGATGTAAGGTTCAGTGTCATGCTACTGCTATGTGGAACTTGGAGAGTGAATTAGTATCCTATCTCAAAAATATACAAGAGGGGATTAACTCTTGGAACCAGAGTGTTCAAGATCTTGTTACGTAAAAAAAATAACTTCTCACTTGCATTGGACTGTAAAACATCATCTTGGAGATTAAATAAAAAGTGAGAAATATGCATTATATTTAAATTAATAACCAGAAGACTTATATTCCAAACAGCAGTCACTTATTGTGTTACTCTCTTCATGAGTATTACATTGTTGCTATACTGTTTATTTTTATGTAGTTGCATACAATATATTACTTTGATATGGAATTTAATTGAAGTTCTAAAACAGCAGTACATGCAGTTTTTATTTTCAATATATGTATATATTGAAATTAGATATTGCATGCATATATATAACGAGAATCATAGACCAGTCTTTACTTCAGTTCATGAGACTACTCTGACAGAATTGTAAAGTTTTGTGTGAGTAGTGTGTAATTGATTTTAATTGTTATTAATAGCTTGGCTTTTCATTACACGTGGTTTCTGCAGAAAACTGTTTCAAAGAATTTTATTTGCTATTTGCAAGGCGTTTTCTTTTTAACTTAATGAACTGGAAACAGTTTAGAGTTTTTGTGTGTGTTGGATTTTTGTTTCAGTCTAAATAAATGTTTAAGAACACTTGGCCAATGCGCCACATTAGATAAACGTAGCATTTATGAAAGTATTTAATCTGGGAGTAATATCTCCCATGCAAGTGCATTACCAAGGAAATGTATTGAAGTTTGCTTTAAAAATGCAGAGGTTGGAAATGTGGATAGCTGAAACTTTTAAACAAACTGGCCAGTCACAGAAAATAATGAATGTATTTTAAATTATGAATGGAATTAATAATTTAAAAGTTGAATGTATTCTAAAAGAGAATAGAAATGTACCAGATACTCCAAGTTTCGCACTTGGACCATTATAGTTAAAAAAAATAATGCAAGACGACACTTTTAATCCAGGAAAAAAGTAATTTAGCTTCTATGTAGTGTTCCTCTAAGTAGTGTTCCTTTATGTATTTATGTATTTCGAGGGGGGCTGTTCAGTGCCTCATTCAGTTGGTTGTGGGATGAGGCCTGCTGCCTTGGATAAAGTGTAGGCTGTGCTACTCAGTGACGGAGGGAAAGGAATTCCAGTAGCCGAATCATTCGAGTGTTACCAATGCTGAGCAAGCTATTCATTGCTTTGGTTCCCCTGATCATTCTGTGTAGTATACATTCAAGTATAGTAAATTAGGCCTGACTGAGTAAAATGTAAAAACAAAATATGAAAATCTTTAAATGAGGAATATATGAATTTCACAATGAGCCAGTCTTTGATTACTCTGTCCCATAATCTTGGCGGGGCATCCAAGGGGCTCTTTCATGAGTGTGACAGTGATAAGTGAAATAAATCAATGATAAATACAATAATTCTTGGTCAGATAAGCAACAAGTGAAAACATTTGGCACATATTCAGGTACCCAGGTGTTTGACTTGCATTGTAAACATGGAGGGACATCTGCTGGTATCAGAGGGCACTGCTTTAACTTGGAGGCAAAAAGGCAGAATAGGCAAGGTGACAAGATGCAGGTCTACATAAAAGGAAAGTGATTGATTCAGATGAAGACTCTTCTCATGAATGGGAAGGCATTTGTCTCTTCTGTGCTGCATCTCACTATAGTAAATCAATATGAAGAGATGCTTTGAGTGATGTCATAATTATCAATGTTTTCCTGTTATTACGATTATAAGATTATAAAGGCTTTCACTAAATTGTCTCGCTTTGAGAACTCAAAACTAAAATTCCAGCTGCACAACTAAAACAAAGCATGACATGTTTTTGTACATTTTCTCCTAGATTTTCTAGATAATTATCATTGGATTATCATGGATCTCGAAAAAAGTTTTTTTTATTGTGGTATAACACTTCAAGGGATCATCTGAAAGTTTTTGATCATTCACTTGTTAATTATAAACTTCCCATTGTATTACTTGTCAAATGGGATCCATTTTAAAGATTAATTTGCAAACCTAACACATGAAAGAGTTTGGCTCTGGAAAGAAAATGATAATACATGAGTTTAAACAGCCAAATCTGAATGTATAAAAAAATATTAAAATAATTTTGCCATTATAAGCCTCTCAAATTCTTCTGAAATGACCTCACTGATGATATTGTTTTCTTGTGGAGATGTTGGCCTTTGTGAAATGGGATTACACATTCTTACTTATTGACATCAGCTTCCCCTCACAGTGTGCATGGAAATATACACTATGTGAAGAGTTCAGAGGTCATGGAGTGCATTAAAAACAGTCTCTGACCTTCAGAGCTTTATCACAGACTCAGTCCCACTCCTCCTATTTCAGTAAGCATAGTCTTTGACTGTGTCCTGCTGCTCCAGGTCTCGATTTTGGCAGCTGTGTAACTGCAGCCATTCTTGTCAGTAGTCAGCAGATCACTGATATGGGCTGTCAGTAGTGGGCTCAATTAAAGCGAATTCTCTGACCTGCAGGACATAATTACTGCTCTTCCCTAAAGGCTTTGTGGCCCCACTTCCATTGTCAAGAGCTTTGTCACTCAACTTTGTGTAACACTATTAGCACATCCACTTGCTGCCTTTTATTTTACTGCTGTTTTTTAAAACCTGGTCAATAAACCACTTTTTCTTTAAATTATACCATACTTGTCACGCATATATTATAGTTTTTATTGGCCTCTGACCTTTCTTCAGTGACTTTTTTTAATGCTAATATTTGAAGCCACCTTAAGACTCATATACTTAGATGGCACATAAAAAACATCCTAATCTTCCCTTTTCTGTAATTGTATTCATTTTGATGTGTAAATATTATTTTTACAGGATATTTTAATTTTGTAATGTTTTGTACATGTAACCATGTTAATAATAACAATCATTAACAACTGTAACTATAAAAATCATCAACTACAGCTAATAATACAAATAATTTGATAGTTTTTTTGATTGTAAAGAAGGGAAACTTAAAGGGATTATATAAACACTTAAAACATTTATTCACTGGCTTACAACAACATTCCTCTTTGGATTGAAGTCCTCTTACCAATCAGTTTAGAAACTTAAAAAAAAAAAAAAAAAAGAATCAAGCTTCCAAAATACTCTTTATATTTATATTATGAACTAGTATAATGCAGACTTAGAATTTAGAGTTGGAGTTTAAGTTGAGGGGTTGTTATCTTCTACGGTGAAAGATGTTGGTGGCCTGCCTTGACTCTTTTGAGTGTTATCATACAGGGGTGGAGAGCGAGGCAGATGTCCAGTCCCTACACACTGGTCAGTACCAGAACCCTGAGCTGTACCTACAGCAGGGCAACGAGGAGGATAACCAAAGCTGGGTGTCCTGGGCCTGGTCCTTTGTCCCAGCCATCGTCAGCACTGGGGAGGATGACCAGGAGGAAGGGCTGTACTATCCGCAAACTGAAGAGGATGGCCAAACACGCAGCCCCAGACATCACACCCCTAAGGACCCCATAGTCTCCATTGGCTTCTACTGCACCAAGGCCTCTGTCACCTTCAAGGTAAGGCCCTCCCTGCAGGGATGGAAGACCAAAAGACACCTGTAGCCTCCATCTCTGTAGAAGGAGAATGGGAACTCACTTACTTAATCTATGTTTTGTAGGATTTGTATTTCTTAATTTATTTCATATATTTTAAAACCGTGTCCAAAAGGTACAGAAATCAGAACCACATATTAACCTTAAAGCAAAATCAGTTTGCAATGCACAACCTTATTATAAAACAAAAAGAGAAACTATCATGTTTCTTGTGAATGTTTATGCCATTATATCTATATTTCTTTATACCCATTGTTAATTAAAAGCATTCTTCTGTTGTTGTTGCTGTCCAGAATTGTTCAGTCAGTTTTGCTTAGTTTTGTTTAATATTGGATATGTTAACACACATACTGATTTAATTTGTGACCCGAACTCCACTTGATTTTTATAAACAGTAAAAGTAAACAGTTTATCAGCAGGTTTGCATTTTCTTTTCTCTTTTTTACACAGAATTTAAAGTTGAGATGTGAAATTTGTGTGTAAATAAACACTGAGAAAATACCTCACATAGTTTGGAGTTAAAAAAAGAAATATTCACTGTTTTCTTTCTGCATCTAAGTTGTTTTTATTAAATGTTGAGTGTGTAACTGTCCATAATATGCAGAACACCGGAGGTCATCTTAATGATTAACCAGAATAAATGACATGAACACCGTTTAGCTATAAATATGTGAAACTATACTGCTTGCTTGTTTTAGAGTATATGGAATTAATTTGAGGTTCAATTTCGGTCAAAACCTTAGGTCAAGTTTCTTCATTAGCATTTGGAGGAGTTGATAGCTTTGCAGGTTAAAATCATGCTAAATTAAACCTAGCATTTTTCTAATAATGTTTAAAATTGTTCTTGTAGTGTTTGAGTTCTTTTAATCAATTAATTGCTTTTCCTCTGAAATAATTGCAGACAGCTGGAGGCTGATCAGTTTCTTTCTTGTTCTTAATGCTCAAGTTTTACTCAAGTATTTAGTTTGTGGAATTCAGCTTTGAACAGTTACCACGTACTTATACTTGTACTTATCTTTCTAAATAACTATGTAATGAGAGCTAGAGGTATTTCAGAACCTGATGCATAAATCCCTAATTCCTAAAAACCAGTACCAATTCGGAATAATTGGCAGTTTAGCTAATGGCAAATACAGGCACATTTAAATTTTCTATAAACTCTTTGCATTTGGAAGTTTCCAGATCATGAAGATTATACTTTCACATTCAATTTAAATAGATTTTATAAAAAAAGCCCAAAACTGAAAAAAACAATCATCAATACATTTTTAATGTATTCTAAAAGAGGGATCAGTTCAGATCAGTTTCTGGATATGATATCACTCCAAGCATCTCTTCATAAAATATGAACTACACAACCTTCTTACTGACTGTACTCTTTTTGTAGATGGAACTCAGAGGTTTATCATGAACTTTCAAGCTGCTGGGAAATTTGCAGTGTTACCCGCACGTGATTAAATCAGTGTACCAGGCAAAACGGGTTTATTCTCTAATGTGGATAATAAGTTACAGCTGTTTTTCTGCACCTGTTTCCTGTGCAAAAGTAAAATTGGCAGATTGCAAAGCTTAATTTGTCTTCATCAGGTCTTTACAGTAATGGCAGATTTCTGCTGTATAAATGCTAAAAAGCAGCATACTGTAAAATGTGTATCATATTCTCTCACAGCTCACAGAAATGCAAGCCGAAAGCAGTTACTACAGTCCTCAGAAGGTGAAGTCCAGGGAAGTTCTGTGTTTGGAGCAGGAGGGAATTACTATAGAGGTATGAATGACACTTCTAAAAGCATTGTTTACTCTGACAGTGTAAAGTATCACATTAACTCATTAAATCATTCCTCATTATATGGACAATTAAAAGCACCCTTCATATTTGTTTGTCCTGGAAAAAAAATCTCAGAAAAATAAACAGAATTATAATACTTACTCAGCACAGAACCTCTGGGATAAGCTAACCTATTTGTACATTAATCTAGAAAAGAAGTTAAACATCTAATTTCACATTTGATATTTATTATTATTATTGTTAGTAGTAGTAGTAGTAGTATAGAGTTTTACAATATTCACATTTTCAACCTTATTTATTTGTTTTTTAGTGAGATATTAGACCAATAGCGATGTCCTGGATGGGATTTTTTAATGAAGTTTTCATGGAAGTTGAAATTATTAATATTTGAATATTCTGAAATTGAAGGAAAAAAAATTGGATTCATATAATGATAATCCATACATCATTACAGCACAGCCATTGACTGCAGGGAACAGTTTTTATTGCAGGATTTATTTGGTCACTACAGTCACATTCATACTTAGTAGAATTCAAACTGTTGTGATTGGAGTCGGTGTTAAAGTTTATTAGCTCAGGAGACACAAGTTGTCCTTTCTTAGTCTTTGGTGTTTTAATGCTTTTTTTTTTTTTTTTTTTTTTTGTTCATTACTGGTAACCATGTTGTGTCATTTTACTAACTCTAAGGGGTAACCTTGTGCTTTTACATAAAGGGTCCAATATTGCATTCAACTGTTCAAACTGATGTCACCTTAAGCATAACAAGATTCTTCCCGGAGATTAACAAGAATGACCTATCATGTATTATGTGTATATTGATAATCTGGATTTCCCTGATGTGTCAAAGAGTCAAAGCTGTCAATCTTTTCTTCATAATAAACATCTCGTACAATGTCCCAACTGTCCAAACAGGAGCAAATCTATTCCAATTACTATATTGTTAAAGTGTTAATGGAACTTAAAACAACATTTTAGTTTCCATGGGATGCAGAGCACAGAGCAGTGTTTACAGGTTTCTTTCCATCTCTCTGTCTGAATATTGTGCCAAACCAACAGTAGCTTTTGTTTTACCATAGGTGCTCATGATGGGAGAACCATTTTTTGACTGTCAGATTGGTTTTGTGGGCTGCCGGGCCTTGTGCCTAAAGGGAATCATGGGGGTGAAAGATTTTGAGGAGAACATGAACCGATGTGAGGAGGTAAGCTTTTCAAAACACAGACTGGCCAATCTACTTCAGAGTGAGTATAAGTCTAAAGGAATCGGATCTGTTGTTTACAGAGTTTCTGAAAAACACGATATGCTGTTCAATAGTATTCAGACTGTTGCTCTTGTTTTCAGGTGAAGACATTTAATAAACTCAACATCTTGTGCAATGAGACATCTTTATTAAAATATTCAGAAGACAAATAGACTGACCCCCTGTTTCTTTTGCCTTAAGGATGCCATCTTCTTCACCTGTGGGGAGAACCTGAGCAGTAAAGGAATGACATATCTCACCAACTCTTTGTTTGATTACCGGAGCCCAGAGAACAATGGTGTTCGAGCAGAGTTCATTTTGGACGCAAATCATCACAAGGTCTGAGAATCCTTTTTTGTAGGATTATAAGAAAGTCCAACTACTTCTGTGCTATCTATTCTTTTAGAATTGTATTGCATTTGTTTTGACATTGAAAAGCATCCTTAAACAAACTCCACGACTACCTGCTGCTAATGTGCTTAATGGAAGTGTTAGCAGCCTGTTATTCCCACATTGGACTGTTCGCTGTTCATATGGAATTATCTGGCTTTCACTCTAACAATCTATTGTAGGAGTTACTCCTTAAAACCCATGAGAGGAGATTAATATATTCAATCATGAAATTGGCAATTTTTATCATCTCTTATCAGATTAGGTGCAGTCTGCGTCAAGAATCCACCTTTAACCACCTGTTACCTTTGTGTTCAATGTATACACACTGTGCCAGATAAGACATAGTCAGACATACTTGTCATGGCCAAACAGAATGGCACTTCCATTGCAGACCTTTAAATAGGAGTTGATTGATCTGTTGTATGAAGTGCTTCAGGCCTCCACATTGCACCCTGTTGTTCTCCTGGCATCACCCTGTGTTTCTGGGGAGACATCGTGATTAAATATTGTAGGTCTTTATCCAGGGACTAACATTGCTCTTTTCATTGCATCTTTCTCTAACTAGTGTACATGTAGGGCATACCTCTTTAATGAAGATGTGTTCTAATCCTAGGTTAAATTTACATCCAGAATACTCTGTACATGTGCTGGGTGTGGGATGCGTACTCCCAATTTTGAGAGAACGTTAAATTGTCCCCCTCAATAATGTATAACCAGTTCCATAGGTGTAGGAACCAATATTGACAATGTCCCCCCAATTCTGAAAGGAAACCTATGCTCCTGCATGTATTGAATAATTCCCACTATATGTAGCCATTAGTATAAAAAAATAACATTTAATCCAGTTCCAAATGTTTATTCCAATAATATAACCTGACTAATACATTTAAGAGAGACATTTTGGATTTTAAAATGTTAGTTATTTGTTGCTCTTAAATCAGATTTCCTTTATACATGCTTCTTTAATCTTCTATAATTTCTGTTACTGCTGGTGTTTTTTTTCGATATTAAAACAAAGGGATTTAAAAGAAAACAAACTGCTAAAGCATTCTAAAGGCATGACCTGTTCATTACACCCCTTCTAATACATTTTACTCATTAACCCACGGGGCTGGATAAAAACAATTGAGTATTTAAGAAGTTTTCTGGATGTCACAGTGTTTGATCAGCAATTGAAGTGGCATTACCTATCTGAAGAAGGATGGGGGCCGATAACCCTCGTTCCTCCTGGTGATAAGCCCCTCTGTGAGTGGGTGTGCAAACACAAATGATCATGTCTCCCTCAAATACTCAGCATGCCCCGTTGTAATCTCTGAAGTCCATCCTTAGGGAACTTGAGTCCTGTTTGCTTTTCTTTGTTGGTAGGAGACGTACACAGAGATAGCTGGCATGCAGCGCTTTGGTGCTTTCTACATGGATTACCTGTACACAATGGAGAACAACAGCGGCAAAGGTATTGTTTTATTTTCCCCTTGTTTGCTCTCCCTTAAACAACAGAAACAAAGAGTTCTTCTTCTTCATAGACACCTGGTCCTTGACCTGCTGTCCCCAGTTTTACCCAACATTTACCTGGAGGCTACCTGTCAGGATTATTTAATCTGTGCTGACACATATTTGAGGTTCTTTTTTTTACATGTTGATACACTAGTCTACTTCTTCAGCTGCGGAGTGTGAGAAAGTGAATATGCTTTTGCAAATCATGTCATGCTTGTGCGTGTTCCCAGTAACTTGGGATGTTCATTTTAGTTCAAGAATGTTTGTTCAGTCAGATTAGATTAAAGAACTGCAGCTCATAATTAAAAGATCAAATGCAATATTTGGATTTGTTCTTTGTTCACGTCATTTTGAACTTCTGATCTTTGTAATATGAAGTCAGATTTCATCCTAAGGAATTGTGCCGTTGTTATTTTACTTTTATTAATCTACTTAGTTCCAGTTCTTAAATAAATCCTTATCATTTAAACTTGTTCCTGAATTAAAGTCTCACAATAGACTAAAAACTAGAAATGTAGCCTAATATTCAAGTGTTGAGTAATATTTAGTCATTTATAAATGTTTTAAATCTTAAATTGAATTACTTTAATTTCTAAATTAAAATACAAATGCACAGTCATTAATCAACAAACTTCTTTCAAAGGTTTGATTAAAATATTTTATAATTAACTAGATGTTAGCTGGGCTTGTTGTTTTATTTTTTATTTTACAAATGTGAAATACATGTTAGAAGCATGAGGTGTTGTATTTGTTTGGTTTCCCCATCTAAACTGATAAATTTAAACTGATATACCATATAGGTTCAATTTAGACATCTATCTTTTGTTTTTCTTTCTCTCAGTTCATCTCCTAAGAAATCTGAGAGATTTTTTTTCCCCCTTAGAAAAGGTCTATGCTACACTGGATTCTTGTTTGCAGAAAGAATGCTGATACATTTATATATTAACCACATGTCAAAATAGGTTGTGCAAATATGAGCAGAAGCGATAATAGTTTCCTGGTGGAATGGTTTATTATTCGAGATAGCTGCCAGTTTGGTTATCTTCAGCTAACATTTTTTGTTAAATATCTTTGAGGCTGATTAAAAATCATAATTGTCAGTTTTTAACACCTGTTGATTTCTGGGATAATGCTACCTTAACTTAACCTAAGTTCAGTGTTTTTCCTACAGTCAAGAGAAACTAACTAGGATTAAGAAAAGGCACATATCTCACTAATGAAATCTGTAATCTACAGTACTTCCTTTTCGCATTCCTTCTTCTCATTACTTGCACTGACAGGGTGATCAGTTTTTCTCCTATCAAAGGTTGATAGAAATCTAAATTAAAAAACACAAGATATTGTCAGCCTCAGCTGTCAGACTAATTTCAACATTGAGATACCATGCTGATCTCTCCGTGCTGTTTTACACTTCTGATAGGAATGCTTTCAAGTCAGTATGAACCTGTATTGTTGAGACTGTTGAATGTCATTAAAACAAATTAGTTGGGGTTGCCACAGGACTAACATAAACTTTAGGTAAACATTATCTGAATTTAAGAAGTTACATTTAGTGCTGAGTTCACATTAAGATAATGTGAGCTTTGTACCGAGTGAGAAACTTAGTAACTTATAATTCTTTAAATCCCAGCTAATTTTAATACTTAAATTTTTTAGTTGCCTTAACTGCAGCCATATGTTCAATATTAGATTGAGCCCCGTGAATTACAGTAAAAATAGGATAAGGAAGTGATATTGACTACTTTTAATCTGAACAATCTAATAGGAATGTGAACCCTAAGTTCTCTAAAAGTAATATAAACTTGGCACATTTAAATTTTGAATTATATAAGTAGAATGAGAGAACCTTTTTTTGTATTATTATTATTTTAATGTATTTATCTTCTGCTTATTACCTAAAGGAAACTTTGTCACAATAATGTTTCATTAAGATGATCAAGAACATACGTTTGGCAAATTCAGCATCATTCTAATACGTAGGAGGATCAGTGATTGAAAAATAATGCATATGTGGAAAAGCTCTGCTCAGCACAGAGTGCTGTCAATGATGTAATTCAGGACTAGTTTTGTTGGGCCTGAGGTGTGGTGTATTGTCAAATTTAGACTGGCTGCAGAAGACAAATACATACTTCACATTTTAAAATCTCAGAAATGAGTTATCAGTATTTACTTTATAGGACTGAAAGCTCTTATCAACTTCCCATATCCTTCTTTGACTCACCTATTGCATTAGATCCTTGTACTTTCTTCATCATATGCTTATATTTTCTTTATTCATATTCTGTAGCTCTAATATCAATGTATTTATAAAAATACTGTTAATTCTCAGTTTTCCAAACTGATTACTGAATCTTTTATAATGATTAGACACAGGAGGTCAGCAGGAGTTCTCGGTCATGAATAAAGAGGACGACCCCCCTGGTGTCCAGGAGACGTCAGTGAAGAGACTGGTAGTGGGGCCCCTGGACATCCGTCTCCATAGCAGTGCAGTCCACAGGATCCTCAAAATGGTGGCCTGTGGACTTGACCATGAATATGAGCCTTACAGCAGCCCAAAGCCAGGTAGGGAGCTTCTGTACTGTTATGCACAAGTGTGGGAGCACACTATTCACCTGTATTAAATACCCAGAATCCCCCACGTCTACTTCTCTCCTGTGAGAAGTTTTATTTATACACAGCTGACTTGGTGCTTTCACAAAACTTGTTGCTGACACGAGATCTGGTGATGGAAGCATCAGCTGTGCACTCTACCAATAAAACTTTTAATTGGAGAGAAGTAAAAATGTCTGTGGGATTCTTTATGGGTTCTGAAAGTTATTTCTGGGGGTTGTTTTCCCAGCACCATAGAAAAACATATTGTAGAGGACATGTGGCCTTTCTCCTTAGAACTTTATTGGCAACCATTGATGTGTTGTTTTTGTTTTCTCATTGTTTAAATATAATGGATATTCTCATATGACTTTTTCATAATGCCAGTATTTGAATCAAGAAAGGGTTTCTGCTTATGCAGCTTTTTATTTGCATTCCTTTCTGTATTACACACAGAATATGGGCCTTGATTCAAAAACTCTTGAGTAATCATTTGTTTTTAAAATTACATTATGAATTGAATTAAAGCAAATCAGTCAAATAACTTTGTTGCTGGCATACACAAAGGACGTTTTGGAGCTGATAATTAAAAGTCATATGGAGAGATGATAGATCCTGAGCAGTGGACAATAAACTTACGATTACTAACATTTGCATCCAGAACCTAATATAGCACAAAGTTCACTTCATCCTCTAAGCATCAGTTGCTTTAATCAAAAAAGAAAAAATAAGTGGCCCCATTCCATTTTTCCCTGGTATATTATAAAGCTGTTTTCAGGAAAGGTCCACTGTTCTCTTGGCAAGTAACCTAAAGCTGGAAATGAACCCTTCCTCACATGCTATATGAATTATGTGTACTCGACACATTTTTTACATGCAGGTGCATTTCATTGAAGCTCTCTGAAGACTTTTAACTCTCTAATATTTATTTAGAATCATAAAGGTCCATTCATATAGCCTGGACACTGCTGCAAGGGAGAGCTGTTCAGGCTCAGCAGTGCTGCAGTGTGTGGATGTTCTGAGTTCTGTCACACAGACGTGCTCTTTGTGCATCTAACCAGTCCGCATTATGGCGACTGTGATGCTTGTCAACACACTGCATTTTATAGGAATAAATCATTTGTATGTCTTAATCCATGGACTTGTAAATCCAGTTAAAAATAATCCACCCTCTGACATAAACTGCAGTTGGCATTCCAACACATTGTCTGTGCTGCCCAGAAACCGAATGATCTTTGGCACCCAGACAGAGAAGAGGGAGTGGAGTGCCACTTCTGATGCATGTTTAAGTACAGTACATTTCTTTTTAAGAAAACAAACAACTTTATTCTTACATTTTGCACTTCATGCCTTGGCACGAATTATCAGATGGTGGAGTATTTATTGTGATGTATTGCCAAATTATAATATTCTGGTTGCTCTTGAATGTTCTACCAGGTCTATATAAGTACGATTGCTCCCCTTTTTGTCCTTAATTTGAAATAGGAGTTTGATTGCGTCTCAGTTCATATATTTACACAATTTACATAGTTCATTATTTACTCTGACACATTGTATAAAACGAAGAGTTAAATTATTATTTATTTGTTAAAGAAAATAAGAGAAGACCCTACATTTTTCTTAACATTGATTATTCTTGTAATGATTTTGTGTCTTCACACCATTCCCATCAAAGAAAACGCTTAGCTGAATAAACTACACATTTGGCAGAACTGTAACATGCTTATTAACTGTAGGATTTTGAATTTTAAGACATGCAACCCTTGACTAATCTACTGCATTAATAATATATACACATGTATATGTTTGTGTGCATATAGTGACGCCGCACTGGTCGGTGTGGTGATGAATCGGCCTTTACCTCTAAACCCCAGAGGGGACGGGACATGAGACTCTGGCTCTCCACCTGCCTCTCCTCACCAACCCAGCGCTGCATCACTATATATAAATATAATGCAATTGTGCATGTGTGTGTGTATGTATATATACATATATATATTAAATTAGTTAACTACAGATTAACTAATAACTGTGATTGAGAAGCATGTATTATTTCTTTGATGTCCCAAGATGCACATTACTCTAGACAGATGTGTATGGAAAGCTGTTTGTAATATATCCATGTGAAATTTGGTTAAACAGAAAATTGAGACAAAATCTTGTGAAACCAAAACATCCGTTCAATTATTTTAGCATCTGTATTAAATACAGTAATTAGGCCCTTCAAAGCCCATCCATTGTTTCTGTTATTACGCAAGTATGGTTTCTAGTAATAGATGGAGGTGAATAAGCAATACACTAGGAACAGCATATGATTTATTCAAGAGCACAAAGTTGTCTTAAAGAAACCGGCTGCAAAGAAACAATGTTGATGACAGCTAAATTTCTCTTCCAAGCAGTTGCAGCAAGCAATTCACTGTTTTTGTGATCAGTGGAGCAAGGTTAAGGGTAGAATAAAACCATGATCTGCACAGTGTTTCCCTCTTTGAAGAGCCCAGGAAAAACAGCTTCCAAGTAACATGTTTGAAATTAAATCCAAATTGGCCGAGTGTTTGAAATGTTTTGTTCTTGCCCTGTTTAATGCAGAGAGTTCCAACTAACAAATTACTTACAGTTTGCCTGCTTCTTTAGTTTTATCTTATCTTTGTCTTGTGTTTTCAATTCCACCTTGGTTACCCAAATTAATCTTGACATTACCGAATATACTGTAGATTGTTTTAAAATAATTTGTTTACATATTTGTGCGAGTGCAGTACTGCAGAAAAAATGAGGAATAAAGACTTTGTTTTGCAGTGAAACCTCAAACCTAACCTTACATTTCCCCGAAGTTCACTCAAGACTCTGCCAAATGAAATGCATATACCTACATGTTGCCAGATTATGTGCACGTTTTGAGATCAGGTTTGAAGCCCACCTTTGAGTGGGAATTGAATCCAGCAAACTTAATTTGTGACCTAAAACAGACATGAAACCAGGATTCAAGACATGAAAGCCAAGGTCATTAATAAACATTAACGCTCAGTCCCGCTGTTGTTGATACAGATACTATTGATGACGACAGAGTGCTGCCAAGTCCTGAAGAAGTGGTTGCTTTAGAAGAGTTCATCCCCACTCGCCTAACTTGCGTCACTGTGATCAAAATTGCCATCACCATCCCCATGGCAGAGTTCAACCTGCTGGATTCTCTGCTGCCTGTAATTCTGGGCCAGAAGGTAACAACGTTGCAGATACAGCAGGACAGATGTATTGGCATTAAGCCTGTTCTTGGTGGTGGTAGTAGTAGTAGTAGTATAGTATAACTCTGAGGAACAATACTTTTGTTTTTTCCTTTGGTAGAAAAATATTCAAGAAATAGTACTTCAGACAAGTTTATAAAAAAAACTATTATTATTGTTATTGATAAAAGTTGATTTTTGTGTTTTTAATAATTAATTTATTCATTATAATAACAGTTTAAACATGTTTAACTATGCAAACACCTTAGGCTACATTACCCATAGATTTTTCAGATATTAGGACTGGATAAGAACCTGTGCATCTGAGAAAGTTATGGGAACCCTCATACTACCCAAGTAAAAGGACAAGGACACTGTGGAATATTACCAATGTCATGTTGGCATATTATGAATTTTGGACCCCCTGTGGATCAATAGATTGGGCTTGGACTGGGTCTCAACCCCCTCTGTGCAGGGTGGTGACTTCAGCCAAGTCTGGACAGGGTAGGGCCTGCCCAGGGTTTCATTTAACATTCCACAATGTGTTCAGCAGGTGAATGGGCTTGAAGGTGGGATTCGACAGTACAGTCAAGCTCTTACCCCTTGATGAGTGGCCTTTGAAATTGGTGGGAAGAACATGGTTAAACTGCTTGGCTGATTATATATAATATATATATCCATCCTTTTCTTGTAGACCTTCACTACTCCTATGAATGTACCAGTGTTCCAGCAAGTGAGGCCTCTGCCTGCCATCAGGTTCCAAGTGGACAAAGTGAATCTGGAGCACTCGGTGCCAATGTATGCCCCCGAGCTGGTCAGCACTGTGAGCAGCTTGAGCCAGCCCTCTGACAACCTGCTTCACCACTGCTATGCTCACTGCTACCTGAAGGTGTGGATATCCTGTATCTCATCACTTCAGCCTTGTTGAACAGGTCCCTGCTGAGACTTTCTCTCTCTATTTGCAGGAATTAAGGCATGTTTCTTCAAGATGGTTAAACTGCATTTTTCTGTAGCTTTAAGTATATAATACTCTTATTTGGTTATGTATTTATATTTAATCTTAACCATAGTTTGTGTAATAGTGTATCTGAATTTATTAGTCATTTATTTAGATAGTCATTTTGCTCTTTTGCTATGCCAACAATTCTAAATCGGGTACAGAGAAAAAAAAAACATTAAACGAGAGGTGTTCAAATCCAGGATTCAAAGACAATTTCCACTGTGTAAGAGACAAATTAGAAGAAAATCAACAAAAGTTATAATGGAGAAATTCTAAACCGTCTGAACCATTGAGCCCTAAACCCTTGCCAACAGTTCCACCTCCTAACAGATCTAATCTTTCTATTCATAGTTTTTGACTGGAATTTGTATTTAGTTGAATATATTTAAAGCCAAGGAGAAACCTTAAAGGTAAGTCCCAAAAGTAACCAGTAGTATGTGAGACAAGTCAGTGACCACTGCTTATCTGCGACTTGAAGTAGTAGAGCACATTGAGAAATGTGGAATGGCTGATAAAATAACATTTGGTTTTCAGCACAAACAATCCAATTCAATCCCTCTTTTCTCCTCGGTTAACTTGGACAGAAAACAATGTGATCATTGGCATACTTCATTTTAATCAAATGCATTATTAATAGATGACAAAAGTAAGCACCAGAATCCATTTACACAATTTTAACAAAAATGTGTATTCCTATGTCATAGATGAAATCTGCAGGCATGGGATTAGTGCACAAATACTTGCTATAAATCTATTTGTAATGAAGTGTTATAAGAGGGTTTGAAGTAATGTTATTGTCTGAAGCCCAAACCCTTTCCAATATTTAAAGAATTTCTTTTGTAGTTTGTGACAAGAAAATGGTGTTGTTTAGTGCAACACAGGCCTCAGCAGACAGATGTTTACATTGCAACTTAATGTCAGCGCTGAGTACTTGTATTGTTGACAGTGCACTGATAAGTTATTTACAATGAATTTATTTACTTCACCTTCAGGCTGTTTTAAATTTATTTTTCAAGCCCATCATGTCTAGAAATAGCTTTAAGTATAAATGGGAAAGAGGCCGTAATTGTTAATAATTGATTTCTATGTAGGAGTCAAATGTTTACCCCAGTCCTTACAGGAACCTTTACAGTGTTCAGCAAACTCTTGATAGTAAATAATTGATAAGTATAGTTTATTAAACTAAATGAATTGACAGATAGTATGAATCCTTTTGACAACAACTGTATAAAGGGATTTTAGGATTATACATGTTTTACATTTGTTTTTACCATCAACATTGATGCAGAAAATAGTTGTGACTAATCAATAAAGTGCATTTAGGTGTGTTTAAATACACTAGTTATTACATATATTGGAAAAAGAAAACTAGAAACTATTCCAGGATAAATGAATGATACAAATATATATATATATATTTTTTTTAAAGGTTGGAGTATTTACCAGGCATATTGACACTCCTTATCACAGGGTCATGCTGAGGTTAATATTTAGCTCTGTGACAGCCAGAGCCCTATTTGGTTCATGAGGTGGCTATCACTAATTCCCTTTTGGACATGAACGTGATTGTGAGGGAAATGGCAGATAATAGGTGGAGATTTGTCTAAATTAGTAGCAAGACGATTGTGTCTGCCCATGGATAGCTGTCTGTAGGGCCCAGGACACACGTGGTCTAGTCCCTGTTCCCTGCAGGGTGCTGTCTCTTCTGCAGCATGGCTGCTCAAGATGGAAATGAGTCTGAAAGGGAATTTAACTAAACAAATAACAAGCTAAGAAAAGCCTCAGAGATATGCTGGAGCAAAATCTTTAATCTTATATTCTTCAACACCAAGTCAAAGCTTGGATATGCACAAATCCACTAAGCTACGCCAACTCTTAATGTATGATGGTAAAGAAAATAAACACAGACACACAACTTAACCTAGAAAAAATGTATGTGGGATTCCTTAGTTTCAAAACTAAACTATTAAGTGCAGTCTCTGTTTCCTACCAGACTAAAGTTGATGCAATGTACCTTGATTTGCTAAAGGTCTATGGTCTTTCAAAACCTTTTGAGAAGCTGATTTAGTTTTGTAAAGAAAAAACAATGCAAGCATTTGTGTTCAGCTACTCAATGAGCACCTGAATTATTTTATTTTTAACATTTTTGGTCAGTCTTATAGAAACCTGCAGTAGGCAGTATTCCCCTAGAGTGTCATTGAGAGCCTTTTCTTCATCACAATGCTACCATGATACTTAATATGACATGTTATGGTACATGGTACGTATTTCAACTTGATCAGTAAAAAAATGAAATACTTTAATTCACATTACAAGAAATAAAAATGTGAGGCCTCACCAAAAGCTTTCTTCACTTACATGCATATGAATTTTATAAACATCCACGTGGCAGTTAAATCTACATGGCATGCATGATACATTCACAGCTTTCCTTTTTTGCTTTTTCCTCAGGTATTAATAGAAACATTCTTAATTGTATTAATGTAATAAAAGAGCTTGTGGTATGAACTGTTTCTGAAAGACAGACTTATTTGTTTAATGTATTGATAACTATTCACTTCAATAAGTGAGCTTGTGCTATGTGGGTCTGTTTTGGCAGTGTAAGTAAAGGAAAATATTTCATCAGAGCAATTTAATCTTCTCAAGACATCATCTAAATGAGGAGTTTTTGTGCATTATTGAAATGTTTTAATTAACCTGAGATTTTATATTTACTTAAGAGTGAACAGGTCCTGAATCTATGTGTGTGTGTGTGTGTGTGTATATATATATATATATATATATATATATATATATATATATATATATATATATTATGGTAAGAATGACTGGACTCAGCTTGCTTTCACTTCCTTGATACACTCAACAGCTGGACACACAGTGGTTGTTTTCACAGCTGGAGTGAGTCCTTATCTAATACTGCATACTAAATATGGCTTGGGTCTGCATGTTAAGTATTAATGTATGTATATATAAACACATATAATATATCCACATAATGTATAATGTGAGTACAGATAATTTAATTATAACCAAGAGGAATGTGCACAATGGTGAAACATCAGTGAGTTGAAAATGTTTTGATTGAACAGTTTGTTATGTAAAGTGATTTTTAAATATAGATGACCTGACCGACCACATCCACATACTGTATTATACATATTAATACATATTATGTCCATATGTGCATATATATATATACAGTGTACATAAATACACACAAAAATATTATATACAATGTAAGTATGTAGTTGGTTATCTCATCTCATTATAATGTTCTTTAAACTGTTTACACTGGCAATCATTGTCTATCAAAGACACAGACATATACATCAGCTGGTATCTTCAGTTTAATTCGGGCTGAATCAGTGTTCAGCAAGTTCTGATATTACTGTATTAATTTAAACAAATCCTCAATTAACATTGCATATCAAGGTGTGAATATTTTACACATTGTGATTTATCAATTTATCAAAAAATAATATCAAAGTTAATATCGTTTTAAGTCGAAAAATATTTTTGACTAGGCCATGATAGGTGTAATGTATTATGGCCATGTGCAGTGAGGTGGCACAGATTTGTGGGTTTTTGTTCTTGCCTGCAGCAGCAGTGTTTATGCCATGCCTTTGGAGACCACAATGTCAGTTGTACTCAGTGGAGAAGACAGATAAGTGGTGGGTGGTGGGCTGAGGTGCTGGCAAATGTTTAGTGTACTGCCACTGTAAAGAAAATGTGAGCTGACATGTTTCATCCTGTGTTTATTAATACAGTCTTCCCCCACACAGTGATCTCCTCTACTCTGTTGCAGGTGTTTGGTTTTCAGGCTGGGCTGACCTGCTTGGGTAGCGATGGATCATTTTTGCCCCTCTTTCCCATTGTGCCCTCCTTCAGCACTGCTCTTTATGCCAAACTTCTCAGGCATCCTGTGTATTGGTAAGTGTCAGGCTCTGTTTACTGTCCGTTGTATTTATTTCCAAATATACTATGAGCACTGTACATATGACACCATACCACATAATAGTATGTGAAGAATATTTCTACAGACATACTAGTAATGTATCTTTCTTTAAAGAAGATTTTTCAGTGACAAACAAATTACTTAAAAATACTTTAAGTTCAGGGATTGTAGTGGGAGTGGACTTGATTTTACAGCCTCCTTACCAAAGCAGTGTAGAATACCTAATCAAAAGTTTAAACAGGTATTTAGTTACATTTGAGAGAACCTACCTTAAGAACTATTAAATGTGAAAACTACATTCACTTATGAAACATTTTAAGGCCCAGTTCACTGTGTAGTGCACTGGGAAAATGAAACTTTTTTTTGTTTTTTTGTTCTCCTGTTGAAGGCAGACCATTAATAATTTGCAATCTCCCTAGTAAGCAGTAATGATTTGGAGGCTTGTAGTGGTGGCAGGAGGATTAAATAAAAACAGGACAATCCTTGGAGATGAAAGCATCTCATTCTCCAACTGGGTGTCCTTGAGGCAACATCTGGTAGCTCGTGTCATGTGCGCACACCCTTCTGAATACAAAGCTGCCAGCATGCTTACCTTGCAATACCAGAAAAGCAGAACTAGAAAATGTTTACATGGTAACTGAATGTAATCAATTGAAGTTTGGATATGATGTGGATGTTAGAGCAGTATTTGTGAATGGTTCCCGTCATCTCTTTCTCTCATTCAAAACATAGATCTTCCCTTACTGCATCAGCATGTTAGTCTCACAACTTCTGTTATCCAGTCTTTCACAACTGAAAACTGTCCTCTGTGCAACATATTTTTGTGTAGTTCTTGGAAATATCTTTAAAATGGGAAAATACATGTTCAAACATCCGATTCCAGTCAGAATCTTCAGGTGAATAAGATTCCAGTCACTATTAAAATTTGCTCTAGGCTTTGAATGTTTTTTTTAATATATGGTGCTGCTCTGAAGAGCTCTTCTTGCATTACACAGTTTGATGAAAATGTGCTTACCTTTTCCAAGGAATGCAATGAGATATTTTTAGTAGACACACTGTCACAACCTCAAAGGTGTTTTCTTGGGTAACAATTTAGTTCTCCCCTCTTTCTTTCTTATTTGAGCCATAAAGCCTGGTTTCCAACTCTTGACAGCTTTGAAGCACTTCTTAGAGAAGTTAATCCCCTTCAGATAATAATCAGCTTCTGTTATTTTTAAAGGTTACAATGCAAGAACTTATTGTTTCGGTTTTTCATATTTTATCTCTACACTGAATTTCTTTATATTTACCAAGTTATTTGCACTCTAGGCAAGTGATTTCTGAAGCACTCATTAATTTGACTTGACAGTTTATTGTTTGAACAATGATGATGCATTGATTTGACAGTACAGCCTTCAGCCTGATCTGAACCTGAAAGCAAGGTCTGGCTGAAGTGACAACTGCTTTCTGGATGAATTGAAACACCACCAGGTGGTAGCATTTAATTTAATTTATTTGTGTTTGTTTTGGGAAGCTTTCAAAAGTGATGTAACTTCTTCAAAGATGTTGTGTTCTCTTTAACTTAAATAGCAGTTTTTAACTGGATTAAAATGATCTAGGAAAGAAAATAACATTTTTAGAAAATGTTTCTCATGTCATACTGCCAGTCATGGTTGCTTTGTGATGCAAATTCAAACGATTCAGTCTCATATGTTCCATTACTAATTGTGAAATTAGAAAATGCACTTTGCACTTTTTATTTATTCCCTATACTTATGATTAATAAATACATGAAAGGAGAGCAGATTGAAAATAAATATATATGTTTTACTTGATTCCCCTGGCTAGGTTTTTTTGTACCTGGTGGAGTTCCATTCTGAATGAGCAGATGGATGTGTAAGGTGATATGTTGTGCGTCTGGAAGGACTATGTACACGTATGTTACTCTCCCAAGAAATGTTCAAAGCTCTCTTTAACCTAATTTTACAGACCAGCAATCAGACAAGTCTATTGTAAAAGAATGTTTGCCTTTTTGACATAAAATAATACATTAATTAGATGTCCTTAATCTGTGTATACTCTATGTGTGTTCTTTACTGCACTTTCTCTGTGACAATAAAGAATTCACACAGTGAACATCCCCATATATATATGGGATCCCGTCTTTTCGTCATTCATTTTTCGTCACTGGTGACCCTTCATCACAAACATTTAATAACCAATTTGCATATTCATCAGCAGTTTACATATTCAGTTACAAATTACACATGGACTTTTAGACAGGCAGTTGTCGGTTTTTGAAAGTACATAATCGATTCAGTAAATAAATATGGAGGGTAATTTGTGCCAAAATTAAATAAATATTTATATGTACGTATTCATATTCTGTTTATTTATTTAGTATTTAATTTATTTTGGCACATCGATGTTGTAGCCTATATAAGGGAAATAGAGTATCCTATATAACAAATACTGAAACTACCCCACGCAAGTCCCCTTCGGTTAAAGGAAGAATGTTGACGTGTAATTCAAAAAGTTTATTCACACAAAAGAATACATTTAATAAATAGGTCAGATAAAACAAGCAGACAATAACATTAAAAACAGTTTAATACTAGAACCCCCATAACTGCTTTTTGTGTGGCTTTTTGCAATTCAAATCACTGCATATGTGAATATCCGTTCTTATATGTTACAAAATATTTTAATGAAATACATATAGGCTGTTATATATTCATATATATGTATACATTTCCATGGCATAATGACAGAAAGTTGTTTGTTTCTATAGGTTGCTATAATATAGCAATCCTTAACAAAGACCCATATGGATTGTATTAAATTGTATAATCGTATTTACAATATATATTTTTAACATACTGATATATTGTTAATATATTTATAATATACTATACAAGTATACAGACATTCTGCAAATATACAAGTATTACGTATGGGGAGGCTCGGCAGAAATCACTTGTTTAGAGTTCTGTCTCTCTGGGCTCACTGCATTAGACTGTTTATTTGATGTTATTGAATGGATTTATTGGAATGACACATGTCAATGTGCAGGACACCTATATAACTCCTGTCCCTTAAAATGTGTTATTTGCCCGTGATGTAGACAGATTACAATGTTCCGTCTCAAAACGGAAACATGTTTGGTCCCAGTTAAATTTAAAGAAATATAATAATAATATAATATTAACTTTCCTAGTGATTGCCTTGCCTCTCTTCAATAACAACCATTTAGTATCAAGCTAAGCATAACTTGTTCCTTCCTGAAATTAGACATTCTTATTCATGAAACATTTTGTGTGATTTAGGAAAATATGTTGTTATTCCAGTGTAGTAAGGCTTAGGCTAAATCCACCTTATTTTAGTTAGTGCCTGAAACAGTGCCTGATATTGCACAGAAATAGTTTGTGCAGGGGCTTTTAAGATGCAATACAAATCAAAGCAGTGGAAATCAAGCAGATATAAATGGCTTAATTCTCCCAGTTTGTTAGGACTTCTTATCAAGCAATACAGAACAAATAAAAAATAAAATAATACAATTCCAGAGTTCTCAGATGTCAGCATTCACTATTACATTGCAGAGCTAGCTAGCCACTTGCTGTCAACATTATGAGATTCAAAACATCCCAAAGTTTACCTTGAAAGCAATACATTATCTAAGCTAACTAGTAACAAACCCCTCTCTAATTAAGTACACAGTACACAAGGCAGAAATCCTGTTAAATGAACTTTAGCTTGCAGTGAATAAAACTACAGCTGAACTGTATCAAGCACTACTTACATTTAATGAAAGTCAGCATACGGACTGTGAACTTCATAGAAGTCCTGCAGTGAGTCTGAATTGGTCTGGCTGTTAAACCTGTTATTCCAGTTAAAATGAGTGTCTTTTAAAAAGTGCCACCTGCATTGTTCAGAGCCTTACACACTTACTTAATGTTTCCCATGGTAAAGCATTTGACAGCTACATATGCTGTTATGTTTAACTAACTAATGGAGGTTTTGTGTAGCAGGCCATAATTTAACATGTAGAGGTTTTTATGAACTATAGGTAGTCAGTTTGTTTTTGACGGCTTAGGTGAAATTATTTATAATGGATTGTTTTACAGATGTACGTGATCACTTGGTCTTTAACAGCAATGAAACTAGCACAATACTAAATTTACAGGCTTGGCAGTATAATTAATGAAAAGTTTGTGATACTTATCCATGATCTTTGATACATTCTGAGAGAGAGAAAACAAAAAACTGTTTTCCCTACTATAAGGTGATATAAAGTATGACTGATTAATTTGATTAACACCTCTGGCTATATTAAAAAAGGGAATCATAATTTGTCCCAACATGGCTATGCATTTTATACTACATATCTAAAGAATAGTGTAAATCTCATTATTCAAATCTTTATCCCTGTATGACATATAGAGACCTTAAAACAGTGTAATGGTATTTAATTAGTTTTAACGCGGCAAACAAAATTGCAGGTTTAAGAAGGTTTCCATAAATCCCCAAATTAAGAAGTGGAAATTGTTTTTAACAGTATTAAGTCTGTAACCTATTAGAATAAGGTTCAATTATGTTCTCAGACGTTAAAACATAATGCAGAATAGTACACCCGCTTACCTGTAAATCTTACAGGTGATAAAATGTTTTTGTGAGGTTGTCCACCTACATCTGGAACTGGACTTTATTCTATAGGTGATGTTATGGATCAGTGGAGGTGTAGGAAATTATCCTATGTTTTTGGCTGGTGATGGATATTTCCCTTCTGAAGGTCTCATGCCATGTCTTCAGAACTAGAATATTTAAATTAGTTTGCAAGACAATGGAAAAGCCACCATCTAAGAACATGTATTCATCAAATATCATTCACAAACTTTTATCTGTACTGAAGAAGAACTATTGTCACATGCAACATTGAATCCTTACAGCCTAGTGTAGTACCAGCTTTAGCATATCACTTTTATATGGGTAAGTTGTTACTAGTTTGTAAATTCAGGTTGGATAAACAATTGCACATATATGCCTTTGGAATTATATATTTTCAAAAGCATATGTTTGTAAAGATACTTAATGCTCCTCCAAAACACCCAAATGACCCTAAAGCACAGGGGAATCCATTCAGAGTTGAGGCATAAAATGTGTCAAATATGTGTTTTAGTTTTGATCCTGGAAAACATTCCGTTATAGTAGATGGATGTGTTCTGGTCAGTCCCGGTTGCTGTGTGAGTTGACTGCTGATGTCTTGAAGTGGAAGGCTTAAACAGATATGAGTGTGTTTCACATTAATATCTCTGTACACCTGTTAGTCCTCTTTTGTTGATGTTTCTCATTTAACAAGGGGCTCAGGCTTCCTGTACAGAGATCTTAGGATTTTTATCCATAGGAAACATCAAAGTAAATGGGCTGTACATACACTGGCAGCCTTGCTTTGTAGTGATTAAGTTGCTGCCATGAAAAAAACAATACAGAACCGAACTCGTACAGTATGAAAGTGCATGTTTGAGTTGGAATGGCATAAAAGAATGACCTATTTAATAAAAATATCACTACGTAAAATGGGGTAAAACACCAAATTTGACAAACATCTCTATAAAAGTAAGCCAAAGTGCCCTCTCAGACCTGCCGAATCATTTAATGTCAGCTCAAGTGATCTAAATTATAACTTCTCAATCGTAAGACCCCCCAAAAATGGTTTTGCATAAAAAGTTCCACTGTGGTACTTATGATTAATCTGTTTAAATTTAGAATCTAAAACATTATGTATCCAGGTTTTTATTTTTTTTATAACCCTTTTCTGTGTTTTTGCTAACTAGCTCAATAACTAGTTCAAATAATGTATTGAACTTCTTGAGAGTTGATAACACTTCTCATGAAATTGGTGTCTTTGGACAATCAAGATATTGATTTGCAGGTGATTGAGAAACACGCAGACTGCACTGTCAATTCCATGGTCAGGAAATGATATGCTGTCATCCAGGCCCTTTTTCCTCTCCTGAAGATAATCTGTATGCAAAGCCTTTTTAAAAGAATAAAATCTAATTATAAAGCATAATTTATTAAATGAGTTATTTGAAGGAAAAAAAAATCTTGTGAGGTGAATGAAGAAAAAAGCTCTTCCCCTTAACAGATATTTCAACCGTTTTGCAGATGTTGAATTGACAAAGTTCAAATTCAAAAAGAGCTTTATTGGCATGACAAGGTTACACCCGTTTTGCCAAAGCAAATACAGGGGGTTCCACTGCAAAACATACAACAGTGCAGACACTCAGACTTTGTTTGTGACTTCTCGTTTTGAAATATTAACATGTACAAATTCTGTTTTATTCTATTTTTCTTTTAAGCTCTTTCTTGTGCCAACATCTCCAGCAGCTATGTTTTTTTAAGTGTTTCCTGTAGTTATATTTCTGTGCTGAAATGTAAGGAACAGTCTGTTTTTGGCAAATTAGTGTTAAGTGCTAAGGCACATAAAATTTACAGTTAATAATGTAGTGCTTAGTTTCTGTATTTTAAAAAAGGGAAAAAATAAAAAGTACACTGGTGTAAAGCTCAACATTTTGTATAAATTGGCAAATACATCTGACCATTTGTTGTAGGAGATACATTTATATGAATAGTCTTTGCTACTACTTACAGCAACTGGCAAACAGCAAATAACTTGAAAGTCATTGTTTGTAAGGAGGTCAGTGAACCTGGCTATGTAACTGAAGGATCTGTGAAATTGTTAATAGCTTGGGTTGTATTTAACTTTCTCCTCATATCCGACAACCAGTCCACTGTGGAAACAAAATGAATACTATAAAATCTGCATTTATAATTTGAATTATTGAATATCCTTCGATAAATACAAATATCCAGAAAAAATAACTGGTTTGTTAGAAACACCAACAATGTTGTTTGTTATATTGTATTTGTATCAAATCTGTTCGTATAGAAATGTTTTTTTCCACTCATAAAAGAAAGCAAAATTATGAAAATTAGAATTAATGCTTTAACATGCATTACATTTATATACTACAGAGATGCTATTTTTGGCCACAGGATTTATCAAGAAGATTACAGAAATATATACTTTATTAAGGACCAAAACAGGACCTATTTGATCAGAATTTACCCTCCGGGTACAGGTTTAAAACTGCAGTGGAATTTGTCACTGTGTATTTCATGAAGTTTAGTGTGCAGTAATAGCTGGCACTGCTTTATTTATCCATTTTTACTGGAACACCTGTGACTTTCAAAGGTCTGTAAAGCAAATGGCAATAACCTTGCCCCAGTGTGCTCTTGTCGCCGATTATGACTTGTTATTTTGGAATAAATTACCAAATAATTTTGTACTGTACAGGATATGAGTAATAATGAAAATGAAAATTTTGGAAACAGCCTGCAGGTTCCAGCCTTGCATTCTGGGACTCTATCTAAACCATTAGGGCCAGCTGCTCCCTGCGATATTCTTTCAATCATGGCAAGGTGTTGATTTTAAGAGAATGAGCGGCTGTTCCCGCAGCCTGCACGTTGCCAGCTCCAAACATAAGTTAACTTGGTTTTCAATCCCCATCTGCTCCAGTGCCAGTGTGTACAGAGACTGAAGCATCATTTTATCAAGACAAAGTGGTAAAAAAAAAAAAAAAGGTGTGTGCACTAGTTGGAGGAAATCTGATTGAAGAAATCTGTTTTCAGCCAACCCTACTGCCAGTTTTTCCACCAGTTTTACACTCTAACCAGTGCATTATATGTTTAAGCACCCTTTAATTAAGACACATTTATTTTTGTCCACAGAAGTACAAAGCAGCGACCTGCCAGTTCTCCCTTTTCCTGCGTTTGCACTGGAGCATTTCCAAGCTGCGTTTTTAATGAGACTCTTGTTCTGCTGGTTATGTTAGGAATTATTTTCCCCCAGAGATTAATGTATGACCTGCTAGTTTTCAGTCTTTTTCCCCCTGTGCAGTTTCACAGATGTTTAGTGTGCAGAGGCTTTAGTAGCAGTAACTACTTCTTTCCTAATTATTCTTAAGTTACAGGTTGTTAAAAAGGAGACAAAATTGCCATTGCTGGCAAGCTCAGCATCACCTCCCCTGATTGCAGCTCGAAGACATGAATGGCAGATTTAACTGGAGCCAGTTACTCCAAAATGCTGCTTATTTAATTTCAGACTGAATAGCACCTGTGCTCCCTAAATGAATGGTAACATAACTAGTGCTAAAAATAATAAGGCCCATACCTTGCTGTTTGCAGTTTTTAGATTCACAGAAAGTCATGTAGCTGATTAATAAGGGAAATCTTACATGAACGGAAATAAAGTTAAAAATAGGAAGGGAACAGGCCGTCCATCAAGATGTGTTCTTTCTTGCCAAGGAGTGTAGTCTGGAAGTGGAAAACAAATCGCTCTGTAAAAAACAAGACTTGGCTTTCAGTGTTCAGATGTGTTGTAAACCCCCTTAGCTTCCACTTAGTGAAGAAATAGCCATGTTTATGAAGCTATACAGCTTTGATCTAGATTATTTAATTAATGATTCATGATGTTTGCCCACAGGTGTCCTCTTAGAGATTTAGGATAGAGAAGAAACGTGTTGTGTCAAAGACTTGTTTTAAACTAATGGAGCCAAAAAAGTTGTGTAGCTTGTCAAGAATAGTGTGTTTTTTCATGTTTTCAAATTATTGTATTCTAGATTACTAAACAGTGCTAGTTAGTATTTCAGTTCAGAAATGCAAGAGTGTTATACAGGTGCATAAATATAGACAGCCACGTGCGTACACAGGCTCTCTTGAACAGTATAAGTTGTTGCATAATTAAGAAAACTTTAATCATTTGCCAGCTCATTTACTTGCCTTTAAAACACATTTGCTGTGCATATGGAATATGTTGTCCTTATTTTGTCTGCCTTTTTATGCATATAGATATGTAATACAAAAATCAATAATAATAATAATTGCACAGAATATAAACATACACACACACACATTATATACACATCTTGGATCTAAAGAAGCTGTTGATAGAAGCAAGTGGAAACATCTTGGGTAGGCCTTCATCCAGAAGTGGGTCGATACAAGCTGATGGTGATATATTGAGTCTACAGTTTTAGTTGTCAGTGGTATTCACAAACTTGAACACACTGCTGCATTTTTTTAAAGGGAACCATAAGCTTTTAATTCATAAAACCAGATATTTAAATTGCATGAGGTCTTAAATAGTGCTTGAACTCCACAGCCAATGACACACATTTTTATGTTTTATTTATTTGTTTTAACAAACCCTTGCTGACTTTCCTATTCCTACACTAGTTGGTGCTTATGCTGGTTCATACTTCAAAGGGACTTAATTTAGAAATGGAAATGTCTTCTCTCCATGAATCACTATTTTGTAAAATAATTTTGCCTCATAGGTCCAGCATCAATTCTTGTAAACAGGTTAAAAAGCTTTGAAACTGTTCAACCTTTAAACATTGTTTAACACTTTTAATATTTCTTTGGATGTTGAGTATTTAAATGCTTACTTTGCTTTTTATAAACACCATATTAAGGGAAAGTGCTTCTCTGAAAACATAAGAACATAAAGTTTACAAACGAGAGGAGGCCATTCAACCCATCATGCTCGTTTGGTGTCCATTAATAACTAAGTGATCCAAAGATCCTATCCAATGTATTTTTGAATGTTTGCAAATTGTCAGTTTCAACCACATTGTTTTAAATAAACCTACTGCTTTCAGTGCAATGCAAGGATTCCTAAGACAATAAGATGTATGGTAGGTATAGTGTTAATAAAATTGTGCAGTTATTAAATTCATAGTTCTAGAGTAAGTTTTAAAACCACTCTTAAAATAACTGCACTTAATCAGGAACAGCACTGCTGCATATTTAATTATAATTTAATTTAATATTTTAATTCTTAATTCTTGAATACCTAAGTGTTTTTCCTATTTCAGAATTGTCGCTTGTGCCATGACAGTTAATTATTTGACAAACATTTGCTGTGTGGGGTCTGACTCAAGCTGGCACTCTGACCAATTTGTTCTTAAATTAAAGACTGTGGGAAGTGTTGATGTGTTCCAGTTTTTTCCAGCAAGAGGCTGACACATTTGTTTACAGAATGAGAGATTTTGATTTTTATCAACTTGGAGTACCATGATTGATTGTTCTGTGTCTCTCCAAGCAGTTGTCTCCCAAAGAATCCAGACTTACAAGAAGCAGCGTTACCTTGTTTAACATTGGTAATTCTTGTTCAGTATGAAATGGAACAAACTGTATTTGAACACAACTTAAGTGGGAAGATGTTTGGTTTATGCTGTTGAGTAACACTTGTGTACGGCCGGGAACTGGAAGAGGGATTATTGGATGTGTGGTGGTCCTTTACACATTGATGGGCAGTGTGTGGGTGATCACATTCCAGCCCCCTCTGTCATAGCTCATCTGCAGAGAGAAGGATTCCGGCCTTGTTTTGTTCACCAATTTTCGCAGGCACTTAATTTCCACATAATTAATGCCAGAATTCAGAATTGTCGATAGCATTTTTTGTTTAAATCCCTTCGATTTCAAACTCAACCCCTTACAGTATTTACAAAGCGTCTCTTACAAAACAGTATTGACTTTGGTTTTTACTCACACATCTTTGTCTATTTTGCTCATTCAAATGTCTCTCTTCACTGTGTAATGCTTCTTGGCCCATTTTAAAATACAACTATAACACCATATTTAGTTTCTTCCTTCAGTGAACATCTCTCACTAATTCTTTGTGAAATCAGTGATATTTAACTTATTTTAACTTTAACTTTGGATATGATATTACATTGCACAGTAAATGCGAAATTGGAACATTATGCTAAACTTTGAAATGTCCAGATTTGTATTTAAAATGGCAATAGATTTATTCTGAATTCAGGTAAAGTCATATCAGTTAAAAATTATCCACCTAGAGGCACTTTTCCCTATAGTTTTGGGTTTTTCTCTTTTTCCTTTAGTCTCCATTACTACACAGAACATTTCAATGGCCTTTGTTGTCTATTTTTTTATTATGGAGCCTATGTGCAACCTATGTGGTCATAATCACTTGCTGTTGATATTCAGCTAAATCCAGCTTTGTTCTGCTTTTCTTTTGCTTCAGGACGAAGAGGCCCTTTGTTCCCATAACAGAGTGTATTTTTGAACTTCCAAACTTCACGATACAAGCCACTAGAGCCCAAACACTTCTACTGCAAGCGATTTGCCAGAGCTGGACTCACAACATGGGAAATGGAGCATCTCCTGGGGTGAATGAAGCCTTGCTGAGTGAGGTTTACAAAGCATCAGGTAACGTTTTCCATTGCTTCTTTTTAATTTAATGCGCTCTTTTACATGCATTCTTGAATATACTTTGAATGATAATGGTTGACCACAAACTCCAAGGGCTCTTCACACTCTAGATCAGCTGGCATCTCCTGGACATAACATAGACAATATATTTCTTCAAAAGTATGACGTCTCTGAGAGAAATTTAGTTTATTGTGCTCATTGTAAGAAAAACACACTGAAGGAGTGTAATAATTGTTTCAATTATAGGAGCCACCTGTGTGATAATTCTGGCAAGTAATTCTTTAAACCCTTACTCTGGGTGGAGAGGAATCAAAATGTGATGCCCCCCCCACCCACATTCCTGTCATTCAGTGGTTCTGTCTCAAAAGGACTGCTAAATACGTTTTGTTTTTTTCCTTTTCTATGACATTGGAGTTTTATTTAATTTTTTACCATTTTTGAAGCTAGTGATTTTTATTTATTATTGCAATGATTTTACATTTTATTAAGGCTTCTGGTATTTTTCAAATTACATCATGGTCAAAGCATTCTTTGTCTTTATCTTGTAAGTGATCAGTTGGGAATTTTATATTATATTCAATCAAGCAGTGTAGCTGATGTTTTTGTCATTACTCAGCTCTGGAAACCCATTCCTTCTAGTTTTATGTCAAGTATTTTTTTAAAATGTCTCGGGCACAGTGCGCTTCAATGCACTGCAGCCATACTCATTTTCAGTTATGTTCTGCTGGGCTCTTCTAGCAGTTTAACATTGTGGTAGGGGGGAAATTGCTAGCAGACTTAAATTAGGACACCCGCAACAGGCCAGAACAGGCTCTCTGAGTATGAGGTATTAAACCTCACTGCCTGAATGTTACATTGGTGCACATTTCATTTTCCCAAAATTTACTATGAAACTGTTTAATGCTTGATGTCTTATAGGATTCCTTAATGGTTGAATAATACATTTTACCTCATAAAAATTAAATTCAATAAAACAGTAGCTTTCTCATGACGGTAGCATCTGGTAGATTCTCTTGAGAGCCAGTATTTTCCAACTCATTAGGATCATGTTGTTCTGTATGTCGTCAACATGAACTCAGCCAAGCTACCTTTACTTACACGACCGCCAAATTATTAAATAGGTCTCTTGTGAAGTGAAGTCAAATATTCCTCTCATTTTGCCGTTTTGCCTTGGAACATACTAGAATAGCAACATTCTGTAACATTTGCACATCTGGTCTCAACCAGGTTAAAAAAAAAAGAAAAGAAAGAAAGGCAGAGAGGGGAAATGGCAATAAGGATTGGTATCTTTTCCACGTGTGCTTATATTAAAAGGTAAAATTATTTTTTATTTTTGTCCCCCACGATTGACCTCTTTCTGATCGTCAAAAGATTTAAAGTACTAACTGCTGAGACCAGTTAAAATCTTCTGCTGTTTCATGGCGTCGGTTGATGGTTCTCCATTTAGGGAACAGATCTGGAGCCGGAATTGATGCTGAATATCTTTGGATCCTGTGTTGCCAGATAATATCATAATGGCACAACAGCTGGCATCCTCATAGAGCTATACAAGAGTACACACAGTTTTTACAATAGGGGAGTAGATGATGGAAACGTATTCAAATACATGTTATGTTTGTTGGTGCTTTTTAACAGTATATCAAGTTGTAACCTGTTTTGACTTTTTAGAGGTTGATTGATATTTTAAGAACAGGAGGGCCTTAAACACTGGTTCCCCACCCTGAGCCAGACAACATTTAACTTAATTGAATGTAAATAATCTGTCTTCAATATTAATTTATGAAGAATGTACTCAAAAGGCTTTGATATGCTGTTTCTCTTCACTTGCTTTGTAAGGCTATGCATACAATAGGAGAAGGTGTTTCATATTGGTGTTAGCTGATAACACACATGCCCAGTGTCCTTCAAATAAGAACACTTATTTCATTATTTTCTGTGATTGTAACTTTCTTAAAAAAAATTGCCATGGCTTTATCTAAAGGTATTGACATGCTTTTAAGTGGTTTACAGCTAAGCTGAAAAATGACACAATATGTTTTCATTTCTGGACTATGGTAAAAAGACGCAGAAGAACACGCAAGTTAGAATGTAACAATTATTATTTGTAATATGTTTGAACTTGTTATTTTTAACGACTGGTTGATTAGAAAACGTGAAAACAGAGATGAGACTGGGACTTAATGAAATGTAAATAAACAATAATTTTAACATCTGTTTCTTTGAAAACTTGTTGAAAGATAAAAATTCCTTCAAGTTTTAAAAGTTAGATCCAGAGCTCAACAGATTGTCACTGCTTATTTGCAAAACTCCCTTATAAAAGTATTCTGTTGCAGTGGTTATTTGAATTATATGTTTATTTAAGTTTGAAATAAAAAAAATCACTATTAACACAGAAGTAAATTGGTCACATAAAGTTATTTTAATTATAAATTATAAAAATCATTCCAGGTTTGATTAATACATTTGCCTGCTTTTTTCCTGTTGCACCCCCATTCACACAGGCTTTGAATGTCTGCAAAATGGAGGCATGTACCTTTTTACACACAAAACAGAGAATGTGTTAGAGCGCTGTATTCTTGGGATTGACATGATACAGAAAGCATGTGAATTTGACAGAGGAGATACGGACTGATATTCTGGACATGTTTGTAAAATTTCGATCATTTCCCCGTTTTGACAGTTTCCTTCCATTGTGTTTACTGGGTTATTGGTTCTAGCAGGGCGCCGGTTCGGTTCATACTCACTACCAAGAACAACAAATAGTCAGCAGGGAAACGCAAACGATGCATCAATCTAGGTTGTGTTTTCACACTATGACCAGGTCATCAGGTTGTATGGTTGTGTGTTTTTGCGGTGTGGTCACTTATTTTATTTTAACTTTCAGTTAGGTAGCTTCTGTATGTGTCCTTGGTTTTGTTTTTATACTTTTTTTTTTTTTTACTTTAAATTTCAGAGGACCCAAATAATTATTATTACACATTAAATTATTTGTATTATTATGATGTACATAAAGTCACCTGCTCCAGTAAAAATAAATATATGTATTATTTGTATTAATTTATTATTATTGTTTAGCAGACACATATATCCAAGGCAAATTACATGGTTTTGCATACACTAACATACAATATTCTACATATTTATAGCCTTACAAACGTCACAATATAGAATTTATGCTCTCATCACAGTGAATTGAGGTAAACGACAAGATCAGAGTGGTCTGTAGGTATAAAATATATTTTCCTTCACTGGTGTGGAGACAGTGAGCATTTAAAAGGGAAACTTCAAAAATATAACATTTTTGTAATTTCCATTTTTATTTATACATGTATCTGATACAAACAAAACCATTGGCACAATAGCGTGAATGTTACACCATTCCTCAAAGGCAATGTTTCATTTTATTTTATTTTTTTAAATGAATGTGTTTGTTTCAAATGCTTTCCAATCTCCTGACTTAAGTTGAAAATTGTATCACACTGGCACTAGTCATGGAGATATTGATCATTGTTAAACTGTGATGCAAACTTACTATTAATATATTTTACATCATCACAGAAAGCAGAATAGATTTTGGGCCCCATGTATAAAACTGTAAATGTTATTTAAAAACAGCAGACCAATATTTTATTTTATTTCACATTTCTGATGTGGAGAAAGCAAGACCTCAAAAGAAGTTTAAAAATGTATTTTTCTTCCAATATGTGTTTAAACTTCAAATGTGACTGCCCTTTAACTCTATAAGTGTTTTAAGTACTGTTTGCAGTACAGCCTTTGCTAGGATTACATTTAAAAAAATGGGAACCAGGCAGGTGGGGACAGCGAGTTAGTTCTTCTGTTGGTATGTTCCCTCCATGGTGAGGTGCAGGGCAGCCCAGGCCAACCTCACAGTACAATATAAGTTACAGTTATAGCAAATAACATATAATGCACTGGAGTATTAGAGTATGTATGTACAAACAAATTTATTAATTGACATAGAGAAGACTGTCAAGATTTTGTGTTTTTGTATTTGTCTGTGTTGAAAGCATGAAACCAGTTTTCAAATCACCATTTAAAACTTGCCTGAATTATTTGTGCCTTTGCCTGATTAACCTGGAGTAGAATAAGGCGTGAGATATGAAACAGTGACTATGAGGTGACATCTTTCCTATTCTTTGCTACTGGGCCAAGTAGAGTAGCACAAGGCACAGCAGGGTTAGAGTCACAGTGGGTGTCCAAAACCCACACTTTTTCTCCAAAACAGCAGCCAGCTGTGTGGTTGGCAGCAGAGAACCCGTCAACCCCTGCCCACCACTACTTCAGGCAACCGCTAACCTCAGAGAACACTGCTTTCCCACTGTGTGTGACTGGGAGTCAAAGAACCTGCCAGTCGGACTCCGCTGTTGCACAGATCATACCGCTCTAGCACAGCAGACCTTAGCATCCATCAGATTTTCATCCATTTTTGTGGGGTTTCTTCTCAACTTTTCATTACTTTCATTACTTTCATTCTCAACCTCTTTTATTTTTATTATTTTTAATAGATAACATCTAATTTGAATGGATGTTGTCTTGTATTGTGTCCTTTATCAAAATCAAAATTGGGTTGCTTTGTTTTATCTTTGTACAGTTGAAATGCTGAAGCTACAAAAACGTCCACTAAAGAAAAAAGGTCTGCAGACAACTCATTATAAAAGATGTGAGATTGTGCTTCCTTTTAAATGCTTCCAGAAAATTCCTCAAGTACAGTGAGGGGAAAAAAGTATTTGATCCCCTGCTGATTTTTGCCCACTGACAAAGAAATGATCAGTCTATAATTTTAATGGTAGGTATATTTTAACAGTGAGAGACACAAAAATGTAGAAAAACGCATTTCAAAAAAGTTATACATTGATTTGCATGTTAATGAGAGAAATAAGTATTTGACCCCTTCCACTTAGTACTTGGTGGCAAAACCCTTGTTGGCAATCACAGAGGTCAGACGTTTCTTGTAGTTGGCCACCAGGTTTGCACACATCTCAGGAGGGATTTTGTCCCACTCCTCTTTGCAGATCCTCTCCAAGTCATTAAGGTTTCGAGGCTGAACTCGAACCTTCAGCTCCCTCCACAGATTTTCTATGGGATTAAGGTCTGGAGACTGGCTAGGCCACTCCAGGACCTTAATGTGCTTCTTCTTGAGCCACTCCTTTGTTGCCTTGGCTGTGTGTTTTGATTCATTGTCATGCTGGAATACCCATCCAAGACCCATTTTCAATGCCCTGGCTGAGGGAAGGAAGTTCTCACCCAAGATTTGACGGTACATGGCCCCGTCCATCGTCCCTTTGATGCGGTGCAGTTGTCCTGTCCCCTTAGCAGAAAAACACCGGTGGGGATGGTGTTCTTGGGGTCATAGGCAGCATTCCTCCTCCTCCAAACACGGCGAGTTGAGTTGATGCCAAAGAGCTCGATTTTGGTCTCATCTGACCACAACACTTTCACCCAGTTCTCCTCTGTATCATTCAGATGTTCATTGGCAAACTTCAGACGGGCCTGTACATGTGCTTTCTTGAGCAGGGGGACCTTGCGGGCGCTGCAGGATTTCAGTCCTTCACGGCGTAGTGTGTTACCAATTGTATTCTTGGTGACTATGGTCCCAGCTGCCTTGAGATCATTAACAAGATCCTCCCGTGTAGTTCTGGGCTGATTCCTCACCGTTCTCATGATCATTGAAACTCCACGAGGTGAGATCTTGCATGGAGCCCCAGATCGAGGGAGACTGACAGTTATTTTGTGTTTCTTCCATTTGCGAATAATCGCACCAACTGTTGTCACCTTCTCACCAAGCTGCTTGGCGATGGTCTTGTAGCCCATTCCAGCCTTGTGTAGGTCTACAATCTTGTCCCTGACATCCTTGGACAGCTCTTTGGTCTTGGCCATGGTGGAGAGTTTGGAATCTGATTGATTGATTGCTTCTGTGGACAGGTGTCTTTTATACAGACAACGAGTTGAGATTAGGAGCACTCCCTTTAAGAGAGTGCTCCTAATCTCAGCTCGTTACCTGTATAAAAGACACCTGGGAGCCAGAAATCTTGCTGATTGATAGGGGATCAAATACTTATTTCCCTCATTAACATGCAAATCAATTTATAACTTTTTTGAAATGCGTTTTTCTGGATTTTGTTGTTGTCCTGTCCCTCACTGTTAAAATACACCTACCATTAAAATTATAGACTGATCATTTCTTTGTCAGTGGGCAAACGTACAAAATCAGCAGGGGATCAAATACTTTTTTCCCTCACTGTATCTGTAGGTAGAATTGTACATAAAATGTACTGTCTGGCTTGTCACAGTGAGCAGTGTTATGTACAGCAAAATAACAGTATTATGTAAAATCGAAGCTTTAAGGATGATATTCTAGTAATTGAAGTAATACAGTAATATTTCATTCTTATTTTCCTATGTATTTGCAAACATGTATAACTACAGAGCTTGCCAAGAAATTGCTACATTAAATGAGGAGTAATTCGCTTCACTAATGGAAAAAGGTGCAGAGAAAGGAGTGAGTTCAGTTCCTATGGTATGATGGCATGGCCTTGTGTGTGTGATTTCTGTTTGATATACGAGCTGTGACATATCTTTAGCATGACTGATATGTGACCATAAGCAATGCAGTGCCCAGATGGAGTCTCCTGGAGCACTGCCAAGGGATAAATGGGAAAGTGTTGGTTTTAGTTGGTAAGGAACACTTCAGAAAACAGAGGAATTGTTTTTTATTAAACCCACCTTCTACACATAATTGGATTTTGGTAAAAAGAAAAAAAAGCACGTATGACACCATTTAAGGAAATGGACACAAAGAATGTGTGGATACAAGAGACTTATCCTGTCATTGAATACTTTTGTGAAATTTATGGAATAGTTTATAAGCTGCAGTTTTACTTATGGAAATTAAAATATAATTTATCAAGGCTTTGTTTTTATTCATGTAGCTGAACACTGAAATGAAGAGGTCAATAATATGAATTGATGCCTTGATGTTTTTGGGCTCTTTTATTAAAAAAGACAAATGTTTCTGAATGTATGAAAAAAACTGAAGACAAGGAGATTGTTTAATGAATTATACTCATTGCTTAGTCATATCATAATTAGCATAGCAATACAAGTCTCCATTATTTTAATGTTAATATTTTTAACTAAATATGTATTGTTTTTTAAATATCAGATTAACATTAGTTAGGAAAAGTATTGATTTTCATTTCTTTGTCAGCTCTGAAATATAATCCCTTTCAATTGAGCCATTTGTCACTGGCGGGGTGAAGTGCTATTATTGGTTATGAAGTTGCTATCCTTTTGCTGTATCATACTCGTGCAGCTGTTGGCAGTAACTGCTCATCATGAGACTACTATAGACGTCACTGGTTGCCACATTTTACTGCTGCATGTCTTATTTAATGTAGTGCAGTGGCAGCAAAAAACTGTTGCTGTGCATTTGCCAAAGTTGCAGTCCCTTGAGCATTCTTTTAAATGTAAAATGTACTGCTACTTGCAGAAAGAAAAAAAATGTTTTTACCCTGGATGTGGTATAATATTAATTTTATCCTCATTTTAAATTCAATATGATTTACTTTTAAAAAGAACAAGCACTGTCAGTCAAGAAAAGTACCATTAATCTAAAACTGAAAAATTCTGTTTTAGGGTACTGTGGACTTCAGCTGCAGTCTCTTGTATTCTTTGAAGAGGTATCTTACTGGTTTATAAAGAATGCATACATGTCTGTGTGTCTGTTTCACGCATTGATGTTGATACAAAAAAAAGTTTTCATTCTAAATCGAACTTTTGAGGGAAAAGACTGTCAGGAAAAGACAATGGGTCAATAAATCTTTTTGAACTTGAAACCATTCTTTTCAATGATCACTTCAATGGGCTAAAGCCAACCTTTCCTCTGCAATGATGACGTTTTAAGTTGATCCAGACAAACTTTCATATTCCAGCACTTGATGGCTGTTTTGTTTCACCAGCGCAAGTTAATAATAGAGCACGATAGGAAACAGCAGTTTGTTGTTGCTGTACATTGGCATGTGTGATTACATCAATTTGCATATATTAGGGATATTGACAGACAGATGATGCAGTTCTCTGGTCAGACTGTGGTTCATGACGTTATGTACCCATCAGGGGAGATCAGTTCTGTCATTTCTCACCATCACTCTTCATTTCTCACCAGTCATCTTTTAATGCAATACAGGCCATGAAAAGATTATATAAAATATATAACAATAATAATCAGGAAGCAAAGAAGAAAATTAAAAATAAAAATGTATTTGAGATCAGGAACTTTCAGTCTTTAAATTCAGTACAGTGTTCTTATGGGTTGATCTCCCTACATAATGGGTTGAATCATGGTAATAACAAAACTGCACATTTAAATTATGCTCAGTTTTTTTGCTGTCTTAAAGGATTTCCATTTAAAATTCCCTATTACAGTTTGCTTTTATGTGCGTACTAGAGTCAGAAGTGGATATTGTTTTTAAAATGTAATTTGGAGACAGATGATTTCTGTAAATGTCTGGGTGTTTGAATAAGGGGAGGGGGAGTTCTCTTAGGGGCAGAAAGATGTGCTGTGAATGAGTAGTAGCAACTTTAGAAAACTCAGTTTTGCTGTATTTTTTTTATACATAAATATAAATAACATATAGAATACAATTTAAGTTTATAATCTTGTATGTATATGTGAATATCTATATCTGGGTGATTCTAACGTGTTTCTCATTTCAAAGTGATCTTCTTTTAAAAATAGATATTGACCAACTATTTTTTTTGGAGTGTGCTTAGTAGGGTCTAAAGTCGCTATAAATGTTGATTTCAAAGAGACTATTTACTTATTATACATTTAAAAATTTTTTTTTTTTGTATCAAGTGAATCAAATTTCTCATTACCGCAATAACATTTCAGAAGCACAAGAGTGGAAAATGTGATAATCTTTCACAATTTATTTAATTGCTATGATAAAAAATAGCTCTAAGCTAGCTATAGAAATGGACAAACACAATTCTTCACTTTATTAATATATTTTATTTTCAAGATTTTTGCATTACCGAAATATACCTCATGAATGCAGTCGTAACATTTGGGATAATTTACTTACTTACCTTACCACATTTTGTTGAGTTCTACAACAGTTTAACTCATAGTGTTGGTTTATATTATGGAAAGCGTAATTAAGTTAAGTTAATAATAATAACATTACTTAATATTTCCATAATGATAAGTAGGTTGTGGTGATGAGAGTGAATATTTCGGGAATGAGAATAACCTATGTATAGAGCAATAGTATTTGATTTAACATTTCATGTTAATCAAAAATCTGTATAAAATATATAGATATGGTGCAGCCTCAATAGCATAGCAATATGAAAGCATAAAACACTAGAAATGTTCCTTGAATTTAAGTTAATCAGGGCTGGCTCCATGCATAGTCTATACAGGCGGTCACCTAAGCCGACATCCATCCACGGGGTTGAGATTGAAAAAAATATTACTTGATTTTATGCCTAATATTGCATACTTTGGAATTTATATAAATATGATAATTCATGTAGTTGTACCCCTAGACTCTCCTCAGTACCATTACTCACATAATAAATCTCATTCCATGCCTTTACGTAAAGCTGGTATTTGTGGTTGCCAATCCAAACTCTTGACTAGAATACCATCAAAGTCAGCCCTGAAATTAATAGTAACAAAAACATTTACAGAAAAGATTGTGTTAAAAAATTAAAAAACTGTATTCTGTGTTTCATATCAAAGGCAACATAATATCCATAGGTGATATGACTTTAAAACCTAGATGATTATATAAGTATCAAGTATTATTGGGCAGATACAGGATTTTCATTGAGGGCAGGCTCATGAGTGGCAAAGCCCCTCCCCACCCCAAGCAAATTTTTGATTGAGTGCCCCATAGCGTGCAAATTAGAGTATTTCTAAATCAATTGAACTACGTTTTTTTTTTTTTTTTATGGATTTTTGACCTGACCTTCTAATAGATGGGTCAAAATCAGACATTTGCAGTGAATTGAACAAATGATGTCTATGAGAAAAACCTGTGATATTTTTGAAAAAACAATGATTCTTTAAATCATGCCCACGACTATCTCTGAGTTCTGAGGCCGGAGTGGCTTAACCATCTTCTTTACCTCAATTTGACTGGTATCCAGCTTCAATAGTGAAAGTGAAACTGGAGCAGAACTTTGTTTTTTTTAAACAAAATTTCATCTGTAAAGACTCTGAGATTCACCCAGAGGAGAGATACCATGCTAAATAGGTGTATAATATATGGTTGCATTCGGGTACATAACAATAACATCTCTGCATTATTAAAGCCCTAAACAAACATATAGTGAAGAAACAAGAGAAAAACTATTTTGTACAGGATTCCCGAGTTGGGAGATGCACCTCTGTGATGTGCTGCTCTGTAGGGCTGCCACCTGACCCCGCAATCACGGGACAGAACGGGGTTCAAAAGAACATGCTAAATTTAAATAAATTAATGTGTTAATTATCCCTACACTTTCGCTAAAATTAATCCAGTTGCTGAATTACTGACTGTGCAACAAACGAGTCATTCTGATGATCAGTTCAACATCCTGCCTCAGAACTACTGAGCAATATTACTGACTGGGAAAGTAATTGCACATTATGGCAATTTAATACAGTATCAACAAACGGAAAGTAAATTTGCATATGAAAAATGGGAATATTATTATGATTAATAATAATGAAATACATAAAATGTATATTGTAAATATATTATACATTATTATTGTTATTATACAATTTTTTGCCGTGCATGATAATTAAGCACTATTGTTAATTTAATTTGAGCGAAGGTGTAGGAGCTAATTATCAGCTTAATTTCTCTCAGTTAAGGCGTCTGTCTCAAAAGTGCGCTGCGATTACAACAGCACCCCACTGCATATTAATAAATGGTCTAACCAAAAACATTTTTTTTTTAAATATTCAAATCATCACCCCCATGGTTCAAGGTTAGTTAGTTTTTTACTTAATATTTCATTCTTTACCCACTCCACTGTAGCTTTGGCCTTGTTCTTTGGATCATTGTCCTGCTGAAAGGTGAATTTTCACCCCAGTTTTAAGTCTTTACCAGACTCTAGAGTTTTCTGTACTTTTCTCCTTTCATTTTCCTTCAATCCTAACATGTTTTCCAGTCCCTGATGAGGAGAAGCATCCCCATAGCATGATGCTGATACCAGCATACTTGACTGGGGTAAAGGGTGTTGACTGTCAGGTGTGCGGTACTGGGTCTGCGCCAGATGCTTTATTTTCAGTACATTCCAATTTGGGCTCGTAATTTTTGCAGGATCACTTGGCTGCTTTGAGATGGTTTATTTTTAGTAATGGTTTCCTTCTTGCCACCCTGCCTTACAGGCTAATTTTGTGAAGTGTTCTAGTTATTGTTGACTGTATTCACAGGGATATTCAGAGACTTTTATATATTTTTTATACCATTCTTATGATGTGTTTTTCAATGATTTTGTCCCTGACTTGCTTTGAAAGCTCATTGGTCTTCATGGTGAAGACTGCTTGAAAGCAACACAATGTATAAAACTGACTAACTCAAAGGGACTGAATACTGCATTGTAGGGATCGACCGATATGTTTTTTTCAGGGCCGATACTGATTATTAGTGATCAAGGAAACCTATAACCGATAATTGGGTCCGAGATATATATATATATATATATATATACACATTTGCGGTAAAAATATTTTTTTTACTGTCAAAATTTAAAGTAGCACAAACACCATCACAAAACTTCCTTTAAATGCATTTCAAAATGTTTAAATACTTGAAAACAGAACATTTAAACATATTTTTCAAAATAAATAGTAGGGAGCTCGTAGCAGCATTTCTTGTAAACTGAACTGAAATTTTACATAGATAAAAATAATTACCTGACAAAATGTTTGCTGCGTTACCATTGCTAAACCTCCTAACATTATCTAGCCCCTAGCTACCATCATGTAAAACGTTAAAAAAACTAATACGGGCGAGTAATCTGTTATATAGTATTTGTTACCATACTACGAACGTTAGCTGTCTAGTTGCATTAGTATTGACATCGTTGACTCGTTACACAAAAATATTACTGCATAAACTCAAACGTTACCGTTACCTATTTTTTACTGCAACAAAGCGCGTTATATGCAGGGACTCTGGTGGAAAAGGTGTGATTTAAAAGCCATTGCTTTCGCCTCTGTTTAATGAAATCACTTATCATGTTTGCCCTATTAAAACGGGGTTCTGAAAAATCGCTTTCCAATGTCTCTTTTTTTATTTATTTTTTTGCTACTAGGCTACACCAAAACATTCATTTCAATGGAGTAACGTTCTTCATAGCAATAGATAACAATGAATGTAATTGTTGCAACTTCAGCATAGATTGGTGATGTTCATTGCAACTTCAGCATTCCTACCTTAAAGGCCATGCATACCTCTGCTTTCCATTTTCACAGGTCTCTCTCACAAATACGGCATACAGTGTCGATTGGCTATAACCAATCCGATAACACTGTGGGCGGGACATTGAGCCAGATTAGATGCAGAAACCTTTCTGAGGAATGCGGCTGCATCTGAGCCAGTGCTGTGCGTGTAAAATAACTAGGCCTATCTTATTGGCAATCATATCAGACCAATTAACGAGTCTGATTATTGGAGAAATTTTAAATATCGGATCCAATAATCGGCCAGGCTGATAATCGGTCGATCCTTACTGCATTGCACTGTGTTTACAGTATATGTATCTGTATGCATTTCTCCATAGATCAATCGATCAAATCAAGCATACTACAATTAGTTTTACAATTACGTAAGTGCATCAGTTAAAATATATAGTTAATATAAAATACAAATTATACATTCTAGTGCAGACAAGATGTGGTGAAGTCCTAGGTATGAGCTATTGGGAAGAGGGCGTAGGTGAAGTCAATTAAAGAGCAGGAGTTCTAGCAGTGTATGAGTAAGCAGCATAATGCAACTGTTACATAAAGTGCAACATTACAGGAGCATATATATATATATACACTCACCTAAAGGATTATTAGGAACACCATACTAATACTGTGTTTGACCCCCTTTCGCCTTCAGAACTGCCTTAATTCTATGTGGCATTGATTCAACAAGGTGCTGAAAGCATTCTTTAGAAATGTTGGCCCATATTGATAGGATAGCATCTTGCAGTTGATGGAGATTTGTGGGATGCACATCCAGGGCACGAAGCTCCCGTTCCACCACATCCCAAAGATGCTCTATTGGGTTGAGATCTGGTGACTGTGGGGGCCAGTTTACAGTGAACTCATTGTCATGTTCAAGAAACCAATTTGAAATGATTCGACCTTTGTGACATGGTGCATTATCCTGCTGGAAGTAGCCATCAGAGGATGGGTACATGGTGGTCATAAAGGGATGGACATGGTCAGAAACAATGCTCAGGTAGGCCGTGGCATTTAAACAATGCCCAATTGGCACTAAGGGGCCTAAAGTGTGCCAAGAAAACATCCCCCACACCATTACACCACCACCACCAGCCTGCACAGTGGTAACAAGGCATGATGGATCCATGTTCTCATTCTGTTTACGCCAAATTCTGACTCTACCATCTGAATATCTCAACAGAAATCGAGACTCATCAGACCAGGCAACATTTTTCCAGTCTTCAACTGTCCAATTTTGGTGAGCTTGTGCAAATTGTAGCCTCTTTTTCCTATTTGTAGTGGAGATGAGTGGTACCCGGTGGGGTCTTCTGCTGTTGTAGCCCATCCGCCTCAAGGTTGTACGTGTTGTGGCTTCACAAATGCTTTGCTGCATACCTCGGTTGTAACGAGTGCTTATTTCAGTCAAAGTTGCTCTTCTATCAGCTTGAATCAGTCGGCCCATTCTCCTCTGACCTCTAGCATCAACAAGGCATTTTCGCCCACAGGACTACCGCATACTGGATGTTTTTCCCTTTTCACACCATTCTTTGTAAACCCTAGAAATGGTTGTGCGTGAAAATCCCAGTAACTGAGCAGATTGTGAAATACTCAGACCGGCCCGTCTGGCACCAACAACCATGCCACGCTCAAAATTGCTTAAATCACCTTTCTTTCCCATTCAGACATTCAGTTTGGAGTTCAGGAGATTGTCTAGACCAGGACCACACCCCTAAATGCATTGAAGCAACTGCCTTGTGATTGGTTGGTTAGATAATTGCATTAATGAGAAATTGAACAGGTGTTCCTAATAATCCTTTAGGTGAGTGTATATATAGTGTGTGTGTATCTATCTATAACCTATCAACAGCAGTTATTTATATGTTTTAACTTTTTAAAGTTTTTTACCCCTCCCCATAACCAGATGAGCTTTTTGTTTAGCATTCTTAGTGCATCATCATATTGATATATTTTTGTATGCCATTTTTTCAGGATGTTGGTGTGTAATGTTTGTTTTGAATTCATACCGGTATACTGGCTTGAAATATATCGTCAATACCTTCCTTTTTTTTTTTTTTTTTTAGCAATTCTGAAGCCTCTCCGCTTAGTGATGCGGTAAGGTCACTGCACTGCGGAGGGAGATCAGGGTTCAAATCCCGCTGTGGCCGCTCCATGAGCAAGTGCTGCGAGAATAAAGTGTCATTAGAATCCTCATAGCCTATTTAACAGGATTTTTTTTTTTCCTATTAAACTCATTATTATTATAATTTTTTTTTTAATCATTATTGACTATTTTAGTTGTGTTTCAGTATTTGGTATTGTTGTGTTATGAAAGCATAGCTCTCAAGTCTCACGCATTGAAGCACACATCACACTCCATTTCAAACCATGCTATGCGCACCCACACGCCAACTACACGCCCCCTACATCTGCTCAGGCCGCTGTTTTTGATAGCATTCGAGCTAAATCAAACGAGACAGTAAGTGATCAGGTTTTATTTATGTAGCTACTGAATTGAATACGTACTGTATGTGTTATTTATGATTTATTAGTAGCTCTATTGGGGTTTTATTTATGTAATTTGTAAGTGAATACATACTTTATCTGTTATTTTATTAGCGATATTTGTTTTTAGCACAGCTAAGTAGTGATTTCCAAAAGAAACCTTGTTGTTGACAGTCTTTTGTCGGTGACCTTATTGTTGGTGATTAAAAGCTCATGATGAAAAGTGCGTGACAATTTATCGTTAAAGCCAGTCATGTTGATATTTTTTGCATGGAATCTCCACACACAACAAGCACACATTTGTAACACTTAAAATCAACCGCAACAGCATTGAAATTGATTAATTTACATATAGTTATTTTAAATATTTATTTGAATTTAAACAGTGTACTTCAAATGCTCCTTTTTAAGTCGGAAACTTAAGAAATCAATTTGCAATGTACAATTTGTACATAGTTTTTTAATCTTTTTCATTCTGTTTGTGTTGTGTATTTATTAGTATTTATTAATATTACCTTTATTTTGTAAGTGTGTAGTAACTACTACTACTGTTTGATTGAACAATAAAGCAGAAGAGTCCTTCTACTTCTTCAGAATAAGTGGAACAAAGCCACACAAAACTAAATAGCTTAACATTGCCCACATGATCAGCTACCCATAGAGACAGGTTTAAAATGGAGATATTTTTTAAGACCAAATAGCATTAGTTCAAAAAGTAAAGTTGGAAAGTACACAGTACGCTGAAGTACACAGATCTTCACGAGGATGGCACTGTATTTTGTACGAGCTGTAACAAAGTCCTTGACCACACAAGGAAATCAACAAGTGATGATCATGTCAAATATAATCTGCACACATAGCAAAAGTCCTGTAGTGCTGTTCCTCCCAGCCTGAACTAATTGTGAAGTACCAGAAGAACTTCACAACAACCATACATAAAATGGTGTCTTCTGAAGACAGAGAAAAGGGAGATAACGTGCCCTGCGTACCCACACAAACACACAGCTACCTAATGTTTACATGTTAACAAATGGAAACCGATTGCTTCCTAACTTTGCTAAATCATTAATAGTCTTAAACCACCTACCCTGGAGGTTTTTATTCCAAACAAGCTCTCAATTACTTAATTGAACCCTTAATTAAATTAATTTGATTACATTTGACTTAAATTGTTGACATATAGAAATGTAGATTCTGGCAAATCTTTTCACAAAGTGTGAACAAATACCAGATAAATGGAACAATGCAACTGTCTTACAGAATGCAATTCTCCTTCACAAGAAAGGATACAAAGATCTGAAGAACTATAGGTCCATTAGTCTACTTACAATCGTATACAAAGTATTTACAAAGATATTAACACATCGCCTTCAAGACATTGGACTTCGCAAAACCAAGAGAACAAGCAGGATTCAGAAGTTGATACAACATGAAGGATCACAAGATGTACGAGAAGTATTGGAAAGATGCAGTGAATATGAGCTTCCTATGTGCCTGGGGTTTGTTGACTACGAGAAAGCATTTAATGCAATACATACACACTCAGTCATAAGAGCTCTAAGAAAACAACACATTGAAGAATCCTCTATAACTCTTAAATATTAACTATTAAACTATTCAACTATCTACAACAATGTTACATCAACAATCTAACTCCACCAGGACAATGACCAGATCAAGATTTGTAAAGGAGAATGTCAAGGAGACACAATCTCTCCAAAACTGAGGTAAAGTACCTGAGGGGAAACACAAGGAGGGTGTATAGAAGAGAGACAGCTAAATCAGATGTATGAAGAGGAAAGCACACACTGACCACATGGCATATGACTTCTTTCTGGCTGACAACCCCCTTTTGGAAAATGGACAAGGACCGCACGTCGACTATGACATTGCTTATTCTTTCAAACTGTCGCATACTACAGCACTTCAAAGCCACAGCCTCAAACTGGAATGGCTCCAATCCCATGCCTATATATAAATAGATGTATATATTCAGAATTGACATATCACTTGTGTTTTGAGATTGATGTGGATACGATATTTGAATAGACAAGGCAGAAGATTGTGATTTCTTAAAAATTACCATTAAAGTAAAATTTCTGTAAACTTTCCTAGTCTCAGATGCCTTTGGTATGAATATATTGAAACTATCTTGTTCATGAGCAATCTGTTATAAGCTGTTAATCTAAATTGTTTTATATATAGCTTACACACCAATAACAAAAACATAATGACCGGAAAATGAAGGCGAGTTGTTACTTATGTAGGAACTTCCGTCTTATCAGCAAAAACAAAGGCAGAGTGTGTCACCATATAATGTGATATTAATGCAATATGATGTTGCAGATCCACTGTGCTGAAATTACCTGAAATTAAACTTTCAAATAGAACAATAATACAATCTGTTTGTGTTTATCCATTTTGGAAGTATTTATTTCCTGCTTGGAACCCAGTGTGATTCTGTAGATTTCTGTGCTGCACACAGAAAAAATATAAGCTTTGAAGTAATTATTGATCTTCGGGCTATTAATATTGATAAATAAGAAAACTCTTCCATTTATGTAGCTTTCAGAAAAGTAATACAGGACACATTTGAAGAACACAACAACTGGTATAATTTCATTAACTGCAGTCTGATATGTTGTGCATCTCTTTCTTGGTAAACCACAGTGGCATTTACTGGCATTTGCTTCAAAGCACTACTGTTTTTCATCTGCTGTTGTTAGCCAAATGTGTTATGAGAGCATTAATGAAAGTCTGGAAACCAGTTTTCATGATGTGTACTTTAATGCTGTATCATACAACTGGCTGATCACACCCGCAGTACTGTACAATTAGTGTTGTAAAAAATGCTTTGGTATGAAACTTTTTAATTGTGGTAATCCAGAAGCACTCAGAATGTCAGAGCTGCACATGATACAATTGTATTACCACCTCAGCAAACTGCAATGATGCCCTCTTTACAGATTTCTCTCAACCATACGGATAATAGAATTTCATGTGGACTGACATATGCCATCCTTAGCATTGAAATTCAATGTGGACAATATCCAAATCAGCAGCATCCTGAATTAAATTGACACCAGTATTAAGAATGCAAAAATAATGCTACATTTTCATTTGCATTCTTTGGACTTTAGGTTCACAAATTTTCCTAGTAAAATATTAATATCCACATTAAATCAAAGTATGAGTCTTTTTTCCAGGGCAAGAATATTGAAAAAGAAACCATAAATAAATACACTTTGTTGTGAGTACCTATTTAATGAGTACAATAATACACTGCTGGGGTTTTGGCTGGCATGACATTAGTCAACTGTGGAGGATTTTAATATAATCCTTACATAGATTCATACATAATTATATTCTTTTGCTGATCTCTTTACATACACTCACCTAAAGGATTATTAGGAACACCATACTAATACTGTGTTTGACCCCCTTTCGCCTTCAGAACTGCCTTAATTCTACGTGGCATTGATTCAACGAGGTGCTGAAAGCATTCTTTAGAAATGTTGGCCCATATTGATAGGATAGCATCTTGCAGTTGATGGAGATTTGTGGGATGCACATCCAGGGCACGAAGCTCCCGTTCCACCACATCCCAAAGATGCTCTATTGGGTTGAGATCTGGTGACTGTGGGGGCCAGTTTAGTACAGTGAACTCATTGTCATGTTCAAGAAACCAATTTGAAATGATTCGACCTTTGTGACATGGTGCATTATCCTGCTGGAAGTAGCCATCAGAGGATGGGTACATGGTGGTCATAAAGGGATGGACATGGTCAGAAACAATGCTCAGGTAGGCCGTGGCATTTAAACGATGCCCAATTGGCACTAAGGGGCCTAAAGTGTGCCAAGAAAACATCCCCCACACCATTACATCACCACCACCAGCCTGCACAGTGGTAACAAGGCATGATGGATCCATGTTCTCATTCTGTTTACGCCAAATTCTGACTCTACCATCTGAATGTCTCAACAGAAATCGAGACTCATCAGACCAGGCAACATTTTTCCAGTCTTCAACTGTCCAATTTTGGTGAGCTTGTGCAAATTGTAGCCTCTTTTTCCTATTTGTAGTGGAGATGAGTGGTACCCGGTGGGGTCTTCTGCTGTTGTAGCCCATCCGCCTCAAGGTTGTACGTGTTGTGGCTTCACAAATGCTTTGCTGTATACCTCGGTTGTAACGAGTGGTTATTTCAGTCAAAGTTGCTCTTCTATCAGCTTGAATCAGTTGGCCCATTCTCCTCTGACCTCTAGCATCAACAAGGCATTTTCGCCCACAGGACTGCCGCATACTGGATGTTTTTCCCTTTTCACACCATTCTTTGTAAACCCTAGAAATGGTTGTGCGTGAAAATCCCAGTAACTGAGCAGATTGTGAAATACTCAGACCGGCCCGTCTGGCACCAACAACCATGCCACGCTCAAAATTGCTTAAATCACCTTTCTTTCCCATTCAGACATTCAGTTTGGAGTTCAGGAGATTGTCTTGACCAGGACCACACCCCCTAAATGCATTGAAGCAACTGCCATGTGATTGGTTGGTTAGATAATTGCATCAATGAGAAATTGAACAGGTGTTCCTAATAATCCTTTAGGTGAGTGTAGATTGGGTCATTATAATGAACAGTTAGAACATTTAGCATAATATATAATACTTTATTATGCTTTATTGGGTAATTATGATTCCATATTTCTAATCACAAACAATTGTATCATGTTTTAACTTTGCAAGTGCTATTCTTTTAGAACATTTTTTTTTTTTTTTTTGCTTTTTCTAAATATCAACATGAAAAGTAACTTTATAGAATGAAATACAGTGTCATTTATTGAATATATTACTGTTAGACGTGCAAGACTTGAAAGCTGGATGGCACATTCTGGAATTTTAGTGGAGTGCATTGCCTTAAGCTCAACAGATGTTCCATAAAGAAAAAGAATGACACTATTCAGGAGTTATTTACTAAGTGAATTTTAGAAATGAATTTAGCATCCATGCTTTCTGCCAGCAGATATGCAAAACCTGCATTGTTCTCTGTGGACCTGTTGCTGCGATGACTAATCCAGCTGCTGAAGTCTCCCTTTGATGGAGTGCTTGACCTGATAGCCTACAGCTGTGTGTTTATGTACGGTGCACACCTGCAGGGCTTGGACAAATAACAGCACTGTGCAGGCAATACAGAATTACCCCACTATTGCTACAAACGAGCAACTTTACATCTTGATGTCCATATGTTTTTCAAATATTTTATTGCAAAAACAGCTGGTGAAAGTATCCACAACGAGCAGGTGTACAGCTGCCAACTGATGTAGGGTGAAATCTTACAGATATTTTATTTTGATATATATATATTTTATTGCTTTTAAGGATGAATACCTTTCACAGCCAAAGCTGTCTAACCTGACATTTCTCATAATTTAAAAGCAATATGATTAGCTTTTTGAAGCTTAACATTTAAATTAGTTTCATCTGCTTATTCCTGGCTCTGTATGTTTTAAAATAATTATTTAGGTTTATCTACAATATCTACAAAATATATATTAAAAAAAAAAAAAAAAGGATTAAGATGCACTAAATAACATTAACACATTTTAAAATCAACCAATCGATTTTTTTTATTTTGTATAGTGCCCTTCGCAGGGTAGCCACAGGGCACTTTAATGATTGATAAACAGAACGACAAAAAATGTGCGTAACTAAATTGATTCAGTGATTATTATTATTATTTTAGATTGCTTTGTTTTCATCTAGTGTCTGGATAGTTTTTGTTTTGTCTTTTGGTTCCTCATTTATTGAAATTTTATACCAACACAACATTATATGAAATCAGTTTTCAGACTCCATTCTGCTCGTTGAAAGTCTATCAGTTAATTTGGAAAGCATTTTCAATTTTAAAGTTTGTGATAATTATATACACTCACCTAAAGGATTATTAGGAACACCTGTTCAATCACATGGCAGTTGCTTCAATGCATTTAGGGGTGTGGTCCTGGTCAAGACAATCTCCTGAACTCCAAACTGAATGTCTGAATGGGAAAGAAAGGTGATTTAAGCAATTTTGAGCGTGGCATGGTTGTTGGTGCCAGACGGGCCGGTCTGAGTATTTCACAATCTGCTCAGTTACTGGGATTTTCACGCACAACCATTTCTAGGGTTTACAAAGAATGGTGTGAAAAGGGAAAAACATCCAGTATGCGGCAGTCCTGTGGGCGAAAATGCCTTGTTGATGCTAGAGGTCAGAGGAGAATGGGCCAACTGATTCAAGCTGATAGAAGAGCAACTTTGACTGAAATAACCACTCGTTACAACCGAGGTATGCAGCAAAGCATTTGTGAAGCCATAACACGTACAACCTTGAGGCGGATGGGCTACAACAGCAGAAGACCCCACCGGGTACCACTCATCTCCACTACAAATAGGAAAAAGAGGCTACAATTTGCACAAGCTCACCAAAATTGGACAGTTGAAGACTGGAAAAATGTTGCCTGGTCTGAAGAGTCTTGATTTCTGTTGAGACATTCAGATGGTAGAGTCAGAATTTGGCGTAAACAGAATGAGAACATGGATCCATCATGCCTTGTTACCACTGTGCAGGCTGGTGGTGGTGGTGTAATGGTGTGGGGGATGTTTTCTTGGCACACTTTAGGCCCCTTAGTGCCAATTGGGCATCGTTTAAATGCCACGGCCTACCTGAGCATTGTTTCTGACCATGTCTATCCCTTTATGACCACCATGTACCCATCCTCTGATGGCTACTTCCAGCAGGATAATGCACCATGTCACAAAGGTCGAATCATTTCAAATTGGTTTCTTGAACATGACAATGAGTTCACTGTACTAAACTGGCCCCCACAGTCACCAGATCTCAACCCAATAGAGCATCTTTGGGATGTGGTGGAACGGGAGCTTCGTGCCCTGGATGTGCATCCCACAAATCTCCATCAACTGCAAGATGCTATCCTATCAATATGGGCCAACATTTGTAAAGAATGCTTTCAGCACCTTGTTGAATCAATGCCACGTAGAATTAAGGCAGTTCTGAAGGCGAAAGGGGGTCAAACACAGTATTAGTAAGGTGTTCCTAATAATCCTTTAGGTGAGTGTATATAATCATTTGTACCGTGGAACTTATAAGTGGGAAATGAATGTCTTGTAATACTAGCATTTCTGTTTTTTGTAATTTGTCACCCATTGCAGTAAATAAGCTTCTAAACCTTCACCCACATCTTTACATGAATCAAAACTAAACACTCTGAAAATTTTAATGGCATTCTCTCTAAATTTGACTGCACTGAAATACTAAGAACCATGACTGTTCATTTGTTCATATGTTTGTGCTGCAGTATTGCTGAATTCAAGGCTGCCTGCTGTATCTGAAAATAACATTAATGTTAAAGCAAGATCTCCTCTATAAGAGTAGCCACTGCTTTGTGGCATAGTCTCTTGATGTCAAGGTGAATGTCTGTGCATGCAAATGCATAGGCCCTTTGGCTTTGTCAGCTAGTTGAATAGTTCCAGACTCCAAGGGGCTATCTGGGTGGAGCGCTTTTCTCATGTGGGAAACAGGAAACCTTAGTGCGGTTGTGGAGGCCTGCTTTCTAACAAGTAATTTTAGAAGGATGGCCTAAACCTTGAATTTCAAATCTTGCTCTTTAATATTACAGATTTCTGGCATAGTGTCTTTTATTACACAAGTGGGATATCATGTTCGAAGGAAGGCCACGCTGCATGTAGTGCCAAGGTTGATCTTCCTACAGTAGGATATCACTTCAAACAGTGCTGCCGCTCCTGCAGGTTGAAAACATATGATTGAAAAGCTTCTAGTGCCTGCTTCATGCACAGATGTCTCCAAGTAACTCTAGCCAGTGATTTCATAAAATTGTTCCATTTATCAGCAGCAGATGCCATCAATCCTAGACTGGGTACACCAGGCAAGCTGCAGAATCCGTCTGGGCTTAAAAGGCACAGCTGAAAACAGGTGAAGAGGCACAGGGCAATTTTGTGAAACTAGGGGGGGTTGGCAGACAAAAGACAGAAAATGTGCACTTGAAACAAATCACATCCTTTCACCCAAGCCAGACTTAAACGATTTCTCCAATTGCTGGTAATTCCTGAAGTTAACATACACCCCCCTCACCCATAGCCATTGGGTTATTTGTTAAAATTAAGTACTAAAAACACTAGTCCCAATTCCTCAAGGAACAAGGTCCTAGATGAAAGCTACAAATAGGCCTCTTTATAGGGGTCAGATAAAACTGGCAATTTTCTGAAAGACCTGCCTAGAATTTTAGGCCACATTAGAAGATTAAGGTTTACCCCTAAAATATTAATCATTGAGCACAAATTACGCAACCATTTTGTGTGTTTGTGTTGGGGGCATAAATATTCAACCTATGTTTCTTTCCTGAGTGTATTCAACTGTAAATTACTTGCCTGTTTCCATTGACTGTATAAAAATGATGAACTGGAGCTCTTCCAGAAAGTGCTGTGTTTAAGCTTCTTTGGCAGGACTTTATTAATTCAGTATTGATAGCTGTTATTTATTTATATTTGTATGGTACTTTCAAATACTTTCCATGAGTTCCTCATAAAAAAATTGCCTTTGCTATCAAACTTGAAAACACACAGTATAACCAGCTCAGGGATTATTTTGATTCTTGTTGTAGGAAATTAGATTTTGTGTTTCTATGGGACAGAAAGTAAAGTAAAATAAAAATAAATTCAGATTGAATTAAAAAATTGCTGCCAGTTCAGTGGAACAACATACATTCCTCTAGTGAATTTCATCAGGTTTATTCATTTATTTATTTTTATATTTCACATTACAAATATTACAATTATGTAGTACATTATAAACATGCACACATACACACAAACAATGCATTTGCTCTTTTGGGCTTCTTCGCAGCAGTAGAATTTCAGTAATGATGATTGATTGATTGATTTTATTTTTAATTTTTAAGTTGCAACCTCTTGACAAAGCTGTAATGCACATTGAAACCGAACCTTTAAGTTCCCATAGTGGGAAGTAGATTTTGAAATGGCACATTACACGTGGAAAGCCATCTAAGCTTTACATGAAAGAGTTTTTTTTTTTTATTTATTCCCATCAGATCCATGTCCTGTGCAATATAATCTGAAATATCTGTCACTTGGGAGGAAAATGGAATCGGTTACACAAGCTGTTCCTAAGTGAAATGAACATTAAACTCCATTACTCAGCTTGAGCAGGTGCCTTTTATACAAGTTTTGAAAGTGATGCAGTTTAGTGACATGTTTCCTGACTACCCTGTCTCAAACATATTTGCCGCTGACATGTCAAAATACACTTTTTTTTTTTCCCAGATCGTTTTATAATTGTTCTCAAAGGTCAGTGTTTCCTTTCTAAACTCTTTTAAAGTGGCACATGCTGTACCACAGAAAAGCATTACAGAAGACTGATGAATGCAGACTATTAATTAGGGAGGTAGTATTCACCTAATCATAAAACCAACCACATAAGCAAGATGGCTTTTTGAACACCAAGTCCATCTATGTCCTCTTATACCTAGTTAGTTTAAGCTGCAAAAGAGCAATGAAAATGTGACTTCTTGGTCCCATGTGTTATCTTATAAACCTATTTTGTTGTATGGTTGGAAGATATAATTTATTCCATTCTGTCTGTCTGAGCAACTAGTTGGTCAAAATGGAAAATCTTACTGATTTGAAAAAATCCTAAAAACTAATTTGAAAAAAGAAAAAAAAACATTCTACCACTTTGTGACAGATAACATTCAGCACTATAAAGATTATATTTTGATGAGAAAAGTTTGCATTAACATGCAAGAGTTCATATATTTTCATATACATCAATAGTTTATATTTACTCTTGCTCTCTTAGTTATATTTAAGTAACCTGTTCTAGTTCTCCCCGAAGTCTTGACCTCAAGTGTGTTTTGAATACATTATAAGCTGGATAATACATTTGTTGCACATGCCTGTCATTTTGATCCATCTTAACTTTGCATGAGTTTCATGGAAATGTGTCATGTGTTGCTGAACTTGTTTGACAGTCTCATTGAGACCTGTGAAAACACTGGAAAAAAGCCCAGAAAGGTCAGAAAGAGTTCTTCATTTAAAGAAGATGTCTTGGAAAAATCAATGGCAGAGCAAGAGAGCACATCTCAACTAGCTTGATTAATATGGGATCCAATAATATTATTTTTAAAGAAAATTGGGTGTTACATGCATTTTCTGTTGAACACTGTCACATCAATAGTGCACATTCAGTATTCAGTTTTATTTTATAATTAGGTTGAAATTTTAAAGTATTGCACACCCATTCAGTAATGTACAACCAAATTCCACATGCTTTCTGGAAAGGATCCAGATTCAAATAACAATACAATAAAATAAATTAAATTGATAAAATAAAAGCACCACCCTTTTGACATTTAGCCTTTTCTCCACAATATAGATATATATCAGAAAATTAATTTACAGTGTAACAATATCTTTATAATTTATAACAGCAGTCTCTAGAAGCTGATGACAGATGTAACCAATATATTCGATTTGGTTTTGTGAAATGTATTGCATTGCACAAATGTGATGTATTTCCAGAGATACTAGTATCTCACCAGGGCGGCCTATTTCTTTCAGGATTTCAAGGCATTATATTTCAAATTAGCTTTACACAATAGAGAAAGGGGGCTTTTATATGGCAAGCCAAATTATCATTTAGAGATATCTCTAAATCATTTAAAGATATCTTGAAATCAATTAGAGATATCTGGAAATCATTTAGAGATATCTAAATAAGGTGCTTTTTAAAGATATCTTTAAATGCATTTAGAGATATCTGTAAATGATAATTTGGCTTGCCATACTTTTAAACATATTTTATTAGTGTAGCTTTTAAACTTAATATTCAAGTTGAATCATTGATAAATAATCAATAAACCAATGCCATAGTCAATATGCAAATAACATTTTATGCCCACATTACATTGCACATTGTGCAGTTTTCTGAAGCAATGATAAGATTGCATTTATTCATTATTTATATATATATACACTCACCTAAAGGATTATTAGGAACACCATACTAATACTGTGTTTGACCCCCTTTCACCTTCATAACTGCCTTAATTCTACGTGGCATTGATTCAACAAGGTGCTGAAAGCATTCTTTACAAATGTTGGCCCATATTGATAGGATAGCATCTTGCAGTTGATGGAGATTTGTGGGATGCACATCCAGGGCACGAAGCTCCCGTTCCACCACATCCCAAAGATGCTCTATTGGGTTGAGATCTGGTGACTGCGGGGGCCAGTTTAGTACAGTGAACTCATTGTCATGTTCAAGAAACCAATTTGAAATGATTCGACCTTTGTGACATGGTGCATTATCCTGCTGGAAGTAGCCATCAGAGGATGGGTACATGGTGGTCATAAAGGGATGGACATGGTCAGAAACAATGCTCAGGTAGGCCGTGGCATTTAAATGATGCCAAATTGGCACTAAGGGGCTTAAAGTGTGCCAAGAAAACATCCCCCACACCATTACACCACCACCACCAGCCTGCACAGTGGTAACAAGGCATGATGGATCCATGTTCTCATTCTGTTTACGCCAAATTCTGACTCTACCATCTGAATGTCTCAACAGAAATCGAGACTCATCAGACCAGGCAACATTTTTCCAGTCTTCAACTGTCCAATTTTGGTGAGCTTGTGCAAACTGTAGCCTCTTTTTCCTATTTGTAGTGGAGATGAGTGGTACCCGGTGGGGTCTTCTGCTGTTGTAGCCCATCCGCCTCAAGGTTGTACGTGTTGTGGCTTCACAAATGCTTTGCTGCATGCCTCGGTTGTAACGAGTGGTTATTTCAGTCAAAGTTGCTCTTCTATCAGCTTGAATCAGTCGGCCCATTCTCCTCTGACCTCTAGCATCAACAAGGCATTTTCGCCCACAGGACTGCCGCATACTGGATGTTTTTCCCTTTTCACAACATTCTTTGTAAACCCTAGAAATGGTTGTGTGTGAAAATCCCAGTAACTGAGCAGATTGTGAAATACTCAGACCGGCCCGTCTGGCACCAACAACCATGCCACGCTCAAAATTGCTTAAATCACCTTTCTTTCCCATTCAGACATTCAGTTTGGAGTTCAGGAGATTGTCTTGACCAGGACCACACCCCTAAATGCACTGAAGCAACTGCCATGTGATTGGTTGGTTAGATAATTGCATTAATGAGAAATTGAACAGGTGTTCCTAATAATCCTTTAGGTGAGTGTATATATATATATATATATATATATATATATATATATATATATATATATATATATATATATATATATATATATATATAAATAAACTACTACAAAAAACTTTACAAACTATTATACGTTTGTGAACATTTAATCCATATCTTTAAAAAACAAATGTGTTAAAGTCATACTGTGAAATCTTGTTAAACTAAATGAGGCCATCATTAAAGTTAATGTGAGAATTAATGAAACGTTTCTTGGTCAAAATAAGATTGCCAAGTTGTGTATAATGCATCAGGGAAGGCTCTCATTGTGTATGTACCTTCTGTAATGTGAGGTGTAGCAGTGTGTTTCTGATCCAGTTGATCAGAACAAGCAGGCAGTGATGTGTTAGCCTATGACTTTGGAATGGGTATTTAATTGGAAACAACTCCAAAAAGAGCTGTATGTTTAAGTTCTGTGGGACAATCTAAAATACTAAATATTACAGTTACCATGTTGTTTCCAAAATGGAGCCAATCTGGAAGAACTATATATATCACGGAGGCAGGAGCAATGTGCAGTTTGTCAGAGGCTGAATTCACATGTGGATATGTCTATACCATTATAGTTTTAGTAAGGGGATGAGGTACAAGACTGATTGTTTCAAGCAAAGTCCATTAGAAACTCAGAACGTGACATATCTTGATGTGTTATGAGAGTCTTTGTAGGTTTAATACAGTTGGAAAGAGCTGTTCTGCAATTATTCATGAGGTCTGAATAAAAGAAAAGCAAACTGTGATTGCTGAATAATAGAGTTACAAAGTGAAAAGCAACGAGATCATGTGAGGGTAGAAGGAGACATCAATTGACCGGGGGGTGAAATTTGCTGGACTAGCTTCTTCTGGGTCAAATACCAGGTGAGATACTGTAAATATTATTAATTTGACCAATAATTGAGCTGACACTTCACCAACGCTAGGATTTTTGCAGTGTGTTTTTTGTGCCAAATAAAAGTGGAAAAGATCTGCACTATTAGGCTATATTTAAAAAAAAATATCAGTGAGAGAGCTAGACAAGGCTAGCATCCAAAATCCTGCCTTGTGCTTACCAGCAGGAGCTTAAAGATGTCTGAGGGATGGATTGACTGATTTCAGAATAAAACAATTATATGGATATAGGGAACTTCATTGTAAACCGGCTGGCTCATGAATATATTTTAAAGGCTGTCTTGGTCGAAGGTTAATTTGAAACAGACTATAGTCCCATTCTGCTGCACTGAGTGATATAGAATCCTAACAAAGCAGTGTAGTCGATGGCTTATGTAGAGTATTGAACAGGTGCCTTATATTAAACTGAATACAGCCTGTCTGGTCTGAAGAGACAACAGATAGGAGAATTGTTTCAAGATGATGTTTCAAGGCCTTAGCCAAGTTCTTGACATCTGTATTTGAAATGGAAATCAGCAGGTATAAACTAAAACTGAGTCTGTGTTTTCATTTAAATAATAGATACAGATATCCAACATAACAGTTAGAATTATTCTTTGTTAAATCGGGGAAATAGGCTATAGATTTTGTAGTATAGATTCTTGTGAAACAAAATCTAAAATTAGCCTTTAATGATTGGTCTACAGTAGCTGATCCTTTTAAATTGGATAATTCAATAGTTACATTTTTACAATAAAAAAAAAAAAAAATATATATATATACACTCACCTAAAGGATTATTAGGAACACCATAGTAATACTGTGTTTGACCCCCTTTCGCCTTCAGAACTGCCTTAATTCTACGTGGCATTGATTCAACAAGATGCTGAAAGCATTCTTTAGAAATGTTGGCCCATATTGATAGGATAGCATCTTGCAGTTGATGGAGATTTGTGGGATGCACATCCAGGGCACGAAGCTCCCGTTCCACCACATCCCTAAGATGCTCTATTGGGTTGAGATCTGGTGACTGGGGGCCAGTTTAGTACAGTGAACTCATTGTCATGTTCAAGAAACCAATTTGAAATGATTCGACCTTTGTGACATGGTGCATTATCCTGCTGGAAGTAGCCATCAGAGGATGGGTACATGGTGGTCATAAAGGGATGGACATGGTCAGAAACAATGCTCAGGTAGGCCGTGGCATTTAAACGATGCCCAATTGGCACTAAGGGGCCTAAAGTGTGCCAAGAAAACATCCCCCACACCATTACACCACCACCACCAGCCTGCACAGTGGTAACAAGGCATGATGGATCCATGTTCTCATTCTGTTTACGCCAAATTCTGACTCTACCATCTGAATGTCTCAACAGAAATCGAGACTCATCAGACCAGGCAACATTTTTCCAGTCTTCAACTGTCCAATTTTGGTGAGCTTGTGCAAATTGTAGCCTCTTTTTCCTATTTGTAGTGGAGATGAGTGGTACCCGGTGGGGTCTTCTGCTGTTGTAGCCCATCTGCCTCAAGGTTGTACGTGTTGTGGCTTCACAAATGCTTTGCTGCATACCTCGGTTGTAACGAGTGGTTATTTCAGTCAAAGTTGCTCTTCTATCAGCTTGAATCAGTCGGCCCATTCTCCTCTGACCTCTAGCATCAACAAGGCATTTTCGCCCACAGGACTGCCGCATACTGGATGTTTTTCCCTTTTCACACCATTCTTTGTAAACCCTAGAAATGGTTGTGCGTGAAAATCCCAGTAACTGAGCAGATTGTGAAATACTCAGACCGGCCCGTCTGGCACCAACAACCATGCCACGCTCAAAATTGCTTAAATCACCTTTCTTTCCCATTCAGACATTCAGTTTGGAGTTCAGGAGATTGTCTTGACCAGGACCACACCCCTAAATGCATTGAAGCAACTGCCATGTGATTGGTTGGTTAGATAATTGCATTAATGAGAAATTGAACAGGTGTTCCTAATAATCCTTTAGGTGAGTGTGTGTATATGTGTGTATATATATATATATATATATATATATATACACACACATACCGATCAGCCATAACATTATGACCACCTGCCTAATATTGTGTAGGTTCCAAAACAGCCCTGACCCGTCAAGGCATGAACTCCACTAGACCTCTGAAGGTGTGCTGTGGTATCTGGCACCAAGACGTTAGCAGCAGATCTTTTAATTCCTGTAAGTTGTGAGGTGGGGCCTCCATGGATCGGACTTGTTTTTCCAGCACATCCCACAGATGCTTGATTGGATTGAGATCTGGGGAATTTGGAGGCCAAGTCAACACCTTGAACTAGTGATTCATCAGACCAGGCCACCTTCTTCCATTGCTCCGTGGTCCAGTTCTGATGCTCACGTGCCCATTGTAGGCGTTTTGGCAGTGGACAGGGGTCAGCATGGGCACCCTGACTGGTCTGCGGCTACGCAGCCCCATACGCAACAAAGTGCGATGCACTGTGTGTTCTGACACCTTTCTATCAGAACCAGCATGAACTTTTTCAGCAATTTGAGCTACAGTAGCTTGTCTGTTGGATCGGACCACACGGGCCAGCCTTCGCTCCCCACGTGCATCAATGAGCCTTGGCCGCCCATGACCCTGTCGCTGGTTCACCACTTTTCCTTCCGTGGACCACTTTTGATAGGTATTGACCACTGCAGACCGGAAACACCCCACAAGAGCTGCAGTTTTGGAGATGCTCTGACCCAGTCGTCTAGCCATCACAATTTGGTCCTTGTCAAAGTCGCTCAGATCCTTATGATTGCCCATTTTTCCTGTTTTTAACACATCAACTTTAAGGGCAAAATGTTCATTTGCTGCCTAATATATCCCACCCACTGACAGGTGCCATGATAACGAGATAATCAGTGTTATTCACTTCACCTGTCAGTGGTCATAATGTTATGGCTGATCGGTGTATATATATTAATGAGCTCAATAGAGTAGTTGTATTGATTAATTAATCAATTGCTGATCTGCACACCCAGACTTTTGGTAGATATACACACAGTGTATTGTCATGCTTTTGTTGATTTAACTTTGCTGCAGTATATGTCAAGACCCCACACAATGGTTCTCGTTACGTGACCATGAACTGAGAGCCGAGTCTCTCACTAGATTCACTGGTTCAAATGAGCTGTAACTGCTGGGTCCAGTGAACACACCACAAAAATGCACAACCATACAACCTGATGAACTGGTCAGAGTGCGAATACACACCTTGCATTGATGTATCGTTTGTTTTTCCCTCTTGATTTGGTAGTGAGTCCAAACCAAACCGGTGCCTTGGTTAGAACCAATAGCCCAGTAAACAGATTGGAAGGAAACTGACAAAACAGGGAAATTATCAAACTTTCACAAACACATTCAGAATATCGGTCTGTGTCTCCTCTCGCAAATCCACATACTTCTGTGGTGTCTAATTTCCAAGGCAACAATGCTAATGCCTGCATTCTCTGTTTTCTGTGTGAATGGCTACATCCTGCAAATTGCCATCATTCAAAGCCAGTGTGAATGGGGGTGTAACAGGGGAAAAAAGCATGCAAACATTACCTGCATTTTGCTGGCATTTCAGTGTGAATAGGGCTTTAGATTTGTATTGTAAAAGGGTTTAAACTAGGCACAGTAGATAAAGTCCATTTTTGTTGTTGTCCAGCTTTGTTATAGACTTGTTATACTCCCTGACTTTGTATTGAATTGAATGTTTTTCACTAAAAGTTTATTCACTGATAATGTTTGGATTGTGTAAGTGCTTGCCATGTGGTTTTATATATATATATATATATATATATATATATATATATATATATATATATATATACACTCACCTAAAGGATTATTAGGAACACCATACTAATACTGTGTTTGACCCCCTTTCGCCTTCAGAACTACCTTAATTCTACGTGGCATTGATTCAACAAGGTGCTGAAAGCATTCTTTAGAAATGTTGGCCTATATTGATAGGATAGCATCTTGCAGTTGATGGAGATTTGTGGGATGCACATCCAGGGCACGAAGCTCCCGTTCCACCACATCCCTAAGATGCTCTATTGGGTTGAGATCTGGTGACTGTGGGGGCCAGTTTAGTACAGTGAACTCATTGTCATGTTCAAGAAACCAATTTGAAATGATTCGACCTTTGTGACATGGTGCATTATCCTGCTGGAAGTAGCCATCAGAGGATGGGTACATGGTGGTCATAAAGGGATGGACATGGTCAGAAACAATGCTCAGGTAGGCCGTGGCATTTAAACGATGCCCAATTGGCACTAAGGGGCCTAAAGTGTGCCAAGAAAACATCCCCCACACCATTACACCACCACCACCAGCCTGCACAGTGGTAACAAGGCATGATGGATCCATGTTCTCATTCTGTTTACACCAAATTCTGACTCTACCATCTGAATGTCTCAACAGAAATCGAGACTCATCAGACCAGGCAACATTTTTCCAGTCTTCAACTGTCCAATTTTGGTGAGCTTGTGCAAATTGTAGCCTCTTTTTCCTATTTGTAGTGGAGATGAGTGGTACCCGGTGGGGTCTTCTGCTGTTGTAGCCCATCCGCCTCAAGGTTGTACGTGTTGTGGCTTCACAAATGCTTTGCTGCATACCTCGGTTGTAACGAGTGGTTATTTCAGTCAAAGTTGCTCTTCTATCAGCTTGAATCAGTCGGCCCATTCTCCTCTGACCTCTAGCATCAAAAAGGCATTTTCGCCCACAGGACTGCCGCATACTGGATGTTTTTCCCTTTTCACACCATTCTTTGTAAACCCTAGAAATGGTTGTGCGTGAAAATCCCAGTAACTGAGCAGATTGTGAAATACTCAGACCGGCCCGTCTGGCACCAACAACCATGCCACGCTCAAAATTGCTTAAATCACCTTTCTTTCCCATTCAGACATTCAGTTTGGAGTTCAGGAGATTGTCTTGACCAGGACCACACCCCTAAATGCATTGAAGCAACTGCCATGTGATTGGTTAGTTAGATAATTGCATTAATGAGAAATTGAACAGGTGTTCCTAATAATCCTTTAGGTGAGTGTATATATATATGTAAGTAAGTTTCCCTATAATATAACATGTGGTAGATCTACCAAAGATGTGAGGCCAAACATTTCAGTCAACCTACCTGTGTGTTGCAGGTTAAATTGTATTAGATTAGTTGTACATGTAAGTGAGCCTTTATGCTCTGCTACATAGAAGCAACATAGATGTCTGATGTAATGTTAACTCTACTTGTGTGTGTGTGTGTGTGTGGGGGTGGGGGGGGTATAAATAAATAAATTAGTCAATAAGTATCTTGTTGGGAGAAGAGAGTTAATGTATCAGGATGGGAGAGTTCCATCCAGATCAGTAAATAGCATTTCCAGAACTAAAAGTCACATATCGTATCACATTACCTTTACAGGGGCAAAATTAGTGAAGTAGACTTTAGTCAAGGAAGATTATGGTAAGTAAGGCAGCTCTGGTGGACAAGTGAAAGAATGGAACAATGTCTGTGGTATATAGAATGCTCTGACGGCTCCACTACTTTTTAAAGGTGGTAATCTAGGTGAACATGGTTTTAATTTTATGAAGTAAGGAGGGCAAGAAGCTTATGAATCAGTTATGCTATTCTTAAGCTTAAATGCAAACTGCAATCAATAGTAGCCATTAAGGTCATGTTTGACCCAGATGGAACACAAATCATGTTTTTTATGGAATTTTAATTAATATCTGCACCTCTTAACCCCTCTTTATTTTAAACTGATTGGAAAGAAATTGCAGTATGATATTTTAGGTGCCGCATATAAGAATGTACCTTGTTTCATCTGACTGTGATGAAGCTGCTTAATTGACCTTTCGCAAAACCCCGCCCCCAAACGTTCCTTGTCCAATCCTACCTTAGCAACCGGACACTACTTGAGGAAGGTCCGTCAAGCATTAATCGTTAAGGCTCAGAATGGTGAAACGGTGTGTCTGCGGCACCTGCAAATCCAACAGCAGATACCCCTAAAGGGGGTTGCTGACAGTGTTTTGCGAAGTTACTTCTTCATTCTTTGATTCTTTTGTGGTAATATTTTTAGGGAGGATGAGTGAAAATACAAGGGTTGGCTGACTGTGCTTTGTTGGACTATTTGACCGCGCTGTTACTTCATATCCGTATTATTTTTAGGGGGACTGAGAGAAAATACAGAGGCGGCTGAAGCCCCCCCTAAATAGGGTCTAGCACCACTAATGGTTAACGCTATCTTAGATGTGAGATAACATCCGCAAAACTGGATTTGAAAGTTATGGTTACTTTTAACTAGTATTATTATTCCTTGGACATCAATGTTATCTAAGGCTGATAACTAAGGATGAGTTTATGGGGTTTCTCTTTCTTTGATTGAGATCTGTATGCTTGTGTTTCAATTATTGTTGTGTCCCCTTCCTTGTTGATTTGAATATTCTGAACGTATCCATCCACTGCATATTGCAATCCCTTTTGCCTCGATTTGGAGGATATCGCGGAGGTATTATTCCAAAAAGAACCACTTACACCGACCGGTAATATGCTACTCTTCCCTTCCATGCTTGGCTGTTACAGTAGATACTGCTTACAAAGAAGCGTAGCTTGACGGGCGTAGCAACAGTAACTAAAGTGGGCGGGGCTTTTGCGAAAGGTCAATTGTTTCTAAAAAAAATACTTTTTTCTGGAGAACCATTAGCCTGGTCCACTAATACAGGAGACCTTTCTTTGCCAAACACCTTCAAAAGAAATAACCTCCATGAATGGGAAACATAAAGAGCTGAATATTCACCAAACACAGACATGTTACAACTTTGAGACAATCACAACCTCTGAAGAAATCAGAACAAAAGTTGAAAAGAAGTCACATGAGTCAGTGATCATTTAAAGAGTCAGATGAGTCAATGAAAGTAAGGCATAGAAGCTGAAATAAAGGACATTGGAATTTCATGACTGTTGTTAGGCTCTTGTACTTTTGGATTGAAGCTGTAGCATTTCCTTTTTACGTTAGTGGTACTGGTGAAGTTCTATGCTTGCATCAAGAGTTGCTCAGACCTGTGACAACATTTAAGCAATCAAGTCTTGACCTATGCACATTCTTTCAGACCACTTCACTCACAGTCCTTTGGTTCTTGATCCAGTTGCTGCTGGGAATATGTTGTGTCTTTGTGCATGGTCAATGCATGCACACACACAGAAATTAACCTCTCCATCAAAAAACACCTGGTGTGCCGAACAACTGAAGTGCAATTAGTTTTAACGGAGTGTATTAAATATTTAAATACAACAGGCCAGTTAATTTGCAGTTCTCTTTTATTAGGTGTGAAATCTCAGAATCCACCGCCGACTCTCGAGGGCTCCATCCAGAACGTGGAGCTGAAGTACTGCAGCAAATCATTGGTCAAATGTGCCTCTGGGACTGTGGGATCAATAAAACTCTGTGCCAAAGCCCCAGGTATGTGCAGCTGGTCCATGTAAAACTTTATTGCCTGTGTAGGAGAACTGGCCTAAGTTTTTACAAGGAAAGTTACTAAAAAATATTTTATTTACTGTTTTTGTGAAATGCTAGTATAGTAATGAAATTAATAATAAAAAACTGTTATCATACTTGATATCCAGTTAGTAATTACAATTTTAGTTATGTCTAATTACCTAGTAGCTCTTTTTCAAAAATAATGTTTGGTATCCCTCATATTTCATTATGCACAGCATGTTTAAGAATTCTGCTGAATGTAAATCCACTCAGATTACATTAGAGTACAATGCATTATGCATGCATCATCCTATTATTACTGCATTTTGCAATTGTTAACAATTAAAATACTAAGACATAAGATCAATGTTACTTTTATTTAATATAACCAGTGTTTTACACTATTTCATTGTAACACCAACATAAATGCATACTAAAAAGCTTCCTTGGAAAATCAGTGTAGTTGAGGGCAGATCGAGAAAATACATGTCTGTTAATACACCGAATGACTGACTAGTTAATCACATTGAAGTTAAAATAATCCTCAGAATGCCATTAAATTATCTCAGAATAAACAGATACACATACATAAAAGTGCTTTTCGATTGTAATTGCTGTACTATCTGTTCACTTTAGGAACAAATGAAGGTGTTAAGGAGAAGTTGGTGCCTCTAATCCAGGGACCATCAGATACCAAAGAGCTGCACCTGAGTAAGTGGCTCAATGAAAGCAGGAAGCCTGAATCTCTCCTGGCTCCAGACCTACTGGCCTTCTCTGTGCAAGTCCCCCAGCAGATGGAAGACTGCCGTAATTCTGGTAAGTCCTTGAAAGTTGAAACTCATTCCTGGTAGATGGCAAATGGAGCTTATTAGAAATTGAAGTTTGTACTTTTAGTCTTTGTTTATGTGCATGCTAGAGAAAATTTCACCAGAGATCCCTAAAGTGGACATTTTTTACAAACTGATTACACACTGACAAACAAACTCACAGAGTCTTGTAGCATTGACATTGGCAGGTTTGATTGGGGATCAGCACAAACCTGGCCAAAAAACCCTAACATTGCATGGAGTGGAATCTGTTTAAAAGCTTATGAATGCTGAATATGGCAAAATTGTTGATTTATGTTTTTGTATGAAATCTGGATAAAATTGATTTATAGCCAAGGCATGTCGTGTAGTAAACCACAGTGAATTTATGGTACACTGATGAGACAACCACTTAAATTAAGTGAGGGAAGTCACCATGGTGCATGTTCAATAGATATTTGGTCATGAAAGTTCATGCCAAAGGGAAAATGTTGAAGGCTTTGAGAGTCATGTCAATACCTCATTCAGGGAAACTCCTAGGGAAAATGGCTCTCATTCTGGGTCGTGTGCAGACGGCCATGAGTTTTGAGTTGCGTTTTAGGGCTCTCTTTGAGCTTGAAAGGATGCATTTCACAACTGTAGTGGAAAAGAAACGGCACCTTAAAGGGATTTCTTATTTTTCTTAGAAACTTGTAAATTCAGTTTTGGCAAGATGACAGGAATGTTAAATATTTCAGAGGAACCCTTCTTTACCTGTTATTCCCCTCAAAGTTATTTTCATGTATATTTAAATGATAATTCTACCTCTAAGTTTTTCTCCCCAGAAATTATGACATGAGCAAATGCATTGTTGTATTATAAACTACACAGAGTTACACAGTAATAATAATAATGTTTTAAAAAAAATCAGTAGAGCACACACTCATAGTTGGCAACACCTCATATTAAAGTACTATCCATCCATCCATCCGTCTTTGAAACCGCTTATCCTGGTGAAGGTTGCAGGGATTAAAGTACTAGTATAGTAGTAATCTTTTCACTTACGAAAGCTTATGGGCACGTTTTACTCCACTTGATTGAACGAATTAAAGATATACCATGTAAAGCACACACATCTCATGCATGCAGAACACCACTGTATTTACAATGATAATTGAGAATGATGTTCTGTTTGGATTAAGACATTTGTTTTTGCTTTGATGTGTCAGTTGTGTTTTTTAAATCAAATTGTGCAGCCTTTTATTCCCTCTGATTTGCATTATGAGTTAAGTTTGGTGCAGTTGTGTGAAAGTTTTGGATTGGATTATAATGGTGAGATAAAGGGCTGGTTTCTCAGACCCAGATTAGCAAAAATTTTGGATGACCCAATGTTATTTTACGGAGAGTAGTGCAAAACTAGAAAGGTCTGTGAAACTAGCTGTTTATGTATGCAGCACAATACCAAGCATAAAATAGTGCTGACTGAAGCACATCAATATCTGGTAGCTTGCGCTTGTGTATCAAGAAAGTTGCAGTGCAGGCAGAAAGCTGATATTTATAGCAAAGATGTGTTGTATTTGAATCTACAATGCTATAGTAGGAAGTTAGTCTTAAACCTAAACTTAAACTTAGTCTTGACCTGTGACTTAACTCTTGTAGTAACCCTATTCTAATCTTAAACCAGAACCCTAGCCTAAAAGGAAATTACCTTACCCTTACCTTTAATCTGACCATAGCTTTAACTCTTACCCTATCTCGTATCCTAACTGAGTGCCTGACCCTGGCTATGGTTGAGATTGAGGTCAGGGTTGGTGTTAAAACTGGGTAAGGGGTTTGGTTAAAATTAAGACCACAGTTACGGTTAGGGGTAAGGCTACTGCAACAGTTAAGTTTGAATTAGGCTTTAAGTTCATGTTAGAATGTAAACAGGGGTTAGTGTTTAAGTGATGGGGGTGAAAACCCTGCAGTAAAGAGATTTCTGATTCCTGAAAAAACAACTCAAACGTCATGCATTATGAAGAAAAACTGTAAAAGAAAAAATAATAACTGTTGTTGAATAAAATAAACCTTAAAATGTGTGCTTAAAAAATGTGTTCTGAAGCAGTGTATCGTTAAGAAATCATACTGTCTAGTGATGAAATTGCTTCTGAGAGAAAGTTTTCTTCAAGACCCTCACATCTGTCAGACCCAGCTATGCACACTAGCCCTTCAATAACTGCCAGTGAAGTCACCAATATCATGATTTCATCACATTCGCACCATGGCCAGACTCCCTGGGAGTACAGCTGAAAAATTGTAGATTGCACAGGTCTTCCTGGGTTTGTTTTACTCATTTGAGAAATCCCTGGAGAAGCCCTAAGGGTTTAGAAGAAGATTGATGCAACTGGAAATACTCCACAGATGTACTTGATACCCACGTGCTTGTATCACTCACTTAAATCTCTTTCCAAATATGAAGAGGCATAGTCTTGAATGCACTGTGGGACTTCTCTTTTTTGGCAAACAATTGGCAGTGGAGTTATGAGCACCAGACGTAAACTATATCCCTCCATTCTTTTATTAGAGTTTAATTTCAAGTCCTGCTGTTTGTTGCATTTGTATTCTGTGTTGAGTACAAACATGACTGATGTCCTTGCCTTAAACTCAATGTCATATTCATGAGTTTTTGTGAATCCAAGGTCTCTATGTATTTTGGGAGTGTTATTATACTTATTTACGCACATTTTTAGATCAACCTTTTTAGTAACATAATACCCCCACCCAAAGAGTCAGAACAGACACTAAAAAACTGATAACTTAACGAAAATCATTGGATTTTAATAGTAAAATATAAGTTTCAAAATGCAAATTTCAAAATTCTTAATGTATGAATTTGAAATGTTTCGATTCTGCTATGCATTGCTCTATAAATACAGCATGATTGGTTTATTATTTAAACATGATATGCACAAAATATAGAAAACAGGAGAACTGAGTAAAATACAGAGAGTGAGATCAGTCCCAGAAGCAATGGATATTTCAAGCAGATGTCAAAAACCAGAGGCCGTCCTCTTACTGATGTCACACTTGTGGCTTATGCTGTTGTTGGAATAGACCTCCCACAGTCACTTTCCATGGACAGGCCCACACCGTACTAACATGCAGCATATTTCTGCCAAGCACTTTTTATACTATAAACTATACTTTTCAGTATAAAACCTGGAGAATTCAAGGTAATAACATCCATGTCATAACTAATTGTAAAGGAGTCTAGTATGCTGCACAGATAACTGCTAGAAAACCCAAGCAAGAATTGTTCTTGTACCATTGTGTTTGTTTGGAATGTTTGGAATAAATGTTCTTTAGTTTTAGAAATTTGGCACAAGCTTAATGGTGGTATATTCATTTTGTGGGTTACTCTGACTTGAAAAAATACATTAAACATACCTTGTTTTAGTACTTTATCATACATTCTGCTCCCTGGGAGTAATTCATAGCTCCACATTTGTGATCATGACATTCTTAAATCATTGCAGCACTTGGCTTGGGGATCAAAGACTTTCTATTTTGAGTCTTGTTTTTCTCATGGGGCTATGTTGAATTTATTTGGAAGTCATTTTTAAAACATGATGATTATTCATTCATTGAACCAATGCAGGGGATGCTGATTGACTCCGTTTCAGTTTTAAAAAATCTTTTTAATTTTGAACCAAAATCTTACAATTTTAATAGCATTGCATTTGCATGGTGATTATTTCTATGGTACTCATTCTCTAGTTCTGCCTGGTTTTGTCCAGAACAAAATTATTTTATTTTTTGTAAACGGAAACACAAGGAAGTACAATTCTGTAGATGCTTTAATAGTCCATATCCAACCTGCCACTAAATTTTTTTTTTTCTACATTGACTGACAGAACCCTCTGTGATTTACAACTATAAAGTATAATTGACCCCAAGATGAAAATTTATAATTTACTGTGTAATATAGTTTTTAGAATGGCCTCAACACTTGACTTGTGTTTGAAGTGAGTGACCTACATCTTTTTTGTCTCTAATTGTTTACCAGTGCATTAAAACAAACTCCAATGGTTAAAAAGTGGAAAGAAAATTAATCTGTAGATAATAAAAATATAAATCAATTAAGTACAATAATTTGCATTGGTAATTTGTTAAAACCTAGAACGTGGAAGGACACAAAGTTTGTTCTTCGTCAATACACTGTATCTGCATTGTTCTATTTGTTTTGCCATGACATAAACAGGAGAATCGTGTGTAATGTGATGAGAATACTAGTACTGTTGTCAGACATTGTTTTCAGATTATAATTAACATTAGAGAGTTCTTGTTGCCAATTAATTGTTAGCTACAGTTATCCTTTTTTTCTAGTTCTTTTAATATGCACATCAACATTTAGAGACCGAATTCAAAGAAAGAAAATACCCATGGTTACTTTTTTTTAAATACATTTGTTTCTTAGATGCGTCAATATTGAAATTTCAGATTGCTTTTCAATGTTTGTTTTTGTTGTATGTATGACTATTTTGGTTAAAAGAAAGAACAAATGAATAAGTGAAGAAAGAAGGAAAGAAAAACTCTATACAAATATTATGAAATTAACCAGTCTTACAAGGGAACAGCTAAGTTGCTAGTCCAATGTCCAGAACACTCTTCTTTTGTAGACATTAAATATATAGGAAGTCTATTAAAATAATATTTTTGTTTGGTGCTATCTATAAACCTTTACACTGCAGCTGTAATCAAAAAGCACAGTGGATCAGACTGAAAACAATAAAGTTGTTGGTCATTTTTGATTTGTGTAACCCTGCAATAATTGTTGTAAATGCAATTTAATTTCATCAGAACACTTTCACTGAATGACCAATTTATATGAAGATCAGTAGAAAGGACAAAAATATAATACTCAATACATTCCAAAAGAGACTTGACAGTACTTCTTTCTTACAGTGACTTCTGCTGTACAGTTGGTTTTGACAAGTTTATGGGACAGAACCAGGCCGAGATGTTGCAGAAGATATCTTTGTTTTCAGCAAGGAAAGAATTGCTAGTGAACTTTGGGGAAGGAGCTGAATTCCATTTCCTTTGACTCTGAGTTTGTGTGTAAACCTGGGACTGAATGCAGGGCTGCAGGTGTTCCCACCATGTCCTTGGGGATGTTGTGATGCTAGATCATAAGAAGAAAGTGCATGTGTTTTCCCTAGGCACATAGCAGCTGTGAGACAGTGATTTATGTTTTGCTCAGAACTCAGGGATTTCAAAATGTTACATTTAATCAAACACACAGAAAGCAGAGCAAATGTTAAAGATGTTACATATGAAAGTGGAGTTTGATCTCTTTACCATACCATCTAGTTGTGGGAATACAGGAACAAAGTGATCTTTAATCTTAATTTAAACATATTGAGAAGGATTATGAAAGAGCAAGGAATTAATCCTTTGAGAACGTTGAACATTGTAATACTAAACATATTTAGACCCCTAATTACTTTTAAACCTGTTTTCTCAGATTATTGGCCTTATATGAGACAGATGGGAACTACATTTCTCAAGGAAACCATGTTTATTCACAATCATAAAGAAATAATAATAATCTGCATCAAATTATATAAACTGTGGATTCACTGGTGTGCTAGATTAGATTAGATTTATACTTAAAAGACATGCATCTTACATTTGAACTGAATTTAATCATTCATTTCACTAGAATCATATAAAGAGTTTTCATAAATTAAAACTTGACATTATCATGGATTAAGTTCTAAACAAACGAGATACATTTATTATTTTATTGTAACAACATAAAATATAATACTGGAAAATAATCACTATTTTAAATACATATTTTTTTATATTGTAGATTGGGTCTCTTCAACTACTGCTGCTTCTCATTGTTCTTATTTTTCCTGTAATTTTTAATACATTGTTAATACATTATTTTTGAATAATTTAATTTTCCTTTGTACACACATAGAGTTCTTGTTTCTGCATTTTGTAAATTTCCCAGTTTTCATTCACTATCCAGACCTTTTTTAAACTGTTTTTTTTTCTTTTAAAAGAAAGTGACTAGTATTTTTCCTTTTCTTCATACATTGGGGTATTGCTTGATTTTATTTATTTATTTATTGTGGTTGTAGTGATTACTTTCCTAACTTGGAACTATTCCCATCTCATATAACTTGTTAAAGGAAGTTTTATTTGTACTGACAATATACTGCTGCAGTACCTACTGAGGCTGAATAAAAGCAATACTGCAGAGTTTGGAACAAGCCTTTTATATATACATATATATATATATTAGGGCTGTCAAAATTAACGCGTTAATAACACATTAACGCAAATTCATTTTAATGGCACTAATTTTATTAACGTGCGGATAATGCAGCGCGCATTTTGACCCATAGCCTAGCCGGTAGTTGGAGAAATGGAGATGCAGCCATAGTGAGCCATAGACAGGAAAGGATGCAGCAGCAAACAGAGATGGAGAAAGAAAAAGGTCTTCTGAACGGAAAATTCATATACAAAACGATGTCTGAAGTTGTCTGCATTGATTGTCGATGTGAATTAAGTTATCACCGCAGCACGTCGAGTTTAAAATATCACTTGATGGCAGAGAGCTCTCCTCCCCCTCGCCAAAGGCAGACCACACTAGATCATTTGCAGCGGAGACAGATGGACAACTCCACAAGCAATAGACTCACCACAGCGATAACTAAATGGGTGGCTAAATAACTAAATGTAAACAGGCTTCTGTAAGTAAATTGCTCAGTGCAAAGAAAGAGAAGTAATGGGAACCTGGTATTTCTATGTTATTTTTTTCATGTGTCTGATAGACATGAACAAGTTCTTTGAAAAACATCTATGACCTTTGAAACATGTCTAGTCTTCATGCTCTATGTTGAGTATGGTTTCACTAATAATAATAGATTTGCATAAAGCATCCATATTTGTCCATGCCCATGTTGATTAGAGTATTAAAAACTTGAAAAGTATTAACTTAAGGTACATTTAGAACAGATAAAAATGTGTGTATATATATATATATATATATATATATATATATATATATATATACAGTGAGGGAAAACAGTATTTGATCCCCTGCTGATTTTGTACGTTTGCCCACTGACAAAGAAATGATCAGTCTATAATTTTAATGGTAGGTGTATTTTAACAGTGAGAGACAGAATAACAACAAAAAAATCCAGAAAAATGCATTATATGAAGTTATACATTAATTTGCATGTTAATAAGGGAAATAAGTTTTTGACCCCTTCGACTTAGTACTTGGTGGCAAAACCCTTGTTGACAATCACAGAGGTCAGACGTTTCTTGTAGTTGGCCACCAGGTTTGCACACATCTCAGGAGGGATTTTGTCCCACTCCTCTTTGCAGATCCTCTCCAAGTCATTAAGGTTTCGAGGCTGACGTTTGGCAACTCGAACCTTCAGCTCCCTCCACAGATTTTCTATGGGATTATGGTCTGGAGACTGGCTAGGCCACTCCAGGACCTTAATGTGCTTCTTCTTGAGCCACTCCTTTGTTGCCTTGGCTGTGTGTTTTGGGTCATTGTCATGCTGGAATACCCATCCACGACCCATTTTCAATGCCCTGGCTGAGGGAAGGAGGTTCTCACCCAAGATTTGACGGTACATGGCCCCGTCCATCCCTTTGATGCGGTGCAGTTGTCCTGTCCCCTTAGCAGAAAAACACCCCCAAAGCATAATGTTTCCACCTCCATGTTTGACGGTGGGGATGGTGTTCTTGGGGTCATAGGCAGCATTCCTCCTCCTCCAAACACGGCGAGTTGAGTTGATGCCAAAGAGCTCGATTTTGGTCTCATCTGACCACAACACTTTCACCCAGTTCTCCTCTGAATCATTCAGATGTTCATTGGCAAACTTCAGACAGGCCTGTACATGTGCTTTCTTGAGCAGGGGGACCTTGCAGGCGCTGCAGGATTTCAGTCCTTCACGGTGTAGTGTGTTACCAATTGTTTTCTTGGTGACTATGGTCCCAGCTGCCTTGAGATCATTAACAAGATCCGTTCTCATGATCATTGAAACTCCACGAGGTGAGATCTTGCATGGAGCCCCAGACCGAGGGAGATTGACAGTTATTTTATGTTTCTTCCATTTGAGAATAATCGCACCAACTGTTGTTACCTTCTCACCAAGCTGCTTGGCGATGGTCTTGTAGCCCATTCCAGCCTTGTGTAGGTCTACAATCTTGTCCCTGACATCCTTGGACAGCTCTTTGGTCTTGGCCATGGTGGAGAGTTTGGAATCTGATTGATTGATTGCTTCTGTGGACAGGTGTCTTTTATACAGGTAATGAGCTGAGATTAGGAGCACTCCCTTTAAGAGAGTGCTCCTAATCTCAGCTCATTACCTGTATAAAAGACACCTGGGAGCCAGAAATCTTGCTGATTGATAGGGGATCAAATACTTATTTCCCTCATTAACATGCAAATCAATTTATAACTTTTTTGAAATGCGTTTTTCTGGATTTTTTTGTTGTTATTCTGTCTCTCGCTGTTAAAATACACCTACCATTAAAATTATAGACTGATCATTTCTTTGTCAGTGGGCAAACGTACAAAATCAGCAGGGGATCAAATACTTTTTTCCCTCACTGTATATATATATATATATATATATATATATATATATATATATATATATATATGTATGTATTGGAGGCATGCTTATTTGGTGAATTATACTTAACACTAGTACATACAGATTATATTTGTTAATATTATATTTCTATTATATTTTGCAATATATATACTCTATTTATTATCCTCCTCCCCCTCCCCAGCATTCCATATATTTTTGAATATTTTGACTTGGCTGGCTAAATTCATATGATGGAATCTGTATGTTAATCCAAAACAAAATGGCCTCTGGGGTCCCTTCTATGTTAGGTTCAGGATTCATGATCATGTCAGAGTTATTATTTGGAGAAAAAAGTCCTGTACACAGTTCAATTGAATGGACAGTGGATTGCTTGTACAGGTGGACTTGTCCTCAGTTGGGAAAATAATGAGAACAGGAGGGTCATATTGTAAGTTATTGCCTTTGATCATTAAAACAACAACAACAAAACACAACAACAACAAATCTACAAACTTATCACTGTCAGATATAATCACATATTCCACCACTAAAGTCTCCTGTTTCAAATTGTACGCTAAGAAATGTGTGTTAAGAGGCTTCAGTTGAATTCCTGCCTCACATGGGAGTGTTTGCCCTCTCCTAAGTAAAGTTCTTGAAATTTTGGAATACTTCCTAGAATAAGTCATGGTTAAAACCTCAATCAATATGTAAATTATACATTTTATTTATATATATATATATATATATATATATATATATATATATATATATATATATATATATATGATCACACAAAATGACAAATTGAATCTCGGAGGTATTCCCGGATTTCTGTGGTGTTTTTAAACTGTTTTACAATGTCTTTCCCAAACTAACCTTGTTCTTGTATGATTGACAGCTCTTGTTCAAACTGAAAGCTACATCTGGAAGTAACAGTTTAATTTGGCCTCATGCCATTTTAAAGGCCAGCCCTTCTAAAATTGCACTTTATGTGAAAAGCCATATTTAAATGCAGGCAATGAGCATATTTTGTCTCCATGCTGGATGCACAGATCTAGCCTACTGTCCACTTGATTCGGTTGCAGAACTGTGTTGTAAAGGGACATTTGACTTTGGAAGTGGGAAAGATAAAACGGCCTGGGTGTTGACAGTGCCTTTCGTCCAATAGACCATTTTGCATATGCTCTTCGTATTTTCAGGGTTATACAAACAAGACTGACAGAAACTGTTAATGACCTTGTTGGCCTTCACCCGAAGATAAATACCAAATTGAGGTCATAATGATATTTGAAGGCTGAAGATACTGACTTTCAGATTGGTATTTGTTCATCCCATGATCCGAACAGCTGTCCCCAATAAAAGTCAACAAAACATATAATTTAAAAACAATATGCATAACTTTATTAAATTATGTCTGTGGTAGCCATTCTTTATAATAATATAGAATATTATAAATGCCAGCCTGCACTGTTAATACATTAGTCAACCTGTTCAATGTAATAATAGCCTATGTCTGATTCTGATTTGGTGTGATTACCTTCAAGTAGGTAGTGTAGAGTAGTGACTTGAGTACTTATGTTTTTATTGCACTTTTGTACCGTTTTCTCTTTATTAAATGCATTTCTAAATAGTAACAAGTTAAAAAAATGCATGCAGTTGTGTGCTTTAAAACAAGTTTTTATAGAGTTAAAGAATGTTCCTAATTCAATTTTAAATGGGAACCTGATCCAGTCCTCCTTTGAAATACAGTTAACTCATGTTTGAAGCTTGAAGGGATACAGTGGTCATGCTCATAGCAATCTGCAGATAACTGCCATCAGCTATCAAGGGGAACAGTTTATTGTAACTTCTATGTGTGAAAAGGGGTCATTCAGGGTCATTAAAGCTTCTAGTCTATGGATTGAAGTCTGAAAAAAACAGAATGTGTCTGGAGTAGCTTTAATTAATTGCTTTCTTCTAGTGCTTACATATTATTTGTTATAGTTATAATAGTGATTTAAATTAACCTCTAATCTGTTTTACTATGCACCCATATTGAATGGATTATAGTATTATTATTATTAATAATAATAATAATAATATCAATAATACATGAATTCATTAATTTGATTTGCTACATATTACAGTATCACTCAGTTCCTCTTTTAGTTAAGGAAATACAGTGTCAGGATATATTTATCATCTTAGGCTTCTATTGAAAAATATGTCCAGTACAATTAAACCTTTTTCCTCCACACTGGAGCTATTAATTTCTACAGCAACCAACATGTGCCTTTTAAAATCCTGGGAAAATGAAGTTCTCTTTCATTGTAACTAGGCCATACCCTTGGCTACTGAACAGCTGGAAAATTTTGATCTTAGTTGTCAGCTACTGGGTGTAATGTAATTCCCAGGGTACTGGGATTCATTTCCCACAAAGGTACAATTCATTTTTAATGTTTGTCAGACAGATACTGAATGACCGCCTTATGTAAACCCACTGAAGGGCTTAAACTGACTTTTCAAGTGCACAATGAATGGTGAGAATTGTGAATTAAAATCTGCTGTAAAGGACATTATATTCCCTTCCACATGCTTTTCCTACTGGCAACACAAAAATGTGTTATGTATGTATGTATGTGTGTGTGTGTATGTAGGCTATATATATATATATATATATATATATAATGTGTGTGTGTGTTGGAAGTTTAACTTAGGGATTTTACTAATCTGCATTTTGTAACCTTGAATGCATGCATGCGTGTGTGCTGATTATTCAAGTGTACATTCATAATCCTTCCCTTTCCATGTAGCTTAAATCTGTTTACACTTTATCTAAGGAAGACTGAGTAGCTGAAAAAGGTCAATTTTGTTAACCTTATGTAATTAAATGTTGTCATTGGATCAAAGTTCACTGCATTCCAGACAGTCACATCAAACATTGTGCAACACAATCAAAACAATTGGGTTCCCTGGATTACTTCCTATAATTTTTTCCCCCTTTCTCATTCCACACACCACGGTAAAATATCCATAGAGTCAGTGGGGGTTATTAATGTAATATGTGTATCACAAAATATATATTTGTGTTTGCTTGTTTGTTTGTATTGTTTATACACCTGTGTATATTTTCATTTATTAGTCTTCAAAACATTTATGTCCACTTATTATTGACATTGCACAATTATTTAAAGTCTAGTCGTATAGTGTTTGGTCCCTTCTTTTGTGACATGAGTTTCAGGTAAACATTGAGCTGTATAAAATCTTGGCAGTCCACTTGATGGATTATGTTATAAAAGCCTCTTCAGTGGATTCGAAAGTGTTTTGTTTTTTTCTAGCTACTTAGAAACTCCTTGGGGTGAAACATCAGTTTCTTTTTTGTAACTATTAGTGATGTTCCACTTGTGATCAAACGCTACCTTATCATAGTTTCATATTACAAGACCGTTAATAACTTGGTTAATAATTTTAAGTCTGCAATAACGAATATCAGAAGCTGACCAAAGTTCAGATGTATTCAGTGAATAAATCTGCAGTTTTCTGTGTTGGTAGCGGAACAAATTGGAGTTTCCCTGGTTGAGTGCAGATACCAAAACACTACCAGTGTGGGAGGAATAGTATCTCATTAGTTTATTTGCAACCAAGTTGACTTACAGCAGCATTTTCCCAGGCTGTGGTACGTTTCTTAAAAAACACACACATCTGAATGGAAATGTATGAAGAAGTATAGCAATAAATTACTATGATCTCATCAAAAGAAGGTTATTAACTGTCTATTTGCTAAATTTATCCCAAACGCTGAGTGAAAAAACGCTTTGATTCTGATGTGGGACTTAATTTAAAATCTTAGTTAAGCTGTAATTAATTAACCTAATTAAATATTAAGAAGAGAGGAACACGAAAGTGCGTTCTCACAGTTCTGGAGAACTCAAAAGCATGTGATTAAGACAATCAGCCAATAGGAAGCATCCATCTGAGGTTCGGTAAAATGGAATGTGACACTGAAATGCATTGGAATTCTTAGTCCCTGAGAGAGAAATACAATATAGAACTAATTACAAATTCTCTGTCTGGAAAAGACATTTGTACAAAGCACGATGTGAACTTCCCTTGCAAATTCATTGCACACAAATACGGTAACTACTGTTAAAAGTGCTTTCTAAATGTTTTTTTTTGTGTGATTTTTTGTGACCTATGTAGCTAGCAAATTTTTTTGCTCAAATGCACATAAGACCACACACTGCTGAAATAGCAGTAATATGAGAAACATCGATCTCTTTATATTTATATCTTTGCATTTATTTATCTATCATATTACTCTCTGCATATACTTAATGTGTTTACAGTGTCTTTGTGTGTGTGTAGATATATATACACTATATATACTATAATATACACAATATGTGCACCAATAAAAAAAATGCAAATCATTTTCCAGAACGATGTTAATGTGCAAGGAAAATATTAATTTTATATATTTTCTTTACTGCATTCTCTCTCACAATATTTGAATATTTAAATGACTGCAGTTTCATTAATTAAACAGAGGATCAAATTCTGTTCTTGAGAAGAAAAACTTATATGTCATGTAGAAGAATTATTAACATTCAACATGAAATGATAATAATAATAATAATCCTTACACTTATATAGTGCTTTTCTCTCTAAGGCAGACCCAGGGCCAGATTAAATCAAATCTTTGACCCACCCACCAATAGAAAACTACAAATCTGTACATATAAGTAGTGGTTACATTTATGATTAGAAGAAAGTGGCATCTTACTAAAAATTAAGCCGCAACTGAGTACAGTTTTGTAGTTTTCAGTTAGCGGGTGGGTCAAAGTTTTGATTTAATCTGGCACCCAGTCTGCTTGTAAAAAGTATTAATTGAAGGGTAATAATATAGTATTTTGTTTTTTATTAATTATTATTATTAGGGTTGATTATTATTAATAATCAGCCCTATCACTTCAGAATTAAGCAGAATTCTCTAAACATCAGTTAAATCCTGTAATAAATAACTAGAGGAAAATTTGCCAGAATGATTGGCGTCTTAATCTTTGAAATTAAATAAATCTCATTGCTTTGGCCTTATCAGACATTTTAGAAGCTCTTCTGTCAAGAAAAAGGCAGTTTGAGTGATAAAAGTTAATTTTCAAAGCTAACAGCTATACAAATGACTTGAAACAAGAAGGGTTGATATTGAGTCATTACAAGAAGCATCTCTCAAGCTTTTCCAAGGGTGAGTGGTGATACTTAATAGGTGGCTGATCATCAATGTGTGTTGTTTCATACAGAGTTCATTCATTTTCCTGTCTGGATTTCCCGTTTATACTTAAGCCAGACCCTCTCTCAGCATACATTCTTATCTTGAGACTTCTCCTTGAGGTCACAGAGCGCTGCTGCTTCCTTTCAGAGGCTGTTCTTGACCTCCCCAAAACCCCAACAGGCCGACTGCCTTTGAGGCCAGCAAGCACCGCATCAGTTCAAGCTAAACAAGTTTTAATTTACTCCAAGAGACTGATTATAGTTGTAGCTGAGACAAAACCTTTACTTTCTCAGTATCTATATTGTTCTAAGAAGAAGGTTATGAAAAAAACAGGAAAGTTCAGAGGAAGTTTCTTTTTGAAAAGAAATAATGTTTTTTGAATGCTGAAATCAGAAGATAGCAACAATTGGACTGTTTCAGTCAAAGACAACTGGGAGATTTGTTTTGTACCTTGTGCTAATTTTCATGAAGTATTGGTGATGCCAACATACTTTAATATATTTGTTTGAGTAAGTAATATTTTATATGTAATCCGTGACGTATTTAGAAAAGTTATATATTAGACCTATACATTAAAAAAAAGACTGCTGCTGCTCACTAAGCAAAACTAATTTAGTCACAGTTTCATTCATTTTCATTTTCATTCATCAGGTGTACTGGTGGTACTCTTTAAATGTTGTCCAAAGAGCTTCTCTGAGGCTGCTCTCTCAGTCACCACACATAATGTTTATTTGGTTTCTCCATGTACATTTCTAGTTGAACAAAAACAGCCACTGCTATAACTCTTAGCTTTATCAATGCCGCTCGAACCCATCAATCAAGCATTTGGACATCAATCCATCAGTTTAACTGAACAGTCCTTCGTTTTTCCAGATAAATACCATTGGAAACAGTGCCTTACTGATGTCAGTGTCCTGGTTAGAGCAGATTTATTGAAAAGGATAAATGATCAAGATCAGGAGAAGCTCCCACACAGATAGAGGGAGCTTTTATTATTATATGAATGGGGCAATACTTGAAAGCATGTTTTAGATTAGCATCTGCTTTGTTATGCTATTTAAATGACCTGATTTAAATAGTTATATTTGTATATTGTACTTAACTTGACTTCATAATATTTAAAAATAATCAGTATAGCCACAAGTATCTGTTCCACTGCTGAATACAAAATCATAAATCATCACCATTGCAATCCTACAAAACCACTCAATTAAAAAAAATGGATTCACATATTCATAACTACCCATTTATTTGAATGTATTACATCATTGGGCTACGGCACACACCCAGAGTTTTACAACGACTAATTCATTGAGTTTGTTCGGTGGGTAAGAACATTAAAAAAATTAATCAAGATTTGGAACATAATGTATTATGATTCACACAGTTCTTATGTCTATAGCTTTTTCCACATTATTGAATATCATATCCCAGTTTGATCACGTCACTGTGTTGCTATAAGAAAGCTCTATTTGATTATTGGATTGCACCTCTCTTTTAAATAATAGATTTTCATTTGTAAATACATTTGTAATATATTTGTAAAGAACCCTAAAGTAAATTGAATGTGAAGAAACATTGTGCGTATTATAATATCATGTATTATTCATTTTAATGAATCATGTATTCTCTGTCATTAAAAGACATTTGACATGTCCTTCCTCTTGCTGAGAATCAGTAGCATCAATGTTGGTAGTTACTAAATGGGATGCACCTGGTTATCTGTCTGCACACCATTTGAAACAGTTGCTAGTTATTTGGACTTTTTTCTCCTTCACCCCCCCTTTTTTTTGTATTTTTTTTTAGTTGTGTCATAATGTGATTTAACTCCATAACTTTAATGGTTAGGTTAAAAGGCTTCAGAAAGCCCTTCTTAGAGCTCATGGTTGAACGTCTGTTTTGACCCTATGGTCAGGCCAAGCCACTTCACCTCTTCTAAAGTCAGTTCTGTCAGGAATATAACATGAATCTAGGGGGACTACCCCAGTGACGCCCCTAAAAGTACACATGGGTTATGGAAATGATCATTTCGGATTTGTAATTTGTGGTTGAAATTGAAAACCCACTGAGCAAGATAGCCACAATGTAGACAAATGGCCGTGACGTAAAATGCAAAGGAATGGCAACGGAATGCTTTTTAAAGAAATGTGCTGGTGCTCCTCAGTGCTCACTTCAGCATTGCCTGAGCTATACAGCTTAATTTAGTGCTCCTCTTCCCATTTGAGTGGGGTTCTGTAAATATTTCCCAGTGTAAGCAGGATATCAAGGCCCATTGAGCTGTATGTCCAATGTTCTGGTGACCTGGTGGTGCTCTGCCCTTTCTCCTCATAAAAGTGGCAAATCCTTGTGGGGTTGGAATGTTAATGGAGGAGTAATGGGTGTAGGCTGGGGATGTGACAGAGCGGCCTGGGCTTTAAAATTCATGGAGGGAGGTCTGCTCTGACAGTAGCTTTGCTGAGAGTTAAAATCATAGAGGAACCTGCCTAGCCAAGGCGCTGGTCCCACTCCTACACTTCATGGATATAAGGTGCTGTTTGTGTCTGGTGGGCCAGGTAGCCAGTTTCACCTTTCTTTCTTTTTCTTTCTTTCTTTCTTTCTTTCTTTCTTTCTTTCTTTCTTTCTGTTTTAATCTTCTTCACAATTTATGGAGATTTTATATTAAGTGTATTCTCTACACATTCATGAAATGGTTATAAATGTTATATATATATATATACGTGTGTGTGTGTGTGTGTGTGTGTGCGCGCTTTTCTTTTAACCATTACGGCACAAAATGGTGTGGGTATATAAAATGCTTTTTTTGCAATTTTAGGGGGAGAACCTACATATTTATTTTCAAGATTTAATATAATATTAAACTACTTCTGAATATTATTAATAAATACTGGTTACTGGACCCTTTGGTCTTCTTGTCACATCTTTGACAGCTTTTGTTGGTTGTAACAGATGTGCCACACCCAGAATATATCAAGAGGGTTCAGGACATTATTCCTTCAAATGCTCCTTCAAACATTTAAAACCTTACAGAGTGTAAATAATGTGAAGGAGCTGCAGGGGAAGTGTGGCCATGGGGTCTGGTGTCAAGAGAGGTTGATAAGGGCAGAGGGAGAGAGCAACAGCCTGAAATTAAAAGTTGTTTTGTAAGTGACTAGCTGCCAGCTAATTCACCTTTTATCTGATTGAACCCAAGATGAAAGTGGGGATATTTAGCACTACAAGCATTTTAAATAGGTCTTAAGAGATTTAAAGGAAGTTGATGCAGATGGGAACCACTAACATGCCCAGTCGGTCAGTAGCAGTGGAATACTCATGGGTAAACTGCCTTTAATAACTGCCCAGTCCACAAATGATGAATTGCTCTCCGAGAAACGCTAGCTTGCGCACACTTTCAGGAAGCTGAACTGCAAAAAATTATGCAGACGGCAAGATCTCTGGCCAGCCCTCTTGGCTGAGGAAGTTGTTAGTGATCATTAAGACACTAATCCATCTCTCAAATTCTTTCAAACATTCCCATCGTGGTTAGTCTGCACTCACACAGGCAGATGTCACATGTACGGTGGGCTGTGGAAAGCAAATTCATTTCAGGCCAGGTGCAAGCACTAAATCCAGCATCGGCCTTCAAAAGGAATCAATTATCTACGGGGGGCGAAGGAGGGGTGGGGGAGGTGGGGCAATTGGGACAGCTTGACCGTTTTTATTTGCTGATGGGTCTGTTTCTCACTTAGCCTTGTTCATGTTATTATCTTTCAGCTATCAAGACATCAACTTTATAATGGTGAATTTAATCTCAACTGTGTGGCTAAGATCGACCCCAAGTAATATTCCCCAGTGCTTTGACTATTGTTGATATGCAAACTATTAATGTATTTAGTACAGCATTTATTTTGGTCTCTGTTACGCTTCAACAGTGTAATTTGATTAGTTAATAATGGTAGATCATAATGCTAATGTTGTTGTTGAAGGTAAAGAAGGACCCCTATGCAGCAACTCTCTTGAGTTGTCTTGCTTAATTACCATTAGATTTGTATTTTTGATGAGGTTGTTAATGTTAGTAACATTCCTCTTATATGTAATTGCACTCCATGGTTAATTGTAATCCACGGTTACAAAATATATTGCCATGCCTTCTGGTAACCAGCATTGATACTGGTCTTCATTTTATAGAATACAGGTGCCAAAATAAATTTGCCAAAAGCATGAACAATAGATTTAATGTTTATGTTAACTTAATGACTGGATACAATTACATTTAATTTATGCGTTTGACATCTTTTTTGTAGAATTATGAAAATAATTTAGAATAGAAAGTCATTAAGAAATAATCATTACTTGGGTTAGTTGATCTGATTCACGTATATTGACACATAATTTGCTGAGCATGTTACACTGGTTTAATGTAATTATGATAAAAGCTATAATAATCTAACCTTCTGCTGTATCAAAAATAAATAGAAAGCATACACAGTTTTACACATTAGGGATGTCTCATCTTTCTCGTTTTAATTTAAAACACTTTAAAATGCCCTCTTATAAATCACAGTAATTCTCTGCAGACCATGTTTATTGCTTACTCTCACTGTAGTGCTTTGAGGCGCTTATGCACGATGAAACTCTGGAAGTTTGAGTTTCTTCTGTTGAAAATACAGCTGGTTTGATTGCTTTCCTTTAGAAACACATGTAATTCCTTTGTGACTTAATTCAAAATGTAGGTGGATGCCAATGCACTGTATTCCCAGTGGCTGCTGATTTAATATACAGAATTGTTAATAAATCTGTTATTTAATCTTTAAAGTTTTTGATTAGAGGAATTTAAAGTTTTGCCAACCACACCCCATGCAAAAGGACTTGAAATTATGCTGACTTAGCTGCTTGTGTTACTAGTGACTGGGATTTAAAACCAAAAAGAAATTCAAGTTGTGCAACATTAGGCCTAAGCCTTACTTGTGAAGGCTTATGAATGGTGGTGAAAGGCAGTATTATGCCATGATATTTACATGAGTTTAAAATAAATAATAATATTCACTTTTGTCATAAACATACTCAGAAAGTAAAACAAAATAATGAAATAATATAAGCAATAGCAAGAAAGAAAACCATAAAATGCTATTACTTTCCAATGAATACAATCCAAAAGTAAGATGTGTGATTAATAGAACCATTTTATTTTTACTTATTTGTATTTTACTTCCCTGTTAAGGAACACATCTTAAATGTCCTCTCTGTCATTCAGTTACAGCACACTGCCAAACTTTCTGATAGTCAGCTTCATGATCTGCAAAACTCAAAGCATTAATATAAAACAAAGCACTCCAGAAACTGTGACATGGCTTTTTAAGTTTATTCAATATAGATTACAAGTTACTGCAACAGTGGTGATACCTGGCTCGGAACCATCTTTGTATCACTTACAAATCTTCATACGTTGATATTTTATCTAGAAGCAATCTATGGTATTAAGTCCTTCTTAAAATGTGTGAAAACTAATGCTATGTTTAGCAGATGTGTCAATTTGCACCTGATTCAGCCTCAAAAGCAGCAAACAGACAGCATGAATCTCTTATTTTGTTTGTTGTGTTATTTGTTTTTTGGGGGCCAGGGAAGCGGGTGGCAGGGGGTACTTCATGGCTCCTGAAGCAGTGTGAACAGGGGCCACTGCCTCATTTGTATCTGTCTGAAAATGTAGCTTTGGTTTGATAAAGTAAAGCAGCTTTAATTCCAGTTGATTATGGTGTCAAAGGTCTGAACCTGCCACCTGCTTGATAGAAAGCAGACGCAAAGGGGCTCAGAGCTGTCACTAGCCACATGATAGGATTATTTTGGTGATTTATCCAGCGGCTTGTTGAAGAGCACGATCGTGACAACCAGCTCCACTGTTAGCACCTCTCTTATCACTTGTGTGTTTCTTGTATCACTTCTTACTCCTCTTGTTTCCTTTTCTGCTCTGATGGTGTAAAGCAGAGGGCCTGTGGGGCAAAGAATTTTAGAATGGGAATGAGGGAGTTTAGGTATAGGACTCCCAGCAGTGAAACGCCCATCCTGGCAGGCCCTCAGATAACTTATTCTGAATGTGTGGAAAAGCCCTGAAAGATACCAAAAAGCCCCCCTGCCCTGTGCTCTTCCTAGTGGCCAGGGTGCGAAGGATTGACGCTTGGCCTTGCCTTGAGCAGAAGGAGGTCTTGCTACCCCCTGCAGACTTGGAGTCTATCGGCCTGGCTGTCTGCCTCCCAAATCTCTCTGACACCTAGCATTTGTTATTCTTAATGTGCTTTTTTAGGATCTTTTTTTTTCTTTCTCTCAAAAATGTATGAAGCCAGTTACATCTGGTTATATTGGTTAATTTTGTAATCCTATGAAGTAGCTAAAAACACAAGAAATGTAAATTGTAATTCAAAGCATGCAGCTATACTGAGAATGAAATAAACTAGCTGTGGGATACAGTAAACTAATATGTAGGCCTAGTCAATGTATTTTGTCAGTTTTGTTTTAGTATTGCCTGTATTGTGTCACTGTCATTTTCAAAATTTCTATTGTTTAATGAAGGATTCAGAAATCCAATTCAGATTCTCATCCATTAACTGTAGATCTAAGACAAATACATCTGATAAAAAGAAACTAAATTGATTAAGAAACAGGACTGTGATCTCATTAAGTCATTATCAGGTATTAAAGATCACATGTTAAAATGTCAACAGACTTTTTTCAGCCTTTTCAAATGTATTAATTGTTGGTTAATTGATGGTGTGAACGGCTTTACTTGTCACAGAAGAATGTTAAGCTACTGAACTGAATGAGTAGTGATGTCTTAACTGAAGTTAATATTTGTGTTCAAATGGTCCCATAATAGCAATTTTGACAGAAATTCTGCTTGTTATCTCCTGGACTGATTTTAATGCACATTGGGAGTGGTTTTTTACCTAATACACAGATAAATAAAAATCAGGATCAGACTATCATCAGAAACTCATTTCTGCTTTCTTTGTATCTGTTAAATGTTTGATTGTAGTACATTGTCAAAGCAAATTAAGTAAGGTGTTTTTTGTTGTTGCTTTGAGTATCATGGTTAACTCTGATCTTCTTTTTACTTACAGCGAGGGAAAAAAGTATTTGATCCCCTGCTGATTTTGTACGTTTGCCCACTGACAAAGAAATGATCAGTCTATAATTTTAATGGTAGGTATATTTTAACAGTGAGAGACAGAATAACAACAAATTGTTTTGCATGTTAATGAGGGAAATAAGTATTTGATCCCCTATCAATCAGCAAGATTTCTAGCTCCCAGGTGTCTTTTATACAGGTAACGAGCTGAGATTAGGAGCACTCTCTTAAAGGGAGTGCTCCTAATCTCAGCTCGTTAACTGTATAAAAGATACTTGTCCACAGAAGCAATCAATCAATCAGATTCCAAACTCTCCACCATGGCCATGACCAAAGAGCTGTCCAAGGATGTCAGGGACAAGATTGTAGACCTACACAAGGCTGGAATGGGCTACAAAACCATTGCCAAGCAGCTTGGTGAGAAGATGACAACAGTTGGTGCGATTATTGGCAAATGGAAGAAACACAAAATAACTGTCAGTCTCCCTCGGTCTGGGGCTCCATGCAAGATCTCACCTCGTGAAGTTTCAATGATCATGAGAACGGTGAGGAATCAGCCCAGAACTACACCGGAGGATCTTGTTAATGATCTCAAGGCAGCTGGGACCATAGCCACCAAGAAAACAATTGGTAACACTACGCCGTGAAGGACTGAAATCCTGCAGCGCCTGCAAGGTTCCCCTGCTCAAGAAAGCACATGTACAGGCCCGTCTGAAGTTTGCCAATGAACATCTGGATGATTCAGAGGAGAACTGGGTGAAAGTGTTGTGGTCAGATGTCAGAGTTGGCATCAACTCAACTCGCCGTGTTTGGAGGAGGAGGAATGACCCCAAGAACACCATCCCCACCGTCAAACATGGAGGTGGAAACATTATGCTTTGGGGGTGTTTTTCTGCTAAGGGGACAGGACAACTGCACCGCATCAAAGGGACAATGGACGGGGCCATGTACCGTCAAATCTTGGGTGAGAACCTCCTTCCCTCAGCCAGGGCATTGAAAATGTGTCATGGATGGGTGTTCCAGCATGACAATGACCCAAAACACACAGCCAAGGCAACAAAGGAGTGGCTCAAGAAGAAGCCCATTTAAGGTCCTGGAGTGGCCTAGCCAGTCTCCAGACCATAATCCCATAGAAAATCTGTGGAGGGAGCTGAAGGTTCGAGTTGCCAAACGTCAGCCTCGAAACCTTAATGACTTGGAGAGGATCTGCAAAGAGGAGTGGGACAAAATCCCTCCTGAGATGGAGCAAAAGCTCAGATACAGATTCCTTACTTGACTGGACCACAGAGTAATTAGACTTTCAGATATTCTTGTTGTTGTTTTTGTTTTCATTATTGTTGTAAGTGAATTACATTAAAATATTTTAAAATATATGTTTTTATAGAATATTTGTCTAACTATTAATCAACCTATTGAGAGATGAGATGAGTGCATAGCTTATGTCAAGCATTTCTATTTTTTACTCCCCAATGTTACAGTGGGCAATTCGAGAATCTTTCTTCAGTGTTGCCTTACATCAACACATGTATTATTTTAAATGTACAAAAAATATTGTAAGTGTGTTTTGTATGACTAAAATAATAGCACAGACATGTAGTCACTTCCCTAATGGTTCTGTTTTGGCGAAGTTTAAATAGTTTACAGAATAATTACATTTTCTCAAATTATTTTCCCATATATAAATAGGAAGTCAGATAGCCAACTTCAGTCAGAAAACATTTTTCTAGCAGTTTAATGTAAAAAAAAAGCCTCAAAATCAGTATTTGCTGTTTCCACTATTAATTAGTTGGATTAATTAATATCCAGTTAACCTTGATTTATAAATATGTATTATTTTACAATTCATCATTTGAGAAAAAAAAAACAGTAATACAATGATTTATTTATTTGTATTTTTATATATGTGATGGAAGTTGTAGTAGACAAAAATGTGTATTCAAGAGTTAAATGCTATGTCAGAGTTAAATATGAATGTTATGTAAATGAACCACATTGTTATAAATACAAAACTATTTTATTGGCACTGATGTTTTGATCAAAAGTTATTTTTCAGAGGCTTGAAAAATATATAGGCTCTTTAATCATCAGATCAATTAACATTGTGGAACTCTGAGGGTGTTGATAATGACAACGCATGACAAGTATTTATGAATAAAGTTCAAGTGCTTCATGAAACAAACGTCAGACAAAACTATATTTTATTTGTTTTGTTTTTGAAGAATACATTATTTGAATTAACGTGTTTGGTTGAATGTAATAGTAAATTAAATTTTTTAAATGTATTTTATTTATAGTTGAAAAAACGGGACAGACTTTTTTCCACTTGTTTATTTTATTAAAATACTTTTTGATTACTAATTTTCATTTAAGTTGGAATATAAGATATTAATGCTATGGTGCATTTAAAAAAAACAAGGTTCCTTTACATTAGGAATAGTTCACATAAATCTTGTTTATTTGAAATTTATGTCAGTGTCTTTGTGTTTACATGTTCAGTACTCATTTCAGACAACACCCTGAAAGTACACTATTTGTGTACCAAACTACATTAAGTGGTATCTTATGACAAGCCATAATTATTTGGTTTCATAACAAGCCTTTTAAAACTAGTATTTTTGCTATGCAATGTTTTATTTTTATTATTGGTCAGGATTGTAATAGTGGTAAAAATTGGTCTGTCTGAGGGCTTAGTAACTTGTGTTCTAAAACGGAGGAGAAAGCATTTCTGTCACAAAGCAAACTTGATGGCTTTCAATTAGCTTTCCGCTTTCCACTTTCTATTCTGTCTGTTAGCTCACCACGGACCATGTGTATACTGTAAGTATGTAAAACTTATGAATCAAGTGTTTTTTTTTGTTTCGTTTTTTGAAAGTATTAATAACATGTGGAACACAATTATACATGTGAAGTACTAAATATTTATTTTTAAAACTATTTACAATGTAAACCCTCTTCTTTTGTTAAATTAAATATTTCAGAAAGTTAACAAAGTATCAGTGTTAGGTCTGCAATTGAGTGTGTTCAGTGAGTAAATTGAGACTGGGGATTTTTTTAGGCATTGCTCTTTATAAGGTTTAAAATGTGCTGTGATGCTTTTCCCATGTGCACACTTTCTATTTGGATTACTTTCCTGCGGTCCGCTGTAGTTTTCAGAGGTATGTATAGTAATTGTGCAGTCCATTTCTGGTCTGAAAAGTTGTTTATGCCCATCTTTCTAGAAACAACATATCCATCCACATTTAGAAAATGGGTCTGTATCAGGGAATCGTAGTTTTCACCATGCTTTGTGGTTTACTGTGGCTCTCTATAATTAATCATTCTTTCACCATGCTGTTCAGTCCATTATTTTCAAAGACTTTGAAATCTCCAGAAGGCATATTTGCACAGTTGGCCTTAGTTATGATAAAATAGAGAGAAACTTTTAAAAATTATTTAACAAAACATTTCTTAATTACACAGTTCGAATAATGAAGATATGGGACAAACTCTCTTTGGGGGTGTGAAAAGTTATAAAGATTTACAGATTTAACTAAAACCTAGTTACACAACATGAAAGCATCTAGGTTATGTTTTGTTCAGGTTGTCACTTGTTTTTGTTTTAATTAATCCACATAAATATTTCTGGCCTAGTTTTTGCCTAGTGTGCCTAGTTTTAATCTTAAGTTTTTATTTCAGAGTATTTTTGCACAGTATGTAGACTGTGTTTATATTAATGCATGTATGTATACATGCATGTACAAATTACTTTTAAAATCAGTTAATGTAAATATATATTTTTAAATGTTTTTTATTCCTCCATTTTTGGAAATAGAAAACATAGACATAACAAATAACGAGAAACAATCTTGTGCTGTAAACAGTACAAGAAGCTGTATTGAAATACATATTGTGAGCTCTGAGGGCAGAGGTTAGAGTTGGGTGGTCCAAGTGCTACTCTTGTGGCAATTTTTTAAACTCGTTTGTTTGACATGCTGCAGCCTTAATCTTTTGTGTTATTTCCTGCTCTACTTACAGTTGTATATGTTAGAATTTCCATCAAGGATTGTTCTCAAAGAACCTGTTTTTGAAGCAAGGTAATCAAGAAGCAGCCTGACCTTTGCCAATTTCTTTTGACATCACTGCCCCCATGTGGCCACTGTAAACAATATCATAACTGTCTTCCACCACCTTCTTGATTAAATAAATAAACACAGATAAGAGTTTTCAATTTTAGACCAGGGCTATCAAAATAACATAATTAAAAGGATGATTTTTTTTTTTTTTATAAACCCTTTGGTTTGTTTAAAGCATACTAAATCATCATTATGGAAAATGGTGTTCACCCCCCAATAAATACATTGTATGGCAGAATTTGTACTTGTTACAGAGCAGAATTATTTAGTCTAAGTATTCTGCAACCGAAACGGACCGATTTCTCTGATATTACATTTGACAGCTTTTCAATGTCGAGTAGCAGTAGGAGGCTGACACTCTTTAGTAGCCTAGACACATTCAGTGACGGTACAAGATTACTAATGTTGCAGCTCCTCACAGCACAGGTAGTCCCGACTGTCTTTCTGTCAAGCTTTATAGTTAATTCAGCCATGTGAGTGTTATTTTGATTTATATCATGGAAAGACTTGAAGAGGAAAGTGCTTGCACATGTTTAATCGGTGACATTAAAAACATTTTAAAAGGGGAGAAAAAAAAACCTTTAACAGTAAAAGTAGATTTTGGACACATTATAGCGCATAATGTGATTCATCATTTGTGATGCATTGTATTTAAAAAAAGCTGATTCCACAGGAGTAACTGCTCTTTTTTCATGGTTGGCTATTCTGTGCCCTTTCGCACCCTCTCACCCTTTCTCTATTTCTTGCTTATGAATCGCAGTCGTGCCTTCTAAGCAGTAATGGGGGATTGAAGGAGAGTTTGAATATTACTTTTGTATGCTGTATGCTGTAGTCTTCCTTTATTTCTCTCTCTAAATTCTGTATGTACCATCAGGTTGTTGGGAGGATTTGTTCAATTTTGAGACCTGTGGCATTTTATGTGCTTTATATACAAAATATACATTTATGTTACAGCAATATAATAATAACAATGGAAATTATTTGAAGGCTGGAAATCCATGTACTGCGCTTTAAATTGAACTTAATAACTACTTCTATTATTTTCTTACAATCTTATAATTCTATCAAAAACAAACTTTTAAAACATATGTAAATCTAACAGAATTATGTCTGTTTTATTAACACACCTCTCTTGGATATCAGAGAAGAATGGAGCTCATTTAGAAGTTTTTGCCTATCAAAATAAATATTTGGTGATGACAATATTGTTCAAAATTTTTCTACTCAAATAAACCTTTCTTTAATCCAGCTACAGATGTGCTCCTGCAGATCACTTTGCCATAGTGCTCCTCCATCTTGCTGTGAGTGGGGCCATAATAGAACTATTCTAAAGCATTGATTTATTATTAAAGTAGCAGGACAAATACGATAAACACTAATGCCAAAAAAAGAGAGAAAAGCTCCTGCCATAAATTTTTTCTCTTCTTCTGTTATTTTTTCAGTGCTGCCTTGTATTTTGAGTGGGAAAGGCTGAATAAAACCAACACCACATTGGTAACTAGAAATATTCACCTTTCTGAGTGTGTGTGTATCACTAAATCATTAAAAATCATATTAAATGATTAATTAATCACTTTGGGGTGAGTGCTTTTGTTTTTATCAGCTATGTATGTTTCACGAAAGTAACATGTATATTAACCAACAAAACCAGAGTTAAAAGATTTTCTCACTGAAAGTGTCTGAACGAAAAATAGTGACTTATGTCAATGTGAAGACCAGGGTAAATTTCAAATGAATGGAGTGAAGATAGAATGGGACTAAATTATAGAAGTGTTAAGATGAAAGAATACATACTACGCCCACATTATGTACCTGAACAATGCTACTAGATATATAATCAAAAACAGTAAAATGTGGAATGGCCTTGAGTTATGGGATACACTGATGTACAGATATGCTTGTGTGGACTGTATATATATGCAAAAATAAATCAGTTTGATTTAAATTATATCAAATTACTGACTGAAAAATAATGAACATAAAAGTACCAATACAATTTCAAATTTTGTATTTTCTGAATACTATGTTTTTATGTATAAGTTGGTAGCAATAAATATTTTCCAGTGCAACTAAAACTGGGAAAGCTGTCCTGATCTCATACGTGCATCAACTGTCACACTCTTTCCTTCAGAAGATCCTTTCTTGACAACATTAACCCTTAAATCAACATACATGAGGCTTATTTATAATATAGGGCAGAACAAATTTCCTGCCGTAATGTTTGCAACACCATTAACTCATTTGCTTGATTCAAGGGTCAGTGTACTTATAGTGACCTTGTTCAGAGGTGGTCTCGGAGGACTGCAGAAGCCAAATGTTTACTTGAGTTTTTAAGAGACAAAGTGATCTTTAATGAAAATAATAAGCCTTAATATAATCCACTGCTACTGTGAACAGTTTGAAATGAAAGGTTCCATTTGCAGTTTATTTTGTAAATTGTAATTTTAATCTATTTCAGTAGAATATATATCTTTAACAACTCCTACAATACACTTTGTATTACAATGTTGCAATAAAAGTAATTGTATGTTATTACTTTCAATTATAAAAAGGTGCTTTGGCAAAGGAGAATGCTATTTTAAATCAGTAGTAAAGTTAGTGAAACTTTTAAGTGTCCACTTTTGGGGCATGGATGAGATGGATATTGTTTTCTATGTCTCTCTGCAACAGAAATAAATGTTCTTTCTAACAGTGTTGATTAATTTGGGTCACAAGCTGGCTTTGGAGCACACGCACAGACACACACACAGTATTGTTCTTCTTTAGACACTTTTTAAGTGTGATAACCTTTTGTATAAGAAATGCATATTTTGCTTTTTTGTGTGTGACTGTGTCTGTCTGTTAGAAATGATGTCATCACAAGCAGCTGTGAATAAGTATCACAGAATATTTAGTCTTATTCAGCCAGAGATAGCATACCCGCTTGAAAAATGGTTATTGGTCTAGGCTCCAATCCGATTTGTGTGAAATCAACAAAATCCAGTACAATGCAACATTTGCAGTAAACTAATTGGTTACTACAGATGCATTACAAATATGCATTAAATGATAGACATATTAAATGGGCACAAGCATCTTCCAACACTGTCCCAGTTTACCAGCGGTTATGTATATCGACAACACTGACCTCAGTGGAGGATATTTTCAGCAACTGGTAACACAAGAGTGCAGATGTTCCTTAAGTAATCAAAGTTTCTGATTTAGTTTTCATTGTATTTTCTGTTAGTTACACCCTTATGGAAAGAACATATATTTGACATATTTCAAACATATATATGTTACATTAATATGCCTGTTATTTGTCTATATACGGATATTATGTGTTTGTATATTTAGCATATATTGCTCTCCATATATGCAATTTGTACTGGAAACAGGATTTTATTGTTAAGATATTTTTTATATATAATTTAAATATGGATTTTTAAATGAGTTTCCTATATTCTCAGTATGTTTTTTTTTTTTACTAGTTACAAGTTTTACATGTTAATATTGTTTTTATATAATTTAAATATACTTATTATATACTTAATATATAATAAAAACAAGTTAATCCCAAATATATTCCTTATGAAAAAGAAAACAAAACATTAATGCCCAAAATTATATTTGTGTTATTTGCAAACAACGTGTGAGGAAAAAAAAAAAAAAAAAAAGATAGGCAAGAATAGTCATTCAAATTCAAAGGACAGTAGAATTGACCTAATATTGAAAACAAATTAAACAGTGGTCTGCAAAACACCCATGATCTGCAAGCACTGTTTATTAAAAATAACTAAATTCAACTATAAAGTAAATATATTGTATATCACCTGCAAAATACAGAAATCTATATTTGCCCACTATGTAGGCTGACTTTAAAGTAAAACCATTCATACTTTCCTATCATAGTGATCTGTGCCTCATCGACAGGTCATCCATCTTTCGGCAGTTTGTAGCGTCTCTCCACTCTGCACCGAAGGTTCTGGTAATCTCTTAGCCATCACCAGCAATAAATGAATCAAAACTGCTAAGTAGAAATATGTACATCTCTCTTTGGCAGAGTGCCCTTTGATTGTGTAAGGTATCTAGTATGATAGGTTTGCTATTCAGGACGAATGCAACTTTACACAAAATTAATTTTATACAAGTTTTAAATAATTTGTGATAACAAATATTAATTGATACAAAAAAATGTGCTTAAATATTTTAGTTCTTAACTAAATAATCTTTCATTTTTCTTGTTTCCATAGTTTTTATTTGTATATACAAATTTTGTATATAGTTTTTCTTGTATGTAAATGTGTATAACATTTTTAAACATATATGTTCCTTAAAATGTTTTAGCACACTAGGAATATATTAATGTAAATATATGGATATGTGCTGTATATAGGCTAGGTAACATAAAACCGCTTAAAATGCATACATTTACAATATATTGAAAATATGTTTTTTCAGTATGGACATGGACTGTAATTAATGAACAACTTGGTGAGTTCATTTATCTTAATTTCACAAAGACACTTGTTTGTTATAATTTTTTTGTGAAACAAGAAAATGTTTATTACATTTAAATGTCATTATTTGTTGTTTACTTATTTTAGCCTTATCAGTTTTAAAAGGCCTTTAGTACTTCAATAATGTTAATCATAATCAACTGTGCCTTTGGCTGAGAGAATACAACAGTATGGCAAACAGACTTATTAAAATACTTTTGTTTTCAGAAATAAACAAGCTAAGGAATGTTTAATACGGCAAGGCATCATCCTTAAGTATTGTTTAAATGTTTAACACAGCATGTTCCTATTCCATGTATATTGTTCCACTTCAAATAACATGTTACATTGATTGTCTCTTGTCTAATATTAAAATAAATATCTATGTCTAGGACAAATATCTGAACATAAAAGTGTTTGACATATATGTGTGTGTGTGTGTGTGTGTGTAAGTATATTTACATAGAAAGAGAGGGAGTAATGTTTTTTATTATAAATATTTAATGTCAGTTTAAATTCAGGCTTGTTTCAAACCATTTATGAACATGGTGTTGATAATGGGAGAATCAAAGAAATACACAAGTAATCTTAAAACAGTTATTTCCTCTGGCACTGGAGAGTGAGATGGAAGTAGTGCGGCTTGGATACCAGTAGGAGGTCAGAAACATATTTTAGTGATACTGCCGAGTGCTGCAAGATTTCAGTAAACCACAGAAGTATCCAGCAAATATGATCCCTATCCTTTAGCCTTTTGTTTCTCCAAAATCAAGGTAGCTCTCCGTAAAGTAGACCAAATGAGGGCCCATAGCCACAGGTGGTGAATGGGCACATACCAGTTGGAAACAACATGACTAGATTGTTAGGTGTATTCTGAACTCTAGGCTGAAAAATGTACGTTGAAAGTACGTATTCTGCAGTAATGTAGTCTGATTTTGGTCTATGATTGTAAAGGAAAAAAACAAAGATGAAAGGATATTTTGTGGTAGTCAAGGTGTAAATCTTTGTACCTTCTTTCTTAAACCATAAAGCATAATGAACAGAATCTGAAACAGTTTTCTTTATTATATATGTTATTAAAATATTTCTAGAAGGTATGAAGGAGGATTTGTTGGAAGCACTTAGTCTAAATGATAGCCTATCTTCAGTAAATAATGCCATTTAAAATTAACTTTACTTGAAAATGCTTGAAATACCTTTGTAGAATATATAAATAATGTATTATTGTATAGCGCTTGATTATCTTGTCTTGTGTTTTTAGTCAGGACTAGCAAGCTCCAAACTTGAATTCCTCTGAATCTTCTGTCAAATCTTTCTTTCTAGCAAATGGCCTTCTGTTTTAACACTCTGAGCAAAGGTAATGTTCTTGAGAATTGTATCCTTGAAAACTGAAAGTAAGTTATTACTATTTCTGAAAACAGGCTATATTAATTTGCTCACAACAGATTTCCAGGGAACCTTATACCTGGAACCATCTTCTCATGTTCTGTAAACCTTTACCACCCAAATACTCTGACAATTATGAGCATTCAATAACAATGACATCTACCTTGATCAGTTTTACCCTGGGAAGTGAGTATTGTGCCACCTTTTAGACAATCCTAAACAAAATATTAAGTTTATAAAAATACTGTGTTTCATGTGAATTAGGCACAAGTAAACACTGACACAGCTGGAGTGCAAAATATTCTCAGCTTTTGCTTGAAAGAATGGTATTCAGTGATTCATTCAGTTTAATTGGAGTGGCAATCCATAGTTAACATCCCTCCCTTTTAAATTCAGTTTGATGTTTTACAGTTTCCTCTATGCTGAATCTATGATATATTTCTATCAGATATCTTTGAGAAAATAAATATTTATCAAAAAAGTAAATATTCATATTCATATGAATATATATTATGTACACACTGACGGCACTACCGGGGATCACAGGCATGGTTTAAGTAACACAGAGATGAGGATGTGGGGAAATACGTGTTTTATTATAAAGTAAGCCAAACCAAAAAGACAGACTTTGAGCCTAACTATAAGTATCACAGGTCCCTAACTACACATATTCTAAGCAAATATGGACAAGACAAACTGCAACAATCCAAATCCGTAATCCGTTCTCGAAGTTGTAGTACGTAAGCAAAGTCCCATTACCATTGTTCTCTTCAAGCTCTCTTGTTCTCTCACTCTGATATTCTCCTGCACGCCCTTCTCCTCAGGCTCATCTCCTGCCTTCCCACACCAGGAAGCCGAAGGCAGGGAGCTGGTCATGGAGAAGCAACGAGTCAGGTGCTACCCCCATTAAATCACCACCACTTGGGTCTTGGGAGGCACTGCACAGTGTAGGGCAGATCCTCACTGCGCCACCCAGTGTGATGCGTTTTTGCACAAATGAATGTCTTCCAAATGTGCAATCTTTAAATGTTTAAAAATATACTGCATGCAAATTGATACATTGAGACTTGAAATGAAGTGCAATGAAGACAATTATTTTAACTTTAATGCAGTTCCAAAAGGGCTTTCTTGTTTAAAATGTACATAAGCATTTTTCCCCAAGAGCTTAAGCATGATTTATTATAATGTTTAATCTGAATATATTAGACATTTTTAAGTAGTGTTCTACATATGTTTGACTCCATCTTATCTTTTAGAAGTGATAAAGGTAATTAGCATATTCTGTGAAGTTGTTTCAGAGTGGTCCAACTTGATCGAACACATGTAGTATTGCCAATTACAGTTAGAATAATCTTGACACTTCCTCTGATGTCTTTGGACAAGAGGGGAGCTTACAAAAATGTAGACAGTCTAAGAAATACAGACCCTGCTAGACAGAATCAAAGCAGCTAATGTAATGTGTAATTCACAGCCAGAGATTTAATCAGAAATATAAAAGCATTAGACACAGTTCACAGCCGGGTGAGCCAGAAGCTTCACTTTATCTTCGTTATTTCTTCATTCTTGTGTTCCTTGCACTCTTGTACCGAAGGTGCCTTAGCTGGAGGAAGCTGTAGACTCATTTTTTAACTGCACAGTTCGTTGGTGTTTGTTAGGAGATCTAGAGATGACATAGTTGGAAAAACAAAATACATGAATTTGTGCACATGGTTTACTAATTCATTCCCTTTTTAATTGGTGTGCGCACTTTTTACAAGTTTGTGTGCACAAATGATTAATTATTATGGTTTCTAATTCTTGTGCACATTTTATTTATTTGTGGGTACACTTTACAATATTTTGGTCACAAATTAATAAACCGTGGCCATGAATTTGTTAGTCATTTTGTATCAGCTGTCAGCTCCAGATCTCCATATGTTTGTCTTCTCAGTGCTAAAGAACAGTCTCTGCAATGCATCCTCTTCACACCAACTGACTAAACAAGCACTGCTGTCTTTAAGTCACAATAAAGTGTTTAAAGCAAGTGTGAATAAATCTTATTTATTGATGTTTTTAATGTTATATATATATATATATATATATATATATATATATATATATATAAAAAAAGTTCCCCGGTTGCTGCAAAGTTTAGCCACAAGTATTGTTAAAGCATTATATCGCGTGACTTGTTTCTGTCTTTTCCCATAATAGCCACATGCTTCTAAAATGCAGAGGTTTATTTGAACAGCAATTCTACTTAACATTTTTTAAAGTGTTACCAGGATTTATTGTTTAGTTTTTAGTCAGATTCTTTTTTCATGACTGTCTGTGACTTCCAACGAAAATAAACCTGCACCTGAGGAAGGTTTATAGTTTGTCTTACGTCACTCCCATTATCCAATATGCTAGCACATTTTTATTTTAATCTGTTGCGTGTCTGGGGTGTTCATATGTGCAGTTTAATTCTCTATGACTATGCACAATTCAGTTTTGATAGCTGACACACAATGCCACTCAATGATAACTATTATTTATTACTGAGGAAGGTAGAAATAATAAAAAATAATCTTTGTACTATTTGCTCTGAACATGAAGCTGAGGGAGAAGATGTACATATTATCAAAGTACGAAAGTAAGGCTTCATTGCTCATATTGTATTTCAGCCCCATTCTTCCTCCTTTTTTAACCCCCCAAACATCCATTTGAGCTCCTCTTGCCAATGATTGTAATACTGAATGACCTTGCGGTTAGATTTTTGAAGGTGAAATTTAAAAGAATGGTTAAAGTGCTTCAGAGCCATGTGGTCTGTTATCAGTTATTCCTCTGCACAAACTTAAGAGGTTACAACTCAAGGCCCTTATTTTATGGTGTAGCACTAGAGTCCCACACTCTTGGTTTTAATCATTGAATCTAGATGACTGTTTTTTGTCTGATGAGGCAGCAGTTTGCTAGGAAGGTCTTACACTGAAGTGTGGCCAAGCACTGATAAATTATGCTCCATAGAAGTGGCAGCTCTGAAGGTCCACCCCTGCTGCTTTGCACCAGCTGCTCTTAGCATGATGGTAATCACTGCAAACTATAAACGCTTTCTTTAATTATAGATGTATTGCTATACTATACTGAGTGGTGCATTTTTCTGGAGAATCCTGTGATATATTGGACAGTGGATAAAAGCCTATACTTTATTGGAAACTCTTTGATGTCAGTGTTCCCCAGTGGAGCACAGCATCTCTCAGCGCCAATTTTGATAGTTAAAGGTTTCAGACAGTCCAGGTGGTTTGCAATAAACAGTGTTTTGAGCTTTTAGACAGATTGCATAACATCAGTAGAGCAGTTAGTGCTTTTAGCCACTGATACTGTATCTGAAACTTCCTACACTGTCTTGATAACACACAGACATAACTCTGAGTGAGGAAGCTGGTCTCTATAACACAAAGACAGCAACAAGAAAGGCAGTGTATGCTGTGTTTCACAGTTTGGTCATACCTGCCCTCCTCTTAAAAAATATCCCAAAGCTGCCAGTGAATTTACCAAAGCCCTTATAACGAAGTGACCAGGGAGCAGCACTGTTCAAGTGTGATGCAGGTTTTGCATTTGTCTATTACTTTGGTCAGAGAGCTTTCAGAAATTAAAGCAATGGATACAAATGGAGACATTTGAGAAGTCAGCATTTCCACTTAGCATACTACATTAAAAGATTTATTGTGTGTTACATAAATATGTATCACATACATTTTTACAATTAAGTTAATAAGCACTGTTTGGGTATTTGTGTATGTTTATTATATGTATAGGGCAAAAAAATCTACACAGAATGTAGTGGTTAATCTGAGCTAATCAAAATATTGATTCATGGGCTGCACTGTTGTCCCTAATAAGGACTTTTAGAAGCTGTGTATTCCAGGCCACTTTATGTAAACTGCTTGAAAAAGGAGGACAGGGTCTTTGAACTGCTCCTCAGATCAGCCACAGGGCACTTTATTTCAACACAGTAGTAACCCTCATTACTCTTATGATACATTTGTGTAGCCCTTGGGATTGATTTCAAGCAACTGCAGTCAGACTCTGTGTGTGGCATGACCTGGGACGTACCTACTGAACTTCATTCCTCACCACTGAAAGAGACATCAACTTGTACTTGTTAAGATAAACAACTCATAAATATACATATAAAGTCATGTGTATATGGCCACGCTCAGCACTCTTCCTGTGTAGATATACAAGTAGAGATGAAAGTCAGACTCCAGTACAAATAAGCATTCAATATAAGCCTTTCAAGTGGGTACTACATTACAATGCTTACAAATAGTTTGGAAGGAAGTTTTGATGGGTTACACAAGTTTATATTTCCCAAAGAACCTAATTTGTAATGCAAAATGAAATTGAAATTAGAGGAATGTACAGTATACATTTCATGTATACATAGATATTTAGGAGTAGAATGCATGAAAATAGTTTGCTTATTCCTATAGAATTCACTTAGTTGTTATATTTCTGACTTTGTTTTTATAATTAGTAAGTTTTGATTGTTTCAACCTTACGTTTATATTAATTTGTCCTTATTCCTTTGGCTGACACAAAAGATCTGTTATTTGTAATCATTACATTTGCATATTGTTATTTATCAAAGACCAAATATTTGTGTAATCCATTCTCTCTTGAATACTTCCTTACCCCCAGAGTGATTCAGTAAACACTTTTGGAATAGAAAGCTACTTAACAATCAAAGCAAAAAACAGCTAATATTTTCCTTAACGATAGTTACCTACTATAAGTCAATTTACCAAATAGTGCAGGTCTCATACAATATGAAAGAATATTTATATAGAGAGATATATTCATTTAGTATTGTGATACTGTGGGCAGGATGACCATGGTGCAGGGCTCGATTTATCGTCATGGCCTAGGATACATGCGTACAAGCAGGCAGGGGTACAGTGAAAGGGAAGTGCTTTTATTATATACAGCGCTCCGTGAGAACAAAAGAAACAGACGGAAAATCCAAACAAAACCTTAACTGCTTATTGAGAAAAACTAAACATGTAACCCTCTCTAAACACAGATACTAATAAGCACAACAAGTCAAACACATGCGGCAAACGATCCAAATTGCCATTCTCAAAAGCCAATTCCAAGCCCATAAACAAAAATCCAAATACCGAGATCTCCATCTCCTTTCTGTTCCACAGAGACATGTCCTTGACAGGCCTCTTTTCACACTCATGTCTGGAACAGAAACACTGTAGTTAAATGTAGCTAAAGTAGAGGGGCAGACACAGCACCAAGGGAATACTTTTCTGCAGGTGCCGAGTAGGCCTGTGGAAACATTGTTTTATAACCCTGAACTAACTCCAACCCACTTGAATCCTGTGTCATATCACATATATGCTCACATTTGCATTAAAAAAAAAGATAGAATGAAGTATCTTCCTTGGGTTCCCCACGCAAACTGTAAATCAGGGCTTTGATTTTGTATACTCTCACCAAAGCAAATTAAGACCATCTATAACTTACATGAATATCCACAACCTGTGCAATGGCCTGTCCACAGGGTTGGGGAGAAACGCAATACAAGTAACAGCGTTACGTAGTCAGATTACCTGTTTTTCATTGTAGTTACTCCTGTCAGATAAGTAGTCCAATTACCGATACTTTTTAAAAGAGTAAGAGATTACTGATACTTCTAAATTGATATAAAAGCGTACAAGTGTAAGGGACTTGCCCGAATCTGAAGGGGCCCACGTGTAGTATTTGTGCAGCAGGCATGGAAGCTGCTAATCAGCTTCATAGCTAACATTCTGTGTTAGCAGGGATTTAACTTGTGGAAGTACAGGCAATTGTTAACTTTTAAAGAAAGTAAATATTAAAGTGCAAGATGTGCCTACTATGGTACAATGTACTGTCTGGTTCCAAGGACTCAACTTAAAATATAAAAAAACAAATGGAGGTGTGATTCAATTTTTTAAATGTTTGCAGCCATAATACAATTATGCTTGACATACGAGTAGAAAATATGCATTTTAATAAAAATATGATTTAATAATTACATATTTTTCATGAAAGCATAATAATTATCAAAACGGCAGCACATTATCGATAGTTAGTATTTGCAGTAATAAGTTATCCTATCTTAATTCAAGATAAATATATTGAATAGTAATCTAAAACTATTCTGATTACGTTACTGATTTGGAGTAATGTATTGGATTATGTTACAGATTATTTTCCAAACAAGGTAATAAGTCTTTTGTAACGGAATACTTTTTAAAAGTAACCCTTCCAACCCTGCCTGTCCATGATGTTACAGTCATTGAACAAAGCTCTTTACCACTCGTCTGACATCTTTACCTATTTAGTAGGAGCCTGGAAAGGGCGCTTTCAGAGGAGAGTTTGAAAAAAAAAAATGTGATCAATTAATTGGATCTGTGAGAGCTGTGCTGCACTAGACATTGGTATTATCTTTATTTCTTTCCCTAAAATGGAGCTGGCCTTCCATAGGAGAAATTCTCCTAGTCGAGACGGAAAACACTTAACCAGAAGTTTGAATTTCAAGGGAACAATTTATTTTCTGTTTGGAATGCTCCAAAATCTACGCTTTAAGGCCAACTATGTGTCTCTTTACCTCTCAATTATTATCAACACCTGTCTCAGAACAAGCTTTCTTAATAAGTTGGTTGACATGCTGGCCTTTGCCACTTTGGGTGTGCAGCAGTATTTGTACTCTGTGTAGGTTATATATTATTTTCTGGAGAAGCACTTAATGAAGTGTGTACACTGCTTGAGCTCTGCATTCAGAATTAAATGAAAGTTTGAATGCACTCTCAGTATCTTTTAGCTTCCAAGACTGGATGAGTTCCCTGAAGAGTGGACATTTACTGTCTGTCAAGTTGTGATTGCAGGTCTTAAGACAAAAGTGTATTTCCTAGGTCCAGCATTCTTACTGTACAACATCAAAGTATTTTCACTTTTCAAATCATATGTGTATTTCAAAAATAACTCTCTGAAGCAATTTGGTCAAAAATGTTTGAAGTTACTTATATATTTATACACAGCTGAATCATCACTTTGGGATTGTGCCCTTTATCATTAATACTGAACAGCTGATAGCATTTGGATTGTTATGTTCTGCAGGTGGCCATAACCACTATTCATAACTCAGTGGTTTTAATTAGAAGCAAGAAAAAGAAAGAAAACACAACTTTGAGACTTCCTATGTCCTTGTAATTTGTAATTTTAATTTATCTGTTGAACATCTGAATGTCCCTCTCAGTGGTTTTTGTACGTAATCTACCTTTAAACCAAGGGGAATTTTAATTTGTTTACTATCCCTCCCTGTGAACCTAAAAGTACAGGTTCAGTGTAACATTTTGAAAACATTTAAGCATTGTAAGGGTGTATGCTAAGAAATAAATTAATAATAAAATAACAATAACTGTTAAAAATACAGGCATATCTATGGTAATTCTAGACCACTGTTCACCTTGTCCTTGATATGTATCTGTCAAAACAGCTAATACACACTGTAACCTTGTCATATATGGGTTTTATTTTCCAGATGTGAGTGCTGGTTAATACAATGCAACTGTAATGCTTTTTAAGATGAAAGTGTTACTCTATATGAATGTGTTGTGTAGAAAGAAGTAATTGGATGATGAAACTATGAAACTTCAGTACTAAATATGCAGCATACAAACCTGCCTTAGAGAGAATTTCAATTTATACTGGGAAAAAAACTGGAGTAGCTCTTATGCTCCAGAGGTTTCTTATAATGTTATTTTTAAAGTCTTCCTGTTAGTGTTAAAAATGTACAAGGTTCTGGACTGAAAGTAAGAACTTTGATCAGATTTTACTCCAGGGTGACTGGTGGAATGTCTCATTCACACTGATAAAGCCCCTTTAGTGGATATGTTGAAAATATCCTCACCCTGAAACCATTAGTTCAAATTGCTAAATGATTCAAATGTGCAGTCACTTACAGCTATGTTTTATAGAAAAGTAGTCCTCAGTCTGCTGGCGGGTGTTTTTAAATACAGGTTACCATTTCCTGCGGACTTCATCCTCTTTCCGTATCCTTCAGATTTATTTATTATGCAGTCCTAAATCAGTGGGCGAAATAAGGGAGTGTAGTGATCAGTTCCAGTCTTGGATAGCACTCACAGCTCTGATCTCAAGCGATTGACTCAAGCGATTGAAGTGACTTTTCATAGTTGCTATTGGCCAAATTGAACACTGTTGCATGTGGCCAAATATCTCACATGTTGACTTTCTTGAAAATGTGCTTCCGTGTTTTATACATAGTTAGAGTTCATTAGTGTGAGGTTTAGGGATTTGGGTGGTTGTTTTGGGGTTTCCTTTGTCAAGGCCCTCACTTTCTGAACACTCCACTTCTTTCATAACTGCTTACGTTTGAAACTTCCACACTCACCTGTGGATGCCTTCTGTGCCATCATTAACTTTTTGGGTGAATTTACAAGTAAATGAAGAACAATGTTTAGATTGTAAAGTGCCACAAATGACCCGAAGAAAGATCACGTATGCACAATTAACTTTATTTCTCCAATGTTAGGTAATCAGGTCTTGTGGGTGTAGGAAACTCTTCAAGTGGCCTATTTTAAAGCAGTCTAGGTAAGAGAACCCAAAATCATAATAAATGGCAGTATTTCTTTACTTTTGAAGAGTCAATAGACGCGTGCAAAACCGAGAAATGCTGTAAATGTACTACCCGGAACCGACTCGGACCCGTCTATTATTTGAAATCTGGACCCAGACCCGTCCTGGACACACAGACCCGATTGAACCCGATCGGCAAAGATCCCACAGCTAATTGCTTTTAACAAGTTAATTTACAAGAGTTTAAAATAAAACTTTGTGTCTTACCTAATGTAACGTTAGTAGCCTTCTCTCCTGTACCTGACCGTGACACGTACAATCCATCCTCCTTGCCAAGAACGTTGGTAAATAACATCCATGTTGTTCCTCTCTTGCTGATTGAAAGGGCATGTATAATCCACTCATTATTTCAGCTTCAAAAGTCCACTTGCTGTCACGGTGGCGGAAGACAAACACGACTTTGCAGCTTTGCGGTTTTTTTGTATCTCGCATAATACGATAACTTCCAGTGTTTACCCTTTTGAACTATAATAACGACTGTTCATTCAGTGCCACTGCCGCTGACGTTAGCATTACTAATGTGCTGTCATCTGTGCTCTGTGAGACATGTCTGACCATAGAATTTAGATATTCAAAGCGAACGAACTCCAACCACGATATCTCAAAAATCGCGCCGACGCCAATACTGCACTTCGGTTTATGTCATCTGTCAAACACCGATATGGCGGAATAAGTCCCGGCGTCTAAATAAAAGAGGTAAAGTCATCGCGACTCGGGTATTACACACAATGTTAAACAGACCCGGGACCCGAAGTACAAGAACGGGTCCTGACCTGGACCCGGCTGACCATTTAAAATGTGGACCTATGAAGACCTCTAGTACGGACACTAACTCTCACAGGGCATCTGCTTTTTGAATATTTGTTATGTGTAGTGGGAGCATAATATTGCCATCTGTGGAAGTGTGTAACCCTGCTCAGACATCTTTTCAGCCTCAGTCCCACATAGATCACATGGTGTGATCTTGGTACAATTTGAACCTGCATTCCAGATGTAAAACTAGTGCCCCGAGCATGGGAAGAATATAACATCATCAGCTTTACCTAATTTTCATACTGTACACTACTTAGCTGCTCTTGGTTCTATTGTCCACATTTTATCTCTTAATATCGCATAAGACGTCTAAGTGATTAGTCTGATTAATTCAACCTCCCCTACCCCCCACACATACCACAAAAGAAAAAATAAATACCTTGACCCTATTTCTGAGTGCAAAAAACAATAATTAAATCACAGTTAAAGTCTGCATTGATTTAATGTTGTATGAATTTAGGATAAGTTTTTATATATATATATATATATATATATATATATATATATATATATAGTATGTGTATGAAAATACATGTCAATAGCTGAGCATTGAGATTTACAATGGTATATATTTGAATGGAAGAGTGTTGTGTAACGACGGAACATATGACATATAAACGTACATCAAGAGAGAAATGTGTTTTACTAATTAGAAAATAAGTACTTATTATATTGTTATAATACTGGACTGTGCCAAATAAAGAACCCAGATGCAAAGAGCTGAGATTACCTGCATTATTAATGCAGTATTTTTAACAGGAAGCACATGAATTATGTTTACAATTGGCAAGAACATCCTGTCAAACAAAAATGGTAAATTACCACTTGCTGCAGCAATTTATTTAACTAAAAATACTGAACGGGTGAGATAAAGTTCAAATCTACAATGTCTACCATATTACCTTTTCAAAGTAGTAGTAGTTTGTTGTTGTTGTTGTTGTTGTTTTTTTACAAAACAAGCATTCAGTAAAATGCAGTGTCCAGAGTGGAAAAAATAACAGGAAGCAGACTTTCTGGCATTGAAACAATCAACCAATCTGCACTACTTCCCTTCAGGCATTATTTTGTGCATGTTAATACAATGAGGAAATGAACTGAGAAACTCTGACGTTTAGTTTGGAACTGAAATTAAAGCACATTAACAAATATTATCTTTGTTGTCAAGCAAATATTTTTCAAGATCATAAATGCATTATGTATTAGCCTGTGCAATAATCAGTCATTATAAAAGATCACATTTGGAATCTTGACATATCTTCCAGAATTGTAACAAATTATTGTATTTTGTTTTTTTAAGGCTGTGAAATATGAAATTTCCATGAAATCCAGTTGCTTTCAATCCAAATGCAACCCATGATTGCATCTGTCTCTATTTTCATTAAATTGCATGAGAGACAAGGAGTCACATGACAACATCTATTACGTCACAGGGAACCTTGAACAGCAGATAGAAAGTTGGACTGGAGAGCAGAGCCAGTGAAGCACCAGTTTTCCCACTGCTTACGGCTACTGTCTCGTAAACACAAAACTGGTAAATTTGCAAAAGCCTGGTATTTCTTACCTCCCATTTAGTTTTCCTCAAAACATAGTCGTGTATCTTTTAAACGTGGTTGCTCTTTTTCACTGATCTTTTAGTGTTTTGATGTTACTGTTTATTTTAAATCTTACATGAAAAGTATTATATGTACAAGATGGTCAACAATAAAAGTTGAAGAACTTGTTGAACCTTATAGAGGTTATTCCTGTCTGTACATTATAACATTGCCAGACTACCATAATAAGTGGAAATGCAGCAAACTCTACAGACTATTTCGGAAATGCTTCGGAACAACAGGTAAGCCTCAATAAAACCAAATACATTTACAAACTTACTCAGGATGTTAGCTGACATATTTAAAATTTGCAAAATTATCATAAGACGTGTACTGGCCATGGTACGGTAATTCATTAGTACATTCTTGTTTTTGTCAGTTTTTGATTTTTTTTAATCAATTTTTTTTTATTGAAAGAAAGTGATACAACATACAAAACGATTTCATTTGATTTCGCCCGATGAAATCAAGCGATTGCATGCAATCGCACTTCATGCAATCCAACAAAATTGAACGCAATCGGATTGCATGGAAATTTCATAGTGTATCACAGCCTTTAGGATTAATAATAAACATTCTGTCTAAATAGCTGCTATGGCATTACAATTAATTTCAGGTGACCACAATGAACTACACTATGCTGGCCAGGTGGGTTGGCGAGTACAACACATGCACATACACTCACCTAAAGGATTATTAGGAACACCTGTTCAATTTCTCATTAATGCAATTATCTAACCAACCAATCACATGGCAGTTGCTTCAATGCATTTAGGGGTGTGGTCCTGGTCAAGACAATCTCCTGAACTCCAAACTGAATGTCTGAATGGGAAAGAAAGGTGATTTAAGCAATTTTGAGCGTGGCATGGTTGTTGGTGCCAGACGGGCCGGTCTGAGTATTTCACAATCTGCTCAGTTACTGGGATTTTCACGCACAACCATTTCTAGGGTTTACAAAGAATGGTGTGAAAAGGGAAAAACATCCAGTATGCGGCAGTCCTGTGGGCGAAAATGCCTTGTTGATGCTAGAGGTCAGAGGAGAATGGGCCAACTGATTCAAGCTGATAGAAGAGCAACTTTGACTGAAATAACCACTCGTTACAACCGAGGTATACAGCAAAGCATTTGTGAAGCCACAACACGTACAACCTTGAGGCGGATGGGCTACAACAGCAGAAGACCCCACCGGGTACCACTCATCTCCACTACAAATAGGAAAAAGAGGCTACAATTTGCACAAGCTCACCAAAATTGGACAGTTGAAGACTGGAAAAATGTTGCCTGGTCTGATGAGTCTCGATTTCTGTTGAGACATTCAGATGGTAGAGTCAGAATTTGGCGTAAACAGAATGAGAACATGGATCCATCATGCCTTGTTACCACTGTGCAGGCTGGTGGTGGTGGTGTAATGGTGTGGGGGATGTTTTCTTGGCACACTTTAGGCCCCTTAGTGCCAATTGGGCATCGTTTAAATGCCACGGCCTACCTGAGCATTGTTTCTTACCATGTCCATCCCTTTATGACCACCATGTACCCATCCTCTGATGGCTACTTCCAGCAGGATAATGCACCATGTCACAAAGGTCGAATCATTTCAAATTGGTTTCTTGAACATGACAATGAGTTCACTGTACTAAACTGGCCCCCACAGTCACCAGATCTCAACCCAATAGAGCATCTTTGGGATGTGGTGGAACGGGAGCTTCGTGCCCTGGATGTGCATCCCACAAATCTCCATCAACTGCAAGATGCTATCCTATCAATATGGGCCAACATTTCTAAAGAATGCTTTCAGCACCTTGTTGAATCAATGCCACGTAGAATTAAGGGAGTTCTGAAGGCGAAAGGGGGTCAAACACAGTATTAGTATGGTGTTCCTAATAATCCTTTAGGTGAGTGTATATATACATACACATACATACATTCATACATACATACACACATATATATATATATATATATACACAGTGAGGGGAAAAAGTATTTGATCCCCTGCTGATTTTGTACGTTTGCCCACTGAAAAAGAAATGATCAGTCTATAATTTTAATGGTAGGTGTATTTTAACTGTGAGAGACAGAATAACAACAAAAAAATCCAGAAAAATGCATTTCAAAAAAGTTATAAATTGATTTGCATGTTAATGAGGGAAATAAGTATTTGATCCCCTATCAATCAGCAAGATTTCTGGCTCCCAGGTGTCTTTTATACAGGTAACGAGTTGAGATTAGGAGCACTCTCTTAAAGGGAGTGCTCCTAATCTCAGTTTGTTACCTGTATAAAAGACACCTGTCCACAGAAGCAATCAATCAATCAGATTCCAAACTCTCCACCATGGCCAAGACCAAAGAGCTGTCCAAGCATGTCAGGGACAAGATTGTAGACCTACACAAGGCTGGAATGGGCTACAAGACCATCGCCAAGCAGCTTGGTGAGAAGGTGACAACAGATGCTGCGATTATTCGCAAATGGAAGAAACACAAAATAACTGTCAGTCTCCCGCGGTCTGGGGTTCCATGTAAGATCTCACCTCGTGGAGTTTCAATGATCATGAGAACGGTGAGGAATCAGCCGAGAACTACAACGGAGGATCTTGTTAATGATCTCAAGGCAGCTGGGACCATAGTCACCAAGAAAACAATGGGTAACACACTACGCCGTGAAGGACTGAACTCCTGCAGTGCCCGCAAGGTCCCCCTGCTCAAGAAAGCACATGTACAGGCCCGTCTGAAGTTTGCCAATGAACATCTGAATGATTCAGAGGAGAACTGGGTGAAAGTGTTGTGGTCAGATGAGACCAAAATTGAGCTCTTTGGCATCAACTCAACTCGCCGTGTTTGGAGGAGGAGGAATGACCCCAAGAACACCATCCCCACCGTCAAACATGGAGGTGGAAACATTATGCTTTGGGGGTGTTTTTCTGCTAAGGGGACAGGACAACTGCACCGCATCAAAGGGACGATGGACGGGGCCATCTACCGTCAAATCTTGGGTGGCAACCTCCTTCCCTCAGCCAGGGCATTGAAAATGGGTCGTGGATGGGTATTCCAGCATGACAATGACCCAAAACACACAGCCAAGGCAACAAAGGAGTGGCTCAAGAAGAAGCACATTACGGTCCTGGAGTGGCCTAGCCAGTCTCCAGACCTTAATCCCATAGAAAATCTGTGGAGGGAGCTGAAGGTTCAAGTTGCCAAATGTCAGCCTCGAAACCTTAATGATTTGGAGAGGATCTGCAAAGAGGAGTGGGACAAAATCCCTCCTGAGATGTGTGCAAACCTGGTGGCCAACTACAAGAAACGTCTGACCTCTGTGATTGCCAACAAGGGTTTTGCCACCAAGCACCAAGTCAAATGGGTCAAATACTTATTTCACTCATTAACATGCAAATCAATGTATAACTTTTTTGAAATGCGTTTTTCTGGATTTTTTTGTTGTTATTCTGTCTCTCACTGTTAAAATACACCGACCATTAAAATTATAGACTGATCATTTCTTTGTCAGTGGGCAAACGTATACACATACATACATACATAATACTTCAGGGCAATTTATAGTAGCCAATCAACCTAAGCAACATTTATCTGGTATGTGGGGAGGACATACAAACTCTACACAGGCATCTGTATCAAAGTTTTGAACCTAACTTGGGCTCCAGTAGCTGTGATGCATAAGGCTAATGTATTCAAATATCATCAAATCTATAATACTTTCTCTTTAAGTTGTACTGTAAACCATATTGTATAACAGCAGTAATTCAGATTTAATGTGCTGCAATTAAATGTAATTAATGTATGTCTGTTTATGTGTTTAAGGCTGGGAAGTACATAGTGATATAAACTTTACAGGGCATTTAAGTATTGTTTGTTTGTTTGTCTTGAAAACTGATGAACAATTAAAGATTTGTTTTAAATATGTTAACTTTGAAAATAACAACTGACACCATGAGGTATTCATGCTTAGGTGTTTCGTAAAACTAGTACCTGCAAACAATGAATTGCCCTTCTTTAAGTGGATAGTTTTTCACTCAATGTGCTATCCATTACTGGTAAGTTGCCACATAGCAGCAGGAATAGATAACAGCTGATATTTCAATCTGTGAGTGTCCGTTATCCCTGCTACAGTTTAACCGTGGCAGTACAAGTTATTATGTTAAAGTAGGTTTGCTTTTCAGCACTGCAGGGCTAATATGAATTTATGGACCTGTTTTTAATACTGGCCTTATCAACATCTGGAGAAAGATAAAGATTCTTTCATCCTACCCTGAACACCAGCTTGCCAAATTGTTACTGATGACTTGCTCAGAGACTGCCATGTAGCAGTTAAGGTTAATAATGAACAATAAAGATGAAAAATTTAGGGGAGGGAACAAAAAAAAAAGCTATTTAAACAGCTGTAGTTATAGTATTTACACCCTTCATTTGAAACAATATTATTTGGTGATTCATTTGTTTTTCATTAAACCATACTTCTTAATCTCTACAATCTTTGCAGAGTTTCTTAAACAGCGGTTCAGCTGAGAGAAAATTGTACAGGTTCCAGTTGGTTAAGCTGCAGTTTGATTGCCAGATTACTTATTGAAACGCACACATTGACTGCCAGATTACTGATTGACACACACAAAACCTCATACATATCTATCTATCTGAAATATATATACATACATTTATATAACGTATCGATGAATCAGCATATGGAGATCAGCCACACTGATAAGGAAACGGGAGCGCACGTACCTATGTACTCCTAGTATGTTAACTGAAACAAATGGTTTTTGGCATCGATTTAGATGAATAAGTCTGCATCCCTTGTCGGCTTCAGAGTCAAATGCTATCTGCATCTAGGTTAAGAAGATTCTTTACAAGGCAATCTTACTGGCTTGTCAGGTATAAAAATGACAAACAGTCAAGCATGTCTAATTTTTATTGAATCATATCCCAGCATAGGGTTTCAGTCTTTGTGACAGTGAGTTATAGTGATTGCACTGACCAAGGATGTATAATTGATAAAGTGTCTCTGGAATGCACATAAGTGGGTCTTAAGACTAATACAACACCAGAGCATCTGCACCCCCACCTTACCCCCTTATGTCGCTTCTTAACCTACATTTAAAACGTATTCCTCTGCTTCCACACTGTGCAACTTACGCAGGATTTGTTTTCAGTCAAACATACCAGCACCCTCCCTGCACTCCTCTCTGTGACATTGCTTTCGTCTTAAGCTCTGAAGCATACTAAATCGACTCTTATTAAATTGCTATTGAGATATTACACTTGTGTCAACAGGTTGAGCTAATACCAGTTGTCTCAAAACACCTGTTGAACATATATGGGCTCTGAGACACCTTTCAGTCATGAGGTCATTGGAACTGTAATTAACCACATAGCACATGTTGGTGTAATGTTTTGTTTAGCTACTTGGCTTAAAAAATAACCAAACTTGTCAGAATTAATTTCCATGATAAATCTTTTTTTTCTTCCCTTCTATTTTTTTTTTTAAGTGTACAAAGTCACAGCTTTGAAATGCAAATACTAATCTGTTTTATTGAATGTTTTTTTCAGGGATGGTGTGTAATGAAAGGGGTCTGTAACCTTTGCAGTTTTTCCACCTGTATAGCTTCTGTTTCATTTACTGTCACCTTAATCCCCATTTATGCTGTGAAAACAGGTACAACAGGGTCATGTTCTTAATTATCTTAGACTTGAGTCCCTTCAGCCAAGGTTTCTTTCTGGGTTTCTTTGGTATGATGTCAACGCTATAAATGGCAAACTGTAAACCATGTTTATTTTAAAACATATTTAATCTTATCACAAATGATTAATTTGAACCTCTTAACATTAATAAGCCTTCTGTGCTTGCGATTAGTGTGTATTTGAATGTTTGCTGCAGATGGGAATTCATTCTTATTCACTGAAATCATATTTGGGGAGTTAGAAATACACTGTTATCACTGATTAAAAGTGTAACATTGCAATATGCCTTCACAATGCCAGGCATTTGAAAATGAAATCTCATACTTATTGGATTGGGATGTGGATGTTTCTTGCTTTTCCCTGAAACAGCACCATTTTGAATATATTTTATACTCTTCCTAACAACAAACAAACATTCCCACCACTCAGCAAATCAAAGCAGTAAACTGTCAGTTTTTTGTAAAATTTGAGAGAATAATAATACAAAGTTGTATTTATAACAATAAAACGTTGTATTATTTATAATAATAAAATGTTTTATTATGTATAATAATACAATTGGTATTATATATGTTTTTGAGTAGTAGTAATAGTAATATGTATACAGCATCCATCAGCATTCAACACCCATTCATAATATTGGCTATGTTAGCCTACTGATGGAATCAATTCTAAATTAAGTTGGGTTTTTAATCAGTTCTGCCAAGATAAGACACAGCAGTCACATGACCAAATGTCCAAATTACCAGGTGAAAAAGCAAAAACAAATACAATGTCATGGGTTCAATATCCAATGGATTAGGTATTATAACAGAAAGGAACACAATATGCTAAAATGCATAGCTTACTGCTTAATTTATAATTCTTGCTTATTAATAATTTATTTGTCACTTCACTGCTAAAGTGTTTCAAACCTAAAGAAAAAGTAAAGGTAGAAACAAATGTGTTGAGAACTATTTGATTAAAGAGCCCAGTGTCCTTTCACTCACACATACATTGTGAGAGTCTTTACCTAATCTTTATATTGGAGAAGTAGCCTGTTATTTCATGAATGTCTTGAGAGTATTTGGTATGGCTGTTTAAGTTGTTTCCATTAAATCCCTCTGATTTGCGCAAATCTCTAATCTGCTTTACCAAAGTGTGATGTCTCACAATTGTACACAAAAAAAAATGTACACAATTTTCCAACTTGTATTGACATAATGCGCACATGCAAAGTTAGTATGTGACAAAAAATAAGTGTGCAATAGGAGTGTGACAAACCTCTGTGAAGTTGGCACCCCATATAATTAAATAATCACCAAAACTATTCCATTCATTTGTGTTGTGTTTGTGCTGATTTGTGCCGCAAAAATGAACATTTGTGCTGGTTTGGTCTTTGAGATATTACGCATTCTTTTTTGGGCTGTGTGACGTCACTCTCCACCCCATCTCGCTCAAATCGCTCCAAACCAGTGTCATTCGTTTGTGCTCGATTTGTGCCGGTCTGTGCTGTTAAAATTATATAATAAAAGAAACTAATTAATTCCCTAACATAGAAATAACAAAATTATATCCCGGATCTGTGATATCAGTCGTGCATTTACCCCATCTTGTCCAATGCACTCATTTTCTGACTCGTTCGTTTGTGCTCTCGGTGCAGGTTTCTTACCATTGCTGTCATTTTTTTTTCTTTTAATATTGACAGTTTGATCATTGGCAGTAAATTCAAGCTTCAAATCCAAATCACATATGCCCTGTATTTGTGCTCGTGTAGCACTTGTTTGAATTCACCTCGTGTATATTGGTACTTAACATAATGTTGTTTGTGTTCTGGTCGCTGAACCAAGTATTACATCTCGTGTATTACCATCATGTTTTAGGAGTTTATTCAAAGTAAAAAGTAGACTAACTTAACCTCAGTGAATATATCGTTAAGGCCACTGTTTGCTCGATTAGTAAGTGTGTGACTTGATACAAGTGCAGCTTATGTTCAAAATGGTTATTGCATTATGCAACGACCACAATGGAATGATTGGGTAGGATAAACAGTTTCACAAGACATGGAGATAGCTGAAGCGTTTTAATCTTTGCATTTGAAAGTATACACAAGCATTGGGTGTTGTCTGTTCTTTGTTCCATCTTTAAATAGCAAATGCTGTAAGCTGCATTCTGCTTGATACCTTAATCTTCAATATTGATTACATGTTGAAATTTAAACATAACTAATTACCAAGTTATTTGACATTAATGATATTTTAGATGATACTGCGCCTCCGAGCCCATTGCTGCTCTGCTGCTCTCATGTAGAAGATCCAGAGAAATAAAAGAAGCACAAAAGGTTTAACAACAGCTCCCACCGCAAGGAACACAGGGGGCCCGAAATCCTTATTACCGTCCATCTCACTGTGCCCTTGGCGGAGTTGCGGCGTGAGAAACTAAATAAATTATAAAAGAGCGCTCAAAATAAAAATAGAAAATACAATAAAAGAGCGAGAGCGAGTGGTTTTAAAAATGCAAACAAATAAAAAAGAAAATAATAGTGAAGTAAATAAGTAGTCCAAACCGAAATAAAGTGCTCAAAACGAAATAATGAAAAACTATTCATAATAAATAAACAAAACGTGCAAGTCTCAAGGGTGACAGGTTCCCGGCCTGTAATTGCTTTACACGTCCGTCCGGGTCAAATTGATAACTATATGCGGATGATCGTTATATCCGATTTTTTTATGTTTAATTTATTTCTCATGCAGATTACCATTTAATTACCATTTATATATTTATTACATGAATATAAAGTAATGAAACTGACAGCTTCACTATTACCTGAATTTGATATACTTTCAAAATATGTCAGTAGTGCAAATAGGCTGACACAGCTTGCCGGTGGTTTCAGTGCATTTCAGACACAATAAATAAACTGTAGACTATCAATGCTAAATGCCAATTTGGTCATAACAATAACTAGCATACAAACAAAATTAGTCTACCTCTGTTTTGTGTGTCGGCTCTGTGCCGCCTGGAAAAGTCAATTCACAAACTTGTCAACTGGTTTGTCCAAAACCAAGTTCACTTTTTACTAACTTGCATGAGATTAGTCTAGCTATCAAACTGAGACTAATCTATGTTTAGACTTTTTTTAGTACAGTGGAGACCCCTTATATCGATCACGTTCGTTTTATTTTTCTCCATATGTTGAAATGTATGAAAAGACCCAAAATGAACACTATCAGCGGAGTACTTGATCACTATAAGCAAATTATTTAAACAGCATTGTATAGGAACGATTCTGTCCCAAGCTTTTTGATCCATATAAGTGGTTGATCGCTATAACCGTGATCGCTATAAGCGGTCTCCACTGTACAATATTTGAAACATAATAAAACACACACCTCACCTGTACTTGCTTCACTGTTTATGCAGCTTTCTCTGAGAACTGTAAGCAGAGATGAGCCAAATCTGAAGATGAAAAGCTTCAACTATCTCCATTTCTGGTGAAACTGTTTATCCTATCCAATCATTCCATTGTGGTCGTTGCATAATGCAATAACCATTTTGAACATAAGCTGCACTTGTATCAAGTCACACACTTACTAATCGAGCAAACAGTGGCCTTAACGATATATTCACTGAGGTTAAGTTAAGTACTTTTTACTTTGAATTAACTCCTAAAACATGATGGTAATACACGAGATGTAATACTTGGTTCAGCGACCAGAACACAAACAACATTATGTTAAGTACCAATATACACGAGGTGAATTCAAACAAGTGCTACACGAGCACAAATACAGGACATATGTGATTTGGATTTGAAGCTTGAAGTTACTGCTAATGATCAAACTGTCAATATTAAAAGAAAAAAAAAAGACAGCAACGGTAAGAAACCTGCACCGAGAGCACAAACGAACGAGTCAGAAAATGAGTGCATTGGACAAGATGGGGTAAATGCACGACTGATGTCACAGATCCGGGATATGATTTTGTTATTTCTATGTAAGGGAATTAGTTAGATTGTTTCTTTTATTATATAATTTTAATAGCACAAACCGACACAAATCTGTTTTCTGTTATATTTAAGAAACTATCATAGTTACAGCGTTTGTTTTGACGGCACAAACCGGCACAAATAGAGCACAAACGAATGGCACCGGTTTGGAGTGATTTGAGCGAGATGGGGTGGAGAGTGACGTCACACAGCCCAAAAAAGAATGCGTAATATCTCAAAGACCAAACCAGCACAAATGTTCATTTGTGCGGCACAAATCAGCACAAACACAGCACAAATGAATGGAATAGTTTTGGTGATTATTTAATTATATGGGGTGCCAACTTCACGGAGGTGTGTGACAACCAAGAATTTGAAACTCATACTACCGGTGAAATGTTTTAGAACAGTTTTCCATCTTGACATTTTGAGCTCTCTACGGGTCTGTGTTGCTTCTACCAAAATGTGGATGGTCTGTTTTGATCAGTAGACTCTCTGGTTCCAGAATATGTCATACTTGTAAATTATTCTGAAAGGCGGGGCGGTATGAAAACCAAATTTTTCACATCAGACAATGCTTCACATCATTAGAAAGCTGAGAGTATCCACTTTCATGGGATACCAGACACTTGGCAAACAACACAACAGTGAAGAGTACACATGGGATTAAAGAGAAGCACACGGATTTGGTTCCCCCTCTGGTAGCAGAGGGGTTTGTCAGTTTAAGGGATTACATTTTGTTAAAACAATTCCATTATTTATTTTTTATCTCCAATTGTTTATTTGCTCTATGCTTTAATTTCAGATTACACTGAGACATTAAACTGCATAAGTCTCAATAAAAACTGGAAAAACTGGTAGTGTACATGTAACCACTGCAAGAGAATGGGTCTGCATATGAGTTTCAATGCATTCAAAATGGAAGTTTCTTAACACCAATGCAAAAACTGTGCCATGTCCAAGTGAAGGGGCAACAAGACTGACAGCTTTGCTAATATCTAATATATCTACTTTGCTATGACAGTCATGTAGACTTGTGTGAAGATAGTAAGATTTCTCTATTAGTTTGCTTTGTGCTTGCAGCTGCTATGTAAAATAACCCATCAGTACCCGATGGTTGTCATTAGCGTTTCAGAGAATGAATAAACAAACATCTCTCAGATGTCGCTTGCAATTTTATTGAAAAATACTAGCAGTAGCCAGATTCCAACTTGATTTTGTTTGTCATCGTTTATTATTATCAGCTTCGAATGGAGTTGCCTTTCTCTCTTTGTCACTTACGAGTTCATTCAACTCAAGAATGTTTTGCACTGAGATATCCCTCTGTTCTTGGGATTCTGCCTTCAGTTTCAAGGGGCAGATGTGTGCCTTATCTCCGATATCTCCATACCATCTCTGTGATATTGCTTATCCAAGGTCAGATCATAACCCTGGGACACAAAACTTTAAGTAAGCAGTACTGCATCATCATATCTGTTTGACCTTTAGTCTCTTATTGAAGATGATATTATTAAGCTTTTAATTTCTGTTTTGGGATGTTATACATTTTCTCTGTGTGGAGAATGCAAACAAAACTATAGCTAATGTTTGTTTATATTTGTCATTATTGATACAATGAACTACACAAATCACAACATTGTGGAGAGTTATGAATTGGAATAAGGCAGTGGTTCTCAACCTTTATTTTCACTGGGCCGCACTACGGTCCAAGTGCAAGTCTCACGGGCCACACATAATTTGCATATGACGTAATCAATGCAAATTAACCGGATTTAATATTATGGTATTAGCGGTTAATAGTATGATATATAGACAATTACATTTAAACAGAGTATAATGCTACTCACCGTTAATGGGACACCTGATGTTGTTGGGAGCGGACCATTTTGGTGAAATTCGTCTCGAATGGAGTCACAGTGCTATGAAGCTGCGACTGTAACTCAAGTCTCTAAGACTTGATGTCCGAAATTGCAGAAAATGTGCGCTCGCTACTGTGTGTTGATCCAAATCGAACTTACTTTCGAACTTAATAATAAAAGGTTCTGTCCAAGGATGTTTCACCACATTTATAGTTCTAAAATAACTTGCATTTATCAAAACATAACTGTACACTAAACATTTTCAACATTGTGTAAACTTTGTTTTCAACATACAGTGCTTGTATTCACTGTAGCTTTGTATTTCAATACACTATTTACTATATATTTAGCCTGCATACCAGACAGCTCGGGACAGTCCACACAGGACATGTTTCTGCACTTTCCCTGCATGAGCTCGTCCCTCACACTTCATTTTGACAGCCACACTTTTACTCCACGAATATATAGCATCGCAATAAATGCTCCTCCGCTGATAATGTCCGTGAATCATTATTTTGGTGGATGTGCTGAACTATTGCTCTCACTTATTGATCAGTAGAGTAAAAACACTCGGTGCCATTTGCACCTGGCGTTTCACTTGCAATGTTTTCACAACACTTTTCACAAAACCCACGAATGATCTGTAATTGCCAGTATTACTGATGCCCCTGCATCAGTCATGTTCATATACACGGCATTTGTAAAACGAGCTCTCTTCAGTCTCCGTTTCCAATCCATGTTTATTTGTGGGTAATCACTGTATCCACTCAATCTGACTACAGTTGTAAGAAAACGCCTGTAATGCTGTACAATGCGTGTGTTTCTCAAGCACATGAAAGACTGTAGACAGGTAGAGATCACCAATTGAGCGCCAGACTTACTGTATTGTAAAGGGCAGGCAGGATAATGTGTTATATTTGATTTATTATGTATTTAAATGACCGGTCAAAATAACCCAATTTTGGCTATTCTAGGTAAATGTGTTTATAACTTATTTATGTTCGCGTTTATGCAGCTAAAACGCTGTAGGCATGTTTAATACATGTAGGGGGCCCCAGGTTGAGAACCACTGGAATAAGGGAATGTGCACAGTATAGTGTATGGTATTGTTGGGTTTCACTGGTGAAAGACTGCTGGATTCTATGCTGATATAGGAGAGCTGCAGGGTTTGAAATAGAAGATTTGGATAAAGCCCCTTAAACTTTGAAACTCGTCAAAGAAACTAAATGTTCTCTTATCATTAGATTTAAGCATTCCACACCACGCTAGAGGGTTTCATTTAATCCCCATGGCATGGTAGTCATTATTGATAGAATCCTAATGCATTACCTCAGGCCGATATTGTTGGTAAAGATTAATTTTTAAGAATAAACTAAACCCCTAGAAAGTCTTAAGTTTCATAGAGATTTATCAAAAGAAAATGTTATTTTTGGCCTTGTGTTGAAACACTTTGAACACAACTGAAACAAACTGTGCTGCACTGTGTAAGCTGAATGCGCTTGTTATCTGCTGCCAGTTAATTAAACAATGGTGTAAATGTTTTGTGATTGAATAAACTATACCAAAGTCATTTAGATCAGCTCAATGCATTCTGAGTTATTCTTTACCACTTATATTAAAATGTTACACATTGTTTAGTGTCTGACAGATGTAGCATTAATCCAAGTATATTGCTCATTAAATCACCGAAGCTGCACTTGAAATAGAAGCTATCAAATAGACATTAGTCCTGTTAATGAGGAGTGTACAGATATATTCCCAGTAAAACAATGATCTTTTTCTTTTTCCTCTCATTTACAATGCATTATATACTTGTTAGAGATAAACAGCTGTCCAGATGTCTGTGAAATAAACCAAGTATTGTTAATATATAAACATGTCTATTAAATACACTGGATAATATGAGAAGTAATTTGTGAGGAAATTATTGTAAATAATACAATTAAGGATAAAGTCATTTTTGAGTGCTCATTTGCTCATTGGTATCCTTTAGCAGGTTTATCATTCATGCTACACAATCCATGCTTTAGAGTGAAGGCAAAGCTATTGAAGACCTGACACAGCAAAGTTTATTTAATGATGATTTAATTTATCAGAAATAAAACTGAATATTCTAAAATCTGAAATTAATAAAACAAAGCCTGTTTCTGACAGAAATATGCATTTTATTTGATTATCTTGACTCTGAGGAAAGTCTGCTTCACAGTGCTGTGCATGTTTTGCCTAAAAAACTAAAATAATTTTGAAAGTATGTATTTTTAGCCAAATATCTAATCCCAAAGACATTTTATATCTGTATGGTTTCCACATTGTAGGTGCTGTGTTGCTGGCTAGTGTTCAAGGAATTGCAATCAATGTGGACCCCATCTTTTGCACTTGGCTGCTGCACCAGCCTCAGAAGGGAAGCAGTCGGCCATCACAGCAGGTATGGACATCAGCACTACCTCCCTCACTCGTCACCTCCTTCACTGCGGGGATACACTATTTCATTTCTTGTTTATCTTTCAAATGACTCCGTCCGCTTTTCCTGCCTGCATTTTCTCTAGCTTCAAACTATTTATTTGACAGAAGTCATGGTAGTGATTATAAACTTTAAAAGTATTGTGCTCATGAAAAAGGGATTTTGAGTTATTGGATATTATGCAGGTTTGTGCTGTTAAGTCCTTCCTGCACAAATGAATTGAGAAACTCTTCTGAGGAAAAAACAAACAAAAAAAAAAAACTGCTCTGTTCTGACAATTAAATACAAAATTGAGTCATCATAGCCATGCATAACAATCACAACATGTGCTTTGATTATAAACCCTCTGTAGCGTTTAAGATATTGTAATGTTGAATGTCTATTATAATTCTCTCTGGTTCTTTCTTTTACCTTTTCTAATGCCTTTACCCAATCTCCTTGTTTCTTTAGATTGATAGTGTTATAGCTGAGTAAAGCATTTGCAGCTAATTTTCAGCTTAAACAGTCCATCAGAAAAGTTAAGCTATTAGACCCTTACTTGGATCTTACACATTTTTCAGAGTGAAAGATAGTATGTTCCTTGTTTGAGTTTCAGATTTATTTCAAGGTTTTAAAAGGTTTAGATAACATTATGATATTTACTTCAAGGACAGTAGTCAAGGATTTGTCCTAGATTCTCAGAGGGCTTAAGCAAAAGTTTATTATCCATTTCAAAAGCAATTATAACTGTGCCATTTTATCTCAGTTACATCCATAAAACCACTTGTAATGGAGTGTATTCCCTTGTTGTTCCAAAGGCTTACAGACAGCTTGTGGAACTTGAACTAATGGAAATGAGAGGCATTTGAAACTTGTGGACAAGCCAGCTACAGGACAGTCAGCTGCTGACTTTTTTAAAACAGAAGTAGAAATAGTAGAAAGTATAGGAGGAATTTCTGGTAAGGGAGTTACCATGGCTACAAAGGAGGAAGACAATACAATAACTGTGTATTTGAGTAATGTTACCAATTTTATGTTTTGTGTACCTTCCAGTTTATTTGTCCTTTTCTAGTGGTTAACTGCTTCACAGCACACAGAACAAATTGCAAATGCACAGTCATGTAGTTAACTAATATATTGTAGGATATATTTTTTTCTTTCATATTCAGAGTTATAGCCTTTTCTTTTGAAAGATGTTACACGTACCTATATAAATGTGTGTGTGTATATGTATTGTATATACACACATTTTAGAGCTAAGCCTTCAATAAATAAAATTCCAAATTATTATTTTTATTTAGAATGTATATATTATTACTGTGCCTGTGCTATGCAGTTCATTATTCCACATTGCTACTGCATTACGACAGCTTTTGGAAAGCATTAGCTGGTTTTGAAACGTCTTCTGTGATGTGCCAGTTCTCTGTATTGAGGTTCAACATAAACATCTTACCTGTTACAGGCACTTTACTGTTTATGTTGGATCTCCAAGTGCCTCACTGTGTTCTCTGTTATTGTTTCAACAGCAGTTAGGTTAGCTGAATAATCCAAGTTTTAATAATTGGACTTGAATGAAATAAATAGACATAGAATCATTATCTTCGCAATGTATATGTATATTACATTTAGTCTTTTCACCTAAAATTAAGATCCATACTGTTTCAAAATTAATCAAAATTAATATATGCAGTTTTCTAGGTTGGCATGCAATATTTTTGATAATTTGTTTAATTTTACCAGTTTGACAGTGCCCAAACTTAATTATTTATCTGTTGTCTTTTTAAAAATGTTTAAAAAAAGTAGGAAATGTTGATTTAACTTGGGTACAGTTTTGAGTAAATACTGATTGCACAAGGGTCATCAGAATATACATTACTATATATTCATAATCACTAACCAGGTATCAAATAATACAAATAACATCAAATGTATATCATACTTCCGTGTTTGGATTTTCCAGTGCTTTTTGTTACAGTGTATCAGCATATTTTCAGATGAAGGTCTAATGACAATATTAAAGCTTTTAAAACTAGTATAACTTGCTTAAAAATATTACCAGGCAGCGGGATGGCAAACTTTGAAAGTTCTCTCCCAAGACTCTTCCTGAAAAGAAATGGATTGTTCAGTCATATACCTTTGTTAGAAAAACATACAGAAAAGCAAAATTATTAAACAAAATTGAATTTCTTTGACAGACAATTCAAAGACTGGAGCCATAGCTTTCTTGCTTTATATTCAAATTCAGAATTTTGATATTTTTCCGTCTTCAGATTATTGTTTTCTGTCAAGATGCATTGATAAAAATACTGTCTGGTATAAATTATTGGTAAAAAACATATATGATGTTTATGTAGATAGCAGTGATAGTACTGCACTTTTTGCTTTTATTTTCCCAATGTTTAAAAAAATAGAACATGATCTAAAACATATAGAGCAGCAGTTTAGAGAGCTCTGTTTACTTGTGGAGAACCGATGAGTGTGATTGGCATTTTGTGTTGCTGCAGCCGGCAGGAGCCGTCCCTCTTGTTCTGCCTGGGACCAAGAAGAAGGAGGATGACGTATCCATAGGAAGTACGCCTTTGGTGAAGCAGCCGTCAAACCAGGCCTCTGACTATGCCAGCAGTCCCATCAAAACCAAAACTGTAACAGGTAGGCACTCTTCGCTGAGCTCAGCTTGTGAATTCACCCTCACTGCCATCAGCTGTGTAAACATTACTTCAAATCCTGCCTCCTGAAACAAGTAGCATTTACATGACTGAGTGATTACATTTAATGTATTGTTCTTCAGTTTGAAATGTATTTATTTTGGGCTCTAAAAACAAAAATAAAAATCAGTAATGTCTGGTAATGAATTCTGTCTTGCCTTCCTGAACTGTGTGCTGGACTGAAGCAGGTGAGTGCAGTGCAGCTACATATGAGGGAGTGTGTTGCTATGTACAGAGGAGCTGTTTGTCTGTGTTCAGCCTGCCAGTTTTCCACCGACTGGAACACACACATCCCCTGAGCCTGGTGCAGGTGTGCACCCACACTTACAGAGGTGCTAGTAAATGTGGCCGTTTTCATGCATGTCTTCTGGATTTTCCATCCTCAGTCATATTTCAGTGGAAATCTTGACTTTTTGTTATGGATGGATTCTTGGCCTATAATGGATTTTACCCAATTCTATACAGTGCAATAATACAAATCATTCCTGTAACCAAACAGGTTGAGATACATGTGGTGGATTGCATGTTATATAGCAACTTTTTTAAGATCTGTTGCTGACAAAAAACAGGGATATTTTACTGAAAAACAAGAACATTTTTGTCAATTATTTTTGTAATAAAAACATGTAATTGACAGGAATAGACTTCCATTAGCAGCTAATGATTACATGTTCAAGATATATTCAATATATATATAGTGTGAATCTTTGGTCATCTTTTTTGTATGGAAACAAGCTGTTAATAGTTATTTGCTTCACTAAAAGTAAGTCAAGATTTACATTTCCATGTTTTCTAATAAAGATTCCTCAATCAAGAGACCCATTATCTGATTATTTACTTTTACTGTGAAAAGGTCAGACTTCATGTCCTGGTTTCCCCTCTTTGTTATCCATACTAATTGATTTTCCAAACTAAAACTTCTTTGCTTACTTATATTTATATATTCATTCATTAATGTACGTAAGTAAACAACTACGCTGGTTTTTATTGTATACAGATGGGGCCAAACAGGCTGCAGTATGTCAGCCTCACTTATGGAGAAGAGGCCTTTTGTTTTGCCAGTTGACCATCTGCACCCAACCAAAAATAAACCATGGTTTCAACATAACTGTACACTCTCTTAATCCCTAACAAGCTAGTATGATTTCCAAACAGTTTTGCAATCCAACATTCATGTGAAAAACATGCTATATATATAATAAATGCATCTTAAATGATCCTCCATTCACCAGGGGAAATAAGCAAAGGAAAATGGTTTGATGCATATTTATCTTATTGCTTGCAGTGTTTTGCAATTGAAAGCTCATTATGCAGTACACCATACATTCAAATGAAAACAATCAGCAAACGTAAGTCCAGGCTGAAATAAAAAACAACCACATATTTGACAGAAGCATTAATATAGTTGCATTTATCAGGCTACATTGTATTCCTGTTTTTGTCAGTTGGCTTGGTACAATGTTAAGGAATCGTTTACTGCAGGTACAGTACTGCACACATTTATCCAACATATTTCTTCTGTTCTTTAAAATAATAATAATAAAAAAAATGTAGTGGAGAGGCCGGTTGTGTTAATATGATGCTTTAAAAAATCTACTCTCTTAACAGCAAAATTGCTATGCTTAAATGTAAACAATGATAAAACCGCTATCTCTGACAAACCTTGTTTTGAAGCACGTCAATGCTTTTGACATGGAACCCTTTCCTCAATGCTGATAGTTCAGGGCAGCCTCTTTTGGGGCCTCTGACCCATAGGAGGCACCACATTGGCTGGGGAATAAAAGTGAGTTTTGTTTTTTCACTTCACTGTGCCTCTGTAACCCCTCATTAATGTGGTGCCTAAGGTCATCAGTAGGTCAGGTTCACTGGGAGGATAGAACTACCGTACATACTTCCTAGATGGTAAAATCAGGGACCTCTGAGAGAGCTTCAGTTGTCCCATTCCTGTGCATGTTTTATTGGTTATCTCGGCATATAATAATATTTAATAATAATTTCTGTGCTAATGTGGAAACTCTTTGACACTATACATTTCTATCTGATACAATTTTGGGATATTCTAAATTGTTTGTACTGAGTGTTCAGTGATTCCAACTTTTGTCAACGTATGTTTTCATTGATGTGGTTTACATCTTGCGGTTCTGGTTTTCAGGTTAAAAATAAAATAAAATCTCCAGAAAATGAATGCTTTTAAAAGATTCATCAAAACGTTAAATCCATATTTGGTGTGACCACACTTTGCCTTCAAAACAGCATCAGTTCTTCTAGGTACACTTGCACAAATTCAGGGATTTTGTAGGCATATAGTCAGGTGTATGATTAAACAATTATACCAAACAGGTGCTAATGATCATCAATTCAATATGTAGGTTGAAACACAATCATTAACTGAAACAGAAACAGCTGTGTAGGAGGAATAAAACTGGGTGAAGAACAGCCAAACTCAACTACCAAGGTGAGGTTGCTGAAGACAGTTTACTGTCAAAAGTCATACACAAGGTAGTTATACTGCATCAGCAAGGTCTCTCCCAGGCAGAAATTTCAAGGTAGACAGGGGTTTCCAGATGTGCTGTTCAAGCTCTTTTGAAGAAGCACAAAGAAACGGGCAACGTTGAGGACCGTAGACTTAGTGGTCGTCCAAGGAAACTTACTGCAGCAGATGAAAGACACATTATGCTTACTTCCCTTTGCAATCGGAAGATGTCCAGCAGTGCCATCAGCTCAGAATTGGCAGAAAACTGTGGGACCGCCAGTATATGGGTACACCCATCTACTGTCCAGAGAAGCCTGGTCAGAAGTGGCCTTCATGGAAGACTTGTGGCCAAAAGCCATACCTCTGATGTGGCAACAAGGCCAAGCGACTCAACTATGCATGAAAACGCAGGAACTGGGGTGCAGAAAAATGGCACCAGGTACTCTGGACTGATGAACCAAAATTTGAAATATTTGGTTGTAGCAGAAGGCAGTTTGTTCGCCAAAGGGCTGGAGAGAGGTATACGAATGAGTGTCTGCAAGCAACAGTGAAGCATGATGGAGGTTCCTTTGCAAGTTTGGGGGTTCATTTCTGCAAATGGAGTTTAGGATTTGGTCAGAATTTATGGTCTCCTAAATGCTGAAAAGTCCAGGCATTCTTATCCATCATGCAATACCATCAGGGAGGCATCTGATTGGCCCCAAATTTATTCTGCAGCATGACAGCGACCCAAAACATACAACAAAATTCATTAAGAACTATCTTCTGCGTAAAGAAGAACAAGGAGTCCTGGAAATGATGGTATGGCCCCCACAGAGCCCTGATCTCAACATCATCGAGTCTGTCTGGGATTACATGAATAGAGATTAGCAATTGAGGCTGCCTAAATCCACAGAAGAACTGTGGTTAGTTCTCCAAGATGTTTGGGCCAACCTACCTGCTGAGTTCCTTCAAAAACTGTTTGCAAGTGTACCTAGAAGAATTGATGCTGTTTTGAAGGCAAAGGGTGGTCACACCAAATATTGATTTGATGTAGATTATTCTTATGTTCACTCACTTTGATACTTAATTGATAAATATAATCTATTAACATGTCTATTTTTGAAAGCATTCTTACTTTACAAAAATTTTTCACACCTGCCTAAAACTTTTGCACAGTATTGTGTGTATGTATATACGAAACGAGTGGGCTGCATCTAAAGCCCTCCTTTTAATCATATCCTCTAACAAAACAAACGCTGAAGCAAAAATCTTAAAGCTACTGAAATACCACTAATACTGCGGTGGGGAATGTAATGAGGATCAGTGTTAGCACTGCATATTGTTCTGTGGCATTGGAAGCAGACAGCTGCACAAGTTTTCCACTGATTCTGGGAGTTTTCAGTTTGAAGTAAGTATTGGGGTGTATAAATCTGGTTAAATTGGACAAAACATGAAAATCAGAACCCCTAGTAATATTACTGTAACATTGAAGAGGGGAAAGCATAACTATAACTAGGAGAATCTGCAGTTTTAACATCTAGTCTATTTCAGTATACAGTTACTAGTGTAACTGTAAGGTCACCCCTCCTCTGCATTTGAATCATGGACAAGTGCGCATTCATGTATTCACTGACAGCTATCTAAGATTCGGGGAGTTTTCGTCTATAACCCGAATCCCCAAAATAGCGTTCGCGACTGGGAGTAGACATCTGGTTAAATCGGGTAAAATTTACGCTTCCCTACAACCTACACTCACCTAAAGGATTATTAGGAACACCATACTAATACTGTGTTTTACCCCCTTTCGCCTTCAGAACTCCCTTAATTCTACGTGGCATTGATTCAACAAGGTGCTGAAAGCATTCTTTAGAAATGTTGGCCCATATTGATAGGATAGCATCTTGCAGTTGATGGAGATTTGTGGGATGCACATCCAGGGCACGAAGCTCCCGTTCCACCACATCCCAAAGAAGCTCTATTGGGTTGAGATCTGGTGACTGTGGGGGCCAGTTTAGTACAGTGAACTCATTGTCATGTTCAAGAAACCAATTTGAAATGATTCGACCTTTGTGACATGGTGCATTATCCTGCTGGAAGTAGCCATCAGAGGATGGGTACATGGTGGTCATAAAGGGATGGACATGATCAGAAACAATGCTCAGGTAGGCCGTGGCATTTAAACGATGCCCAATTGGCACTAAGGGGCCTAAAGTGTGCCAAGAAAACATCCCCCACACCATTACACCACCACCACCAGCCTGCACAGTGGTAACAAGGCATGATGGATCCATGTTCTCATTCTGTTTACGCCAAATTCTGACTCTACCATCTGAATGTCTCAACAGAAATCGAGACTCATCAGACCAGGCAACATTTTTCCAGTCTTCAACTGTCCAATTTTGGTGAGCTTGTGCAAATTGTAGCCTCTTTTTCCTATTTGTAGTGGAGATGAGTGGTACCCGGTGGGGTCTTCTGCTGTTGTAGCCCATCCGCCTCAAGGTTGTACGTGTTGTGGCTTCACAAATGCTTTGCTGTATACCTCGGTTGTAACGAGTGGTTATTTCAGTCAAAGTTGCTCTTCTATCAGCTTGAATCAGTCGGCCCATTCTCCTCTGACCTCTAGCATCAATAAGGCATTTTCGCCCACAGGACTGCCGCATACTGGATGTTTTTCCCTTTTCACACCATTCTTTGTAAACCCTAGAAATGTTTGTGCGTGAAAATCCCAGTAACTGAGCAGATTGTGAAATACTCAGAGCGGCCCGTCTGGCACCAACAACCATGCCACGCTCAAAATTGCTTAAATCACCTTTCTTTCCCATTCAGACATTCAGTTTGGAGTTCAGGAGATTGTCTTGACCAGGACCACACCCCTAAATGCATTGAAGCAACTGCCATGTGATTGGTTGGTTAGATAATTGCATTAATGAGAAATTGAACAGGTGTTCCTAATAATCTTTAGGTGAGTGTATATTGTAATTAGATAACACATTTTTGTACCTTAGGGTTAGGCCAATGAAGCTTTTTAGTTTTTCTGCAGTGTTTTCTGTTCTAGAAGTCTAATTAGTGTACAGAAAACTACTTTCACGTCAGATATGATATGCTGTTTATGAACCCAATATTTGTAGGTTATATCATTTAGGAAAATATTTATTTCATAATGATAAGTATTCCTAATGCTTCTGAGAAATTATTTATTATTATTATTATTTATTTCTTAGATGCCCTTGTCCAGGACGACTTACAAAATATCAGAGCAATACAAAGTGAAATACAGGTGTTTAGCCAACAGGTAATTTGTAAATAATGTTAATAAAAATACAAAACCAGCAAGAACAGGATGTTCTTTTGTAAGAAGGATTCAACAGATTAAATATCATGAATGTCTGGACTATATAAAATGACGCGTAAACATTTTATTCACTGCCAGAAGGGAGACCTATTGAGATTGAGGGTGTACTTGGGAAATGTCATCAGTAGACTTCAGCTATATTTGTTTGCGTTCCATGGTTATTATGAATAATGAAAACTGCTGTGAAAAGCAGTGATTGTTGTGTGTCTTTTAAAATCGTTATATCCTCTCACTCCATTTCTATTGTTTATTTTGCCTTCCATCCTTTTTTTGTTACTAGGCAAACTGGTTATGGAGTTGTACGTTCAGTAGGTGTTGGTATGTCAACTTGACTTGATATGAAGCAACAAATAAAGAGAAAAGGATTACTCCTTGAAAATAAATACAGCCTCCTTGGAAATAACTGTGCCATTGCAAAACAGATGTAAAAATTACAAATTGTTTCCTAGTGTAATCAAAATTTGAAGAGGGTAAAGTTTTTAGAACTTGTGGTTCTAATTATCTGAAACAATAAGCTGCTCATATTCAGACAATCAGGCGAATTGCAACTCCTTTGTGATGTTATTGAAGGTCTTGGTTTCATCATTTAACTAAACTTCCTTCTCTGTCATAAAAATCCATTCCATTTTTGATTAATTAGGTATTTAATTTCTGTGTGAAATTACTTTATGGCACAGAGTTCAGTAGTAATGAATAAAATGTGTAAGCTTAAACTCTCCTAGGACACTCGTTTTTGTTTGAGCAAATATTCTTTTTCTTCATTATTTCCTTTGTATTATAAGATCATGGTTTAAGAGGATTGGATAAAGAAAGGTTGCCGCACTGAAGTACTTAGAAAAAGCCATTGAATGACCCTTGAAAGAGCTGATGACATTTTACGTGTAATCATTGGAATTAAGGTCTTTTCCATATGTTCTACTTAAATTAAGAGTATCACAAAACAAAATAACCAAAGGATAATTTATGAGCTCAGTAATTTTAACATTTGAGAATATATTAGGTTGATAAGCTTAATCCTGTCTTCTGGTTTTGTTTACTGCAGGTTTCCTAGAAATGTAAGTGAAATACCACTGAATCCCATAATGTTTTTAAGACGTAGCCTTTAAATGTATTACATTATTTTGTTTTAAGTCGTTATGCCTCACTGACTGTCTTTTTTTTATCTGAATAGTTTTGGAAGTCCACAGAAAATTAAATTAAAGGTCTTGAAAATGAAGAAATACACATAAATCAAGCAAGAAACTGAGAATTAAACATCTTATCTTTCTCCTACAAAGTTACAAAGCTCCTAAGGTTTCCATGTTTACAAGAACAGCAACAGAAATGCTTAGCAAAATATTCTAACATTGTCTGTACCCAACCTGTCAACACAAACAAATATTTTACTTTATGTTCTAGATGAAAATAATAAGAAATGCAAATTGTTTTTGGAATGCCAGTTTTAGGTTGATGTGTAACTGTAGTTTTAAATCTCTTTTGACTTCCTCCAAAACAATTAAATATTTGTGTTTTTGTCTCATTTAATTTCTGAATGTTTTACAGATTTTTGAATTGGGCTAGTCTTTTTGCAAACATCGTCTGATACATCTTGCAAAGCAGATAGAAGCTGGTTTATTAGCAGTATGTGTCATGTCCACCCTCACTCTATACTTGGACAGTTGGTATGCTGATGGATTACGGAAGTGCCATTTAATAATCCAAGTTTTCTATACTTCTGCATTCCTAGAGACATTTGGGAAAAGACTCACATATTTCTAAATCATTGCAAATTTTACTTTGGTTCATGGGAAAGTGCATGAGCAAACTGTGATATGTAAACAAACTGAAAACCTGAGAAAGAGAATAGAATATATTGGGAAACTTAACTGTTGGTTTCAAACCAAGAAAACTGATCAGCTGTAATCATACAATTTTTAAAATAATAATAATAAAAGCATTCAAATAAATTGTGTTGAACTTAGTAATGAAACTAAATGACCAGCCTGGTTTCCTTTTTGGATTCTGCACAAATTCACACACATTGTCCTAAGTCCTTATGTGTTTCTTAAACGTAACTACAAATTAACAACCAAATACCCTACAGGGGTAGTATAGTATTTGGGTATTTGTGGCATAATATGTTATTGCTATAGTTTTAGGTGCAGAATCATCCAGTAGCCTTACTTCTGTCTTTTTTATTTTTTATTTTATATTGCTTGTGATATTAAATTATCACATTTTGTTAAATCACATAATGATGCATGTGAAATAAGTATCAACAACTATGTTGATTGGGGACACAAATCAGACACATGTTGTTAAAAATGTGTGTGTCTCCATCATAGAAAGTCAAATTCCACCCCCAATTCATATTGTAAAAAGCCATATCAAATATGCTACTGCACAGTAGCTGTTGAATGGAATTTCCTAATGGAAAAACACTCAGTAACTAGTTAAGCTTGTGATAGCAGATGACAAGACCCTGGACCATATTACGTCAAAATGTTGACCCACGCGCTAATAACAAACTTCAAACCTCTACTTGATAGTGGTTATATATAAATATACAAGAAGCTTATAATGGTAACTAAAACTGCCATTGAGAACAGTGTCAAATAGAATAGTTTTCTATTAGAAGGTTGGGAAAAGTTTTAATCTAATCCCAGTCCACAATTTATTGAGTTTTCAAGAACAGACTAGTTGGTTTGTAACTGAGTCTGTTGCTCATGGCCCTGAAACATCTGTCAACGTAAAAACAAACTTGGAGTCTGAATTTCTCCCTGAATACCCTCCACCAAAATATGTCCCCAAGCAAGGGCAATTGGACGTTACCTTTACCAGTGATAATGAGGATTGAGTTAATTTGCCATTGTCATGTATTGCATCTTTTACAACGCTTTACCATAGCGATAATAATTATTGCCATCATCAGCAGTATCATGGTCCTTATATGGCTCTATTTCAGATTGAGTTAGCACAAACAGTAAGAGACTGCAATATAAAGGAAAGGATTAAATGATTGGACTGCAATATAAAATAGTCTATCACCCCAATCAAGAAGAAGAAACATATTTTTTGTGGCCCAGGTGAAAGATCAATAATGTTCATGAAGCCTTAAAAAATCATTTGGAAAAGGAGAAAAGAGAATAAGAGAACACAGGTTAATCTGAATATGAGAACACAGGTTAATATGAAGACATTAATTTAGAATTTCTCTGTACAAAAATGTTTGTTCCACGAAGACCCAGTTTTGAAACATCTGAACCTGTTTCTGCCTGCAAAATTGTAACTGTGTGACACAAAACCTCATTATAGTTGTATCATAGTTAACCATGAAAACAAATAAATAGCAATTTCTAGGCAATGTGTTTAATCCAAAAGACAAGAAGAAAAGAAGGAATTTAACCTGGCCTGAATAATTGTACAAACTGTAAATAACTGCGGTTTCACTTTGTTCCGTGACATGATTGATTACATCATGAGAACCAATTTAAACTCTCTCTTTGTTTTTGTTATTATTCTAGTGGAAGGATGCATTTTATGTGATGAACATCAAATCACAATCATGACCTTGGTCAGTGTTTCAGTTTGTCACTTGCGGTTTCAAGGCAAGCAAACACATTATGTCATAGGCTTCATCTCCTAATGCAGTTCATTTAGATGACAGTTAAAACGTATTGCAATTCCAGTGAATCTAACAGTAACATTTTGGTCATGAAAAGTCAAGAAGGTTACAGACTCTTACAGGAAATGTAGGAGAAAAAAACAGTAGTGATTCATGTAAGAGGTCTTGTTTAATTGGACTCTGTAAGTCTTAAACATTCCAAACTAAATTTATTCAGTACACTTAAAGAAATGTGATAATTACGTTTTTCCTGAATGTAGTCCAGACTGCACTGGAGGCGCAACTTTATTTTTTATACAATCTTATTCTTTTTCTTCTGTTACACAGTACAAGACGTTTCGAGTTAAAGAACTGCAACTGAAACAACTTATTTTGCTCAAGCAGGGTTTCTTTTTGTTTTGCCTCCAGATTTCTACCACCCATTAAACCAAACAAAGCTTGCCTTAAGTATTTTCTTTTTTATTCTTGTGAAACTGAAGTTGGCACTGAGCTTGTTAAGATTGCAGGCCTCTGGAGCATCTGGTTATATAAGAGTCTATTTGAATAATGACCTCACTGGCATCATTCTGGATCCTAATATTAGCTATTGGCGCTGGAAAAGCATACACAATTTTTGGGAAACATATACTGTAATCTCCCTCCATTGGGGGGATCAGAGTGAAATATTAGCATTATGCCTCTCAGTTTGTCATTCCGGGACAGGGATTAGTTATAATAGATTGTTTATTGTGAAGACATGCCAGGAGTTTTGATAGGCACTCTCATTATGCCTGTGAGGGTCTTTTTAAGATTAGTCATTCTGATGAGGCTGACTTGTATTCACAGTTCAAAAGTCAGACAAGTATGACTAGAATGCTCTTCTTGCCCATTTAAGAATTAAAAAACTGAAATGACTTTTGATACAAATTAGCTTGATGGAAGCCAGGCAGATACAATTGTCTGCAAAATAATAATCTGAAGGATATGCATATATATATATATATATATATATAGTATTTATTTATCTGGTTTTATGTTTTTGTAATGTAAACATGTAATCAACGTAATGGATGGCCAAAAAGTTCATCAAATGAGATTGTTGGCTACTCTGTTGTGAAGATGCTTAGTGGTATTTTTAGGTTTTCATAAATTTGGTGTAGAAAACACGCAATCTATAGCAGGACCAACAAAAATAAGCATTTTAAATAACAAATGTACTGTACTATACTCAAAACACTGTGTGAAATGAAATCTATCAGCTACTCCAAAGACAAAATTTAAAAATCAAGTCCTGAAGATTGTAAAATAGTGAAAGTAAACTATACTCTTAATATGTTGGAGTCCTTTTCGACGCATTTTTCACACTGTGGTTTTATTTGTCCTTTCCCCCATATTAAAGCACAGGGACACTCTATATTAACTCTTAAGAAGAAAGATAAAAAAGATTGAAACTTGCTAAATCCCGCTCTCCTTGTCACCTGTTTAGTAGCCTAATTTTATAAAGTATGCAACTGAATAGAATCAGTTGAAAGAATACTGTCTAAAGTTTGTTTAACATTTCCTAAGCCCTTTGTTTTCTCCAATTTTGCTGTCACAACATCCGTGATGGGATTATTTCCTGGTGAATCACAGAAATCCACGTTATTCTGGGAACACACGCTGAAGGAGTTACCTCTTTGCTTTGCGACTGTGTCGGCAGCTTAGATGCCAAGCGGAGCTCACATGGTATGAGCTTGTCCTGCGGCGTCTCAGTAATATGCATTTTCACATCATCAAATAGAAAAAAGAGGGGATCTAGCCAGAGCAGTAATAACAGAGGACACTCATCAGCTCCAGTTATATTAATTTCAACTTTTGCTGTCCCAATTAGGACTAGACTTCTGTCTCCCGACCAACCCCCTTTCCCCTTCTCCCTTGGAAAAGACAAAGTAATCTCAATGGGAAATTCTATAAGAAAAAGCATGGTTACTGCTTTGCAGTCTGAAGAACAGTCCTGACAATCGTAGGGAGCCTCGCTAAGACGGGAGTTAGTTCCTCCGCTGTGGTATGCAGCCTTCCTTCTGGTTTCCAGCACAGATAGTTGTGGGGGTGTTGGCACACACTGCTCCTTCCATAGGTCAACACTATGGTTCCCGTCTCTTAGTGAATGCTTCCTTTACCTCCCTGTTCCAAAGCCACAAACTGGAGGCTGGTAGGAAGGAAGAAAATTATTCACAGTTCTGGAAGAAATGGAGAAAAAAAAATACCTCTGTCATACATAATAACATTTTATGTGATGCTGGTTTCCCTGGCGGTTTTAATATTAACAAATGATGTTGAATAAATATTGTAATAAACATGAATCTACTTCCAAAACAAATAATATTCTGGTTATTAAATGTCTGATGTAGCCTTTTTTTTGCAGCTGTAACACAATATACAACACTTCACGTTATTATAAACCACTCTTAATGAAGAACATACCAGGGATTCGGAAAAATAAGAACAAAGAAATTGGCAAGTTCATTCTGGGTAAATTGTGTGCGCAAACTGTCTGTAAGCCAGGTCAATTCAGTTATGTGTATTTTGCAGGTGAAATTATTTGTTTGTATTCCTAATTGCTATTATTGAAATGTGAGTGCTTTTATTAGGTTAGCTTCAAGGTTGATGCATGTTATCCTGCTATGATTACACTTAATCATTATATTCTGTGTAGGTACTGATAGAAAAGTAGACTGGAGACATGCTATCACCAAGTATTTTTAAACACTATACTAATGAAAATATTCCTACATTTTAAAAACAACTACAAATAATAATAAGAAAATAACACATAAGAATTGTGTGGTCCAATGAAATGATTTCAAGGCTGAACCTTTAAGTGCATTGTATCCCTGTGCTACTGCTGTTGAGTTGAGCAATTTGTATTCCGGTTTGGCGTTTTGCTACATGCCCTTGGCTATCACAGGAGGTGTTGTTGATTTTGTTATTTTTAAATGGATTAATATAACAGTGTTTCTACACATAGTGAATACAGAACTGAGCAAAGAAAGATTAGTTTTACATTCCTTGGATTCAAAGAAAGACACTGGAGCTTTTCTGTGCGCTTTGTCACGTCTCCCACAGTATGAGAGCAGGGGGATTTATCTGTCCAGAATTCAGTGTTGCATTTGCAGAGTCTTGATAAAAAAAAAGATGCAGTTCTTCATGATTCTTGAGTTTGACTACATTGATTTAAGTCCAAATGATCTGAATGCATGTCAATTGGCAGAGTATGTTTGTCATTAAAAAAATCAACTGAACCGAGAATTAAAAAAAGAAATGCAGTTTCGGTGTTGTTTTATACTGCACCCCCAGTAAAAATGTTAAGTCTTACCAGATACTATGTAACTGGGCCTGATGTTTATATGTATTTTGTATATCTGGGTCTACTACATAGTACAAAAAATTACTTGTTTTCAGATTGTTCTTTTTTTTTTTTTTCCAAAAAAGGCTTAGCTTTAAATGTGAAATTAGTTTTGAGTTAACAATTTAAAACCAAGCTTCAGAATCCCCCACATTATGTGGATGTGGAGTGAACTCCTGGGTGGTTCTGTGTATGGTGGGGAGGGGGGATGTACATGATTATGGTGTAGTGGCTTCTGATGAGCACAGAGATCTGGAAGATACTCATAGGGCCTTCTGGTAATGCACACTATAGTTTACACTGGTCCACTATACTATATTTTGCACCATAGCATATGAAATTTAATTCAAATTAAATTATAGTTATAGTATATAGTATAGTTCCATTTATTTTCTTTGTTTGTTTTAAACCCATTTTTGTTGATGTGCTGAGAGTCATGCCTCAAGCCTCTGAAATTCATAGAAGAGGTCCACCTAACCCACCGCAGAGTGAAGAGTCTTCACTCTTCCCCTGGAAGAGTGTCATCAGTCTAGACATGAGGGCCACATAAGACACTTCTGCAGCCACAGAGAATTCAGTCATGTCTATAAGTTCCACACATTACAATGTACCATCTGGATCAATTCACATTCCTCTATACTTTTCATGTTCCTGGGAAGATTACTCACTCTATAATGATGAACTCTGTCAGATGTGACAGGCTATATATCCAGCTGAAGTCCCAAGGTCCTTATGGAGCCAGTGTGAATATAATCATAAGGGATCAGGGTGCACCTGCAGCCTACCTACCTACAAGCCTAAAGAGCCTACGTTTAGTTGTTCCTTTCAGTGTAGGCACTGGTAGCTAAGCAACACATTCAGCTGTTTTAGTGAAATTAAGGACTACAGGGCTAAAAACTATTTCAGGATGAGTGACATCAGCTTTTCACGATGACTCTGGGATAGCTGCAGAACAGTCAGACCTTTAAATCACTGAAAATGCTTTAACGAATCTTCAGAGACCATGTGGTCCCTCCACATCTGAATGTTTCAAATTCTGATGGGTTAAACATTCCAGTTTTTAAAATGGGTGATTTTTTCTGTTGGAAAGAATAGCTACCAGGTTGTCACAAGGATTTAATTTTTTTAATTTTTTTTTATAACCCTATAGATGTCTTCTTGAAATGATTATGTCTTAGAGCAACATTTGTTTTGGGGAGAAAACAGTGTAAGTTTGCAGTAGTGTCATAAAGTCCATGGTTATGAAGTTTCAAGGTGCTCCACCGTTTCCTTTGTTTTATTATCTTGGCAATGCATGTTAGGTAATTAGTTCTTCATTTATTCGTCTTTTTTTTTTTTTTTTTACATACTGCTGCTTTTCTGGTTTTGACATGAAACTGATACAGAGTACAGTTTAGTTGTCAGATTTTATGTCTGTGAGCCTACCTGAATAGCCTCAAGGATTGAAAACACATGAAATGCTGTTGAATTATTGTATCTGTGGAATAACTTTCTTAGAGAAGTGAACACCTTTACTGATGGTACACAAACTAAATGACACAATAGTAAATGATAAAACAATACATTGTACGACCAGGTGCATGGCAGTGAAATACAAGCAAGAAGGATGTTGTATAATAGTTTTTTGTTTTCCTAATAAGAATATCCTCTATTCTCATTTTATTTATTTTATGGGCACGTTACATAATAACAACCTTTTATTTTGAAAGTTTAAGCTGAAATGCTTCTAGTGCTAAAGGAGAGTTTAAAAGCCCCAGGTCAGTTATTTTGTGTTTCTTTGTTTCAGAGTCCCGCCCCCTGTCTTTACCAATGAAAGTCATGCCCAGAACTTCAGAGTCCTGGTCCAGCTCGGAAGAAAAAATGAAGGAGTTCATCGGGCTTGTCTGGGATGCCGTGAAGCGCCTCACCCTGCAGGTAAAATTCTTAAATATACTAAGAGAAAAACAAAGTCCTTCATTACATGTAAACAAATCTAAACCATTTGCTGTAGTTAAATGTGTGCTTTTTAATTTAATGCGATTACATATTTCTACCCTTAAAAATATAAAACAAACCAAAAAAATGCTCAGTGGTATACTACAGTCTTCACCATACGTTGAATGTCGAATTCACGCTGGAAAGATTCCGCCATTTTCCCCCAGTTCCGGGACCACACTGTGCTACAATTGCTGTAATTAGGAACAAGCATCCTGATGACATGTCAGTGGATCCAGACCAAACCCAACAGCTGGTATGAAAGGACTGTAGATTCCAAACAAAGCGAGTCCATTTATTTTAGTGTGGTGTAAACAGAATACCTAATGGGTCTCACTGAAACGATGCCTATGCAAAATTCTGCATGTGGGTTTTTTTGTTTTGTTTTTTGGAAAGTAAACTTAAAAGAATGTATTTTCCTATGAGTGCTCAATCCACCCACACTGAGGTGACAGCAGTGTGTGATTGAATTTATTAGGTGATCTGTTAAGGAAATCACTACATAACTTTGGATGATTTCTCTCTCTTTTTTTATGAATAAATAATAGCCATCATAGCCTGGTGATTTTGAAATGTGGAATATTAAATCCTATAGTAATACAATTACAAAAGATCCACAATTTGTGGACATTGTACATCATAATTTAAGCCTTTTACAAGTTGTCATTTAAATGTATTTGATACAGATAACAAATTGTACATCTCATTACCTCTGAAATGTTAGGTGAGATATAATATCAAATATAATCTGAAATTGCAATGAGAAAATTATTCAATGAAATATTGCTCCGTAACTTGAGGTCAGTGCATAGATAACGTTTTGCCTGTGATCTATTTTTTTAGTTGGTAGTATTGTTGTGCCAATATGTATTTAATCTGCTATGATAATTTTTTCTACAAAAATGAAAAATCACCTTTCCGTTACCTTTTTTCCCTCATGTATTTGCAGATTTTAGCCGTTTTTTATTGGTTAGGATTAGAAATAAAACTTGATAGTGATTTCAAATTCTGCCCTGATCTCATACTGAAAACCAGTGTTAGGGAAATGTCCTAAATTTTGAAATTATGAATTCCCATTTTTCCCTGACTGGTAGGTCCAATACTCTCCATGCAACATTCTGACAATTAAAATGCAACACATTGTCCAGGTATCTCTGGTCAGGCTTCCTCTACAGTGAGGAAAATAATTCAGCTTTGTTGGTTAACATACAGCTCCTTCAGTATTTCATTGCCATGCTCTTAATTGTATTTTGTATTGTATTGTGATAGTGAGTTTTGTTGTACCAGTGAAACAGCAATTTGTTAGAAGTAGACAGAGTCCATTAAAAGTCCATTGCAGATAAGACATATCCATTTAATTAAATTTTTGTTGAGAAACAAATAAAGTTAAGTGTTTAAAAATGCCAGCTGGTGCCATTAAAGCTTCTGCATTTTAGTACTGGGCTTGGTGTCTATTTGCAGTCAGTGCCAGTTTATAGCATTGAGGTAAGTGGGCACAGCCATCAAAATGAAAACTGTATCACAACTTTCTCCACACCCGCTCAATGCTCCAACAGGACACCCTACATTCACCAGCCTTGACATAATAAGAATTGAATAGGAGGTGATTTTGTTTCAGGAATTTGCAATAATTCCTTCTATTTAACACATGAATGTGTTCAGTATTGGCTGAGGAACACGTTGCTACCAAAACTGAAATCGGATCCTTGAAACAGAAAGGATGTTGCCATGGAAAAATGAAGTAACGCTCACTGCAGCTGTGATGCATTAATGAATAGGATATTTTTTTTAAAAGATCATTTGTGTTTGGTGTGGCTCGGAGGGACCCAGCCAGATGGTTTCCATGAACAGGATCTGACCCCCGGCTCGAGCAGCTCTTACAGGCAGATTACTTCATTTTCTTTCCCTGCAATTGTCAGATCTCTGAATTGTCACAAGATTTACAATTACAACTTTCTTTTTGACCACATAAATCACAGATTTTTTTTTTCTCTCTAAATTGTTAGGACATAAATGATTGTTCCTGGGTTCATTGTGTGTGGGTATGTCAAAAAGCATAGATGACATGGAATATACATCTGAAAATTCTCTTTAATAAACTAATACTAAATAACAAAACTGCTTTTGCTTAAAACTTTTAGTTGTTAATCGGACATGTTGTCTAACATTGGCCTGACAGCTCACCTTGTTTGGAGGAAGTCCAGAAATCTCTGTTGTACAGCTGCCAAAAACTAGAATGAATGCTCAATGAAAAGTAGATGTAGTTCACTCAGTATTTTCATGATACGAATCTGAAATGACATAGACATATATGTTAAGGCAGATACCTTTAAGGATTTGCCTTGTAATCTTAACATAATGAAATAATAACTGTTTCATCTAACATAAAATGGGGTTAACTCCCAAATTAATTGCATCAACAATCTGTTATGTATTTTACACTCTTGCTTCAATGAATGTTAATCAGTACATCTATTTAACCACTGGTGTGTCTTTAATTGTTTACTTAATGAAACTATTGTTGAGACTCACAGCTACACCACCCTTAACCACAGTTTAAAGGTAATCTCTGAGGATAAAGCCTTTGACCTCTTTCCAGTGAACTTGAAAAGTGCTTATATGAGATTGTTTTATAAATAAAATAAATTAGACTTAAAACACTGAGAACTCCCAGCATTGTACACCCTAAACATCTGTAACCATACAGAGTTGCTTTCAAGAACCTCTACATTAAAGGCTGATCTTGGATCAATAAACGTATGATCAAAGCCATAATTAACTCACCGTTATAACACAAATACTACCGCGAACAGAAACAAACAGAAATTTCACGTCTCAAAGTATTTATTTTCTCAGATTTCCACTTTTAGCCTTTCCACAATGAATTCTTGTCAGACTGTATAATCACACTGGCCTCTGAATGTGCAGTTAAAGGGGGGTATCAGTGCTGTTTGCCAGGCTTAGCAGTTATTTATGGCATGACTGGATTCCAGCATGCTCTGCTCTGAGTGCTCTTTCATGAAAAAAGTTGGTTAAAACCTTGCTGTTTTTTTCATGTATTGTCAGTTCTTTTCATTTTTATTTATTTTATTTTTTTATTTTTTAGGCTTGTGTAATGTTCAGAGTTTGGTTGGGGATATGCAAAAAATGATTTCTTAAAATAAGAAACTGTTAAGTCTTGAGATGATGGCTTTATTAACATAAAGTAAATCAAAATTGAGAGAATTTCTACTTTCCCTCAGATGTGGAATTAATTGAAAACAGATGGAATTAAAAATCATAAACCTAATGAAAAGAACACTGCATTGCAACAAGTTTTGGGACACCAGCAAAAGGCTAAAACACAGCAAATTCCAATGTAGTAAGAAGTGTGTAAGCCCAATTATTTGCCTGATTCACTATTTGAAAAGACATTGTTCACAGACTTGATAGATGGCTGGAGGAATACTATGCCATATATCCCACAGCGCAGTTTCTACTTGAGCAAGAGAAGTGATTATGTATGGTCTAAGGTCTCTTTTTGATTTACGTATTCAGTTGATCCCAGAGGGCTTCTATGGCATTGATGACAGAACTCTGAGCATATAATGAAATGTTGCCAACACTACTGGCATTGGAACATGGGGTTACACACCTTAGTTTGTGACATGCCATTATTTTGATAGATTTACATACTCTTATATAAAAAAATAAAATAAAAATCTATATAACCATTGCACCGTTGTCCTGAACATCATATTTGAATTCATGGTGTTTTGCAAATACGTAGCCTCTACATGACCTTGGTTACACTCCATTGCATAAAAAAGCTTGGCTTGTCCCATTACTTTTGGTATAGTGTATATCAGATTTTCACATTTGATACCATAAAATAGTTGCATTATGTTGAAACATTGACAGTGTTGTGCCATGTGGAGCAACAACAGCCATTTGGAAAGGACAATACAGGAAGATTACATTTAAAAAATATATCAGTTTACAAAAACAAATTGTGCTATTCTGTGGCTCAGGTTCCTCAAGTTTGTATTTGTGTCCAAAGCTATGAATGTTTTCATACAGGATCCACCAAGAGTGTATTTTATTTTGTTTCATTACTGTATATGATTTATATTTTCAGTGACGGACAAATAAAAAAATAAAAAATGTATATATATATATATATATATATATGGTAGTGTCTTTGAAACAGCAACTAGAAGATACTAATATGCCTGAAATTACCAGAATAACCCCTTTAACTCCCTGCCAAGATTACTGTGAAGGACACATATTTGTGTGCAGCACTACCACTCAAATCCCATTACAAAGCAGCAAAAATAGCTAAATGTAGTGATTTTAGTACTCTAAGCAGCTCGAGCAAGTTTAAATGGCATGTTGTCTGTTACTTTGTATAAACAGTATTTGTAACCAGTTGGCTTTAGCAGATTACTTGGCAAAGAATATTTAGTGATTTCAGCCCCAAATAAATATATATTAAAAAAAAATGTTTTTTCCTCGTGATTCTGAGCCTGAACTAAATCAACACACAGCAGAGAACCAGGGAGCGCTTTGCTTTTGCAGGTGCCACCCTTCATCGGAAGCATTAAGCAGAGACCCCTTGTATTATGAACATATTAAAAAGAAAAGAAGTCTGACAGCACTTGTTTGTGGAAGGAGGAGGATGTTAATTCAGGTGTCTTGGCCAAATTCCACTTTAAGTTTTTGTAACATGTTTTTTCTCTTCCTGATGACTGATAGCTAAACAATTATATCTGTGTTTGTGTGCTGTTGTATGTGTAGTGTATATATACCAACATTTCTTCTCATTCCATAAATCTATATCTTAATTTTATTTAGATGTAATAGTGTCCTTTACTCCTGGTAAAAATGCAGTTATTCACTAGACTAATGGTTTTCGAAGGGCTAAGTTTTAACAGCGTTGAACTATTTTCAGGAAGAAAGTCAAATCAAACTGTGTTATAGTCTGAGTAGGAGGTAGCCCCAGTGGGTAACTGAAGACATGAAAAAGGCCCCTACATTGACAGTAACTGTTTTGTTACACTGGGGGATTTAATTTAGCTTTGACAGGACGTGATGTAAATCAGTGACTTTAGAAACATGAGAACAGAAATGCAGCCACTGCCCCGTAACAATGTAAATGATGCTTAAAATCATTCAAATATCAATAGTTCACCATGTTGTTTGTTATTTATTCAACACGGTCCATTTCCAGCAAAAACAAGGTTTTTCATGATACTTCAGTACATAAACAAACTATAGCAGAAAAAATAAAATGATGGAAATGATATCTTACACTGTAATTAGCTGACACGTTATTTATATGTGCTGTAATGTAATTCTTCCTACATTTATGCATACTGGTGCATACATAAAGTCAGGCTTAAACATACAGGGGTGTGTCTGCATAACAATTTTTTTAAGAAAAAAATTAAAATGAAGTATCTTAAACACCAAAATAAATGTACACAATCAAAGACTGATGTATGTTATTGAGCAAGAGCAATTCACCTTGCTCATGATGTATTCAGATGGATTTTTTAAATTATGTAATGTGTTTGGGTTTGCCATTATTTTTCATTTTGACTCTTCCAACAATAGGAATTTATGAATACGTCTCTCTCAATGGTAATGTGATAACCATCTGAGCCTTTGTCTATTAGTAAACGCTGTGATGCAGCACTAGACAACAGAGCCACTGAGAAATTTTCAGAATTGAGAAATCTGCTCAAATGATATGCATGTGGGAATAGATACAGGCTACAGGCTATTACTAGTGCATATGTGTGTTTATTTGCTGCCCAGCAATGCACTGGCATCCCAACCAGGCTGTACCCTGCCTTGTGTCCTATGTCTGCTGGGAAAATCCTACTGTAGGCCACCTGTTCTGATAAACATTTAAAAATCAAAGTATCCAATTCTGTCTGTAACACTAACAAATCAACAAACTTAAAATTATTACCACCTTAAATTAAAGGCTCCGCTTTCTTCTGTATGAGTGGAAATTTGAATTTATATTGCATGCAAGAAAAGCAAGAACGTAAGATTGATCTATTTATTTATATTTTTCTTACTTAAATCAAATTGTGGTTTACATGTGAAGAAGTGTAATTTGCTGGAAATTTGAAAGAGCTCCAGCAATATAATGATGAAGCATTGTTTCCTCTGTTTCTCCCTTCCCAGAATGTTTCTCATTCGAATGCCTTACTGCATTAGACAGGTCCTTAAGGAGATTAGAAATATCACTTTCTATGCACTTCATAAACACCTTATTTTCCAGCAAAGCTGTTTAACTGCTGGTTTTGGCCTTTTGTTTGTGTTGCTTTTGAAATTTTTGGACTCTCAGAGGTGGATACAATACAAAGAGCCCAAATTAAACAGAATGCTGTTTTTTGGCAGGATGCAGTTTGCAGTGTAAGTGGGGATGCTGACTTCAAAGACTGTCATAGTGTTCTTCCAAAACCCAGAAACCTTCCTATTGTCAAGGGGCTGGGGATGGATTACAGAGCAATGTATTCATATTATGATATCATGACATACAGTGAACATCTGAACTTTGGTAGTTCAAAGGTCCTGAGTTAAATCTCAAACCCAAAGAGATGTGGAGATGTGCTGCCAGGGTCCTATAACAGCTTGATAGGATGGGAAAAGTCCTCTCATGGATGTAACGTTTCCTCTCCTAGATTTTGTAAAAGAAGCAGGATATTCCACTTTAATTCCAATTCCAATTTAACAAAGCGTTCCTTTTTTTCCCCAGAAAAATGGGCCACTGTTTCTTTCTTTCTTTCTTTCTTTCTTAAACAGCTGGTTAGGCAATTTCATTGTGTTTTTATTTTCCACTTGACAGTTAGGACCTGATAACCACACATTGTCTTGCATATGATCAGCACACATTCAGCAGCTTTAACACATACAGGAGAGGTAACCACATGGAGAGAATGAACAATGAAAAGTGTGTGTGTGTGACTGTGATGTCTGGCCATGTGTTGTCTCTATACAAAACAACAACAGCATATTTACACCTTGGCTTTGTAGTCTACTAAACCATTAAAAGGAAATCAAATGTTTTAACTTATTAATTGAGAATAATGCTTGTACATTTACAGTAATGTATGTATAGAGTTTTAATTTACTATTCTGCTTATATGGTTTTGGTTGATTTTTGTCAGATTCCTTCAGATAATATGGCAAACTTTTCTGATACTGGAAGGAGATGACATTATAAACACTAATCATAATTTCCTATTGTTTTATAGATCCTAACTTCCATCCTTTTAATCTTAAAGGGCAATGCACAATAACTCCAGGGATTTTGCCAGTAGTTATTTTTACCACTAAAACTAGTTGTTTTATGCCATTGACTGACTATAGCCATGAAACATTTTTTTTTTTTTTTTTTTCAAACCCTATTTAATTTTGTTCTTCTTAAGCTTTTCATATGCTAGTGATTTAGCGGTGTTGGAGGAGTTCAAAAACATGAGCCATGAGTATACTTGAATTCAGGGAAAACAGACACAAGGGCAGAAGTTCAGTTTAAGGCTCAGCACAGGAAAATGTTTTGCAAAAAGTGGTTCGTGTTTAGTTCCGTGGTTGACATTTCATTCTGCCTGAGATTGTAGATGAAGACGACGGTAGTAAAATCCTTTAAGTTCAAATGTCATGAACTCCACATTGCAATTGCAACAATTAAAAAAAAATATCTATACTTTTTCCAACTCACATGCACTATAAATGAGGAGCACAAAAACTTTGCAAGACTGTTAGTGGTGAAAATGTTGTACTGTATTTGGTGTCATATATATATATATATATATATATACTATGACTAGTCCTACTGATTTGGCATGTTGTGAATATTAGATGGTGTTTAGAAAAGCATGACTTCAAAGTCGCTTTGCGGAACTTTCAACTTGAACTTGTTGGCAAAACAGTTGGTCTCTCTTCATGCTGTGACAGATAAACAAATATATTTTAACATCCTAAAGATGTTACATGAGGGAGGAAGTGAGGAAGTTGGAAATAGTGTGTGACGCTTAAGTGCAATAATTTTTAATTGGAACAGATTTATTCTTAATACATTACAGTGCTGACATATTTCTTGGTGATGTATATCTATGTGCTAACTGTATATAAATAAAACAAAAGGTCCTGTACATTATAAGGAGCAACTGATGTTTTGTTTCCTTTTACAAAACACTCTTTATTTTGGGTTTTAAAAGGCTTTCTGATTTGATAAATTTAATTAATTTCTCTGTTGGAATTCAACCATTTAAAAAAGACTCTAGATAAATGCTCTTTAAATCCTACAATTATATTACTATGTCAGTGTCTGTGTAAGCAACCCCCTATACTTTTACTGTTTTTGTCTTTATATGGTTTTTTCCTTGTAAATTGTTTAATAAAAACTGATTTAACTAAAAGGTCAATGTTTGTCCTTAAAACAGGAGACAGCCATGCTGATTTTTTTTTTTTTTTTTTTTAATGCTAAAATGTGTATTATGCTGCTAAAATATGGGGGCAGTACTTGCTGAATTATGAAGGTCAGGGGAATATATGCTTAACAGGATATATCCACTGTAGCTCAGGCAACTGCCACGGCTGCAGTCCCTGTCGCTGCCTGGGAAAAGCTCTGCTGCTGCTTCACCAACCCCCCCACAGCTCCCTTGAGTTGCTGTGGTCTCTTCATGGGGGGCTAAATGCCACCATTCTTCCTATTTAGTCCCACTCTGGCAGCCAACCTCTAGGAGAGCTCTCTGGCAGCTACAGTAGGCTGCCACAGTGTCTCTCTCCCTCTCCCAGCATTTTCTTGGTCAAGTCTGTCTCAGTCTGTCTGTCTGTTTGTTTGTCTGCATGTCCTTCCCTCCTTCTTTCTTTCTTTTCTCTTTCGCTCTCTGGACTCTAAATCTGTGTCCCATAAGGTTCCCTCCAGTCTTAGTATTTTACGTGCAAATTAGCCCTACCCCACCTTTATTAAAATTATTTATAACGCGCACCTATTTACACAGGTGGGAACGTTTAAAACTGAATGAATTACAGTTTATTTCACATACCCCTACACACTGTCTTTCACTTTATTCAAAAATGCCTATTGTGTTGATATTAAATCTTGATGAAAAGTTATGAAATATATGAAAGTCTCATAATAAGTAAAACAGCAGACATATAAGCAAAAATACATTTCCCATTACGGTAGTGCCATTTATCCTTTCTATACGAGTAGAATGTGACTCAGTATCAGTCATGTTCTGGAAGATTTTCTCTTAATTAATTTATGATTCTGATTTGGATTATACATCAATGTAAGTGTGGAGCAAGACTAGTAACACTTGGTGTGGCTATATTGTGTACGCAAGTCAAAGTGGACAAATTGTGTGTGCATACTGGTTTCAAGCAGGAAGTTATGTTTGCTTTTGATGTATATGGGTAAGTTATATGTCTTTCTGGAGTCACAGTAAAAAGTGTGCTTAAGAAAGTGACTCTGAGATAAGTGTGCCATCAGCCATGCCCTGGTTAATGTAGGACCACACACAACTTGTATATGATTCTTGGCCTCCAACGCTCCCATGATTAGATTTTGAACATGTACAAAAAGTAATGGACAATAACTCTTCCATATTATAATTTTAAAGTAAATTAAATTAAATCTAGATATGTACATTTTGTTTCACTTCTTTAACTCACCTGATGCTGTTCTGAGAGTAGTGTTTTATTAATACATTTAAAAAATATCCCAAAAGTAATCTAAAAGTACTCTGATTATGTTACTGATTACTGGTGTAATACATTGAATTTACAGTACAAAGCTATTCACTATTCTGAGTACTTGAATTTTGGTCTGTGTGTTTTTGTTTAAATACACTTAAATCACCAGACATATCCAGTATTCTCCTGTTTTTTTTTTTTTTTTTTTTTTTTTTTTTTTTTTATCATGGAGTAAAATAATAACTAAAGATTACAAAATCTCTCCAGTCCAAATATGAATTGTTTTCACAGCACTTTTCCTTACAGTTAATAAGAAGGGTGACTGATTTCACAGATTGTAACATTTATTCCAGCCCAGGGGGAGAAATGCCAGAAAACAATACATAAATTACTTTAATTTTCCATGGGGTTTTACTTTTTTTGGAAGAATTCAAAGCTCATTTAGTTTGAAACGCAGGATTCAGGATTCCCGTAAATGTGGTATTTTTGTATTCTACTCCCTTCTTTTCATTTTCAGTATTTTAACTAATTAAGCAATTTTAAATCCTCTACTATGGAAGCCAAAGCATGTGCTTGTTCAAGTTTAAAAATGAAAACTTTGTGTATGTACAAGCTTAATCTGTATAAGGACGTGCAGAAGCACATAGTCAAAGGTTTCCGTGCGTGCCTCTCTTTAAAATAGTCAAGCCATAAGTGTCAGTGTGTGAAAGTATTCATATTTCAAAAACCACTTTGAAGAGTAATGAAAAAAGGAAACCATGTGAGACAAGCATGTAATGATATATCCTGTTTTCACAATGATGAAAACGTGGAGAACTGCAACATCATAGAACTGTATCTTACTCTGTTACTACTGTGTGGGTACTCCAGTTACTGTCAGAGGCCCAGTAATTACTGTAAAGGCTTATTAAATGCAGATAGGGTACAGCATTGTTTTTCTTTCTGTTTTAAAGGGTTTATACATGAACTCATGCTTCTATCAGTTGTTAGCATATCTACGACTATACCAAATATTTAGCTGGTTCTGAATATGCAACTTCCAATTCACCCTACTGATTCAAAATATCTCCATCCTAGGTGCACCTTGGCATCAGAATGGTTATTGTTCCCTTTTTATTGCCTTTTCCTCAATTTAGTGATATATTTTGACAGCTTTGAAGTTGTTTAAATGATTTGTTCTAGCCACCACTCATACATAGGTACTGTGCAGCTCAATAAGTCCATTCCAGAGACCTGCATCATTTGTAGTTGAATTCCTGGAATTGCTCCAGAACATTTTTCAAATTGACTGCCTGCTCAAAAATAGTTTTCTAAAGTTAAAGTATTAGTAAATCAGAGTAGCAAGTTACTTAATCAGTTTTCTATGTAAATGTAATGTTGATTTCAGATCAAGCAGTCATAGATGGATCTGTATTATTTTGTATTATTATTTGTTTATTACAAGATATCCTTATCTAGGGCAACTTACCACATATAAGAGCAATGCATTTTAAACATATGCATTTGGTCTTGTATATTAACTTAATATTGTAGTGCCTGAATTTTCTTTACAAAATGAGCAAGAATGTATTTGAGTAACATGTTACTGAAATCTTTTAATTCATGGCATTAAATAATGAATGTATATTAATTATTTTCTACTGTTTTTGTTTTCTAGTTGGAGCTGCAATCCTGTTGTGTGTTTTTCCCTAATGACAGCCTGCCTTCACCCAGCACCATAGTGTCTGGTGACATTCCTGGGACTGTGCGAAGCTGGTACCACAATCAGGCCAGCATGCCTGGGACCCTAGTTGTGTGCCTTCCCCAAATAAGCGTTATGAGTGCTGGCCATAAGTACATGGAGCCACTTCAGGAAATTCCATTTGTTGTATCCAGACCAGTTCTTGAAGAAGGTAAGTTTTATTACATGTGTGATACAATGCTTTTGTGTAATATCTATTCTCACTGGGGACCTAATCATTATATTTAGAGGTTTTAATTATGTATTAATTAAAAAAGTATTTTTAGTTAATTTCATACAGTAAAAACCTATATATGATCTTTACATGGCATTTGGTGTTTATCACTGAACCTGCAAGTTAAAATATTAAAATAATAATTATGTGCTTTGGGTTACACTCAAATTTCAGATGAGTTAATCTTAATCAGACCCAAATCCTTTGGGGATATTTAATGTTTGTGCTTTTAGAAGGTCTTATCTTATAATTAATTATCTCTGTTTTTCTTGGCTGTATCAACAGTCAAGACAAAAAACAGATTTTGCCAATGCTATATTTTACTCACTTTGGAAATGCTGATGTCAGTCTGACAATTTGTTAAAAGTAACAGGAAAAAATCAAAGCTATACTAATTGCCAGACTTTATGTTTTAGATATCTTAACAGTAGATTTTAAAGTAACTGTCAAGCTCATATAATTGGTTATATTGCTATTAATTACAGTCAAGGACATATTAATTCAATATAGTAGTTGATTTATGTACTCCATAAACTACTTGGACTGCTGTTGCAATATAGACTGTGATGTAGCATATATTCAAAGCACAATGACAAAGTACCACAGGGACTATAACACTTCCATATTCCCTCGACATACAACAATTTAGGTTTTTTGTACATTATTTGAAGTGTTTTTAAATTAGCAATGTGTAAAATAACAAATGGTACCATTAACTAGAAATAACAAAGTTTAATTAAAAACATGTAATTGGTGTTATTTTAATAAAATAGAGCATTTGGAAGAACTGCAGTACTAAATGTGCAGTTCTAAACCCTAAGAACTGTACCCAAGTATTTCAAGGTTTAACAGATTAAACATTATTTAAATAATAACAAAATTCATATGATGCTGCTGATGGAAAAACATTAAATGTAAAGAAATAAGATATTTTTAGAATTAGAAATAGTGTCTATTGTTTCTTTTTCTTAACGTAATGCAGCATACCCTTAAGAACATATCTACACATTCATTGTTTATGATCTGTCAAGTAGACCCCATTTTGAGAAAAGAGAAAAAATCCACAATTGCATTACTTTGTGTCTTTCTTCCCTTTTTAAAAGATATTAACTAAAAGCATATTAATTTGTGTCCGCCTATGTAATATATCTACAGTGAGGGAAAAAAGTATTTGATCCCCGCTGATTTTGTATGTTTGCCCACTGACAAAGAAATGATCAGTCTATAATTTTAATGGTAGGTGTATTTTAACAGTGAGAGACAGAAAAACAACAACAAAATCCAGAAAAAACACATTTCAAAAAAGTTATAAATTGATTTGCATGTTAATGAGGGAAATAAGTATTTGACCCCTTCGACTTAGTACTTGGTGGCAAAACCCTTGTTGGCAATCACAGATGTCAGACGTTTCTTGTAGTTGGCCACCAGGTTTGCACACATCTCAGGAGGGATTTTGTTCCACTCCTCTTTGCAGATCCTCTCCAAGTCATTAAGGTTTCGAGGCTGACATTTGGCAACTCGAACCTTCAGCTCCCTCCACAGATTTTCTATGGGATTGAGGTCTGGAGACTGACTAGGCCACTCCAGGACCTTAATGTGCTTCTTCTTGAGCCACTCCTTTGTTGCATTGGCTGTGTGTTTTGGGTCATTGTCATGCTGGAATACCCATCCACGACCCATTTTCAATGCCCTGGCTGAGGGAAGGAGGTTCTCACCCAAGATTTGACGGTACATGGCCCCGTCCATCGTCCCTTTGATGCAGTGCAGTTGTCCTGTCCCCTTAGCAGAAAAACACCCCCAAAGCATAATGTTTCCACCTCCATGTTTGACGGTGGGGATGGTGTTCTTGGGGTCATAGGCAGCATTTCTCCTCCTCCTCCCACGGCGAGTTGAGTTGATGCCAAAGAGCTCGATTTTGGTCTCATCTGACCACAACACTTTCACCCAGTTCTCCTCTGAATCATTCAGATGTTCATTGGCAAACTTCAGACAGGCCTGTACATAGTCACCAAGAAAACAATTGGTAACTCACTACGCCGTGAAGGACTGAAATCCTGCTGCGCCCGCAAGGTCCCCCTGCTCAAGAAAGCACATGGTCCCAGCTGCCTTGAGATCATTAACAAGATCCTCCCGTGTAGTTCTGGGCTGATTCCTCACCGTTCTCATGATCATTGAAACTCCACGAGGTGAGATCTTGCATAGAGCCCCAGACCGAGGGAGACTGACAGTTATTTTATGTTTCTTCCATTTGCGAATAATCGCACCAACTGTTGTCACCTTCTCACCAAGCTGCTTGGCGATGGTCTTGTAGCCCATTCCAGCCTTGTGTAGGTCTACAATCTTGGACATCCTTGGACAGCTCTTTGGTCTTGGCCATGGTGGAGAGTTTGGAATCTGATTGATTGATTGCTTCTGTGGACAGGTGTCTTTTATACAGGTAACGAGCTGAGATTAGGAGCACTCCCTTTAAGAGAGTGCTCCTAATCTCAGCTCGTTACCTGTATAAAAGACACCTGGGAGCCAAAAATCTTGCTGATTGATAGGGGATCAAATAATTATTTCACTCATTAACATGCAAATCAATTTAAAACTTTTTTGAAATGCGTTTTTCTGTTTTTTTGTTGTTGTTTTTCTGTCTCTCACTGTTAAAATACACCTACCATTAAAATTATAGACTGATCATTTCTTTGTCAGTGGGCAAACATACAAAATCAGCGGGGATCAAATACTTTTTTCCCTCACTGTAGATATATTACATAGGCGGACACAAATTAATATGCTTTTAGTTAATATCTTTTAAAAAGGGAAGAAAGACACAAAGTAATGCAATTGTGGATTTTTTCTCTTTTCTCAAAATGGGGTCTACTTGACAGATCATAAACAATGAATGTGTAGATATGTTCTTAAGGGTATGCTGCATTACGTTAAGAAAAAGAAACAACTGTATATAGTCTGTTTGGTTGATACACCTGACTTAAGCACTGCGCACACAAATGTCTTATACTACACTTCTCAACGAAGAAAAATGACAATGTAGTAAGTACTATATAAAATAAAAATTTGTAATGACATCAGAGTTGGACATGCAAATAAAAAACCAGTTACATCAGACAGCTGTCAACATTGTAGTAAAAATGTACAACCCATGATTTTTATAATGTATTTTTCAATATGAAACCCACTTCCTTGCTCTTGTTTAATGTTCTGAATCAAAGAGAAAAGTAGTACAGGGACATATATTCTGTGCACAGAAAGTCTCTCGCTGCACTGAACTGAGTGTGGGAAGAGTGTTTCAAAGTAATGCAGGCTGGTAGAAATCTTTCAGTTTCAGTCAGACACAGCAGTCGGGAATGTCCTCTATATTTTGTACTTCCAGGCGATGCATTTCCATGGACAGTGAGCGTGGGCCAGTTCAGTGTGTACACGCTCCTGGGACAGCAGCGCTCCTTCAGTCTGCTGGAGCCCATGGGCTGCACCTCCACTCTGGCTGTCACCTCACACAAGCTGCAGGCCTCAGCACCTGATGCCAGACACTCCTTCATCGTCTGTCTCCATGTGGACCTGGAGTCACTGCATATAAAGTGCTCTAACCAGCAGGTGAGGTCTGAAACCAACACCAGCTGCAACATCAATAATAATCAATACTGCTATTACTGTAAGCTCTATTACTACAACTATTACTATCCCTACTACAATGACTCCAACCGTAGTCCTTGTAAAAGTATATCTCTGCAGATTCTCAGATCTCCAGTGGGTTTGCCATAATCTTCATGGGACTAGTAATGTGAGCAGCTGTTATGATCACTGCAAAAATGTCAATCTTCTATAAAAATATGTACAATATATGAATGAGGGGTCAGTAAAATCTGGAAGGTCCCACTTGAGCTACAATGGAAATATAATGTTTATACTTTAACTTTTAATACTTTTATACTCAAAATATTATTTTGCTAATGTTTCTTAAAAATATATGTTTTTAAATTGCGAATACATGCATTCTTAAAAAAGGACTTGTGGTTATTGTACAGTTTCAAAGAAAAAGAAAAAACGGTGGACAGGAAGCAGAAGAATGTCCTTTTAAATTACCACATTAACTTTAATTTTCATTCTTAAATAATCCTATCCTTCCTTTTCCTTTTCCCCCTGCTTGTACAGCTCCCTAAGACTCAATCCTTCAGAATAGAGGATTGGACTCAGATTTCCTTTGATGTGATCTCAAATGTTCTGTTCCTTAAGTCTACTCACTGTAGCCTAAGATGCGGCTAATGTTGCTGAATCAGTTGCAGGTGTGCAGTTCATTGAAATGTTTCAGGCAGTAACAGACTGTGCCCCCTGGGTGGAGCTGCCGCCAACATGGCATTGCTCTATGACCCTGTTTATAGGAACCCAAAGCCTAATGAGGCGGATGGAGGCATTTATGAACTTCTGTTTTCCCCATTAATTGTATTTCTGTGTGTCCTAATTCCCTGAGAATTGTATGTATGTGCTTTGTTCAGTGTTTAAGCTGAACTAATTAAGCAGTCAGGTTAATTCCAGTTTGAATTCTGATTTGGCTGAGCTCCAGACCTTGGCTGAGAATCCACAGGAAATTCTTGATTTATATTAGTTGGTAGTAAGGGTTACATTGTGAAGATCAGTCAGTGCTGATTTGACTGCCCATTGAGTTATTAGCCAAGGTGAACTAAACCCCCTGGTTTCACACGGATAGTTTGAAATCTTCCACTGGTTAGTTTCACTATGTGTGAAGAAGATGCAGGTGTATCCACATGGGGAGATTAACTTTTGCAATTCACATTTCCCTTTGCAGACATTTTGGTGAGATCTGCTCAGAGAGCCAGTTGGGTAAATCAGTCATTTTGTTGCCCTTTAATTGTAAGCGTTAGAAGATGTTTCAAAAGCAGCACTTACAATTAAGGTCAGCAAAAGTTAAATAGAATGTAGACTGGGCCATTTGTTTTGGAAAACATTGTTATGTCAGCCCATGCGTGTTTGAAGGTTGGAAACCAAATGAAACTGTTTGGATTTGTGAGAGGAATGAGACGCACAGAGCAGCTTGCAGCCCAGTGTTCAGGCAAACACACTTAACAAACACTGGCATCTTCCTAACTGCTTTTTGGATGAAAACACTCTAACTGACATTGAAAGGGACTGTTCCCACACTGTTCTGGAACACAGTTTTGAAAATGTTCACATGCGTAATTCCCTTGGCTGAGACAGGCTGTCTCAATGCATCAGAATTTGAGTCTGTGATACCTGAATAAAGATGGAAAATATGAATAATGCGCTGGGTTTACATTGGCCTCTGAAATGCATTACGTCATTTTGTTTATGTTGTGGACATAAAACAATATTAACAATATTAGTGTTTTACCCTTTAATTAAGTTTGCACTGGTTGAAATATTTTTTTTTTGTAAGTTTTACAGTGGATTCTCCTCTTTGAGGTAATTTTATGAGGAAATAACCTAGGTCATACTCAGCTGGACATAACTCTGCTATTATTAAATTACTTTGCTTGAGTAGGGAAAGATTTGAAGGTTTTGATCTTTATTTGTTATTAAATCTTTCCCAAAGCAGAAGGAACATTATTATTATTATTATTATTATTGGTTTTGTAAAAATAATACTATTTAATTTGTATTAATATTATTTATTTTATGATTATTAGAAATTCAGTCTTTTCATTACATGTTTAACAACTGCTGTCATCAGCTGAGCAACTTGTTTGATTAACTCTTGGATCGACAACTGGGAGTCCAATTCTGCAAACTTTAGAATCGTAAATTTGCCGCTAATTTTGAACAGAAGTTGGTTAAGCTAATAACAATTAGACTGCACCACAGAGTTTAAGAAGTGTTGCCAAAGCCTAGAACAAAAGAGACCTCACACTATTCCAAGACCTTCTTCTAATTATCAAACTATTTGTGGGAATGTATTTGGGGATGTAAGTGCAGCACAGTTGCAGAAAGTGCCACCAGCACCAAGGCAGCAGGCCTCTTTCTCAGCAGAAGGAAAAAGCATCAGACTGTGTGCGAGGAGCCGAGTCCTGTCATTCACTGGGGTTCACAAGGTCTGTGCGTCTTCATCATACACACACAGAGGAACTGGGACCACCAGTCATTTCTTCTGGTGCTGGTAACTGCTTGTGCAGTGCACACTGAGAACACCCAAGTAGGTGAAATTCTGGAGTGTATGAGAGACCTACTGAAGTGCCAAATCTTTTTTTTTTTTTTTTTGATCTTTCAGTGGTAGTCATGTTCATACGCATAGTGCAGAAATAAAATAGTTTGAGTTATTGCTGCCTAACTATCCAAGGGCTCCAAATTAAAATCAACTGTGATTTAAAGACCCCCCTACCATTACCAACGGCAAAGTCAAGAACAGCAAGTGCCTTTACGGAATTAATAAAGCTGTCTTGACCCGCGGAGTGTGACTGATGGATACTTTTCTTTAGTGGGAGTAAAATTAAAAACAAGAATGAAAAAAAAGATGATTACCTCATCTCCTCAAGATTTACCCAGACCACCTTGGAAGCAGCACAACACGATCTCTATGGTCCTGTTGAATGAAAACAAAACTACATAAACTTTTTAGTATATAAAAAAAAAACGTAAAAAAGCCTTAATAAACTGGATGACCAAATAAACTGAATAAACTTATATTAACTGAAGTTACCAATACATTTATGATATAATGATGATATAATAATATAATAATACATCTCTTCAAGTGGGACATAAAGCCATCCCATGAAATGATCCTAATAAGTTGGCTCCCAGTTTTGGCCAACCAGATCCTTTCTGTCCTGGGCTTCTGGTCAGAAACCTGCACCAAGTCTGCCTAATGGAGTCACATATTGGATAGAATACAAAACATAGAAGTGTTTGTAATCCAAGGTGGTGAATTCACAATTGATGAAGCACCAACAAACTATAGTATATAAGATTTAAATTATTGTATTTCACTTGTATCAATTATTATGTTTTGTGTAAATGGCATTCATTGAACTGAACCAAAGTGTTTTTTTGTTTTTGTTCTGGACGCTGTGGTATTCCTTTTTAACAGCACATGTTTAAGTCATAGTTCTTTTATTTATATTAGCCAAGTGAAGTCTGAAGTGGAGGGACATCACTTATAGTAAGCAACATAAGAGCTAAGTGGCACCATAAATCACAGTAACAACAAAACAGAAGATGAAGAACGGCTTTTTATTAATGTGTAAAATAAAGAGCTCAAGAGAGGTACCTAAAAAACGTAGTTATGGATTATAAGGAAAACGCAATAAGCATTATAACCTATTGATTTAAAAAGCTGACAAACATTTTTTTTTTTTCAAGACTGCTCATTTTATTAAAACATGGGAGCAACAGGGGGCCAAGTGTCCTGTACACAGTGGTGTAGGTCTGGTTTCCGAATTGGGGGACTCACTTCAATACGCCTATGGAGCCGGGCACACGTTATTGGGGGGGACTATTGACTGTTCTCTCTACATTGGGGGGATGTTGAGAGAACATTCAATAGTCCCCACCTAAACCTACGCCTATGCCTGTACATAGTGGTCAAACAGCACGTTGAAATGTGTGCATAATTCCCTAACTCTTTGAAAGTCACTTTTTCTTCTTTGCTAATGCAATATGGGATCAACTATATATAAACACACTTGTTACCAGAAATTATGAAACTGACTCCCAGGCAGTGTGTGCAGGTTTCCGAATCCCTAGACGGGCAGAACAGATTCTGCATCTGTGCTGCCCACTTAAAAAAAACAAGCTTCATACGCCTGACGTATCCGGAGGCTGAAACGTTTATAAATATGAGCTTTTTATTTCGCTGTGGCAGCTTCAGTATGGCAAGCAGCTGTCAGCTCTGTCGAATATTTGTTAGCATTTATTCTTGGACTTGTTTAAAACAGTATATGGTAATGTATTGTCACACTTTTTCTTTGATTTATGTTTATTTATGGAACAGTTTCGTATATTCTGACCAAAGCCATCCAGCACTGTTAGCAGCACTGCATTACCCTTTTTAGTTCTGAAGTGAAATGTCATGGGAGACAAAGAAGTTGGACCACATAGGCTGTTTTACATCCAGAAATTAGCTCACAGTAAAACACTTTTTTTCCCCCCTAAAGGTTCTGCATAAATAAGTATAATAAAACTTCAGATTTATTATTGCGTTTCATATTTTTATTATATATTATTTGTGAAACTGGCAAGTTAAAAACTGCGTTTATTGCTTAGCTGTTATTTTTATTTTATTTTTTACATTCATTCAAATTAAAGCATGTATGCATAGGCTGAAAAATCACAAGCCCTGAGGCTGAACTTTGCTCGCTTTTCTTTAAGTTTCCGTACAAAGAGGAAATTGTGAAAGTAAGCAGATAACATGAGCATTTACACATACACACACATACATATATGTAAATTATTAGCCTACTTTAGGTGAATAATGATGTATCCCCTAGAGATTTAAAATACAACATAATTTTCACTGATCCACTAGTATGTAAATATTCACTGATTCCAGAAAGAAAGAGTTCATATTATGTTTCAGTAAATCAGCCAAGTTAAATCAAGGTAATAGATTATGGGATTACAATATACTATCGGTGATACAAAAACAAAAAAACAAAACAAAAAAAAAACACATTATTAATGATGTCCGTACAATTGTTTGAAACATTGAAGGAACCTGAATTTTCCAAAACCTTATATATAGTCATTTTAATTGCAATGAAAATGGAATACTGTTTTACAAATCACATTGTAATAGAAGTTATTACTGAAGATAATTGAATAGTGAGAGTTAAGTATCCAGCAGTCTTGCAGCAATGACTGCCATGGAGGATCTTAATGCCATTATGAACAAGAAAAATGTGTTGTGCTCCAGTGCTTTTTTGGATGTACTCAGATTTTATGTGATTATTACATATAATGGATAAGCTTTCTTGATTAATGTATGTAAATGTGTGCCTACAGGCCGGATTGTACTATTTAAATGCTCATGAAACTTGAGTCACCACCACCAAATTCCTAGAATCCTGTAGTCTTTTGTGGCCATTGAAGATTAAAAACGAATTTTGTTTGCATCATATTTTCGATCTGGTTGTTCACATGTTGGACATGACTATACTTCACTCAATTATCCTGCACTTGACTTTTACTATTGGCATATAAACATGTTTGTTTTTTTGTTATTGTTAAGCATTAGAGTTGACAAATAACCCTTTGAGCAAAGTGCAAGTATATCTATGGGTGACCACAGGTATCCCTTTACAAATCTCTATATATAAAACTGCTTTCAGCTATTGGCATGAAACTGGGTTTAGTTTAAGCGGTATGTGTGTGTTTCTGTGTGCAGGTCCAGTTGCTGTACGAGCTGTTTCATAGCTGGAGTACAACGTGGAGCAGGATCCAGAAGAGAGGCATCCTGCGCCAGGCCTCAGGCTTTCCTGAACCGCCCATGGGGGCTGCCCCTTCCTCCCCTGTGCGGAGCAGCGCTGGCACTGCGCTCCCTGACACGAGCACCTGCAGCCCCTCTGCTGACTTCGGCTCCCCCACTGAGGTGAGACTGCCCCCCACTCAGGGGACACTTGCATTGACTTGTAAGTTATACAAAAAAAATAGGATAGTAATAAAACCTTCTCTAACTTTTACATGTAGTGAACATAAAGTAAATGCAAACATAGATTGTAATGTATGGTTCACATATTACCTTTCTTTTTTCTTTCTTTGCATTTACCAAGCTGTGGTTTTCTGCTTTTAGGTAGCAACAGTGGTTGGTATCTGACCCCAGACAGGCAGCCAGTATAGTGGAGCCTATGGTACTGACAAGCACAAACACTTAATCATTTTTACCACCCCTGAGTCACAGTAGTAACAGTCATAGGTAGTGCAGGCTATGACAGCCCACTTGTCAGTGTTTACTTAAGTGCAAACAGCAAGTAGAAGTGTTTAGTCCATGGGGAAGCTCAGTGATTGAACAAGAATGCAGGAACTGTTTTGATAAGACTTTGCAGCAGCATGGCCAAAACACCCTTATCCCCCTGCTCTCTGGCACTTCCCAGCCTACAAGCCGTGGTGTGTTTGCTTCTCTCTGATGAGCGAAGACAAACACTGCAAAGAAAATAAACGCTGCCTTTTTGTCAGATTACAGCATTGGATGAAGGATTTAGACTGTGTACTTGAGTTGGTGAGAGTAGGTGTGGGAAAGAAGCTGAGCTGGGGTCATCTCAGGATCTGGAACAGGCAGTTTGAGGATCCTCAGAGGTAGCAGGAGAAGCAGAGTGACAGGCACAATTAAACTACACTTTATTAGTTTTTTTTAAGTTTTTTTTTTAACTTATATATTCTTGTCTCAGTATCCCAAGACTAATAATTCAATCATCACAGAGGGTTACGTTCGTTTGAGGGTTGATGTCAAACCTGTTGAATCACAACTCGTATGTTGCAAAAGTCTGTGTGAGAGTTTTTTCATTTAGACTGCAGTTCAAATCACCAACATATATATAACTGTATATGTAAGAAAACTATTTTTGTAATTGCTACTGTTGATTTTCCAATTCTGAAAGATGTTGTTGGCAAAACAAGATTTACTGGAGCATTTTTTAATGTGACATTTGAAACAGTTTGAGAGGAACTTTGTGATTTATATTCATGATTTCACTTTGGGGCTTTTATTTGTATTTTAGTACTATTTTATAGAACTACCCAAGCCCATATAGATATATATATATATATATATAGGTATAAAACATAAATAAAATGATCTTGCCAGTCTTTTAAATCTTTTTCCCATTCTTCACACATTACATTTACCTAGCTCTTATTCCTCAACTTCTTTTAGTTTACAATTATGCTTGAAACAGTTTGCTTAATCACTTAATAGTCAATCTGTTTTATATAATGGATATCCTTTTCTTAGCAAGTAGCATCTCAAAGCCTTGACAACCTCATATTAGCATAGGGCAGTTAAACTACTGTGGAGCAATTAGAAAAAAGAAAATCATTAACCTAGTTTAAGCCAGACACTAACAAAGTCCTTGAACTTAGCTATGGGTGTAGGACACAACTGAAAGGAAGTTAAAACAAAAGCATACGAATGAAAAATAGCTAAAGCTGAAAAGTTCTGAATATAAGGATAGAATCAGAGAGATGGGTACAGATTGGAAAGAAAGTAACAGTTAGGATAACACATATCATATTGGTAATAGTAAGTTAATGGGGTTTGAGATAAAGACACAATAACACATGCCTTTTCAGCACAGATCTGAAAAAAAGTGAAGGTGGAAGCCCCTCTTAACAGTGACAGATGTATAAAGAGTGAGGGTGCACAATAATTGAAAGTGCAGTGTAGGAACTGCAAGCTGTCTTCTCATCTATGTATTCTTTCTTAACCTTTTAATAAAAAGATTGCTTTTTCTTAGCCCTCAGATACCTGCAAAGGGTTTGAAAGGGAAAGGTGGATTACCATGTTACCACTGTCCTTCACGTCCTACATGTGGTTTCCTTGGTGACACAATGTATGGTTATTAGCATGTTTATCGACAGCCTATGGATAAACACCATATGTTCTAAAATATGATATTTGTTTGCAACTATTGCGTTATTGGCCAATTTGATTTATATTTGGAAAACAGATCCCTGAAGAGAAAAAAATCTGAAATGCTGTCATAAAAGAACTCCTGCCAAACCCAGTAATGAGCTAAGAGCTTGCTATTCAGCATCCTGCACTTTCCGTTCACTGGAAAATGAGTCGTGGGAGTTTGTTTTGTTCAGATTTATGTGCTCAAAAGCTGTCATTTCTGAAGTCAAAGCCTCTAAATAAAAACAGCTTCTCTGGTGAAAACGCTGTTGGATCCAAGGTTAAAGTCATTATTGACACAAAGTTCGACTGAGAATGTGTTTAATTGTGTGGTTTAACAGTGGACATAAACATACGTTAGCAAATTTGAGACAAGGAGTACCCTTATCATTTGCAATTTTAACACATATTGTCTGAACCACCAATTTGTACACAATCAGATGTTCATTATACATTGCTTATTATGTCCACCCTGCTTATTACCTTTCGCATTATAGTCTTGAACATCCAGACTATGTGTGACCTCTCAACAGCCATCCACACACTGACTTCCCCTGATTCTTCTTCTTCTTATCATCAGTAATTGACTGCCTTTACCCTAGATAACTTAAATATTTTATCAAAGTAATATATTAATGGATATGCACCATATCTGTCAAATCTCCCATATCTCAAAAGAGAATTGTGTAATTTGACAGCGTAGTATAATTTATCCAGTATATCTCCAGTATTTCATACAAATTATATTCACAGCAAAATGTCAAAACTTCAGTCCAATATCTATGTTGGATTGTATGACCCTTGAGATGATGCAAAACACAGGGGGAAGCCAGGTGCAAGTGACAGTACAAGTTTAATTTCAACCAATAAATGTAATGCACAGAGATTTGTTGTGGTTTTTCAGTCCACCACCCCCACCCTCACTTTCAAAGTCTCTGTTACTTTCATCTCTCAATGTTGACAGCTATGGTACACAACATTACAAAGGGTTACAACATCACATCACATACATTGAGACACACATTACAGTGAACAACATTCAGTCATGTATAATGTCTTTCTTTGACAGAAAATTCTTGATCAACCCACCCCTGAGGCTGGGCCTTTCCACTAAACATGTAATCAGTGGATGACTTTGAGCTGTTGAATCCAGTCACACAGAACTCAGCTCAACTGCTCTTTCTCAGGGCATCACTTCAGATGGGTTCTCTGGGGCTTTAAAATGTTAATTGATTACTATAATATTACTACCTTCCAACATATTTTGTTTTAAGATTTCCCCATTGGTTTGTAATTAGGTTCATTCATATCAGACATAAATTATGCAAATTGCAGTTCTTGGAATAATCCTTATTAATGTCCTGCAGTTTCCGGTCACATTTACAGCTACATTCCACTTTTCTAACTCTACAATTGCCTGGTTTTACAGGGGGATTCTTTGCAAACCGTGGATGACTCCCCTTTCTCAGACGCCGTTACCCTCGAGCAAAAGACCAGCAATATTGGCGGAGCAAGTGGCAGAGTCAGTCTGTGGATGCAGTGGATGTTACCAAAAGTCACAATGAAGCTGTTCGCACCAGATCCTGCCACAAAGGGAACCGGTAACACAACATATAGCAGAAACCTTTTTTCTATTAACTCAAATTAGTATATTATTAGGTAGCCCAAGCCAAGGGAACGGCATGCCATAAGGAAAAGCCTGAATGTTATGTAAGAGATGCTTGCACTGAGCCATCTGATGAAGAAGGCAGCTGATTACTAGTTCATGGTAGTGGTCAATTGCTCTCTATGCTGCTTCAACATTTTCTCCATGCAATTCAAGTTCATAATCTTGCCAATGGAACATATCAAAGGAAATAGTGTAGAAGTGCCAAGGGATTAATTGTGGGCCTTTAAGTACAGCCGAGAGCACTGCTCTCTAATTTAATCCCATAGGAATCAGGTTAAATAAAGGCAGTTGGATGTAGAAAATCTAAGTAAATGAGACAGGCACCTTGGGATGATGACTGTGTAAGAATTCATTTTCCCTTTGTAGATTTAGGCGTAATGAGTCTCCTGCATATTAAGTCACTGTGTTATTCCTTCAGAGCCACCCTGTGCTGGCTTATCATGCTGAACGACGTAGTTTAGCGGAAAACAAGCACTTTGAATCTGTGCTTTATTAAAAAAAAAAAGAACGCAAATAAATAATGTGGCAATAAATCTCCCTAAAGGGACTTTTTCTAAAATGATTTAGTAGAGTGCTGAAAACAAAGCTTTACCTTTAATTGGTTTATATAATATTTAGCATCTGCCAACCAGATCATTGAGCTTAAGTGCTTCAAAATGTAACATTGTGAGGAACTTACAGATATGTTTTGATTTAAGAGCATCTCAAATAGGAATTACGTAGGATTTATGATAATGTTTGCCATCTGAGTTGCTAGGTAAATTTACCACTACAGCATTGTTGAAGGCATTACAGAATTATCCATGCAATATCTCATTCCTGTTAAAATGTATTAGAAATATAGCTGTAGCATGATGAGCTGATTCGAGTACATATAAGAAAATATTTAAACTGCAGTGTAAGAATCCTCTAATATGAAATACCAGTTTAATTCAGCTAACGCAGTGTAACAGCTTTATTCTGTTTTTCATTTCAGTGATTATTGTCATGTATTGTCTTGGACAGCAGTACAGTATTGAAATGAGGTGTTTATGTTGTCCAATAGTTTTAGTTGCTGTACTGTTTACTGACTTTCATATTTTCTACTTAAAATGGGCTTTCAAATCCCTGGAGATCTCTTCTGGAATAATCACAATGACATTTGTAGTGCAATTGATAAGTACATAAATGATTAGCTTATAATGTAGATTAACATTTAGAAAACAAAACATGTACATATCACCACATGGACCAGCGAATATTGAGCCTGCACAGTGTATCAGGAACTAGTTATTTGATTCAAGTGCAGTGAAGTGAAGTGCTGGATCATCCACTGTTAGACAGCCCATATTAATCACATCAGTGCATAGTTGGATGACGTTTTCTTTTATTAATATTAAACCAGCAATTATATTTTAACCAGTTTATACATTTTTTCCTAAGAGGTCAATTTAGAAATCTTTTAAAATACTCAGGTTATAGGAGAAGCTATCCGATGACGTAGGGATCTCCACTATGCACATCATTACTGTTTCAGTAGCAATGAAGTACTGCATTAAGATTTTCTGCTGGTTACAGAACCTTATTCATTTTTAGCTTTTTGAAAATGCTTTTTCATTTGATTATTTATTGATTCATTCAAACATCTCTTAACTTGCCACTGCATTCACTGTATGCGTGCTTTTATTTTAGTTAAATACAGCGTTACCAGCAGGAGTTATTGAGATGTTTATACTCAAAAGTAACTTACCTCTGATTAAACACTATTAAAATAATGTATTTATGAGTTTATGAAGTCATTGACAATAATAAATGAAGTGCATAGCCAGTTTTGATATTTATGAAAATAATGCCCAACATATATTTAAAATTGTAAGTTGAAAGTTGTTATTATTATTATTATTATTATTATTATTATTATTATTATTATTATTAATATCATTATTATTGTTTAGCCCAACATAAACATAATTATGTGGTGCATTCAGATAATAGAAATCTGTTTGTTTGTTTTATATTTAAATGCCACCTCCTTATAAATAATGGTACCTTACTTTTTCGTAATATAATATGTATTATTAAGGAATATTGAAAACAAAAAAAACTAGCAAGAAAAACTGAAAATTTCATTATAGCAATTCACTTACACTTACAAGGTTTATTTTATGGCCCTGACTGAGTTCCAAGGTCAGTTATTTCAGCAATCATATACTGTCATCAAAAGGCTGCAGGGGTTAGGTTACATCATTTGTGAAGGAAGGAAAAAAGGAAGTTTGCTTCCTGACCATTCATCTGCAAACTGCCCCTGGCTCATAGAAACACAGCTTTGTGCAGTAATATTTAGTATGACGTCACTGTTGAATGAATTTCATTTAAGTCGGGAACCTGATTATCATTATGACTTAAGTCTGAGGATCCATGCAGACCCCATGAATGAATAAAATGTTCATGCAATATTATTGTGAACATGTGCTGTAACTAGGTGACCTTAGTGGTATACATGCGGAATAGAGCTGTTTCTGAATGTTCAAAGCCATCTAGAAATAAAGCATACACATCACATCACTCCCCACCCCCCCAAATATTAGTGCTGATCACAATATTTAATAGCGTGACTTTGTTCAAGCATTGCCTGGTTTATATAACCGATTAGGAAGCTCCTGGCATGAGGACTTGTCTTCTTTCTTTTTTCTTTAACCCTTTATTAGGATTTCATTACTACAGCCTTTCCTTTCTTTGCTCACAGAGATCTGTGTGATCAGCGAACTGGAAGATCTCAGTGCCTCTGTTGATGTTCAAGACGTTTACACCAAGATCAAGTGTAAAGTGGGAAGCTTCAACATTGATCACTACAAAAGCAGGTGAGCATGGAGCAATTATTTAAATTAAAACCTCAATGCAAAGTGAAATCTCACGTTGTTAGCGTGGATATAGACATTTAAGGGTGTGTGCATTAATTTCTTGTTCAGTTTTTCTTACCACAATGTGGAATGATTTTTGTTTCTCATCAGCCCTGTCCACTAGAACAGGAAAGTTTGACGAATCAAAAGCATCCTTGATCTCCTGATCTAGCCCAGGTCCTCTTATCACCCAGTGAACCTAATCAGCAAATTACAGTAATCCATCTACATAGTCTTGTCTTATATTGTTCTGCATTTATGTCAGTAACATTTCACTGAGCAAGCACATGTTGTTGTTTTTCACTACTGTTGCTAAGTCACGTTCTTGTAGCGCAGATTTCCATAGTTCTACACAGATCTGCAGAATCCCAACGATCCCATTGGTGGAGCAGGGCAGACCCTCTCAGAATGTGACCCCAGTGAACACATGGGAGAGTGGAGGGTGGAAACACCACATATATTGATTTACTTTGGGTTTGTCATTTTGGGCTAGTCTTGACAACACTGCCCACTTTCACTGTTCACTTTAACTACAACCCCAATTCTGAAAAAGCTGGGACAGTATGGAAAATGCTAATAAAAACAAAGAGAAGTGATTTGTAAATGTACTTTGACTTGTATTTAAACAAAAAACGTATAAAGACAAGGTATTTGATGTTTTACCTAATCAACTGCATAGTTTTTTTAAGGTAAACGTTTATTTTGAAATTGATGCATGCAGCATGTTCCAAAAAAGTTGAGATGGGCAATTTAGGAATAATAGCGATGTGACAAGTTGAAATAAGTAGGTGATGTGAAACAGGTGAGGCAATCGTGTAATCATAGTATATAAGGAGCCTCCAAAAAAGGCCTAGTCCTTCAAGAGCAAGGATGGGTCGAGGCTCGCCAATCTGCCAAACAGATGCGTCAGCGAATAATCCAACACTTTGAGAACAACATTCCCCAATGACAAATTGGTAGGATTTTGGGCATTTCACCTTCTACAGTTCACAATATAATTAAAAGATTCAAGGAATCCGGTCAAATCTCGGTGCGTATAGGTCAAGGCCGAGGCTGAATGCGCATGATCTCCGATCCCTCAGAAGTCACTGTCTTAAAAACCGTCATGAGTCTTTAATGGATATCCTGACATGGGCTCGGGAATACTTTGGTAAACCTTTGTCAGTCAACACCATTCGCCGCAGCATCCAGAGATGCAAGTTAAGGCTTTACTATGCAAATCAGAAGCCATACATCAACAATGTCCAGAAGCGCTTCCGACTTCTCTGGGCTCGGTCTCATCTGAGATGGACAGTAGCACAGTGGAATCGTGTTTTGTGGTCCGACGAGTCAACATTTCAAATAGTTTTTGGACAAAACAGCCATCGTGTTCTCCGGGCCAAAGAGGAAAAGGACCATCCAAGCTGTTATCAGTGTCAGGTCCAAAAACCAGCGTCTGTCATGGTATGGGGGTGTGTCAGTGCCCATGGCATGGGTAACTTGCACATCTGTGAGGGCATCGTTAATGCAGAAAGATATGTACACATTTTGGAGCAACATATGCTGCCATCCAGACGTCGTCTTTTCCAGGGATGTCACTGCACTTTCCAGCAGGACAACGCCAAACCACATTCTGCCCGGATTACAAACGCATGGTTGCGTAAGCAGAGTGCGGGTGCTAGCATGGCCTGCCTGCGGTCCTGACCTGTCTCTGACTGAGAATATTTGGGGCATTTTGAAACGCAAAATAATGCAACAAAGGCCATGTACAGTTGTGCAGCTGAAGAAATGCATAATGGATGAATGAGGGAAAATTCCACTTGCTAAACTTAACCAACTGGTGTCTTCAGTGCCCAAACGCTTAATAAGTTTTATTAAAAGAAAAGGTGATGTTACACAGTGGTAAACAGTCGACTGTCCCAACTTTTTTGGAGTGTGTTGCAGTCGTCAGATTTTAAATTAGTGTATATTTTCAAAAATAAATTAAATTCACAAAGTAAAACATCACATAATGTGTTAATAATGTGTTTTCAATATAGTACAGGGTGAACTGAATTTTCAAATTACTCTTTTTGTTTTTTTGCATTTTCCATACTGTCCCAACTTTTTCGGAATTCAGCTTGTAGTTGTATTCTTTTTTTACTCGGATATTCACTATTTTATTACCACTGCAAGCAATGATTCAGTGTTGGTTCTTTATAGCTCACCTTTTTAACCCCTTACAATCCTATGTTGAACAATGAAAAATCCCTTTGCAGTACGATGTCAGACTCGGACATTGTGAAAAATGTGTTCTTACCAGTCCAGTGTGCGTCCGATTTGTCTCTGACCCGAATAAATGTGTTTATAACCTGTAAAAGGCAAATCACAAACTCAGCCCTGGAGAGATAGAGGGTATATAAGTGAGTGCATAAGCGAGATGATAAAAACACACCTTAGCCTGCAGAACTAGGGCAGGTGTTGTAGAAGGCAGCATGTGACTAGGAAAAGCAGTTTGAATGCAGGGTTTGAAGAAATATGTAATGAAGAATTACTTTTAAAACTATGATTTTTCAGAGGAAAAACAACTTGGAACAAAGTCAAGATATACTGTACATGGAGGAGTCTGGCATATGCTGCTGCATAGCTGCCTTTTACAATAACCATTTTAGAGGCAGCCTGAACATTTAAAAAAAAAAATTGTATGTAATTTCACCTCACAGGTTCAAAATGATAAGCCTGCAAAGGGTTAAAATGGCACCTTACCTACCATGCAAGATGTGTCGTGATATCAGCAAGTCACTGGCTTGAGTTGCATTTGCTATAACTTTGTCTGTGGATCTGAAGGAGATACAAGGTTCTATGCTTGGGAGCCACTTGAAGAACATGGGTTAAAGTTAACGCTGACCTGTACTGAACAAAAACACATAATGAGAAAAGGGGGAAGTTTGTCCCTCTGAATCCTCTTTATTCAGAAGCTCAGGTTTATCTACAGAGTAGATTAATTCTGATTAATATATGGCTCCCCATACCTACACTCATCATCATATATTTGTCAATCACTGGCTGTAGTCATTAGACAACACATATGTAAAACATTCTATAATCGAATGGAAAATAAAAGTGGGCACTTTAAAAATAATAAATACATAAATATTTGCAATATATGTGTGAGTCAGTGAAAGTTATTTAAAATGTGTCCCATTGGCAGTTGCAGTACTAAGAATAAGAAAGAAAGAAAGAGAAGAAAAAAGATCAGACACCAATGTGAAAATATGTCTAGTGACAGTTCACCCTTATTTGCTCCAAAGAGCAGCTCACACAAATGAAATATGATGGCTTCCAGCTGTTCCACAAATGGTAAAATCATTTTGTAAAAGGATGGGAGGTCTTCATGTAGCAGGAGAACATGCTAGATGCAGCAGGAAATAAATGAATGAGAAGCTCTATTTGACTATTTGACGAGGGTGCTGGGGGGAAGAGCTATAAGCAAGCTTTATTGCATTGCATGTAAACATGTTCTCTTCTCCATGTGGAAAGAAATTCTATTGATGCACTGTCTTGTGTTGTTAATTTGTCATCCCATAGTATTGTGACAGACATTTAAAAAATACACAAATATATATTATTGAAGAAGTTTTTCACAATTATCATCATAGAGTCCATTATTGAGGTTTGAAAACATTGTCATTTAACGAGATTTCCTTGAGTTACTCCGCAGGCCAGGTGCACCCCACCTGAGATAAGACTTTCCCCCAGACTGCTTGAGCTGAGAGTTCCACTGGGTTTCAGAATTGTGGCTGGAAACAACAATCATTGTAATGTCTTTAGAAATGGGGGTTACAGCGAGACAAATTAAAGGCTTTATTCAAATCTATAAAAATATAAGATTCTTTATAGTTTATCATGTAAACCATAATAAGACCTGAAGTCTCCTTAGACCGCAGGAAATAGATGAGTTGGGCGTTGTGTTTTCCAGGCCAGGTGAAGGCTGGCAGACAGGACATTTTGAAGGAGTGATTCTTCAGTGCAAGGAAAAACCAGTGGTGAGGCTTTTGTCTAGTGAACACGCCGTTTAAGACACTTGCACTCTAAACCTGGGTCATACATTTCTACTTACCTGAGAGAGCCTGGGAAATATGTTTGCAGGAACTGATGCAGATAATGCAAACACACAATACCTTTCCTGATTTGTAATGGCATTTATGACCATGCTCAACTATAATCACTTAGTAAGAATTCTTATTGCGGTTCTTGCATTCATTTTCTTGGGTTCTCAGGTGGCTTCGATTGCCGAGATTATCTAATCAAGTCATGTTAAACTTTCTCTCCCATGTTGAAAACCCTGTGACATTGCTGAGCCTCTGGATCTGTCAGAGCCCTCTGGGATGGCCTTATTCTGTTTCCCTCTCTGCTGTGTCTTAATCTGTTTAATATATAATCAACTGCCACACCTATGGGCCCCAATCACACAAAAGCCAAACTGATTGCTGCCAGGCCAATGCAGGCAGAGCCCAGCATAAGGCCATTCACCTGTTGTTTCTTGCAGCTGCTTTAAGCTGTGCTTATTTTTTTGCAAAAATCAACATATCTCTTGTAAGTTTCCAGCTTATTGCTTTTTATTGCTTTATTTTTTCTGAATCTCTTACCCACCCCAATTCATCACCTCAGCCCAGAGGAAGGTCAGCGCTCTCTGGGCAAGTTTGGAGGGGTGCTCCTCTCTTGCACTGACAAGCTGAACAGACGCACCTTGTTGGTTCGACCCGTCAGCAAGCAAGACCCTTTCAGCCATTTCTCTGGCTTTTTTCCTCCTGTAAGAATCCAGCTTTTATTCATTTTAGTACACAGAGCTCCTATTAACCTTGCCATTTTTAAAGCACGTTCTGAACTAGTTTATTGAACTATTCAGATGTGCTTGAGATTCCCAATCTAACAAGGGAAAAATGTCCAATACAAGTCCAATGTATGGTATATTAATTATTTTAATTTGATTTTTAAAGGTCCCTGTTAAATACAGTTCTGCACACATTTAAAAGTTTTTGTTTTACTTGTAAGTGTGAAAGAATGCCTAGACCACAAAGAGTTTTTTAATAACTTCATGGTTATCAATATGTATGTATTACATACATATTAATTAATTAATTAATACATATACATCTATATTTTTAAAAGCATACACATTTGAGGGACCTGTATTATATTAATTTCAGAAAATTTCTTGGTATTATTATTTCTTGGTAAATTAATGAATTTATATATTTTTACTAAATATGGAACATTGTAACATAGTAAAGTTAATGGAAGCTCTGGCAGACGTAATCTCATGGCACTGGGCAATCACGACATTTCACTGTGTGTACCATGTGTAGGGCTGTTCTCGGAGGTTTGAAGTTTTGTTCGCTGGCCGTGTATTCAAAGCCATTCTGAACTATTTTACATGACATTAGTATTATATTCATTGCATTCAAACCTGTGTAATAAAAGCAGTTTTATTATGAGAATTATTATATAATACACACTGATACTGGTTTTAATGTATTTTTCACAAATGTTAAAGCTTTCTCTCCTATAACGTTTTGCTATAGTTGAAGATCTGTATTTATTTTCTATTTGACCTGTTAACATCACTCTGTTCTGCCATTTATTTACCATTGTTAACTATGTAGATCAACATAACATTGAACAATAAAGGAAATATTTAAAGGGTTAATGAAATTTATAATGAGCAGTGAGCTGCAGTTTGGATTGCCTACAATAATGTTATCTTGCAATAATATAATTTGACTATGCAAATTAACAATATGGAAGATTCAAACTTCATTGGGTAAAGTGCACCAAACCTTCGCTACAGCCCTTATCATGTGCCTTTAAGAAACTGCTCTCCAGTACATATACATTCATTACTACTATAACTGAAATGATGATGATGATTATAATAATAATAATTATGATTATTTATATGTTTTCGCCGATGCCTGTGTTCAAGTTGACTCGCATTCAGCAGGGAATGTTAAGTAATTTACATTTTGCTAATGGTATATATAGTAGAGTTTTATAGCAACAGAAATAGAATACAATACAACATTCTAAGCATTATGTATTGAAGTATATATATATTTATAGCCAAATCACTGTATACCATCCAAAAGAGATTGGTTAAATCTTGAAATAAATTAAATAAATAAAAATATATAATAATTTGGGAATTTTTAAATGTATACATATACTATGTGTATGTATATATATATATATATATATATATATATATATATATATATATATATATATATATATATATATATATATATAGAGAGAGAGAGAGAGAGAGGGACAGAGATAAACATTAAATGTCGTTGATGTGCTTTGAGCTTTTGCTTAGTTAACAGCATACTGAAAGAATTACTGTGCAAGTATTTTCCTGTTCACCAATATTATTTCATTCTCACGAGCAGACTGCTGCCAAAGTTTTAGAAGTGTCCCACCAACAACATGGCTTCCTGTCAATCACATACACCCAGGCCGTCACTAAGAATGTGCGGCACAAGCTGACCTCCAGGCAGGAGCGTTGCTCACGGGGCCTGCAGAGGCTGTCCGAGGGCCTGGTGGACAGCTCCCCTCAGTACCTGCGGGAGATCCTGCTCACTGCCCAGCCCTTCGACGTGGTGCTCTCCTGCCCACTGCTCACCACTGTGGCTGGAGTCTTCCAGGCCAAGCTCCCCAAGAGGCACAGGGACAAGGGCAAGTCAGGGGGGCAACCCATGAGAACTCACACCCTGACCTCCCGTAGTCTCCCCCTCATCTACATCAACACCAGTGTCATTCGTGTCTTCTGTCCCAACACGCAGTACACCACAGGTAAGGAGATTGATGCCATAAAATAGAATCTTAAATCTGATAGGCTGCCACGCCCTTGTAGCTCTCACTCTGTAAGCCTTGCATGTGTTTTATATCATTATCTATGCTTGATATAATTTTACTTTATCAGAAATGTAATTAAATTTTTTTAATCAATCCTGTGATCTAGTCCTTCCTCTATAGATCCACAGTTGTACACAGCTGTTTTTTATAAGCATATTGCAATAGATATTTGATTATTAAATATCTGTTCTTGCGGGTGCACAATGGTGTCACATGGAGATACTTGGCGATATCTTTTGTCATATGTGTTTTGCATGTTTGGATTTGTTTTAAATAGAATGCCACCTGAAGAAGGAAGACACTCTAGTGCTTAAGATTGGCTCTGTCAGCATGGCTCCGCAGGCTGATAACCCCTTGAGTAGAACCGCCCTGCGCAAAGACATTTATCAGTAAGTCACCTCTCTTCTGTACATTGCTGGGTTAAATACCTTCCATCAAGGAAGTGAGCACTATGCTTGCATGCTCTTGGCTAACTGGGGTCTTCGAGGTTTATAAGTGATGCTATTTTTAGATTTAAAACTGAAACACTGACCACAATTTGTTTAAAAGTGTCACAAAAAATTTGTCTAGCTTAAAACGTAAGTCACACTTCATCAAAACAGACATGAGGTTATTGCATCTTTTGTTCAAAGAAAATTTGACTCAGATGAGCGAAATATTTTTTTGTGTGTGTTTTTTTATTTTTTTTTTATAAAAGACTTCAGAATCCAGTGGTAGCTTTTGAGTGTGGTTTTGCTCCCCGGGAGTGACGGGATTTTATAAATGACATGTAAGCAGGCATCTGAAATGCAAGACTGTTGATACAAGCCTCAGTGCCATGTGGATCAAAGCTGTGAAGAAAAGCAAACTTCAGAGGAAAATATTCAGCATAAACACATTTTCTACGAATGCTCATGATCTGGATTGTGTCATGGCTCTTTGGAAACCACACCAATCATCTATGGGCAGAGAAAACTGGCAAACACATGTAATGAGCAAGATAAAAGTAATGCCTAATGCTTTGTACAGCTGACAATAGTGCCGAACCAGAGATGTAAATTGACAGTTGATTTTAAGAAGAAAAGTTATGTAAAGGAAGTCTGTTCCAGCCTTCATTATTGCCTCAGGTTAATAAACATCATTTCAGGATGTTGCTTATTTTAGTGGTAGATGACACTGAAGTCTGACTGACAGTACTCCTGGTTCTGTAAAATTACCATTACCTTCTGTATATTGCTTGATTTCTTCTCATTTTGCTGATGTCCGTAATGAATTGAAAGGGTCCATTATCTGATGATGAGGCATGGCCCCACACAATCTTTTGCTTTAGTCTGTAAGCATGCAGTTTTGAATTTCAGTTACTTGTAACTCATGTTTGAACTTTGAAGTTAAAAAAAATGTGCATTTTCTAGTGTCCGCTCACTCTGCAGAGTGGTTTTTCACCAACATGGGAACAATATATATACTTCCCAAATTGCCTTTTAATGAGTCACACACTTTAAAACCATTTGGATGCTTCTAGACCAGCTTTTTTTAAAGTATTGCTTACTGCTACTTTTTCCTTGCTTTCAATAGATTTGTTTGTTTCAGGGCTGGTTTGTTTTACTTGTGAAAGAATCTATGGTTACATCATATATTTTGTTTTCCTTTTTTTTTTTTTTTTAATCTAAGGCCTTTAACTTATTTTGCGGAGAGAGCCTTTAACCTTTCCACAGCCTACGGAGGATTGGGGTTGACCTCACTGTGCCATAGCAACCCACAGCATTGAGTCAAAGAGAGGCCAATGCAGAGACCAGCCAAGCAGAGCCCTGCCCTCAGACTTCACTAGCTCAATAGTACCACCTGCTGCTGAGTAGTACTGTGCTTTAAGAGAAGCTGGCGCAATACTGAGGTCTGAGAAAACGCACTAGTCTTCAGTGGCTCAGGGGTTGTATCGGTGAGACAGATTTGGAGTACACTGCCTAGTTTTTGGAGGTTAAAGGAGTAAAGTAAATCTAAAAAGGAGAAATATTGTCATACCAACTGTTAAATTCTTACACACTTACACAAACCTGTGCTAGGTTGATTTTTTTTTATAATGACCATGTTTATATGTATATTTATCATTTTTGCAATATAGTATATTCTTTAAAAGTGGGGAAAATAAACCTTTTCAAAGCATGGAGTTAATAAAGACTTCATTTGGAACCAATTAACACTTTTTCATTTGATCGTAATAAGAAATATCACTTCATAACAGACTGGGTCCCCAGTGTGTTCAGAATAGGAATCATGACACACAGCTCCGTTTTCCCTATCCATCACCTCGTACAAGGCCGCTGTCAATTTACACAGCTGAAATCATTTTCCTAACTTTATAAAGATGAATTTTTCCAAAAAGATGAATGTAACCCAGGGAATGTCCAGCATGCTTTCAGTCCTGACTTTCTTGTGGTTAATGTTTTCTGTAAAATCTCACAGATCTCATTTTCCATTGAGATCTTGCTCATGGAACACTTAATTGAAAGCTTCTTGTAAGTAAAAGGGTTGACTAATGAGGAACGCTTGCCATAATTCAGTTCAAATAGGTTGTTGTCTATGTCAATCATCACATCTTAACATTTGAAATAAAACTGGAGCAAGCTCTTTAAAACCCACATTTAAAATGCATTATTTTTGCCTCTTGAGTGCTGTACTGTGTTAATGTGCAAATTAAATTGATGTATATATTAAAGTACTGCCTGATCTTACTACTCATATCACTTATTTGCAAATACAGGCAATTGTTTTACCAGTCATGATGCATTCCAAATTTGACAATAGATCTTGCATGCCATTCCTAACGTGACAGGAACAAAACAAATAATAGACTGAAGATAAATCATTACTTAGTCGTTGTCTAAAAATAATAATCTCTAATCTTAATTTTTCTATATTATTTTTTAGTATTTCTTCTTAAGATTATTTTTAAATACGCACATACATGCATATATACAAACATACTTCCATACAAATATTTTGTTGTATAAATTAAGTCAATTAATTCAAAGCATCTTTATATTGAAGAAATATTGTTGTTCTTCGTCAGCAGCCAGAAGCTATAGCACCTTGATGCCTGATCTCATCAGATCTCTCAAGCTGCAAGGCTGGGCCTGGTTAGCACTAGGAGTAGCGACTTCAAAGAAAAAAACTGATTGTTGTTTGTGCGCCAGTGAAAGGCACTCATCTCTCTCAACCAAAAATGTAAACTGATTTCTTAATGTCAGTAGGACATCCTGGTTAAATCATGGTTAATAAGGAATTAAAAGAAAAAAGAAAGGAAGAAATATACATACATACATAAATAGGAGCAGCTGGCTGATGACATTAATTGAGAGAATAAAGAGAGTTCTCGGACAATCAATCTTAATGTAATAATGACTGGTCTTGAACTTAGCCCAGACCAGTGTGGCCAGGATTCCTACTTCTCATTGGCTTTGAAAGTTTTTGTGTAGACACGGTTCAGTCAGTTGAAGCATAGCCTGTAGCTCTCCAATGTAGACAAGGATACATTTTAAACCAATTTCACTTGTTATTAATGGCATTTTTGACAGACACTAGGAACATTTATTTTTCAGTTGGTCTTGAATAAGGACTCATTTACTGAACAGTATAGTGGAATAAAATATTTGCCCTGTGAAGAGACCTATAACCTGCAGTTAATTTCCATAATGTTGTTTTAACCTGCAGTGCATACATTTCCTATTTCCAGAAACCAGATTTTAAACTGTAGTACAACCACACAATCAGGCTTTATTTAGCCGCAAGATTACCTGGAAGTATAAGAACAATCTTGTAGTGGGGAATACCCTAACTGGACTCTACCTATCTGGTGTTCATGGGATAATACTGAAAAACAGGTGCCAACAAATCTGGGCAGAAATCATTTACCAACCTGCATAGTTACCACCAACCTAAACATTTTTTTTTTCCTGACTCTTTTTTTTCCTCCCCATCTGGTAAACGCTTTCACTTGTAGAGCAGGTTGGGCCCTACAGTCCAGAGATCGTTGCTTCGATATCTGGGCTATGTCATTATTCAGCTGTGACCAGATGCCTGTTTTATATAAGCTCTGTGACTGCAGTGGGGTTGCGATTGGCTGAAGGAATGTAGAGGTGTGCATTTCATTAAACATCTTGCAAGTGCAATTGCATGGGATTGTTTTGCAGATAGCTGATATATATCTATCTATATATGTTCTATATATTGCCTTAAATGACAGAATCACATATGTGCTGTTTATTTGGCAAGTTATATGTAGATAGATAGAAAGAACACAGACAGAAAGAAAAGGTTGCATTAACAAATCAATTCTACCTGCAATTAGTGGGTGTGTAAAGATATGATTCAGGTTACTCTGATGTTTATTGGAGTAATATGGAATATTCGTGGAGATGACTACTATTCAGATGACTGGAAGGGTTTAGTGACTTCATCTTCCTCCACTCCTCCCAATTAGTGAAAATTTATTTTTTCTTGCCTTATTAGTCACATAATAGTAATAGTTTTCCTTTTGATAACACTTCTGCTAATAAAGGTGAGTCATTTTAAAATGTCCAACTGCTGACTTTTGGCAAGAATCAATAAAAGAGTAGTTCTCCTATGTTTTACTCCAGATAGATGAGTGTACTGATTTTTTTTTAATACCATTGTATGTGGTGGTGAGCACAGATGAGTAATGAGTTACAATTCAAAGTACATTTGAAACGTGTAGTGCAAAAGAAAAATACCTTGCAATTTCTTGTGAACTATTTTCACCTGACAATTTTGTTTTTCAGACATTTAAATCCTGGGATAAGTCCTAAACTAGCAGGAAAATGTATATCATTAAAGGGTCACACAGCTACTGTACTAAATCAAACTCCTCCAGTGCACTCTGTGTAGTCAGGAGGTGACTCCTGCGTGTTCCACTTCACATATCCTGGCATATGAAAACACTCACTTGTTTGTCTGACGAACATGGTTTGTCAGTGCTAGCATTTTTAACTAATGAAGACATCAAGCTATGTTGGAAAGCATTTGTTTAAGTTACAAATCTATTTCCAGAATTTATTTAATCTGCAGTGATCACTTTTAACCTGATTGCGTGTGGATATCACAGTGAAACAAATGTGCTCAACCAAAATTCTCAAATTAACGTTGTGTTCCTAACAATATCTATGCATGTATGTAAGTATTGCTGTAATGACAGAATTCATTATGTATGATATTTTTATCTAAACAGGATACTTAGCCTGATTTTGATTCCCTGAATTCAACCATGGATGGCTGCAATTGGTCAAGACCATCATGGGCAAGTAATGCTCCAGCTGCATCTCCCATAAAGAAGTTAAAGAAACTTAAAAAAACAAAACAAGAACAACAAGAAACGAATGCCCTGGCCTATCTCTGTATGCACTGTGCTGGCTGACAATCACCAGCAGATTCACAATTGTGAAAGACTGCGTTTTAACCCTTCCACCTCCATATAATTGCTCTTACAAACAAAACACTACATACATGTTACCTGAATATGTATTTTACCTATGTAATATAGGACAATATATATATATATAATATATTTACACTGTGACTCTCCACAGAGTGTAATACATAATGGATGGTTTAATCGGCAAATATGCCTTCCCATTTACCCGACTACGACCTCACAAACGTGAAAGCACATCGCTGGCAACCAGAACAGGTGCACGCACCTGCTGCTCATCAAAGTCACTTTATATAAAGCACAAGTGCCTGGAAGTTAGTTGGATGGAACCTATGGGGAAGTGCAGGAGGGCAAAAGGAGAGCTTTTGAGCAGACAGGAGAGAGAGAAACAGAGCTAGAAAGAACAAAGATAACAATATTTGGAAACTGACCACCAAGAAACCTGCTTTGTGATTGACCCTGGACTGGACACCGACCCACCATTGATCAGTCTCACTTTTGCCTAATCCTTTGGCTGTATCCTCTCTGGACTTACTTGGGAAACCAGGTAGTGGCCCAAGTTTAGTCAGGGAACTAACAAACAGTATAGTAAGCGCCTGTACTCAAGCTAGGTTTTGTTTTTTTCTGTTTCCTTACCAGCCTTTTTCAAGGCTTTAAGAAATGTTTTCACTCTGATTTTGGACTGACACGTCTGACACCCCATGCCATGTCATAATACATACATACATACATACATACATACATACATACATACATACATACATACATATAGAGTGCCTATAGAATGCCTACACCCCCACCCAGAATTCTCACCTTTTGTTGCTTTATAGCCTGGAATTAAAATTAATTCATTAGATATATATATACATACACACACACATTTTCATTTATCTAGAAATCCTACCCCATGACTTCTAAGTGATAAAATAATCTAGAAATATGTAGAATGTTTATTAAAAATAAAAATCAACTCTCCCCTGTAATAGCAATCCTAAATTAGTTCAGGTATAACCCATTGCAATTCAAAGCAAAGACTCAATCTGGGACAAAGTTGAAAGACACAGATCAGAGGATGGGTATAAAAATATCAATATCCCTTGGAGCAATATCCCTTGGTCAAGTCAATTATTAAGAAGTGGAAGGTGGCACCACCAAGACCCTGCCTAGATCAGACTTTCCTTCCAAACTGTATGACTGGGCAATAAGGTGACTGATCAGAGAGGCTACCAAGAGGCCAATGACAACTTTACAAGAGCTACAGGCTTTTTATGACCAAGACTGGTCAATGTGTGCATGTGACAACAATATCCCTGGCACTCCACAAATCTGCCTGTATGGTACTCAAGAATGCCCACATTTGAAGTATGCAAAAAAAAAACAATTTGGCACAATCCCAATATAGCACATCACCCAAAGGACACCAACCTTACTGTGAAGCATGGTGGTGGCAGCATCAAGTTATGGGCATGTTTCTCATCGGCAGGGACTGGGGCATGAGCAAAGTATAGAAAAGTCCTTGAGAAAAACCTGCTGCCTTCTGCAAGAAAGCTGAAACTGGGACTGAAGTTCACTTTTCAGCATGTTAATGACCCAAAACACACAGTCGAAACTACACTGGAGTGACTAAGGAACAAGAAGTGTCCTTGAGTGGCCTAGTCGGGACCTCGACCGAAATCCAATCAAAAATGTGCGGCATAACTTGAAGATTGCTGTTATCAACACCCCCCAAGGAGCTTCAATAGTTTTCTAAAGAAGAATTTTCAAATATTGCCAAATCTAGGTGTGCACAGCTGCAGTTTGTGTGCAGATACTGTAATGTAGCTTTAGTGATTCGCCTTTATAATCACAGCTGTAATTGCTGCCAAAGGTGCTTTCACCAAGTATTAACTCATGGGGGTGAAGACATTCAGTTTTGTATTTTTAATATATATATTTTTTCCACAATAAAAACATTTGTCCCCTTGACAGTATATGAGAAGGAAGTATGGCGTGTAGATAAGTGGAAAACTATCCTCATTTAAATGCATGAAACACTGACGCACTGCCACAACATGTGAAAAAATTTCAAGGGGGTGTAGCCTTTCTATAAGCACTGTAATTGTCCTCCTGGAGCAATAAATTAACATGTTATTTGGATTGAGAGAAAGACAGAAAAAGGAGAGCTGACTGTGTTGCCTTTTGTTTAATTATTATTTTCATAACTGTCCTTTATTTTAATTAAAGTCCTGTATTCTGCATCCTAGGTGCCAGTTCACAACAGACATACTATGTTGCTGAGGAAAACCGTAATGACAGTTTCAGTTTTTAACAATGAAAGCACACATAATGGATAATTTAATATCTATGGAAGGTTACCAGTTACCAGTTGTTTGTGGTTCCAATTCAACCAATCCTAGCTGCTTGTGGCAGTGGAACAGAATGTTTTTCTTTCCCTTTGTAAATGTTTGCTTGCCACTGTAACTGTGTGTTTGCTGCTGACATACCGTAGTCAAGGAGTAGTTATGGTCAGTAGAGCATATTAGTTTCACCATGTTAGTTTTATCCAAACTCAGTAAAATCACAGTGATCACTGTAAAAATTGTCTTTTAAAACAAAATCCAGACTTTTAACTTACACAAATGTATTGGAGCTTGATGCCTTCATTAGTTAGAAATAAGAACAATTTACTCCATCTTGGGTTTTTGTTTTCTACAACCTCTTACCCAGCACTGACGATTCGTCTATATAACACAGACAAGTGAATAATACTAGATAATCCCTTCAGTGCTTACAAAAGACTACACTGGGCATGTGCCAGTATATATGCAGGGGAACATGCATAAGGTACCTCTCCTGGCTAAGCAGAGTGTACTGGGGAAGTCCACTATGTATGTCCACTATGTGCCACTATGTAGATGTTTTGGAGCATACAATTATTACATGACCAATACATTCAGACCGAAAGGTGGGATCATTTTTGTTTTTGATTTTATTTAGTGCACATCTACTCTTTTACTTTAGGATTTGCAAAAACGGAAATGAACACATGAAACAGGTCAGGTATGGAAAGTCATAAGCTTGCCTATAGCCACCACTTACAGAGAGAGAATATATCCTTACGTTTTTTATTAACTTTTGTAATTCTTTAATTGCACCCCTTCTGTGCAGCACTTTATATCTAGTTTTGAGAATTATCCTTGTCTTTTCATTTTAAAGATGGAATTTGCTTTTAAATGCAGCACAAACCAAATGTTTAACAAGGTAGAAGGCTTACAAATTATGTGACCATAAACCCTTATGGTGTAAATCTGTTTACAAAATCTTTAAGATGTTGTACATATGAACCATTGCAACCACATGTTGTGGCTGCAGCCACCTTCCAATGCATTTTAAAAAGTGTTGCAGTCGAATGGGTTTCTTTCTTTCTTTGCATTTGTGAAAGAAACATACATGTCTCTGGTCCTAATATTCAAATATTTTTGTTTATATTTGCTGACTTTTCTCTAGAGCATTTGCATTTTGCTACAGAATAAGAAAGCAACCTTGATATTATTAAATGCTCATTAAGAACAAATAAATAAAAACACGCGCTATCTTTAAACTTTTGACAAAAGTATGTATTTGGTTATATAATTTTTTTATTTTTCTCAATTTATCAATTCCTATAGTTTATTAAACAGATTGTGTTCCCTGAGTTTTACCATTTGCCTAGACCCTCTTTTCCAGTGAACTTAACCAGCAATCGTTTTCTTGTCCTTGAACTCAGGAAACAGTTTAGTTTGGACAATTTCCGCCTGGCCTCACAAGCTGCCTGTTCATTAGAAGCCACTGTGGCACAGTGAGGTTAACCAGCTTAGCCTCAGCTGTTAATGTTTTTCTTTTTCTTTTTTGTTTTACTCACATGTTTAAGTGAACCCCCAGCCAACATCTCAGGGACAAGCCTTGATCTGAATCACTATATAATATGTAAACAATATTTATAATTTTAATTTATACTGCCCGCAATGTGCTGGAGTAGACATGTTATTGTGGATCCCCAATGTTGTAATTTTAAATGTAATTGCATTAATAATGATAATAATAATAATAATAATAATGTCTAAGTTAAAACATTAACATGTACAATGCAGTAAGAAGTTAATGTAGTACAAATTGTGGTAGGTTAAGATCGACAAACACTTCCACTTCAAAATCACTTCAGATTATCTTTGTTAACACTGCATTTATCTTTTTTTTCTTTTTTAATCAAGACTGTATTGTTTATACTAAAGATGTTTGTGAAAACGTCTTGCAGCGGTTTTGATTTTCATTCAGGGTTTCAATGCCTTTTTTTTTGGATTCCTGGATTTGATTACAATCCACTGTATTCTTCACGTTTTTCTCGTCTCATTCTCATGTTATAGTCCTGATTTTGACTGTAAACTGCAGCTCTGTCCCAGCAACTCTTAAGATGTGTATTTATTACCCTACATCTGACACGGGCAATTGAGTTTCAATGTAACCTTTCACACAAATAGGACATTTTTATGTTCATCAGGCAATCGGGTAATCGGGCAATTTGAATTGATGTGTCCTAAGGGCCTTGACTGTCATTGTTGCAATCTTTAGCTACCAACATTAGTATTTCCACACCATTTATCTATACCAACCAACCACAGCACTCTTTCTTAGTAGTATTGAGAAACAAAGAAAACAACCAGGGAGTCTTATTAGAACAAGGACTGTTTATATCAGTCAGCTAACAAAACACCTGTATTTATTTTTATTCAGTTCATTCATTCATTCGTTCATTCATTTCCATAACAAATTCGTTTTTAAACTGTTGTAACATACAGGATAGAAGGATATAAGTTTGTATTATTATTTGAAATGATTAAATGATTACATGATTGAGAACGTGCAGAGAAGAATAATTGTATATTTGAATAATGTTTATTATTTGAATGTACAAAGTGATATGGGGAGGTGATTTTGATCTGTTCTATTTTACACCATCTGTTGTACTTTATACTTCTGAGAGGGCATATAGTTTATTAAACACCGATATTCATATACCTTCATTTTCTTTCGGGACAGTAAAGTCTCCATAAAATATCATGAGATTGCTATGTTTTCCGTTAGGGAGTAAACCAGAGTGCATCTGTATTGTGGCATTTGCTGACTTCTGTATACAGCTTGTGGTTCATTCCATAAATATCTGTGGCTCTTGTGATGTTATTCTCAGGGTTTTCTTCTGTGAGAATTTGTACCGCAACACTTGTATTTTTCTGCCTGCACTTAAAGGTTTAGTGGTATTAGAAGTTTAACTCAGTCCCTCTAGTTCCATGTACATATCAATTTTTTTATAGATATTGTGCATCCAGATGATTAGTTCTTTCAAAGTACTTTGTTCTTTACTCATTGTAGAAAACTTCATACATTTTTAGACGATAGAACAGTAGACATTCTGTGATTTTGAATTGCTTCAAAATTATACTTTACAGTATCTGGATTATGTTCATCCAACTGTACAGTTACTGTGTTTCACATTAAAAAATTGTAAACTGTGCTTCCCTTATATATATATATATATATATATATACATATATACACATACATATATATATATATATATATATATATATATACACATACATATATATATATATATATATATATATATATATATATATATATATATATATATACACTCACCTAAAGGATTATTAGGAACACCATACTAATACTGTGTTTGACTCCCTTTTGCCTTCAGAACTGCCTTAATTCTACGTGGCATTGATTTAACAAGGTGCTGAAAGCATTCTTTAGAAATGTTGGCCCATATTGATAGGATAGCATCTTGCAGTTGATGGAGATTTGTGGGATGCACATCCAGGGCACGAAGCTCCCGTTCCACCACATCCCAAAGATGCTCTATTGGGTTGAGATCTGGTGACTGTGGGGGCCAGTTTAGTACAGTGAACTCATTGTCATGTTCAAGAAACCAATTTGAAATGATTCCACCTTTGTGACATGGTGCATTATCCTGCTGGAAGTAGCCATCAGAGGATGGGTACATGGTGGTCATAAAGGGATGGACATGGTCAGAAACAATGCTCAGGTAGGCCGTGGCATTTAAACGATGCCCAATTGGCACTAAGGGGCCTAAAGTGTGCCAAGAAAACATCCCCCACACCATTACACCACCACCACCAGCCTGCACAGTGGTAACAAGGCATGATGGATCCATGTTCTCATTCTGTTTACGCCAAATTCTGACTCTACCATCTGAATGTCTCAACAGAAATCGAGACTCATCAGACCAGGCAACATTTTTCCAGTCTTCAACTGTCCAATTTTGGTGAGCTTGTGCAAATTGTAGCCTCTTTTTCCTATTTGTAGTGGAGATGAGTGGTACCCGGTGGGGTCTTCTGCTGTTGTAGCCCATCCACCTCAAGGTTGTACGTGTTGTGGCTTCACAAATGCTTTGCTGCATACCTCGGTTGTAACGAGTGGTTATTTCAGTCAAAGTTGCTCTTCTATCAGCTTGAATCAGTCGGCCCATTCTCCTCTGACCTCTAGCATCAACAAGGCATTTTCGCCCACAGGACTGCCGCATACTGGATGTTTTTCCCTTTTCACACCATTCTTTGTAAACCCTAGAAATGGTTGTGCGTGAAAATCCCAGTAACTGAGCAGATTGTGAAATACTCAGAGCGGCCCGTCTGGCACCAACAACCATGCCACGCTCAAAATTGCTTAAATCACCTTTCTTTCCCATTCAGACATTCAGTTTGGAGTTCAGGAGATTGTCTTGACCAGGACCACACCCCTAAATGCATTGAAGCAACTGCCATGTGATTGGTTGGTTAGATAATTGCATTAATGAGAAATTGAACAGGTGTTCCTAATAATCCTTTAGGTGAGTGTATATATATATATATATATATATATATATATATATATATATATATATAGATATTAGGGCTGTCAGTTGATTAAAATATTTGATCGGTTAATCAGTGGGAATTAGTTGATTTTTCATAGTGGTTGTGCCAGAGGGTAATACTTTAATAAATACTAGGCATTTATATTACAGTATAACAATGCTGGATGGGAATGGTAAAAAAAAAATAGAAATGTATATCTCAAAAATAACACAAAATCAGCAAACTAAATTATAATTGCTACAGCAAACGTTTTGCTCGCAAATGATACTGTAAACTCCTCACACTACCCTTATAAGAATAGCATTACTTTTCTTCAATGTTTCCTTACGAATCCAGTTTGAATCCAAAGCTAGACTGTAGTTTTCTCTTTAGTGGCTCGTAACCCTGCAGTTTGTGCGCAGATACTGTACTGTAGCTTTAGTGATTCGCCTTTATAATTTAACCCTAGAAGCGCAGGGCTGGTCAGTTTGACAGATTTCATTTGAATTACTTTGTGTTCCTTAATACACAGTGTATACCCGTTTGTGACTTTTCCTAAATATATATGTAAAATATGCCTACTGTGTTTTAGCTGCATAAACGCAAATCAAATTCAAGTCACAATCTCTACTTCACCTGTCTACAGTCTTTCATGTGCTTGATAAACACACACATTGTATAGCATTACAAGTGTCTTACAACTGTAGTCAGATTGTGGACACAGTGATTACGCCACAAATAAACATTTGCTTTTATTTATTTGTTTTGACTGTGCAGTGTACGGGTTTAGAAAGAAAAGCTCTTTGATGTTATTTATACCAATCGTTTTATGTTCATATTTCCTTTTAAAACCCTACTCCATTTATGCTAGTTTTATTCGATCGTTTGCCTTTAATTATACCACAGCGTTTAAAGAGCTCTCAGTTAAAATGAGCGGTTTTGGCTCTTGTATGTAGTTCGAAATGTCGGCCCTTTAAGTGTTAACCATATAATGGCCAGTCATAATAATTAAGTAAAAAAAAAAAAAAAAAAGATTAAATAGAGAAAATATTGGGACACGTATGGCAGGAGCTTCAGTCACATAGACTACTCAACTGGCTAGTGTTTCAATAGGAACAGTGTCTATGGTTACATCTGCATTTAGATTTATGGGAAAGACATCAATAAATAGGTTTGGAAATTGTGATCGATGACCGTGATACTCGTGCATTACTGCGATATGTAAGGAAAAACAAGAGCAGGACAATGCAGGACATGATCAGAATGTGTCAGCAAGAACAGTTCGTCGAGAACTACACAGAGAAGGCTATTATAGTAGTGTTGCAGTGCATAAACCCCTCATTACAAAGACAAATGCACATTTGAGAGTTCAGTTGTACAAAAAACATAGACACTGGTCTACAGAGATTTGGAAAAAAGTGATATATTCAGATGAGTCATCCTTCACCCTACTCTCAACAAGTGGGCGAGTATATTTGTGGCATACACCAATAGAACGGTACAGGCCTGACTGCTTGACCCCTACACTGAGAGGGTCCGGTGGCTCTGTTATGCTGTGGGGGGCATTTTCCTGGCATGGTTTGGGTTCACTTGTCCTCATAGAGGACTATTTGAAAAGAAATCTGATCGAAACTGAGTGATCTGTGACCGTCTGAATGATGCCCCACCCAACCGGTGTGTGTTTACCCCCTGGGCTCTGAATGATGGCAGGTGACACGGAAACTGTAAATCGGATGTGTTTGAGAATGAAACGTGCTGGTAGCCAGGAGAATAAGCTTTCAAATGATGTGTGCATTGTACAAATACAGTGTAACTTCTATGCACAGGAGCTGTGCGTAACACTGCCAAATAATGCGTAAGAGGGTGTAATAACACAGTATATAACTCTGAAATGTACATTATTTTTCAGTTTTTGTTTTGTTTTGTTTTTTTAACCTCTGGCAGTTTACTACTTACCATTGTACCATTTCAGGTTATTCACTGGACTTCAATTCACTGGAAAAATGTCAATACAAACTGGAAAAATTGTGGTGTTCTAAAACTTTTGACCGGTAGTGTATATCAAAATGTTATTATTATTATTTATTTTTTAACAACTTTATTGAAGTAATGAAGCTGCTTCTCTGAGTGGGGAATAATCCTTAGTCAGTCTTTCAATAAATGGCATGAAAAATAATAGCCAAGATGTGTGATAAGGACCTTTATAAATTTTAATACCTCTGTGTCGGTCATAACAGACATTATGTCATAATGAACATGCTTAAGTTAACTCCTCAGCCATCCTGTTGTTATGAAGCTGTGCATTGGTTTCTTGGAGATCAGCTTAGCCTGCAGAGTGTGTGTGCAAATTGGCAGTGCGGCTAATACTGTGGCTTCCTGTGGCAGGAAGTAAGTTTTCTAAGAATACAGGCTTGTTAGCTTCCTGAATGTTTCTGACGGATTCTACCTGTATTACACACTTAGTGTGCTTAGTTTGTATTGGTCTGTTATTGCTATAAAATATAATGTATTATATATTAAGCATATTTGAATTACATTGCTTATTTCATATTTTTCAACATATCCAACAAATATCCAAAGACACAAAATCTTTCTTAGGATAAATGTGAGTTTGAAGTATTTATGTCCTTAATATACACCAAACCAGAGTGAGCTGTGAACAAAAATGCATCCTCAACTCAAGTTAAAATAGAGAATATTATCGCACTACTTGTATTGAGTAAGGCAAAACAGCTCTTGAAAATATTATTAAATAAAAATTGCAAACGTTATGTCAGTTTCACACAACTGTTTAGTTTAATTGACATTTCCTATTTCCTTTTTATGCATATACAGACCAGCCCAATGTTTACTAGATTGCGGCAATGCAACAATATTCATTAAAAAAGTAATTTTCTTTTGACTGTTAAAATGTACTCCTCAGTTTTTCCATTTACAGGGCTATAAAATTATATATCAGGCTTATCAAGTTTGAAATATGGTTCCAATACTGTAAAACGTTGTTTTTAATTACATGTGGGGTCAGCAGCATTCTTCCACACAAAAACCTCTTTGTAACACAGTAGGTGTACAAAATTAAATGAATTGCTGGAAAACCTCAGGAAAAAAATGTACAGATGTCTTAGATGTCCATGTGTTAAGCCAAAGTCATTCTGTGGTTCTGGAAGCAAAATGGGATAATTGCTTAATGCTTGTCTAATAAGACACACATTACAACCCCAGGGTGTACAATTTAAATGACTTTAAAGAGCAACTAACTGCATTTAACATGTGGATCTATTGAGTTATCTTATTTTTCACATTTTTATTTCAAATCTCAAGGATTTGTGTTTCTATTTTTATCCTTTGTTTATATGTATTTCCATATTGAATATTAATGGAATATTCATCATAACTACAGTATCTAAAATATACTGCCAGCAGACCAAGTTGCTACTCCACCCTGTCTATCTAAATCTTAGTGACTTTGCCTATGTGTCTGTTTCGCATATGTCTGCACTGAAAAGTGGCATTATATCAGGTTCGTAAATCAAAAATAATCACCACCATCAAGATTAGATATTAATAATAACAACAACGACAACAACAACAATAATAATATACTGGTACGGTATAAAATAGTGGTATGGAAATGTTGGCATGGAATAATGCTACATGTTGTGTCAGCTATGTGTAGAACATGCATGTCATTATTTTATTTCGTTGATCGCATTGTGAAGATTTATTAACTTAAGCCCAAGAGAGTGAGAAGAGGTCAGGGATGTGTGTCTGATATTTCTAACAGCTGCTGGAGAAGAGCCATCTACAGCACCTTCCATCCCCTCACGGTTTGTAGAAAGGCGTTCTTCCAACAGGTGCAAGTGACATCCATTAGACAGAAACCTCCAAGACACATCCCTCAGGAATGTGAGCTGACTTCTAAGAAAAACAAGATTACATTTGAATTATAATCTATAAACTGAAAAAACTCATCAGAATGTGAACAATGAAACGAAAAACCACATTAGTTAAACATATGAAGTAACACAGGATGATTTGTAAGATTGTATTAGTGGAAGCCCTGCTATTTAAGCTTTACATACAGATAAGACTGCCTGCAAGTCATCACAAGGCTAGTACCAGCTTCTGTTTATCGTATACTTGAATTATGTCTCAAAGCAATATGATTATATATGTTAAACAAATATATTAAATGTATAATATATATATTTATATTAAATTATTATAATTGGTGTTGCAAATATTATTAATCACAGTTCAGAAGGTGCTTCATAATGTACATGTCTTTCATTGGACTTAAAAACTGTAAAAAAACGGAGTTGCCTCTTTAGACTGTTTAAGAGGAAAAAAGTTGAACTTGACATTTAAGTCCAATGGTCAGATGACTGAAGCTTTTACTTAAATTGAATATATGTGCACCTTATTTAAGCCGAAGAATTCTACATCAGACAGCTAATGTATTGGTATCGTTAGGTTTGTTACACCATTTAATCTCAATGTATCATTTAATTCTGTACAAAGAAAAACAAGCTGTTTTATAAATTTCCCAGCTGAGAAGCATATGTTTTCCGTAATGCAGAAAGAATCAAAGCGCCAGTTTATCAGACAGTGAGGCCACCATTCAGTTTGTTCTCTGGAAGTTTGAAGTGACTGAATCTCCCTCTTCGATGTCCTATGCCAAACCAGGATTGCTTTCAAACCCAAGCATTTTTGATAAACAGTCATTTAATCTGACACATGTGTGGTCCCAAGTGGAATGATTTTAATCAAATGAAATGCATCTTCAATCGAAAATTCAATTCAAAAATAGACACGTGAAAAAGTAATATACTTGAAAACCTTAAAAAATAAATGATACTTAAAACATAATAAAGTTTGACTAATGGTCTATGGAAAAAAGAGAGAATATTTACGACTCTCAAACTGATGTTTCAAAGTAAATTAAGTAATGCAAGACATTGCCCACCCTGCCTATATACACACACGCTTCAAAACATATCTGCATTCTAGGATAAGCTGGCATTTCTGCTACAATGTACTAACACACGGCTTTGATCACGTCTGTAATAGTGAAAGAGGCAGTGATGTTGTGCATCAACAAACCTTGAAGATAAATCAACTAAAATCTTTCATCCACATAGTGTTCACTTCCACATTATTTATTATATAGAGAGTGAAACAGTCTGTGCACGCTACACGTAGCTCGCATTCTCTTAGTTTCACCATCAGGTTTTAGATTAATTTGCACTGGCCTTCAGAATGATACTTTGTTCAACACATTATTACCTTGTCATGTCTAAAACACTATAGTGCAACAGTATTTAGACATAGGTGACTATAAATTAAAGTCAGCTTGTTGTGGCTTTCAGGGATTTTGGCCTAAATATGTCACAAGGGTAGTTTGTGGAGATTTGCTTTCCTCAAACCATTTTAGATTGAGAATCAAAATAGATTCTGTCTTGGGGAGAAAAAAATAAAATAAATATTGTTTGTGTGTAAAATATACAATGAACAACATGCTCTAAAAGGTATTTACATGAGGTCAGACCTGTAATTCACAATGATTGAACATTTTCTGTATGTGCTGCACTAAATTCTTCTCAGTATCCTGGTGGTTTCTAAAGTTTAAATGAAGATGTATTGTACTGCTGATAGTATATGGTATGACGATGGGCATAAGATGGATTGGAGCTTTTGTACAGTATTCTACGCATTGGAGTGTTAGTTCGATTATTCTTTTTTTGTGTGAACATTCCTTGATTTGTCTTCTGAAGAAATCTGTAGTCTATACCTTCTAGACAAAAACACTATTGCTGAGCTCCATGTAGGCCTACATGAGTTACATAATGATTAGTCAAGTGGAAAAAGCAGGAGTCTAAAACTAATAACTGTGCATGTAAAGCTTAATGCTGCCCCTTACATTCCTCATCTGTAATGCATCTTCCAGGAACCAATGGGAGACCTTATCTCATCCCCTGGAAAAAACTGCTTTCTGTACCATGATATAGAAGTAATTTTGTTAAAACATTTTTTCAAAGAACACTTGATAAGCTGCCATTGAATTCCTGTGTTAAATGACGTTAATTCACTTCATTTTAATTCACTAAATTTGCAACAACGAGAGTTAAAATATTGATGCGCAAAATGGCAATTTCCTTTGTAGGTCACAATAAAATTCCATGTGTATGGAAGACAATCTACATTTTTTGGTTTTATTTTATTATTTTTTGGGTCTGAAATACCATTCTTAGAACCACTTTTAAAATGAACATGCCTCCATGTTGTGCTCTCACCAGTCATGTCTTCAGATAAGGTAATGCTCCAGGTTTCAGAGGCAGCCATTCCAGTGTCTCTTGACTTCTTATCAAGTCCACCATGAACAGGACTGAGGGACTAAGGCTAAGCCCTTGCTCTCCACAACATTTTATGCTGGTCAGGTTCAAGGGAGTTCAACCTCAGTGTTACCAAGTGAGTGCATTTTAACACCTGATAAGACTGAGGTATTACACCACTGAAACACACTTGCTCATTCACAGTCCACAGCACAACAAACTGCATGGTGTGATAGCTTAACGTGGGACACAAATGTGAACAAAAGAGAATAGAAGATTTAAAGGAGACATGGTAAAATAGTAAAAAAAAACAGAGAAGGTCCCCATGGAAATGAAAGCTTTCTGAACCTAGCAGTCATTCGTAAGGTATAGAAGCTGTTTTTGTGTAACTTAACAGTGTTAATAACAGCCGTACTGTAGAGTAGTCAATGATTAAAAGAATTAGGTTTTATATTTCAGAATATTTCAGACATACCTGAGAGTGGTGGCCCTGAGCCAGAGTGCTGGGCCATTCCAGAGGTGGATCCTAAATGCTGCAATGCTTCTGTAAGGTTCAGGGAACTTGAAGAAGTTTTTATGTACTGATGCAGGGAAGGGCAGCTTATTAAGCCTTCCATTAAGAAGATTTTGCTTTTTGTCTTAAATACAGTATGTCTGGTCACCTCACAGGATATGTATAGCATTTCCTGCTAGTAGGACTGGAGGAAGGAAGCATCATGTTGAAGTGTTTGATGTGTGATGTTCAGTAATGTTTTTCACATGTGGTGTTTACTGAAGGGCTTTTGTGTGCCGGAGATTTTTTTTTTTTTTTTTTTTTTTTTAAATACAGTACCCTCAGCCACATCACCTACATATCATGCCTAATTGTAGGTCTCAAGCTTGTTTCTCCATGGTCTGAAGGAGTGCTTTATATATTACATACACACATATATAAATACAAATAAGAAACTGAAGAACAGTTGATTTCAGTTAACAACTTTTTATGTTTTATTTGCACATTTATTTGGTGATTTTTTGTTTCTGATTTTAAATAACATTTTTGATGTTGCTGCAGTTGTGTATTTCATGCAGTGGATGTTTTCCCCTAGTCTTAGCAAGGGGCAGCTCTCAGTGTGCTGTAGAGGAGAGGATGTGGTTAGTTACTGAGTGCTCAGCTGGGAACTGCCTTTTAAAAGTTTCAAACTCCAGGCTAATTGGGAAGAAGGAGACATTCCATGTTATGTTTGAATATAATTTATTCATTATGATAATTGTCACCCACCATTATAGGCTAAACTTTTTTTTTTTTTTTTTTAATTCTTTAGATCCTTTGTTTATATGAGTCTCCCCAGCATAACACCATTCTGGCCAGTCTTATATCCACAGTAATAATGATACTTCTGCTGTAAGAATGACCAGGAACAGGAGCAAAAACACTGTACTCCTTGTAGGTTTAGAGCTTTTGTTATGGTTACAGTAAAGATGTTTTCTGTATTGGTCTATTATAGTTAAAGCAAATAATTTGCTATAACATTGTCCTGAAGCTGAGGTAAAATGTGAAGAGTAAAACTGCAAAAACTATGGTATACATTCTGTATTTTTATTTTAAATAATACAGGAAAAAAATATATATTTAATAATTGTTTTGTTACATAGAGGGCTGTAAGAGAGCAAATAGTGTTATATACTGCCAGTATCCGCACCTTTGATAATTACATCATTAATTCACAACATAGAAAAACGATAGCCTTCCAATATTATTATCTTATAGTACTGGAACATTTTGCTTGATTTAAGTAAAATGTTTGTAGGTTTCATCATTTTGCATACAAATTGGAAAATCGACAGTCCAAGTCTCATTTTTGGAATGTTCTTTATGGTACAGGATCTGTGGTTATTTCTTAACAGGAAAAACATGTTGCTGTTTCACAGATGCAATACATGTAAGCAGTGTGTTTGCCTTTAGAATTTCAACACCATTGTATTGTTTCTTTCTTTAAGAATCAGATATTGTTTTTGCTGCTTTTAGTGCCAGTTTGGAAGCACTTTGTGTGTGCATGTGCGTGTGCATGCATGCATGGGGCTTCCCAACAATCTTCCCGATCTCACTGCATTCAGAGCAACTCCTCCCAGTCCCCACAGCCCTGGCCTTTTTCTGCCCTACAATTGTGGAACTACAGTCCCGTCAGCATGATATCCACCTTGAATCAAACCTGGGATCTCCAGCCACTAGGGATCTGCTTGAATTTCAACCTCCAATTTTATATTTATTGATTTAATTCTTGTCAGCATGCGTTTAAACAAAACCAAAATATTTAACTAAGAAATTTCACAGAAAGCGTTCATGCAGTAATGTCAGTTTGCATTAATATACTTGGCAATTACGAATGGGATAGATGCGCCTGAATTATAAACACTGTTCCAAGATATATTTTGGGAGGAAGAATTAGCCGATGTAGGAAGCATCTGTGCTGCAGATTATTTTAATTATTTTATTCTGTTTTCCCTGCTGACATAAATTTATTTGGACATTATCTCATGAGAAAGTGGTTATAATTCTGTTGTGTTGGGCAGCTCTGGGGCTTGAAAACTCCATTCATATTTTTGGATCCTAAGTCACAAATTAGTGATTGAAACATAAGCTTTTAATTGTATTATGTGGGAGCTTCCAGTACTAATTCAATGTATTTCGTTTCATTTAACTTTTGTTTATTATAAGGAAATTTGATTTAGTACGAGTCATTGTTGAAGGTCAAGGAATACTGGGAAAAAGCCCTACTGTTTTAGATATCTAATAACAGGTTTGTGCATTATGTCTTTTAAAACTGCAACGGTATGTAGTGTAATCAGAAATGGTGACAGTGTTCTCTTTTTTCAGAAATGTCCTGATTTATCCAAAATGATAGATCCATCCATGACATATAATGTAATTTTGTAATTATGTTTCCCTAAACAATTCTCAAAATGAAATAATTGCATATAATGTGGTCTAATCCCTTTAAGAAATACCCTGCCAAGACTTCCAATATTGCAGACAATTACTTTTTCTAATGTACCTTCAAATTAAATTTGGTAGTTTGCTTTATTCGTACATATTTGTAACCCCCCCTCCCTGGGTGGATTATCTCTTTATTTCAAGTAGGCTGGCTTATTAATATATTTTAGTTTCAAAGACAGTGGCTCACACTGTTAGATCCATTAAATAGGCTTGATTTTACAGTGCTATAAAACACAAAACTGTCTGGAGGTTTTACTAAAGAATCAAAATCAAATAAAGGGCTTCCTAGCCAGCATTAGTTTGATCATATTTAAATGAGGTTACATCTGTTTACTTATTCATCACTAAATGTTACCTTTTTCTCACTGTCTGACTGCTAATATAGATTTAATTCATGTAACACTTGGAAATGGATGCAACAAGCTGCATCTGGAAGACATCTTCAACTGTCTTCATTTGCAAAGCACAGTTATCAGTGATTTGTAAACTGTAAACTTTCTTTTGACTTATTTTCGGTGTTATGTTTTATGTCTACTATATTTGTTGCTTTTCAAGTTAATTACACCATTTCTTTACTAATACATTGTTTGGCAAAGTATATCATTTTGATGAAGAAAATGTAATTTTATTTGTAATGATACAGTGGCTAAATTTTTGGTCTAGTAACCAATGGAAGGAATTGGTATGGAGAATTTGCTGCTTGTATAGTCAAACGAAGTAGTAAAATTCCATAAGCAGTGGCATTTGGATTTAGTTTTTTTTTTAAAGTCTTGACCAGGAAGACTTGAAAGAGATTAGACAGCTGAATTTCTTTCAGCAGTTCTCCTTGCAGTTGAACTCATTAACGGGCTAATCCAAAAATTGTGACGAACCATGTGTTTCTGTGTGCCGTATCCTATTTATGTTTTAATAATCTGTGTGCACTTTTGATATGCATATGATCCGCAGCTGTTAAAGAAAGGGTTTGATGCCTTAGGTCCAGCAGACGTCAATCCATTTGAAGTTTGCGTCAGATACAATAATGTGTGTTGCTGCAATTAGATTTCATTGTTTAAAGAGGCTTTCTTCAAGCTGTGTCAATCAAAACAATCATGTTGGCGATTGGCATGCAGATTGCTGTGGAGTCCTGGAGTCCTAAACCAGGATTATTTTCCTTTAATTACAGTTTAAGTAGCATTGAGGTATGTGCCTGCTCCACTTTAAGTTGATGAGAATGACTGTATCTGAGGGTATTCCAGTCCCTTTCCTTGCCATGTTTCCTATTAAATCCAGTTATGAATAATCTATTCCATGCATGTATGTAGTGATTAATTAAAGATAGGCCCTTTTCAATTAAAATGGTGGTCAGATTACATCATTTGAATATCCTCAATGTAATGGAGTCTGTTTTCGATCTGAGTTGGGAAGTCGGCAAGATTGCATTCACACCTCCTCAAAATCAGGCTTTCAAAACTGAAATGCTTCATGACATGTTTTCTAAAAGCAAAATTATGTCACTTTGCTCCAGTGATACACATACTGCATCTGTTACTCAGAAAGGAAGTGAGCCTAACCAACCATCTCTTGTTTTACATATTTACAAAGATATAATGTCCAAAATTAAGTATTTCATTGTTAGTACTGTACTTATTACAATGTATTATAATAGTGTACAACAATCCAATTAATTAAAGACAGGTGAATGGAGACTTTGTGATTTGCTAAAATTGGCAAAAAATATTTACTATCATACAATTTTTTACCTAATGTATCTTTGCTGTATTTGCTTAGCATTTCATCTTTTTCTTTTCCCTTGCTTTTGTAATTTGATATGTCATCATTTTGAATAAGTATGCAAAAAGATAGTGTTTCATAGCTACAATATCTCAAGGAAATGAGGGAGTGAGTTTTCCAATCTACTGTATCGCAATGATTGAAGTATGCTTCCAACACTAGAAACACAGAGCTGGTCAATTGGAGCATTTCTGTTTTATTTTTAATTTGTTTTCTCCGTTATTCTGACAGTTCCAGGAATATAAATTAGTGATTTATACTATAAATATGTGTTACATATGCTTATGAAATTTGAGATGCATATTTTCATCTGTAATGGAGATATATTACAATCTACCTTAAACCTCCAAAATTGATCAAGTTGACCTGTATGTTAATTGCTTATCTGTTATTTATAATATTAATCAGCACACCAGCAATTTTTATACAGTTTCTTTATTACTGGCGCATATGTGATTTGAATAACTAAACCGTTATTTAAACAACCTTTTTTCTCAAGTATGTACTTGTACTTGGTGTTTTCATATAGCTCCATTTGCACCTGTATAGTTTCAGAAGATTACACAAAGTGTGCCTTACATTTTGATCTGTGGTTAGATTATTCACTGCAGCACTCATGAAATAAGCTTTCATCAGAGCTGTATATCAGACTATCAGATTATTCTGAAAGAGACATTTGCCGTCTCTAAATTTGTCTACAACTTTGATATGAAACAAAGGTGTAAATCGTTTGATAATTTTTACATTCGAATATGAATGTATTTCCTGATAATTCAGTATTATGCTACAATAAACAATGTGTGAATTTCTCCCACATATCTGTTCTTATATGTTACTAAATATTTGAATTAAATACATATAAGGTGTTTCAGCTGTAAACTCCTCAAACTAAATAAGTTATAAATTCTTACTTCTCCAACTTCTCCAACCGACGACCCACAGTTTATGCTGTAGGCTATAGTACTGCTGTAGTATAGTACATTTTACTTTTCGTCCATAAAATTGTCAAGCACAAAATAAGTGGGCATTTCATGGGAAGAAATGTGAATTATATGAATGAAATGTGCATTTCGATGGACAAAATAGTAATTACTGATGATACTGTGCATGAAATAATGAATGACACAAACAGTGCCCCATAGTTTTGTTAGACCTCTTCACATGTCCAGGCCAGTACAGTCTGTTAGTGCAACAAATGCGTTTCGTGGATGAGGAGATGCATTTTAAATACTTTTGCATTTCACCACATTGTTTCTCTGACCCCTGACCAGCGTCTACACACATACATTTTACACCAGTTGATCCACTACTGAGTGATTGGCCATGGCGCTCAGAATCTCCCTGCTCAACCAATCAGCACTTGCTTGATGCACAGGACCACAGAGATGCACAATGAGATTAAAATAAAACCTGTTGAAGTCTGCAAGAGACCTGGGACTTGGGAGAAGATTCATCTTCTGACTCCAAGGACAATGACCCCAAACATACAGCCAGAGCCACACTGGAGTGCCTTAAAAACAAAAAGGTCAATGTCCTGGAGTGGCCCAGTCAAAGCCCGGACATCAATCCAATTGAGAATATGTGGAAAGAGTTGAAAATTGCTGTTCACCAAATGTCCCCTTCCAACTTGATGGAGCTTGAACAATGTTGCAAAGAAGAATGGGCAAAAATTGCTGTGTCCAGATGTACAAAGCTGGTAGAGAATTATCCACATAGCTGTAATTGCTGCAAAAGGTGCCTCTACCAAATATTGACTGAAGGGGGTGATTACTTATGCATTCAATTATTTTCTGTTTTCTATTTGTAATTAATTTAGAACAATTTTCAGATTATATTTTTCACTTTCCATAATGGACATTGTGCTGATCAGTGGCAAAGACTCCTGATTAAATCCATTCTGATTTCATGTTGTAACACAATGAAATATGGAAAAGTCCAAGGTGGGTGAAGCCTTTTGAGAGCCACTGTATGTCTGTAATTCTAGTAGAATGTGTGTAAAATAATACCAGGGCAATCCTTCAATCAAATCTTGTTATAATAAAAATTCCACCAATCGAGAGTGTTCCGCTTCTTCATTAAAAATGTACAGTGAGGTCGGTTTCATTTATCATGGTTTCAGAACAATGCAGTAAAATAAATAATGAACAAATTCACTTAGCATGGTCAAATATATTTTTGTATTTTAAATTATCTTTAAAGATTTGTTTATTATTAATTTGTTTATTACATACATTATATATAAGGCCAATATGTTTTTTGTTTCTTGTTCCCTACACTTATTTACCATTATTTATCTCTCTCTGACTTCCATTGGAATGCATCTTCTTTTATAAGATGTCTTCCTATGGAACAATGGGTTTAGTTTGTGCAGCACAGCCTTTATCAGGAACCCAAAGGTCCCTGTAAATGCAGTTAAGTCATCAGATGTATTTGATTAAACTGAAAAAGTGAATAAAGTTAAATGAAAATCTGCACTCTGTCTTATATATAAGCTTTCAAAGGCTCAATAAAGGAACTAAACCCATAGTACTGTAGGTCACCTATTTCTTCTCACTGAGCCAGTTGCTCAGACAAACTAGTATGTTAACGTTTTCAGAAGATAATGCTGCTCTCTTCTATATTATTATAAATTATGCCGTACAGCGCCTTGACTAGCACATTGAGCATTAGCATGTTTGGCTTTTAGTTGATAGCTCAAACCTGTATGATATTGAAATTCACCTTCACAGAGATTACATATGTCTGTTGAACCATCCAAAAGTGATTTTAAACAGAAACATGTTTATTTGTGTAACCATTGTATATTCTATTCAAATCAACAGAAAGATGTGTATGCTGTAGCAGCATCGCACATTACTCATTATAGCTCCAGAAACATATCACCCAAAAAACTGAAAACCACAAACGTTTTAACAGTAGAAATTGAACCAAAATCAGTACCCACCTCTTCTGAAGCCAGATAAGGAACAGTCACACTTTTCCTATCAGGCTATTCATTAATTAATGGAAGTTCTAGCTTATTTCTTCACAAGACAAATTTCTCATTTTTATACTAAGTTACCAGTGCCAGAAAATGACGGTAGTATTCTAACTAGCCAAGAATGTGCAGTATGTGTGGGGGGTTTGTGTGTGGTACTGTACCTGATTCAAACCAAAGACTGGGTGCTGTGCCAGAACAAGAACACATTAGAAAAGGAACAAGAGTTAATGAAAACAGCGCTTGCCAAATCCATTAAGTGAAAAGTTTATAGTTTCATAAACTGCATAACATTTGTGATGTAGATTTTGGGTGGGGCAGCCAGTATAGAGTGCTTTCACATTCATAATTCATAATTTGAAGTCCTTTAATGTTTGAGAAGGCAGTGTGAAAGTGAGGTTTTCAAAAACCGGGAATTATTTTTGCATGGAAATATTCTGAGCCACATTCAGCATTACAGCATGATACCAAAGCTGTGAAAATGTTTTAACTGAGCCTGCAAAATATATTAAGATTCTGATCTTTTGCAGTCGGCACAGACCACATGTTAGTATCTTTAGAACTATATGGTCAGTATGCCATGTTTATAACCAAGATATTCTGACATGTAAACTACATCTGAGATAAATGACTTTTGCAATTAAGATGTTGAAATCAAAGTGCAAACAGTGACTTTTGGTATAAACAAAATTCACTCTAAACAAAATCCTTTTCGATTGTTCTGCTGTTCTGTTTGACCACTGTCAGGAACTGAAGATTTAACTTTTTCTCAGCAACTCGTGAATTACACACTTCTTGTATATAAAGGCAATTTTTGCTTCTAAGATCTTGTATAAATATGATTTAATTGACGATTCCAAATGTCTTTAAACTCTAATCAGGCTAATTAATAACAGGCTTCTGTGTAAGAGAAACTAGGACCTCATTTAAATTTAAACCTAATTTAAATAAATCTAAATAGTGAATGTGTTTACTGTTTTATGTGTCTATCATTATGCCAGGGCTATCAGTGCTAGTTAGTTATTTTAACACATGCCCTGAAGTTTAGCATGCCATGTGTTCCCAGTGTTCATCTTAACAGATATTTGAAGACTTGTATATGCCTTTGTCAGCTTCAGATCATAAGGGCTTGGGGCTGTAGCTAAGTTAATGTGCACTTGGGAAATTGCTGTCTGATGAACATTTGAGAAGCCTTAAAAAGTACTTTGTATAGTTTAGTTTAATATAGATATATTGCAATAAACTATCTTTATTTATCAATTGTATCTTTTCAAAGATTTCAGTGTCAAAAGTTTACCTTTCTTAACGCAAAAGTTGTGTGGTATTTTGTTTTATTCATCACACACTTCATGAACCTCTGAAAAGATGGCACTGATATATGGGTATACTGCAGTTAAGCATCAAGCTGAAAAGGTGAAATTAACAGCTGTTATTTCCCTATCCCTTGATAGGTGTACTGTCAAGTAGGGCTGCACGATTTGGAGAAAATGTCATATTGCGATTATTGAGGTCAATAAATGTGATTGCGATATAATAAACAAATGGTATCATGAGTCAACTTGCTTGGTTATTAAGGAAAATGCACACACAGATTATTGATAACTTAAACATACAAACTAGCAACAACAACTAGAAATGCACAGTTTTCAAATTAAAATAATATGTTTACAAAATTAAATAACAGTCGCATCTTTGCATTACTGCAAACTTGTTATTTTCTCAATAGTACAGCTAAATAAAATAAATAGAACAATAAATAAGAACATAAAATGTTTCATGAAAATAAGATTGTCCAAACAAACAGGGACATTTAAGCAGGATGTAACGTATACTTTGTATAAACTCTTTTGAAAAGGAAACTGGGTATAAAAGTGTGATTCATCAATCAAACCACTAAAACTGTTTTTTTTTTTTTTTTTAAAGGATTTGGTACTACGTCTTGTCCAGTATGTGGATCATTTTCTGAAATCCCACTTTGCTAACGGTATATATGGGCATCATGTCTCTTGCCAAGCAGTGCGTTATGGAGTCGATGATTTCTTTACATCTCTGCGAAGACTTGTCATATGGCGTGACACTCGCAAACACATCTGTACGCGCCACACGTGACACAGCCTAAACTGAAACTGACTGGTCATCTTTTTATTAGTGCCATAGAAAACAGCCAAACAACAATCAGAGAGAATGGGTTGTCACGTCCACACATGCACTTATTTAATAAAATCGCAGCATTTTGCAATTATATAATCTCACAGGCTGACATCGCGATTGCGATTGCGATTGCAATATGATTAATCGTGCAGCACTACTGTCAAGCCACCCTCTTTGTTTCACACTGCGAGTCCACAGCATAAACAACACAGCTCTAACATGTTAGTGAGAAGTAAGGCCACATTCCCTGACAACAGTGTGGACTTGCAGGTTCCCAGTATGCCTCAGGAGTCAGTGAAGGAAACCTTAGCCTACCATAACCACGTGGTTGGTTTGCTCAGTGCCCAGTGAGGAATCCTGGTCCCAGCTGGTTAGGACCACATCTCTGCTTTTTGTTTTACTATGCTGTATTTCTTCTCGTAAAGCCATCTATTGAAAAATCATTAACATTCATCCCGCAGGGTTACTTTCATCTTAAAGAATTGTTATTTTACTGCAATGTGTGCACATTAGCAGTTTGATTCGCAGAATGGGGTGTGCACGGCTGTTGGTGTTTATTTAATCATGCATCTTTCTTTATTATGTGTAATTCATTATTTGTTCAGAAAATGTGTAATAAAGCCTTCCATTGCTTTCATTTAACACAAACATTTTTTTTTAAATATATTTATCATTATTGCTCTCATCTCTGAACAATATATATCCACTCAGGAGTCCAGAGCCCTAACCACTACACCACACTTCTGTCCTATAATATAATCCCTATGCCTTCACTGTACTACACTGCACCAAGCAACACCCTGATGTACCATGATAAATATTCCTAAGGCAAGAGTACAGTAGGAGGAGTTGTCAATTATTCCTCCAGAGAAATGGATGAACCTATTAACAGTCAACAGGAATCTATATTATCAAATCCAAAGGATATTTATAGGGTTATGATACTATATTGTTACTTCAAGTCATTCATTGCTTTTTTTAATGTTTATATAAAACATTTAGTTTACACCTGTTTTTTTGTTTTTTTTTTGTTTTGTTAAATCAACTTTTAGTTACACTTCATCAAGGGTATGGATACATCTGGTGAATACTGTCATTTTTTTAGGAGGGGGTGTTGTGTACGAAGTAAATCAAGATCGAGTCACAAGTTATAATTGTTTTGGTCATCTTAATTATTTAGACCTCTAGAAGTCATAATTCCACATTATAAAACTATAGGAGGCCGTTTGTGTCATGCTACATTTCATCCACAAATAATCTGTTATCACACAAATTGAAAAACAAGTGTGTTTCATGTCACGGATGGAAGGCAAAACAGTTTTCAGACTTGTGAACAAAAGTGAAAATTTTGTGGATGAATAATGTCTTGGAATGTTAATTTCATCAGTTGAAAAGCTAAATTTGTGCACAAAATGTTTATTTCATACTTCATCTCATTATATGGCACAATATACATTTCATCCGCAGAATGTGTATTGCGTGCCACATGATTATTATAAAACCACACGATTAGTATTCATTAAATGAATTCTAGAACGACTAAATTAGTATTTTGTGGACAGAATGTGTACCTCATCCCATGAAATTAACATTTCCAGACTAACCCTTTTGTCTCCCCAACTGAAAAAATGTATTTGCTCCAATAAATGAACTCTATTGTGTCTTTCGTCCAGGAAATGAAACTTAATTAGACAAGATGCATGTGCACAAGAAAAGCTTTTTTCTATACGGTGCCCCATACAGAACTGCCAAATAACTCGACACCCATTGGCAGTTCTGTCTAATGGTATCGCCAGTATTATCAGGTGAGCTCTTAGTATATTTAAGCAGCTGTAAGACAGTGGGAATCAATGGGAATCTCCTGGCTGGCTATCAGGTCTGTTATCATTACATTCAAAGGCTCTGAATTTTGTATACTGGTCTACAATTTCATTATCAACATTGCAATGTGTCCTGGAATGGATCTCCCCATCCTTATTAAAAGGAAAGGAACTATAAGCAAACTTTAATGAAAACTTTAAAGAAGCACATAAATATGCTATTAATATTGTATATTGCAGATTTCTACTTTATATATTGGCTGACCAGGCTTTCTTTCCGGTGAAAATCTTTTATTATATTAACAAGGAGGAAAATACTTTGTGAAATTAACCTTTACAAAAACAAATCTTGCTGACTCGTTACATTCTGAAAGGACTTTCCTGCTGAGTTTGAATGACTGTTCAATGTTCTAATTCAAGACCCTAATTGTAATGCTTTTAGATGCAAATTAAGGGTAATTGGAGTTGACTGAACCAATAAATCTTACTAATGTTACTACTCAGAAGTCACAGTACTTAGGCAATTTAAAATGGACCACCATCAGTTTGGCTTCTTAACTTACTAAGTAATTGGAACATTCATGAATTATAATTTTATGAATTCTGCTTTGAATAAATCTGTGAACGCATGATCTAACCCGGGTATTCTCTGATGGATAAAGGAGGAAAGGGAGATGAAAGCCTTGCTGTAGCACTTGCAGGAGAGGGAGACTTATTTTATGAGGTTTCCATGCAAATAGAGCAACTCTTGCAAGAACACACTTGAAGCACTGTTTTCAAAATACAGCATACTAAGTAATTGAAGGTCCTGGTAAATGATTCTGCTATTTCAGACATATTTAACAACATATATGTGCATTATACACTTTAGGATGAGTGCATTATACCAAATGTCAAATCAGCATTAGAACCACTTTGGCCTATAAGCATATAAATCTATATGTTATACAATTTTGATTAATTTTATAAAGATTAAATATTTCTGGATTATATCAATACAATCTCCCCACAAAGAGATTAATAATTTTTTTTCTGTCTGAGTGTTCATGCAAGAACAATGCTGAACCCTCAGTTACAAGTGATGATCAAATGCCTCATGACACAAAACAGAAGTGTTCAGCCGCAATGTTACTCTAACACTCCCAAACACTGTCTTCTGGACCTCTGGCCACCTGTGACGTGTGATTCTTTGAACATAGTTAATAGCAGACAGTGTTGAAATAAGCCTGCCATGGGTCCTAAGAACTTTAGTGCAGATCTTACTGTGGTGTATTTATTACCCTGAACCGCATTTAACCTATGCAACCTCAGAAACTGCTGCTAGAAAAAAGAAATCGAGGCCCCCTACAGCTCAGAAATAGCAGCTGGCTCACAGTTGGATCACAGCAGAGAAAAGTCAAAACTTATCTCTTCAGAGGTGCTTTGCAGAGCTGTCAGTAATATTGATTGCCACAGTTTGTTAGGCACCCTGAGTGTGGGTTGCTAACAAGTAAAGTCAAAAGGGCTGAAGTACAGTTATTTATTTGACCTACGCTGAGATGTAGGCTGACAGAGATAGAAAGACCTTAAGCCTAGAACTCGCTGCTGAACCCCTGAGGGAGAACAGCATCTCCACACCAGAATCGCCACAGCAGCCTCCAAGGTTATCCCTCTCCACCTCTGACTCACACTGCCTTTATGCCACCACCACTGCAGAAATGTCTCTTGCTGAAACATATATAACAGAATGGCTTCTAACTCAGTGGGTTTACTAAACTATAAACTGAGTTTATTTATGTGCCTGCCTTGCCACTAAACCCACAGCTTTACAATGATAGAGTACTATCATCAATCAACACAATACACTGTAAAGTGGTTTGCCAGTGCAGGTGTTAGAAAACACCAAAACTGGCATCTGTACAAAGGCTTTGCCCAGAGCCTTTTCATCTGACAAGAGCTGTAATGTTTCCTTCTCATTATACAACCCCCTGTGGTGAGTTATGAACCCACTGTTATTTACCAACTACTGTGGCTTTCCCATTATCCTCCTACAGGACTGCAGCTTAGAGGTTATTAGTGTAGAAACGTATTGACAGATTTATGCAATTTTGTTTTTGTCCATTTGCTAATCCCTGAAGGCAATTCAACTTCTGTGCTAAAAATGTAATGGTCTTCTTTGTCAGCCTTTTCTCTTAGCTTTTCTCTTTTCTCATAGCTGTCTTTGGCATTTATGAATATTTTAGTCGGGACAACTCTTTTAATTTTTGATTAAATGTAACATGCTGAGTTTTTGTTTTGTCACGGTTTTCTAACAAGATTGGATTCCCTAGTTCTAAATAGTGATCAGGAATTGTCTCGCCAATTTAATCCTCAACCTCATCTCCATCCAGAACCTAATCTGAAAATACTGCCAACTTTCTGCAGCCCTGAAATCTGCAATGGTATCCAAATTGTTTGTTGGGTAGGTGTTTACTTAGCAATAGTTGAAGTGATGCAGCTATTTCTTCTCTAAACTTACTAATTTACTCTGAAATCGTAAAGAAAATAAATAAATAATGCCACTTATTTGGCTTTTAAATAGTTAAGTCTCTTAAATTCTGTAAAATGTTAGGGGGGGGGGGGGAAGTCTGTATTGCCATGAAACAGAATTTTCATCTTGTATTCCTTTTGATCCTGTTTTATAAATAGCAGAATTTTGTCATAAATACTATGTTTTTGTGGTCTTTCTTCCAATTAAAAAAAAATAGGTTTGGCTCAGGAGTAAGCCAGATTGGTATGTTGGAACCCTATTTGCCTTAGTCATCTGTATGCATGTTTAATATATTGCTTGTTATTGATATGTTTTATGTTATTTGATTTCTTCTGAAGCAGAGTGTAAAACATTAAAGGGACTCGCATTCATTTTCTTTACCTACTAGTCTACATAGCTGGGGAATTTTTTCCCCAGTGAATGGGATTATGTGTGTGTTCCCAATTGCTTCACCAAACATGGTTTCTTCTCGCCTGACGGTGTGATTTTGAAATGACAGTCTGAATGTTTTGGCCAAATTAATCTGCCTTCAATTATCATTCTGTGCCAAGGTTCCATTCAAATCTTGTAGTCTTACCCCAGTTTGTTCTTACAAATTCTCTTTATTTAAGACATACAAAATGATTACTAAATTACTTTAAATATTTCGTCTTGCTGTGGTTACTTTTAAATGCTGTTTTCATTGTGCTTGATGTTAAGCAGCTGCTTTTTAATATATATATATATATATATATATATATATATAAAAGATTGAAGTGTTATCCAGATAAGGAAAAACTAGGTCATTGCAAAATTTGTTTTATAAAGAAGTAAGCCTATTTATTGAAAAACGAACTATAAAACTGAAATAGAAATCTGGGCTACATGTTTTACCTCTTAGCCAAATAGTTCAGAGTTATTTCCTTAAGTCTTGTATAAATAAATGGGCAAAGCATGTTGTTTAAACTCATGATCTACTTACTATCTGTTTTACTTTTTTATTTTTGTATGTCAGCAACAGAAGTCTACTCCGGTAACTCACCTCTGTTCACCATTTATTCGTGGTTTTTATATTTAGGACTTTTGGTCATAACATTTCTTTTTGGTAATGCATTACTATCCTTTTTTAATAAAGAAATAGTACAAGAGAATTGCCACCGACATTTGCTGAAATAAATAGAGCTACTCATGCTGTCATAACATCTGTTGCCATTTTGAGCCTCTATTTACAGCATTTAAAGGAATTTGAACTTAGCAGGACAAATAAACATATCATAACTGCAAACCCTGATGTCATTTGCAGATGTAAATTTTGTTTCTTATGTTCATACACTCAACGGCATCTTGTCTTTCAAAGCAAAATACATGACATCATTGTTAAATGGGTCTAATCTCTTGGGAAAGAAGTTTAAGAGCAGATCACTTCGTTTTCAGAGAAAGGCATATTCTGACATATCACAGGCTTTCATGCATTTGTAGTTTATATACAAAATGCTCTCATTTCATTTCTTCAAGAAGTTCTACTACTGCTCAGCTAAGTTAAACAATGTTTAACGCTAATGATAACTTGGCATAAATTGCAGCTTTTAAAAGGCAAATCATGTTACCTGAGGGCCATTTTATTTATCTACTTGTTGCTCTGCCAGCATTTTAATTTGGTAATAAATCTGCTTGAATAAAAACCATGCTACTAACCAACCACATGCTAGTTCGTCTGTTTGCCAATTCAACTCTTTATAGTTTCTATAACACAGTACCTGCACTGTTAGTGTACTATTTTGCTGAATATGATGGATTGTCATAAAATTATCAGTTCTTCATTAAGGCTATGAGTTCTCCACTTAAAAAAAAAAGTGCAAGTATATTAGAAATCACATAGAAGACAGCGGGACTATTTTTAATATTCAACTTGCACAGTTAATTTATGTTTGGTCTGATATGTGACTGCCTGCTCTTACGTCACAATTAATTACGACGTATGTGCTGCTATTTAACTTCCCATAGGAGCTTCTACTAGTTAGCATACAATCTGAGAAATGCATGTATGCAGCAGCTACCCTTCAGTGGGATGTCAGTTTTTCCTTTTGACTTGTTTTTCATTGCAAGCAGGTCTATAGACGAGTACATCATTAAATGACAGTTAGTTGACAATGTCCTTGCCAAATGAGGCTAAACATGCCACAGGGGGAATGATCACGTGCAACAGAACAGCACCCATGATGCTACTTCTTTGGCCTTGCTATATACGTTACCTTAAGAGTGTGCAGGAAGAACCCTGAACAAGAAAACGGCAGCAATCAAATCATTTAACAAGGAAAACATTGTTTTCTCGAAACATTTGAGCTTATTTTGGTAATGTGTTCACCATTACAGCCATGCCCAATCTGCTTAAAAAAATAATCATCTTTTAAATCAGGAGAACTTTTAGGAGCTTGAAAAAGAAGTCCTAAATAATAAAAGGATGCAACCTTAAACCATTTTTCTTCTTCTTCCAGGAGGGCTCTAAATCTGGGGATATTACGAGATCCAGGGTCAGAGGTGGAAGACAGGCAGTACCAGATAGACCTGCAGTCCATCAATATTGGCACAGCCCACTGGGACCAGCTGAAGCCAGAGCGGGAGGGGGTGAAAGGGGGCCCACCCGCGGAGAGTGAGAGGAACTCTCAGAACCCAGCTCTGGAGTGGAATATGGCCAGCAGGTAACAATCCAGACACAGTTTGTAGCGCAGGACTGGTGTAGTGTCAGACCGAGTGCTTTTGAGCAGCACTGTTGAATATATATGCATTCAGTGCAGACAGAGATAAAGAGCAGGACACAGTAATAGCAAACCTGTAATTCATGAAAGCATATTTCAGTGGAACTCTGCTCATTCTGGTTACTGACTTTGCAGAACACCAAATAAAGACAACCCCCCACCAGAAATAAGGATTAAACCCCAATGAAAAAAGCTCTGCTCTGTTCTTAAGCCAGCTACAAGGCTAACTTGCTTGTTTTTAGTGTACAGCAACTGTGAGTGTCATTTTTCTAAATGTAATTTACAGATCAGGTTGTTGTAACTTCAGTTAGTTTGTTCATTTTAATAGATCATAATTTTCAAGTAACATTTACTAACTTGCTACACTTGAAACTGTGGTACTGGGAGCTAAAATAAGCATAGATTTAATGGTCTGTTTGGCTTGAGTATTTCACCTCTTGTTTTGAAAAGCAAGAGGCCCAAAAATCACAGAATCACAGACAAAATATTCAGATTTAGTGCTCACTAAAAATATGTTTTGAAAAAGGTAGGGCGGCATTCTTATTAAAGCTGGAGGAAAACAAGCCATCATTAATCAGTCAGCAGCAAATTCACAGGTTTTTACTACCTACAAGGAGTAGGGGTAAGGGCTGTCACACTGCAATCACATACACCGTGCAGTTTACTATGGACTGCAGCCAAGGGACACTTGGTTTGCTGTATGAAAGTCTTTCAGGATTTCAACATTGTATTGCTAGGAATTTAGCCACATTTGGTCTTTTTTTAAGCAGTAGCTTTAGTTGTACAGCAGAGATCTCTTGTTAATGAGTTAAGGCCACCACAAAATGGGGCAGCCACAGACCAGATTAAGGAATTCAGAGCTGTACTGCAAACCATCTCCTTCAATCACAATCCTAGAAGGAGGTACGGGCTTTTACTTTACACAATGGCAGTATGAGAAATTATGTCTAAAATGGTTTAGTAATAATAAAACAAAAGCTTTAATATATGTATACTAATTCCAATTGATTGAATATTGTAATGTCTGGTATGCACCTGCCATGGGGAGTACATATTTTCAGATTTCCCCTAATTGATTCCGTGAACCCCACGCTGACATGAAAGCCTTGTGCATTGTGCAGCACGGGAACATTTGAGAAGTCTCTTTTTGTCTGCACAACCTTTGTTGAGGTTATTAATGGTCTGTGTCCTATAAATCTTACCAGATATTTTGTTCCAAATGTATTCTTTCACTTCTTAAATGGCCTTAGTTTTTGTAATCATTTTGCGTGCTATTTTTCCTCATATTTAAGTATACACATTTGAATAATTCATTCTAACCCATGGGCCTTATTTTGTCTGAAGTGGGCAAAATTGATTAACATGCTTTTCTGTGAATACTTTTCAAGATGACTCTTGAACTTGAGTGTTCCTTCTTGAGTGACTTAATTTCTGTCATTACCTTAAACCCATACATGTGTAATGAATAAAATCAAAGGCTATCAAGGGGATCATAATACAAAGATCAAAAAAGAACGGATTTGCAAACCAATAGTTTTTTCTTCTGGTGGGGTCTTCATTTGTATGGTATTGGTTATTATATCGGATATCTTAATCTCATGATCCTACTTTGTACATAAAGGTCAAAGCATTTGTTGGGAAATTGTGTTCAGTAAGGATTCCTAAGTTTGAATTTATACTACTACTACTACTACTACTACTATGATGATGATGATATGTGTAAGTGTTTATATCCCAAAGCATCCCTGTTTCCCTGTTTCTGTGTTATAAATTATAGTGTCTCTCTAGTGGACAGGCATGACATTGAAGTTATCTAAAATAATGTCAAGGTAACATAAACTAGATTACACAAAATAATCACATTTTAATTCCTTACAATTTAGATCTGTAAGAAGCTTTTTTTTTCACAGAATAGGATGTCAAGCAAATGTAAGTAATATTTGGGCGAGAAAACCTTTCTAGCCTTTGTCTTGCTTTTGTAATGAAATGCATTATCTACAGTAAATCTGGTAGTTCTTTGGTATTTTAAAATTGCAGTGAGTCAGGTTTGTTTTATTTGTTTTTAGCATAACACACAAAGACATTATGATGGGCCAGTTGATTTTCACCCTTTGTTTTCACCTTGTACTCTGCTAAAGCAGTGCATTGTGGCAAGAATGCTTTTTTTTTCTTTTAATTCCAGTAGTTGCTGATCTCCAATGAACTCTGCTTGTTTCCTGAGGTTTTGTAGGAAATTCCATCCACAACAATCTGCTGACAGAATCTGTCTATATGATAGTGTAGAAATTCACAAAAGATGTTGGGTTTTTAGCTCTGAACTTTCTACCTTCCTACATTAAGCCCTTTGGTGTCACATAATTCCATGCTTGTGTTCACACCGGTTTGCTCTGTATGATTCATAACTCTCTGAGTACCTTTCCTAGGAGGGTTCTTCCTCCACTGCAAAAGCCCAGACTTTTATTAAGAGAGGAGAGCTCTGTGATGCTTTATTTTATTGTATTGAAATGAGTTTTCAATAGCGTGATTAAACTAGCCACAGGTTTTGCCTTGAAGACACCTTGCAAATAGATTTCCATCATATCAAACATCCTCTGTAAATTAGCCTATATTCCAAGAAAAAAGCATGTTGGCATGCATCCCTTGAGGGCACTGGTAATGTGCATTTGTACAGAAGAATGTGATATGATATTGGCATTGGTTAAACGAAATTCACTAGGCCACCTAGAATCCCAGCTTTTTCTAATCCTGTGCCGACTATAAATATTGGAAGCTATGCTGTTTGATTGTTTTAATAGCAGCAGATGTGGCAATTAACACCACCTTATAAAGCCGAGTTGTATATTTGTTTTACTGCTAACAAATGTTCCCACAAATATAACTTGATTGTGGGAATGAACATTAGCAAAATGGGGAAAGTTTATATTTTAAGGTTTTAGTTTGGGCTTGTGTATACAATTAGGGTGTGTTCCCAATAGAGAATTGTCAAATAATGGCTCACATCGTTCTGTGAATTACTGTAGCTTGGAGCTGAAATGTCTTTTTAAGAAACTTGAAATGCCCAGTTATGGAAATATTTCACAGGTTGGCTTGCAAGTGTAAATGGATTTTGAAGGCTGTATTTGGACTGGAGGGTTTTTGTGCTGGATTGAATTTTAACAACCAGTCAAGTTGAAAATGTGAGCCCAGTTGTCAGATTTGATTGAATAGCACTTGCGTTATGAAAGTCAGAAGCCATATGTACACCTATTAGCTTGTTTGTGAAATATGTAATTTGCCAGTCAATGCCCTAGTGTGCTTCAGACATGAAGGTCAGTGTGTTCTCATAGTTTGAAAGCTTACGCTTTCAAATAACACAAAAATATAATCAGAATCACACAAGTTTTTTATAGTCTGTAATTTTGAGCTATACAAATCAATAGATCCAGACAGTGTTGACCAGCTATCATAGTAGACTGTACACTTGCACACTTTTTATGCATGTACAATAGTCAGTCAGTCAAGACTGCAGTACTTGGAGGTCTTGCAACATTCTATAGAGAGTGTGCATCCTGTTTTTCCCCCTTCCAACCTTAAAATCTTGTATACATGATCTTACAGAGAAACAGGCATTTTTACCATTGCTAGATGTCCCTCTAATAATACCTCCTTCCCAGAGGCAGGCTCTGCCCTGAGACTTTCTTGCAGCCAGCGATAAACCATTTGCCAGACAGGGAGGAAATGCTGCTACTGTTCTCTGGGCAGGGACCAGCGTCCCCACCAGCACAGACCCAGCAGCCTCTCTGAATGCCAGAGGACTTAGCGTACTAACCCTTTCTGATTTGTATTGTGCACTGTGCTTCAGCATAGTGGGAAAGGTAGATTTCATCACAGAATACCGTGATATTGCAATTTGTACAACAGTAATGACTGAGAAAAAATTGAAATCACAGGTAGGTTATTAGTTTCAGACACATTGAAAAAATGTGTTTTAAAGTGTACCACATATTGTAAAATTATGAGTTACTTCTCTGGTAAACATTCAAAGTGCTTTCAAGAGTTGAATCAAAGGAGGTATGGTGGGCCAAATGCTAATAGAACTTTCCAAGTATTGTAAATGTTTTGGGCCCACCTTCCTTGTTTTATATGCTTCACTTTTTTATTATAATGTATTTTTTTTTTTTACATTAACCATGGATGCAAATCAATTCAGTCTAATGTAGTTTTAATAGTCCATTACAAAAACATGTGGAAAGACAGTTGAGACAGTTTATGTGTGTGGTGTTTTACAAGGTTGCCAGAATGCTCTCAATAAAACTTATCTCAAGAAAAATAAATGGTGTCCAAAAATATGACCACTACACATAAATCTATTATATGTAAAGAGAAGATTTAATTGTATAACTGTAACCTGTAAAGGCAAGAGAGGTTGTTGATTTGGAAAAAAGTCTGTTTTGTTGTCTTTCCAGCATCAGACGGCACCAGGAGAGAAGGGCGATTCTCACTCCCATTCTGACGGACTTCTCTGTGCGTCTGACTGCTGCTCCTGCCATCATTTTTACTAAGCAGGTGGCACCTGAGAATGCTCAAGTGGAGGTGAGTGGCCCCCTTGGCACTAGACACAACAGTAGTCTCTCATTTGAATTTGATAGTTTTACAAACTTTGTATAACTACTTTCAAGTTTACAAAGTATCCTTTAAAAATACTTTTCACATTGATTCAATTAATAATTTTTTTTATCAAGTATACAGCTATTCATGTTTGCCAGAGAGCGCTTCACACAGTGGGGAAAAAAATAAGGAAAAATAAATTATTAGGCACAGAGTAGAGAAAAACTCCTATATGATATCAGAGAATGTTATAGGAGAATTACATTTGTTGTTATGGTTCCAGATTTTGCGCTTTGTGATCTTTGTAATTTAGTGATTCTATTTTGCAATGAAACTAAATCACGTTTTTATTTGCTTTCTGACTCATGGGAAAAAACATCCATGTTTGTTTGTTTGTTTTTTAAACAATTACTAGCATCTTCAAGTAAATTATGATTTACTCTGTATGAAAACACAAATAAAAGTCTCTGGCTGCCCAGTACACTATATCACACTCATTCCAATTAGTTTTTCATCAGACCCAGTCATTGTATAGTCGTGAAACGTGTTACATTGGACTCAGTGGCAAATACCAGTGATTGTGCGGCCATTTGAACTTGAAATACAATAATTATTAGTAGTTCAGTGAAACATTTTTAAACGTAAATTTATTCCATCTTAAGTTTATGAATCGCAAGTGGGAAACTAGAAACCCATTATGTTTTGCAGAGCCACCGCTACTGGTAACGGGTCAGATTACTGCGAAAAAATAATAGTGTAGGAAAAAGCTGCATCACAGATCAAAGAGATAGTTAAATCAATAGTACAAAAGTTTACACTCGGTGCCAACAGACCCAATTATTTCCTAACTATCTTCATCAGCAATATTCATTCTTAAGTGGTATACAGGGACGATTTCTGCCTTGTTTTATGCCTTGTAGTTTTTTATTTGTAATTTTAAAGTGCTCATAAAATCAGTTGTGGAGTTGTGGAAACTGCACCATGGTAGTTTGGTAGACATACAGATGGGACCACAAGAAACATATTTTGAGAAAGACGGTACAAGCAGGCAGTATGAACACTATCTGTGTCCACGATGACTTGCAAGCATAGATAGACATGGTACACAGCTTCATGGAGCTGGAAGACAATATGATGTTGCATGACATTCTTTCCTTGGTCCCACTTGTGTGTACTAAACACCCACTTTACCTCTGACAGTTCTTCTGTTGTTGACATGCAGGCGATTGCAGACGTTTATACCTTTCCAAGATGGCATGATTCCACAGAAAAAAAGAAAAAAGCTGGGAAAATTCAGATAAAGAAATATTATTTCTAAGAAGTTTAAAACTGAGGCCTCATTATTTCATGAATTGTGTTCCCTTCACTTACAGCCTACAGAATATTACCTAATTCATCATAACCTGTGAGCTGTTTCCCGTCCGCCTTGGAGTACGTGGGCTCTCTCTCTCTCGCTGCGCTGTGTGCCGCTCCCCGGAGACCACAGTGAGAGAGCTGGTAATGCTCATTGCTGTTTCTCTCTCTGCAGGAGATTGTAGTGTGTGGCCATTCCCTGGAAGTGAACATGACCTCCAGCCTGGACTTCTTCCTCAGTGTTTCTCAAGTACAGCTCCTGCAGCAGCTGCTCAGGGCCAACATGGTGGGGATGGAAGCTCCTGAAAAGGCCACAGAGGTAACCACCAGGGCTTCATTTACAGGCTTCTGGCACCACTCAGAGACCCGAGACACACAACCACTGCACTGCACTGCTAACCCCATTCCTGCAACAGGCAGGCAGTTAACCTCATGGGAGTGTTTCAATTTTTTTTGGGTATCTTACTCTCTTTTGAAAAGAAAAATATTTACTGGTTCAAAGAAACACAGCTCTCATATTTATTTCTATTTCAGTTTATTGTGTTCAGCTGTAGCTTTTAGATGATTTTCTATTGTTTATGAAACAGTGAATTCAAAGCCATTTACTCTGTCTAGTTAAGAAAACTTTGTTAATGGAAGAGTCCAGCACTATTTACCAGCTGTTTTCTGTGGGAAGACATTAGTGTCAGTGACACAATTTTAAACACTGCAGGATGCTTTCTATTGTCCATCAATTTGGGAGGTCAACACAGACCAGTTAAGGACAGGGTGTCCTTTACTTCAGCAGTTATATGAAGGAAACCTTTATACAAGACTTATTTTCTGTAGAGCACAATGCATTTGTTAGCACTCTACTGGATACCTTCTGGGCCCTTCCCATGAAGAGTAGCATAAGCGAGTCCCAGACAAAAGCAGCAGTGTGATAGGATCAGTAATCAAAATCCCGTGTGTCATCGCAGGCTTATAAAACAAATTATTTCTTTCTTTAAATAATTTTAAGAAACAAATACACTTTTACAGCAGGTTACCAGCATCTGGTTCTTGTTTGAGGAAAATCTCCCACCCCTCACCCTTGCTTGTAATGATTCATCGTTTGCATTTATTATTGGGTTCAGTTTAAGAGGTTGCTACTCTAGGTTCACCTGGGTTCAGCACATGATATTTAGCAGCTCTTCTGCTGGGGTACTATCATCAATCTGCTGTAACGTTAGGCTTCCCATACTGATGTCAGTGTTGCTCCTAACACTGCTGTGCTACATGTATTTGTGTTGCTTCCAATTACTCATACTGTAGAGCCCTCTAGTGGCACAAGAGTTGCCTGCTGCATTGGCAAAAATCTGCTAATGTGGCAAATGAAAGTGATCATGTCTTACAAACACAAGACAATAAGATGCAAAATATGCTGTGATTCAGCCACGTAGGTGGAGTGTGAAATTAATTCCCAGTATGATCTGGAGTATTTACAGTATGTAAATGTTCATAGAAAAGACCAAGGGTGTCTGCTAAGAAATAAATAATACGAAGAATGGTTACATTGCAACATAATAATAATAATGGAATTGCTTTGTGAAAGAACAATGTTTTAACATCAAGAGATGTTAATTAAATAATCAGCAAAAGAGTATTGCCAAATTCTTAGGCTGAGAGTCTGTCTGCACATCCATGCTCTGTTGATTGTGTGCAAGTGTAGATATGTGTGTTTGTATGTGTATACTTACGTATAGATTAGTTCTTATTGATGTGAGTGGTTTGGTTCAGGTAAAGAGCCAGCTGACATTTACAGAGAGAAAACGAACTAGTGGATTTTTTCATCGTCTGTCCCCCCCTTGACTTTGAGAACATATTGTTAAACTCAAACATAGGCTGGGCATGGCTTTCAAAAGAAATGAAACAGCTGTATTTTATTGTGTACACTAATGAATTTGTTTTTCAAGGGGCAGAGCCTGGCAGTGACAGAATGAGTACTCTATGCTTTAATGCCATAAATGTGACTTAAAAAGATTCTTAGGCAGTGAGCCGTATACTTGTATATTAAAAATGCAAGGCTATGCCGCACACAGAGCTGATAGATTACATTTGTTTCTGTAAGCACACGCCTTCACTGTATTAAACTGCAATGCCCTGTTCATTGCCCCTCATCATTGCTCTTTAAGTTTGAACTTGGAGGCCTTTTTACATGTGCAGCCCCAATGAGTATGCCCCTTAGGAAGTCTTAATCAAGGAACTGCCAATTCCAGGTCATTTCAGATAGTTAGAAATGCATTGACTTTAGTATGCCTGCATGAATTCTAATTAGTTTGTTCTCACTACATCCATTGGTAGCTATTTCAGTTGGCAACTATTATTATTTAAACTTCATCTATTGTAGTTCATAAAGACGTAATTGACTGAATTTGGAATACTGCATTGCTCTTTAGAATTTGATGCTTGTTTTTTTTAAGAATGATATTTGCTTTAAAATGACCCCAGGTTGAAAACCAAGAAGAATTATGTAGTGCCAAGGTATTTTAATACTCCCCTAATTAAACTGCAGAACAGCCCAGAGAATGTATGAAAAAGTAGTTTATTTTCTTCATAGGAACATGCATAATTTTGATTGACTCGGAACAGAATGTTAATTACATTTTATTTATTTATTTTTCTTTTGTATAACTTCAGAAACACATACGATACATGCTGTCAGCATTTCAGAGCAGAGTTAATGTACCAGTGCTGTTTGTTGGTCTGCTTGCATCTGACATTGATTCTGAGATCCTCAAAGGAAATCAGCACAGCATAAAGGAAACGTCTTCTCAGTCATGCTCCTAAATATATTTTAACTGTCTCAGTCCTGATTTTTTTAAAATTTTGTATTGTACAGCACTGTAATTCAGAATATATGAGATTAAAAATGTGCTTGAAAATTAATTTTGTTCGAAGGATCTGATTGTAAAGCTTCTGATTTAAATACAAATGATTACTAAACAAAGAATCATGATGATCATCATCATTTATTGGCTGAGCTCTTCTCTAACACATAGAGTCAACAGATTCCCCAGCATGCACCAGTACAGGGATGAATCGTGACAGCTCAGCTCTCAGGAATATATACTCATTGCACTGAGGGCATGCCTTTAAATACCCTTCCCAGTATTTGGCTGGTGTTGTGGAGAATCTCTCTTCTTCAGCAAGCAATTCTAAATTGTGTTTTTCCTTTATACAAGCACATACAGCATTGTGAGAGATTATAAAAGGATATCACAAATCCTTTTTAGTTATCCATAAATACATCCAGGACTGAAGGGCACAAATGTGAATTTAATTCATAAAAGCAGTTTGCTATAAATACCCTAAATTGTGACTTATCTTTGCTCTGTCATTATTACTTCTGCATGTACTTCCACCCTCCCCCCACCAACCCCCACTGGGATCTTCAGATGTTCCCCACATTTATAATCTAATCTGCCCTTGTCTGAAGTTTGATGGTTTCAATTTAAGCATGATAGACATTCTGTATAAATGAGCATTTAAGCTGAACAGCATAGTGTCTTGTGACTGTGGTATTGTAGAGAATACCAGACATGGGAATGGGTTGTGGGGGCCTGTAGACCCCAATAAGGAAGTAACAACACAAGGGGGAGCTGGGGATGGGAGTCGGAGTAATTTTATTACACAACACACGCAGCCCCGTTGGCCCATGGATGTTGTTTACTATCTCCCTGCCATCCGCTCGGTGGTGACTTTGTAGTGGAAAGTCTGGCTTGGCTCAGCCAGTCTGCTGTCCGCCAGCAGCCACCACAAAGATATCTTTCCAAAATATTTCAAAAATGGCAAACCAAACATAAAAAAAAAAAAAATCCTATTAACTGTACTGCAAGTATCCTCAGCAGTGAATTTTAAAAACACTCCACCACATGCTTCGTCTCCAGCCCTATGTTTACACTGAGCATTTGTAGGAAAAGTTTTAAGCTGGGAAGTCCCACACCGTAATGTATAATATCCTTAGACAATTATGTTCTTTTGAAGCAACATGGAACTAATGCTTTCTCTCTGACGCTGGGGTGGCAATCGCTGACGAGGTTTAAAGAGGTAGCAGACGTCACAGGGAACTTCTGAATCACAACGGTCTAAGTAAACACTTAAATAGTTTCTCATCCTAAGGCTTTTCCTTAGTAGTTTTTTTAAGTAAAATAAAATAAAACAGTCATTCCATTATACCTTTTAACCCTGGCTTTCTTTCAGAGGGTTCCTTCACTGAAGACAATTTGAAATATCATGTTATTACCTTGTAGTACTATTTCACAAGCGCTATACAGCTATGTGTGGGTTGTAACACATACGCTTGCTTACAAGAGACTTACATGGATTTATGTGAAGGCTTACTTTAGATTAACATTCATTCTTTGTTCAAATCATTTAACTCTGCAAGACATTTGTTACCTTTTTTGACCTACAATTAGTGCAAGCCTGAAATATGAAGAGACAGAAAACTATATTTGGATCAGCTGATGAATATTATCCTTGTATATAAATGTGTTTGGTTTAGCTTCCACACCATGATGTATTCAACACTGAGGCTTATCAGAGCTGCTTGGAGTAATACCTACAAAACTGACATACTCTTTCCTAAATAGGTGGTGTGGAAAACGGATATTAAAACACTTTGAATTTTAAGTATGATATCCTTATTATTTTTTATTCGCACACAGGTCATAAAATAATGTGTGTACGGTATCGGAATCCAGTATTATAGTGTCGATAGCCCAAACTATTAGTGGGATATAATCAATCAAGTGTGCATATCTCAAGGTAATTTCTTCTGTTATTGGTAGTCTAGAAACACTTTCAAGCTATAAAGCAGTGTCTCAGCTGTGTGTCTTTAATTATACAGTGAGCATTAACGATTCAGCATGTGAAGGCTGTTGGTTGAGTTATTACCCAAGCTCAAAATTTGTCCTAAAATTGTGCTGGCGGTTTAAAAAGTAATTACAAGTGATGTCTGCCAATCTTAGCGATCCAAAGGGCACGTCTGAATAGTTTCTCCCTGTTAACCTCTCTAAGAGCCATATCAATTTCAGGGACTGAATAATAAAGAAATCTCCCTTACAGGTCTGCTTTATTTTGATTTTCACTGTTGTTGTAGTGTGCAATAATAAATAGATCTCCCTATGAGTCCGTGTCTTTTTCATTTGGCTGCTTAACATCTGTTAAGTAAGTGGATTGCTTCAGCTTATCTTAAAGATACATATTTTTATAGTGACTGTTCATCTTGCTGGCTTATTGTTATGAAACTGTATCTTTATCTTAAGAGTTTTAGTGACCCCTTATATGTGCATTAACTGATAATTGACAGGCAGACAAAACAATTCACCTTCTTTCTTTTAACAAGCCAAATCATTTGATTTAGACTTTCTATAAAACCAACCTTGTCCATCTTAAATTCAGTTTAGAAACCTAATATATTTGACATCAGTAGCAACTTAATGCCTTTTTCTCTTCATTTCAGTTTGTTAAAAGTTGCCATGAAACCCCAGATAAAATCTGAAGAGTGTGAATTATATTAAAGAGAAACAAATGCACAGTGCCATAGCCTTCAGGTGACCCCGCGTTCAGTTTTCAGATTTCAGTGTCAGGTGTGAAGACTTGTGGGTCAAGGGAAGTCTTTTCCACACAGCTTTTAGGAGTGGGCCTGAAGTATCAGTTATGTTGTAAAATCACATGAATTTATAATATAAAAACTAGATTAGTAAAAAGCAATTCTAAAAAAGTAGTTAGTAGCATTATTGGCATCATTCCCAAAGCCAGGAATAAAACAAAAACACTTCAAACGGTATAAGCAAGATTTCTCAATTATGATATTTGGTAGTGCTGTGACGTCTAGTGGATTCACATTTGAAATACTGGTGTTGATGTTTTTATAATTTACATTAAAATGGTTAAAACAATAGGTTGCGAATGCAACCCATATTATCTGAAAAAGGAAGGGATGGATTTCTGCGCACTTCTGTAGGAACTCGATCGAAAATATCACTCTATCAAAGCTGCCATTGGCCCCAGCGCACGTCACTCAGAACAGGTCCCTTCCCACTTCCTGTTCTATAAAACGTGACATCTGCGCAGGTTCGTTCTCTTTTGCCTGGAACCGGGAGTTCAGGCACCGGGGTCCCGGTGGACTCGTAGGCCATGGTAATAGTGTCCACAATCCAATGTGAGAGGCCCTACTTTGAAAACACCTGGTCCTGAGTCCGCGCTCCATAAGACACAAACAGTTGGTCTGAGCACCGAATGTCCTTAGTGCATTCCAAATAGCATCTGAGGGCCCGCACAGGGCAGAGCAGGTGAAGCCGACTTTCTTGCTCCGAAGCGAAGGGAGGAGGATGAAAAGCCATCAACTTAATAGGCCTGTTGAAATTAAATGGAGACAGCACTTTTGGGAGGAAAACAGGATTAGTCCATAGCGTGACCCTGAAGCCATCTCCCGCAAAACGGACACACGATGGGTGTACACAATGGGTGTACACAATGGGTGTACACAATGGGTGATGGGTGTAACACACTCACGTGTTTTGCAGAGGTGATTGCCAGCCGAAAGTGAAGCCCAGCGAAATGGGTGCGTCCTCAGGAACCCGTCATGCCTGGGACAGCACTGCCACAATAGCTGCCAGAGATCGCCCAGTCACCCTTGCCCCTCATCACTGCATCACCGTCACCAGCGGGTCAGCCACCACCGCTATCTCCAAGATAGGGGGCGGGTTTGGTGATGTGTCATCTTGCTCCGAGGGCTCAGCCAGCTGGGCCAAATACAGAGCCAGCAGGCTCTCGGTGTTTCTGAGGCAGGCCGCTTGGGCTCCTGCCTCATTAGCCCTTTGAAGCAGCGCCCCCATGACATGACACTGCCTGTTGGGTTGGAGTTAGGGAGACGAGCTTGGCGAAGGTGGAGTTATCCCACAGGAAGTCCACCAGGCCCTTTTCTGCTGCACCCTGGGTCCTGGCATAAGCCTCCCCTCTCCTGCCAGGGTGGGGGCTGGGATGGTCCCAGGTGGCCCTAAATTCATCGAGGATGTCAGAAAGCAGCGGGAGGGCCCGTGGGCCGCTACGAGTACTGACCTCTCTCGAACCTGGAGCACGGTGGGACACTCCACGGCCCTCTAAATCACCGCCCAGTACTCCCGGTCCTTTCCCACTGTTGCGCTGCTTGCGTTGCCTGCACTGCCTGCTTGGCCAGCAGAGTGAAGATTTGGTCCATCCTGCTGTTCAAATAAGTGGACAAGTGGAGCACCTAGCGGGCTCGCCGCTGTAAGTGCGTCTCCACCCGGAAAAGTTTATGGACACGGGTGCTCTGCAAAACCAACCAGATGCAACCTTGTTGTTGCCGGACACAACACTGTATATTCCAAGCACCAGGCGCAGGATACAGGCCCGTAAGCTTAACCACACTGTGTATCCCGGGGGACACCAGGTGGCACAGGGTCCGAGGGGGCCGAGGATAGTAGACCACCAGCCGTAGCACGATCTAAAACCGAGGCCTACACACACAGACAAGGAGGTGTAGCAGAGCTCTTTCTCAGCGAACTGAGAGAGCGAGATGTCCTACAGCCACAGCTGTGTGCGGTTCTAGTGCGGGCGCAAGCCGGCAGAGGAGCCCCTCACGCGGGGGCGAGATCTCTTACGACACACTGAGGCTCAGGCCGGGCAGCCAAGCCTCAGAGTTTACTGCTGCTGCTAGCGCTCCTGCTGTGGAGGACAAAGCCCTGTGGACAAAAAACCAACACAGCAAGCAGTCAGAATATATAAGGCACTATATAAACATGTTTTTAAAAGTGCTCTGTTTAAAATGAAACTGAAACCGAAACCGCAGCTGGAGCCTCGGATGGAACAGAATCACGTTATCGATATCAATAATCACTAATTCAATAAAATAGACCCACACACACACACACACACTCACTCAATATTAACGGTGGCAAACAACACAGCTGTGAAGCCAACCAACTGAAACGGTGGTAATAATAATAATAAGGTCTAGTGCACAGACAAGACACAGAATGCTCACGTTCTCTGGTCCAGCGAAATGGTAAAATAGGACGAACCTGCGCAGATGTCACGTTGTATAGAATAGGAAGTGGGAAGGGACCTGTTCTGAGTGACGTGCACAGGGGCCAGTGGCAGCTTTGATAGAGTGATATTTTCAATTGGGTTCCTACGGAAGTGCACAGAAATCCCTCCCTCTTGGGCAGTGCTTCCGACTTGAAAGATAACTATGGACAGCGTTAGACAGACCTTTTTAATGCTTAATACATGATTAGGACAGAATGTTGTAGAAATTATGGCCTTGTACTTTACTGTTCTCTTTCATGTAGTTTACTACATATTTCAACCACAAAGCTGTCCAACTGTTTTCAACTGTAGACAAGATACATCTGTGCCAAAGAAACAGCACATTTTAATCTTGACTTCATAAATTTGCTGGAGTTGCATTTATGATTTTTTTTTCTGAACAGTGCATTTTTTGGGGCTTTTACCTTACATAAGTACCTTACCTTACATATGTCTATTTTATAATCACACAATTACATTTATAGATTTCAGTATGCCAGGAATGTATTTGTTGACTAATGCATAGCTGGGATAATGTTTTCATAGTGGAATAGGTCTTGCATCATTTTCCTTGTAGGCCTGACACATGTCCATCATTACTGGGATGTTTTCCCAAAAATAAATTGGAGGGAGATTTTCAGTTCATTCCTATAAATAATCTGTCTGCCAGTTCAGTTACTCATAGAGCCCCAGTGTCTCTCCAGTGTTTTTCAGAAACATTGCTGTATCACTGAAGTGCACACAAACAAAACTGTTTGGAACTATCCCAATTTTCATATAAGTCATCATGTTTATCCCATTTCACCCGTTTTTATGGGGTGTTTTTTTTTTTTAACCTTGTTACCAAAACAAATCTTTGTACTGTTTTGTTTTAGTTGTTCCTTATATATTTATTTTTTACATTTACATTAGAACTAAACCAATCCAAGCAAAGATGATTTAATATGTTAAATAGTTTTTGTTTTTTAATTGTCTTATTTGTCTTTCCACTGGTTTTAGAAATATGTTGTGTTAGATCCAGGCATGTTCCCAGAAAGTGCACTGCTTTAGTGCTGCAGTGCAGTTTAAAGTATTTACTTTATTTTTGACATATAAGAATGGACCTTTTGCCCTGGCTACATCAAATATTTTCCATGAAACATTTTGGTGGCTGTGCTATAATTGTGAAATATTGAATTTGTAAATTAAACATGATACTATAATTATATACCATTTATGAAGACCATTAAGGCAAGACCAAATCTTTGACACACCTTTGAATTGTTTTGATTTAAGTAGTGGAAAGTAGCTTCTGACAATACATTTAAATATGATAGGTCTGTACTTTGTCTGTATTTGCGAGATGGTCAAGCTTTTGATTTGATCGAGCCCTTAGTTATATTCTCAGTTATTTACAGTGACAGTGAATGAGCAATCTGATAGAAAGGAACAGCTTTGTCACAGTCTCCTCAACCATGGATCTAAATTAACACTTAAGCCCATCTAACACTGGAGCTGGAGGCAGGCGCAAACCCTGCATTTCAAATATTAGATTAGAAAATTGCTCTAACATGAATTTCAAACCTAAATATAAATCTCCAGATATAATGAGACACAGTTGTTCTCTCACTTAGGATAATAATCTACAGTTGCATCTGCATGGCTCAAAGCAATTACAAAAGACTCCAGTATGCCATACGCACTTACTTACAATACTTACCTCTCCCAACATCTGGCTCCCAGCAACATGCAAGAGATAGCTACATTGTCTTGAAAATAAAAAGCAAAATGTCATCAGGAGGATGGTTTCATTAGGATGTGTGTCTGGAACTGCATAAAAAAAATATAGTTTAAATGGCTATCTATTCTGCCAATTTCCCATTGAGCTTTCCATCTGGCTAGGGGTTGCAATATTGTAATAGCTGTACGAAAGTTTTACTTTTTAATTTGTTTTCATTTTTGTGGAGAGTCACATTTTTGCCATCCTGTCTATTACTGGTTTGAAATGGCTATAAATTATAGTTGAAATAGTCATATCAAAATACAGGTGCTCCTAGGAAACAACATCTTTATTATGCACTGCCTTTTTTAACTATGTTTAAACGAGATGAAAGCAAACTTACAGGCATTTTGTGTCAAGACTCGCAACATAGATAAAATGCTTTAGTTTGAAATATTAGCGAAGGTTCAGAATACATACATTTTTTCCAATCAAAAATTGTGACCCACCCGCTAATAGGAAACAACATACTCATTGTCTCTCTGAGTCAGCTTCATTTTTTGTGAAATGCTATTGTCCTCTACTCATAAATGTAACTGCTATGATGTACAGGCTTGCAGTTTGCTATTAGTGGGTAGGTCAAAGTTTTGATTTAATCCCGCCCCAAGTCCCCACAGAAAAGAGTACAGCACCTTAAAGCAGTTCTTGTCACATAAGTTTTCTAGAACAATGGGAAATAATCATACAGCATACACATATTCAAGGAGGAAGGCAGTGCATAGTATTCCACTGTGTTTTAAAACAGCTTTAACCACTGCTCTGTCATAAATATAACTAATGGTAATTGTGATGTGTTATGTAGACTGCCAGTAGTCACTAGTCTTAAATCGTTGCTTTAGATGAGGCAGACTGTTTCTTGACTTTTTTTTGTGGCAACATATTTCTAAGCCACATGCCAATTAACTGCTTATATAGGGGACGATAGTTTTAAAGGAAATGAGCAAAAACCCCATTTCAGTCAGCCAACTCTCTGGTGAACAGTGCAATTCTCCACTAACACATTAATTGACATACACCATTAGTTTCATTTAATCTTTTATTTAAATCAGCTTTCAACTCACAGCATTATCATTTTTAGAGACAGCAAAAGGATGCAGCAATAAATATGCATTGGATGTATTATTCTAAAACATCTAATATTTATTAAAATGTAATTAAAGCAAAAGCTTATGTTGTATTCATTAATACAAATTGTGATATTTGTACTATGTGGTTTAAGATTACAGTGGATGGCATAGGCATCTTGGACAATGTTCATTTAACTGTAGAGATCCTTCTTTCAGTCAAATTATAGAAAATAGGTCAAATGTCATACAGATGCACCCAGTGTGATTGGTACTTCAAATCAGTGGTTTCACACTTCTGAAATGTTCCACAATGTATGTGTTGCAAAGGATGACTTCATGATTGGCTGAAAGCTTTTTGATCTGTTTTAGTGAATTAAATGTGCCTGGATCTGGAAATAATGCTTCAGTACAGCCATTATATAATAGAAGTAATGACTGGAAAATGGGATTTAAACTAGAAAAATGTGCACTTGTAATTATTCTCTGGATTTATTGCTTCCTGTCAATGGATACATTAGTCAATTTTGAGAGTATATATACCTGGTTCCTTCCTGAATGATTTCAGTATGTAAATTGTCCTTCAATTGTGAGGAGCCAACATTATGAATATATGCAAGGGAGATGTGACATGCATTAGATGTGCAGTTTAGACAGAGTTCTGCAACAACACCATTGGATTAATGGAACAGATTTGCATTTGCTCTCTCTAAAGATAGCTGATCTTTGAAGAAAAAAAAAAGTTTAATCAAGGGAGGGAAAATGTTGCAACCTAGTAAGTGTCTCCAATATGAAAAATAATGCTTTTTTTATTGTTTTTATATGGGTGATTATAAACAGATTATTTCTTCCAGACATTTTCAATTAGATTACTCGCTTATATATGGTTGCAGCATGTTTAGATCAGATGACTGGGAAGATCTTTAAATCAAGTTTTCTATAACTGTTAGTAACAGAATTCCATTGATTATTTTATGTGACAGATTCTGTGTTTTTTTTTTTTTTTTTCATTTTTAATTAACAGTTCTTGTAGTTCTCTTTTGTTGCTTTCTCCCCAAATGCAAAGTTATATTTGCGGGATGCTTTATTTGCCACATACCTTTTTAGATTATTTTTTTTACCAATACAAGTTTACTTTAATATAATCCATATGGAGTAAATATCCCTGTTTCCTAATGTGAATACTTGGAAAATCTTACATTTATATAGAAGGAGTACACATCCTTTCCTCATTAGTTGGAAAGAACAGGGATTTTGGCACAACCCCCGTATGGAAGCCCTGCATTTCTTTTTATATGGATCTTGTTTTTAGCCTTTGATGACACTGTTTAGAATAGGAAATATCTAATAAGTCAAGCATTTTGTTTAATGTCTTGCCAGTGCATTTAATATATGCCTGGAGGTCTGAAACATTATCTTCACCACTGCAATAATATACATTTAATTCTCGGGACGGGAAGGTTGAATCTTGAAAAGCAGCAGAAAGACCATTCTGAAGTGCTGTAATGTAAACCACATGCAGGTTGGGGGTGGGGTGTGTGTGTGTGTGGGGTGGGGGGGGGACACTGAAAAGTTATGTATTGTAGATCTTTATGGCTTAATCATAATCATGTTAATGCACACCAGTAGCTAATTAAAGAAAACTTTTATCATTTGCATCAAATGGATTGTGTAAAGAGCAGTGGCCTGTTTCTGGACAGCACTGGCCCTCTTTCGTCTGAGTTTATGCTGTAAAGGGTTTCAGAGCAAAACAGCTCAGTGCAGGTTTCCCAAATGACAACAGAACTGTGTCATAATGCCATTCACTCTTATCCTATTCCTGTCAGGAGTTTCTTTCTTTTCGCAGTTTGTGTTTGAAATATTCAAGGAAGTAATCGTGAATACCATGTAAAGATAATGAAACATGTTTTTCTTATAATATTTCCTATCTATGTATTTTATTTTATTGTAGATATCACTCAGTATTGAGTTTAAATGTGTGAAAGTGTTTGAACTGCATGAAACTAATGCCTTCTGACTGAACGTTCTGAAATTCATTTAGCTGTTTTCACTTCACTCTGCAGGCAGTAGCAAAGCAGTGTGCATGTGAAATTAGTTATACTATTCACAGATTCATGTCTTAGAAGTAAGCGCAGCCCTTTAAAAAAAAACAAAAAAAAACTGAAGCAATAAAGTAGTCATTCATGTTTATTTCAGTTCTGTCGCCATCAAAAAAAGGGGTAATTTAAGGAAAATATTTAGATATTAAAAGTTGTCATATAACCAATAGTCATATGACATGAATGTGTGACTAGACCGGTGTTTATATTGTAAATGTATAAGAAAAACTACTGTTAATGTCCTGGTGTCCCTGTGGAGGTTTATAGCCCCTTGATTTAGCATCACTTACAAGCAAGTCAACTACAAAAAGTGCAGAAGCTGACTGTGGTTAAAATAGAAACTCATTCACTTCTCAGATTACCTGGCTGTTTCAAAGGGCTTATGATCAGGTCTCACGGCACCCTGAAGTGCCAGCTTGGTAGAAATAACGTATGTATGTCTGACAGTCAGGCACTGAGCTGCTACTCAGCTTATGAGGCCAATAGAAGAGCGATGTAATAGATGTCAGGGTCATGGCACCGAAGCACTGTATGGGATCATTCAAGGAGGTTTGAAACAGATGCAGCAGTCTGTGTGTAATATTAAACATCAGGGATGAAGGGGGAGCTGGAGGAAAAACAGTGTTCAGGACCAAGGCGTGTACATGCCAGCAGGCTGACTCCATCTCCGCTGCTCCGGATCACACAGGACGGTTTCCAAAAGCAGTTGCTCTGGCAAATCTGAATCAATACATCCTGTGTTTCGAAAATTACATTTGCTTTAAAGAAAAAAACATTATGTATATATTGATAGTTTATTCATATTTTAGACTATATAATATATCTTTGCTTTGTTAAGAGCTATTTAAGTAGCAGTTATAGTCAGGAGTTGTAGAGATTTAATGATTAGAAAAGGTTTTAAAAAAATGGAACAGCAGATATCTGTGCATGTTAGTGTCATGAACAGATGTGCATCATTTTAATTGCATACCATAGGACAATTTTATTTACCTAATTGTTCAGTGACGTAGATGTTTGATCGTACTGTTTGTCTTGCATTTCATTTCATTCATAATTGAATTGATGCCAAGAACCTAGACTATAACAATGAGTCTTAGAGAATAATACTGAATATACAGTGGGGGAAAAAAGTATTTGATCCCCTGCTGATTTTGTACGTTTGCCCACTGACAAAGAAATGATCAGTCTATAATTTTAATGGTAGGTGTATTTTAACAGTGAGAGACAGAATAACAACAAAAAATCCAGAAAAACGCATTTCAAAAAAGTTATAAATTGATTTGCATGTTAATGAGGGAAATAAGTATTTGATCCCCTATCAATCTGCAAGATTTCTGGCTCCCAGGTGTCTTTTATACAGGTAACGAGCTGAGATTAGGAGCACTCTCTTAAAGGGAGTGCTCCTAATCTCAGCTCGTTACCTGTATAAAAGACACCTGTCCACAGAAGCAATCAATCAATCAGATTCCAAACTCGCCACCATGGCCAAGACCAAAGAGCTGTCCGAGGATGTCAGGGACAAGATTGTAGACCTACACAAGGCTGGAATGGGCTACAAGACCATCTCCAAGCAGCTTGGTGAGAAGGTGACAACAGTTGGTGCGATTATTCGCAAATGGAAGAAACACAAAATAACTGTCAGTCTCCCTCGGTCTGGGGCTCCATGCAAGATCTCACCTCGTGGAGTTTCAATGATCATGAGAACGGTGAGGAATCAGCCCAGAACTACATGGGAGGATCTTGTTAATGATCTCAAGGCAGCTGGGACCATAGTCACCAAGAAAACAATTGGTAACACACTACGCCGTGAAGGACTGAAATCCTGCACCACCCGCAAGGTCCCCCTGCTCAAGAAAGCACATGTACAGGCCCGTCTGAAGTTTGCCAATGAACATCTGAATGATTCAGAGGAGAACTGGGTGAAAGTGTTGTGGTCAGATGAGACCAAAATCAAGCTCTTTGGCATCAACTCAACTCACCGTGTTTGGAGGAGGAGGAATGACCCCAAGAACACCATCCCCACCGTCAAACATGGAGGTGGAAACATTATGCTTTGGTGGTGTCTTTCTGCTAAGGGGACAGGACAACTGCACCGCATCAAAGGGACGATGGATGGGGCCATGTACCGTCAAATCTTGGGTGAGAACCTCCTTCCCTCAGCCAGGGCATTGGGTCGTGGATGGGTATTCCAGCATGACAATGACCCAAAACACACAGCCAAGGCAACAAAGGTGTGGCTCAAGAAGAAGCACATTAAGGTCCTTTAGTGGCCTAGCCAGTCTCCAGACCTTAATCCCATAGAAAATCTGTGGAGGGAGCTGAAGGTTCGAGTTGCCAAACGTCAGCCTCGAAACCTTAATGACTTGGAGAGGATCTGCAAAGAGGAGTGGGACAAAATCCCTCCTGAGATGTGTGCAAACCTGATGGCCAACTACAAGAAACGTCTGACCTCTGTGATTGCCAACAAGGGTTTTGCCACCAAGTATTAAGTTGAAGGGGTCAAATACTTATTTCACTCATTAACATGCAAATCAATTTATAACTTTTTTGAAATGCGTTTTTCTGGATTTTTTGTTGTTATTCTGTCTCTCACTGTTAAAATACACCTACCATTAAAATTATAGACTGATCATTTCTTTGTCAGTGGGCAAACGTACAAAATCAGCAGGGGATCAAATACTTTTTTCCCCCACTGTAGATCTGTCACAAGCATTATGCTTGATTTTGACATTTATAAAATAACCATAGATATTTTGCAAGACATTACACTAATGCAACAACAAAAGGGCTAAATTAGTATCTCATTAAAAAGTAGAAACCATTTGTATTTGTTTTTCTAGCTGAAAAAGGCAAAGGAAAACAATCATTGATGTTGTCAGCTGTTAAAATTTTGATTTTTCATTGTTTTAGTCACTTTGTCTATCTATAATTTTCTATTATATACTATTATTATTTTATTATTATTATTATTATTATTATTATTATTATTATTATTATTATACTTCATTATTATCATCCTATTTTCCTATGAAAAATAATTTGGTACTTCATTAAAACAATCATAAAGGAATGAAAAGGGAAAGTCCTGGGGAACTGACTCACTGTGATCGTGTCACAGGTGTGTAAGCAGGAACAGCAGAGGAGCGCATCATCCCGCGGCAGCACGGTGGAGACATCCTCCCGTCACAGCGGCGCCCAGGACAGTGGTTTCGGCAGTGACAGCGCCCGTATCCGCATCGTCCAGATCGAGCAGCTCAGCGGCGCCAGCCACCACCGCATCGCCAGGCCCTCCCGCAAGTCCTCCATCGTCAAGAACCTCAACTTCATCCCCTTCGACATCTTTGTCACCGCCAGCCGCGTGTCCCTCATGACCTATTCCTGTGCCAGTCTGCCCAGGCCCAGGAGCAACACAACCTCACCTGACAGGAAAGAGGGGGAGAAAGCAGGCAAGAGTGCCTTAAACATGCCTGACTCCGACTCAGACACTGCCCCCGACACCCCAGTCGCTGCTCTGGGAATATCTGTCCTGACCGCCGAGGACATCCTCAACAGCAACGTATCATCCTTAGGGGGCAGGGCAGCGGGCAGTTTGCTTTCCCTGGAGAGCCTGCACACTCCCAGCCGCTCCTCGGCACGTCAGGCCCTTGGGGTGACCGTCGTACGGCAGCCCGGGCGCAGAGGGGCCGGGGACCTACTCTTGGAGCCCTTACTCTACCTGCAGGTCTTCCAGCCGTCTCTGCTGCTCAGCTGCCACCACAGGAAGCAGAAATTGGACCTCTCTGTCTTTGACATTGTGCTCAAAGGAGTAGCCACCGACTATAAGTGTATAGGTAAGGATGGCCCACAGGATCACACACACAAATAAAATATAATTGCATAATGTAATAAATGTGACCTTATCCCTAACCCTAACCCTTGGTTAATCTAGGATTAGGGTAGATGCTAGTTTTAGGGCTGAAGATAGAGTTAAGGGAAAGGTCACAGCTGGTTAAACCCCAGAAATATAAACCCAAAACAGTCATTCTTAAAGAAATACCTATGTGGTGTTTATGTCCAAAGCTACTGCTGACAGGTGTTTGTTTGTTGGCCCGAACTAGCAAAGAACAATTATGTGGAACACGTGTAAATACTCAGTGTTTGCTGATCCCCCCCCAAAAAAAAAGACAAATCTCTCAGTTTCTCTCTTACCTCTTTGTAACCTCTGAACTTCTTAGAATCTTCCAATACTTGACAGCGTGTGTCTCTCCTCCATTGTGGTTTCCCTGCAGATCCAGGGAAGACTCTGCCTGAAGCGCTGGATTACAACGTGTTCTGGCTGCAGACAGTTGCAGGAGAGGCTGACAGCAAAACAGGCATCCCCCCTCCTCTTCTCTCCCTGCAGATCAAAGACTTCTTGAATGGACCAGGTGAGAACAACTCAGTGACTCATGTGAACGAAGACAGGCTACTGCTTGATCTGGCTATTTGCGTCGATAGTTTTTAATCTGCTTAAATTAAAAATAACAAAGGTTACTAGAACAGAACAGAACTACTTATTATTAAATGGAAGTATTTATGATTGTAATATTTGCATTCGTTTTTCAAAATCATCCACTTTGAAGTTCAGTGATCTCGTAAGGTACAGAGACAGTGGTGTGTTTGTTTCCAAGAAGTGAGAAAGCAAACTTTAGCCAAGAAAAACTCTCCATTGTTTAAAGAACAAAAGATTAAAGCAAGTGATCTCTAAGTGCCTTTAACCAACCCGTTGTCATAAATAACAAGCCATGACATTTCAAAACAAACATGAAAAACATGAACGGTGTCTTTCATGTCAAACATCCATTGATGGGAAAGGAAGCCACTGACTACATCTCTAAAACTATTAGACTGAAGAATACTGCATCTGCATTTGTTTTAAGTTGAAGTGTACAATGTTGTTTTTCAAAAGTAGTGTTTCATATTCCATAAAACTTGTCTCTGTTTATTAACCTAGTCCTGATACTATACATTCAGCACTAAACAAAGTTTTTATCAGTTCTCCCACAACTTATTATTTACATGTTTGAACATATTAAAGGAAATTAATGTCGCAAGACAGTTCTGAAGAAGCCTTCAAATACAATAATGTTGTTTCCTTATCATCTCCTAGAACTACATTTTTTTGTTTGTTGAAACACTATAGCACAATGTTATGTGAGTCGGTATGCTTTCCTTCAGCAACTTTTTTCCACTCACTGAAAGCAGTTGGAATACTGAATATTCAGGAGTTGTGTATTTTTTCTTTGCAGAAGTTAATGTGTATTTCACCATACATACAGCAGTGGATTGCTTTGATTAAATATACAATGAATAATGTATTATTACAAATGGGTAAGGTATTGTTATGACTCATTTACAGTGTGGTGAACTTGATGTTAACAAAAACAAGGGCCACTTATTACTTTAAGACCACTTACTTAATTTACTTATTCAACATGCATCTGGTTCTATTGTGATACAGTAGATACCTAAAATAAAATAAAATAAAACCTGCTTGTTGAAGTGGTTTGGATTAACATTCTGTACATTGTAGGGAACAGATTCTAAACAAATAGAATCTAAACAACAGTGTCCTTTTTTTTTTTAAACCTGGCAACCTCTAACACACAGCCTGTGTCACTACTTATTAACTTGAATATAAAAAAGTTGTGGCCTTTGTTAAGCAATGAGCTTGACCTGAAAACTACAAATTAAATAGAAGAAAAAACAAAAGTGCCACATATTGTTATTTTTAAAGAAATGTCTGCATTATGGGCATTATCTCCCTGTAAATCTTTAGACTTTAGATTGATATGTATTTATATTTATAGTTATGCACACACACTGTCCAGAAAAGTGGAAAATCTTGTGAGGCCTTCATCCAGCAGTGGATCAACAAAACCCAATGAAGATTATGATAATGTTACATAGAATATCTATCAATCTATTAATCCAAAAATGTCTTCATGAATAGCTTTTTTATTTTCTTCATAACACAAAATCACGTGTCAGCATATGTACAAACTTTAACTTCTGCAGATGCCTTTAACTAACACTGCTATTTGTATCAGTGCATTTTGGCTAAATGCTTGTGGGTTAACTTCCTCTCTTGGAGAGAGTGATAAAAAAAGGATCTTATCTCCCTATAGCCTTGTAGAGTTTGTAAAGTTAAGGTACCATCCTTTTGGCAAGAAGTGATAGTGCGGCCCTCTGTGTGTAGCAGATGTTGTAGACCCTCTGAAGATGAGCTGTGGGTGTTAATGAGCACCCCGGGATTTTGTGATAAATACACCTCCTGCTTATTCACTTCCCTATGTCAGCATGAGCGGAAGGTCGTTCGAATCCCTGGTACGATCTGTACAATGGACTGCACTGTGCCGGTGGAGAGTGTCTTCAGCTGTGACTCACAATACTGTGCACAGATGTTATGAGGAGGAGAAATTGCTGGTTTGTTTGTTTGTTTGTCTTTTCCCTGTTCCTGATGATGTTGTAGTCCAGAACATAATCACGTTCTATATTTTTAACAGCAAATTGTGAAATACATAAATACTCAGGAGATAAAATTATTGTGGTTTCTCAATTTTAACATACGGTAGGTAAGGCGAAGTCATCAGATGAAAATGTGTTTATTCCATGGAAAGGCCACCTAATGATTGTTGCATAGTTTAAGCATATTTCAAATCCATACTTATTGTTATATTTTGCATATGAAGGCCATATTTTGAAATGCTGCAGCATTTTCAGTAAAATACCATGAAGCCTTTGAAGAGTACCTTATTTCAATCTTCATTTTTTTTAATACAGTGAAAACTCCAAACAAATTGTTGCAAGAACACAGTTGATTATATTTGTTTATAACAATGTGCTTTCAATTTAAAACCATTTATTTGGAATACAAACCTAGGCCAATCAAAGCTTCACTTTCAAGGACACAAAAGGACAACTTACTAAATCTAAAAAATATTTACTGCTGTATATGTATACAATAGAATTTATAAGTTTTGAATTAGCAGTCTGACATGGCACCATGAAAAATAAACTGGCAACCAAACCTGCAGTTTTGAGGCAAGTTCAAGGCTTCACCTTTGGCAAGTCTGTTTTGCCTCCCTTTCCTTTGCCCTGTTTTTTGACAGCTTGTATGCCTCTTCACTTCCCCCGAATCGTGATCTGCTCAGTGATCTCAGAGGACAGAAACTTTTTTTTTTTTTGTTCTTATTCTTAAGGTCAGTTGAGAATCCTAGAGAAATTCCAGCTACCAAAAGAGAAAAAAACATCCACTACAGCAATAACTCCAGCAGGTGATAGATTAGCTTGTACAAATTGGAACCATTATGATTCTGTGTTCCTGGATCTCATCAAACTGTTACAAAAAAAGAGAGAGATGTTGTCATTCCTGTATACGAGCCCTTGCCCCATGAAACCGTCCATAACATACTAATTTGAATCATATGATATGTCACTGCCCTCAGTCGACATGAGCCTCTTTCCATGTGTGAAGCCATAATAAATCCATTCTCAGCCCAGCCAAATCCCCTATGAGAAGGTGAACTAACCCAGGCCTCCTTCTACCAGTCCTTCCTTCATAATTGGATGCATAGCCACCTGCTCCCCAAGCAGCAAACCCTACTGACTGGAGTCAAGCGTGAGAGCAGATACATGTTATTACAGGGAAAATGAAAACAAGAATGGAAGACGGAGAAGCTGCATTTCCTTCAGGTTCAGTCCTGGGTCATGAGTGATGACCTCATAGGGTATCGTAAGGGACTATTGCAACACCCCCGTTTGATCCTAGCCCTTCCAGTCGCTCAAATCATAGTGTCAGACCTTGATCTCACAGGTGATTTAGAGTTAATGGGGTTGGACACGTGAGAAGGGGGAATGATTATGGTGCAGACTTTTTAAATTAACTTTGGGTCGTTTTGCTTTTTCAATATTCGCAAACCATTCTACCTTTTCTTTCTTCTTGCAGGAGTCAATGTAGTTTTCCTGCTTGCATGAATTGGCAGTCATCAGGAAAAACAAATGAGTCAATGGCAATAAGGTGTTCTTAATAAAGGACTCCTGGTTTAGCCTTCAGTTATGAACAAGGCATCCCTTTTTATTTAGTTTTAATGTTGGCACTGTTACGGAAATATCAGTCTTTATTCAATTAATGGGTATATAGAAATATACGTTTTTCCTTCCACACCATACACTGACTGTATGCAGCTTTAAAGTTCCATTTCAATATTCAATGGTTTAATACAACAAGAGCCAGCAGCCGTTACAAGGCATTCTTAGAAGTTAAGTGGAACTCACATAGGAAATTATATCAGGTGATTTCAAAGGAGTGAGAGGTCCTCACCTTATGATATCACCTCCTATCTGTATTTATTCAACCATGTTATACTGAGCTTCTCATCAATGTTGGATTTGTAATAAAGACAGGGGACTTTAAGTCATGGTTGGTTAGTTAGATGTCATATGTCTTTTTCTTAGTTTTTTACTTCTTTAGGATCAGTTAAATCGATGCTTCCCTGTTTTAATTTCCTATATGTGTATACTGAAAACGTACTGCTGAGGAATAGGAGTACACTCCTTGTGCCAGTAAAGAGATTTCGGCCACAGCACAATAGTGACTATAGAAATCGGCGTGTGACTGGATAATGCAATACTTTTTTTTATTATTATTATTCTGAAAGATTAATCTCTTGACAGTGTTCCATCATCATAAAAGATTATATGATCCATCTATTTTGGAGTAAGAAAGAGGTGGGAAGCCATACAGATGTCTCTGTGGAATAACAGAATGAACTGGAAACTTTAAAGCAATAAGAATAGGGGTAGTGAAGCCCTGATGTGGAAGACTTCAGTTTAAGTTGACCAGTTTTTTAAAGACACGAGTGCGGAAAGTGGTCTTGAAGCAGTCTAACGTTGACACATTTTGCTGTCCTGGACAGCATGCTGAGTGAAAATGTTATGAGTTTTGTTGAATCCCCCTTTGCAGTTCTTCCAATTTTCCTCCACAACAGATTTTTTTTAAGAACTCACTTCATAACTTTATTATTATTAAGATTATGTTGATTATCAAGGCAGCGTTTCACAGTCTTTCCTGGCAGCAAGTCATATGCTAACGTTTTATTGCAAAATGTGGCATTAATAATTGCTTAATACTTTGCTGCTATAAATCTTAATATAGAAATCCAATTAGGACCAAACTTTTGTTTTTGCATCAATGTTTTGAATAGCAGTTTTTGGCGTATGCAGTGCCGAAACAAATACCTTGGATCCTGTTCTGTTAGTGTTTATCATGCCTGACATGTTCAAATCACTGCATTCAGATCTAACAGTTCCAAGGTTTTTGTGGAGAGTTTGAAAAACAGAAGTCAGTCGGAGCTGGCTCATAAATGTGTGGCTGAAACCAATTACATTTCAATGACAGAAGAATTGATTGTCCTCTTACAAGGCCAGGCTGTAACTCTATAATACAGTAAACTTTTCAGAATCAATTTTTGGTCTCAAAATCGCAGTTATGTGCCTCCTCTCAGTTTCTTATGCAAAGAGCAGACTCTGTAATACTTGCCAATATATAATCAAAATCTCCCCCTGTAGGTATGAGACTTTTGTAATTTTAATGTTTAAATTAATTGTTTGCACTTGTTTGTCACATTAAAGTTTTTATTAGCATATTTTACTTGCAGTACGATTTGTGTTCTTAATTTAGTTTGTCACAGGCAGTGTAAGTCTTTGTTTCTTCTTGAATTAGCCTGCAGAAGAGACAGTGTGTGTATAGTCAGTCAGTCAGTGAGAGAAATTCTGATACCAAGCATATAGTGTTGTTTAACAAAGAGAAGGGCAGCTGCGTTCTTGTCTTTGTGAATCTGAATGACAGCAGTGTGGATGTTATCCCCCATAATCCCTGTATAATCTGTACAGTTAAGATATGTGATGAATGTAAATTGCACAGTAAAAATAACCTACAATATATATTTTTTTTAATCTACAAAGGCACTTCAAGGAAGACATTAATTAATTGATGCCTACCGTAAACATGCTTTTTCTTAAATAAATTGCCACACTTTCTCAAACTGGGTCAGAGTTCTTGGTGTGTGTACACACAACACAGTCGGATATAGGTGGTCAGTGTTCCATTCATCTGTATCCACCGAGGATATCAGTAGCATCCCTCTTGCCACTTAAAGAATGCAGGTGGACAGCTGACAGGTTATGAAGATAATTAGAAAAAATCCTTTGCAGAATTTGAATGCCTCCTGTTGAGCCCAGCATGGTAATTAGAAACAGGGCTTTTTCAGAATTTTTGTTTTTATTTGTTTGACTGATCCAAAACAGCTTTAGATCATTAAAGGTACGGAAAAAAATGCTGAGCAGCACATGAGCTGTGTATGTTACTTCTGTAGCTTTTTCTGATGATAACTGAAAAATGATAAGCCAGATCCTTCCCCAGTCCTCTATACTAAAATCCTCATGCTGTCAAGCTTAAGAAGTATCTTTCTTTCACATGGTAGCGGTATTTTTTCCATATTGCTTTTCTCCCTTCACCTGAATTTAAATCCTGTGCACCCAGCAGTGAATTTATTTAAACATTGACCTGTCTTGTTTAATTTGCTCTCATATTTTGCTACTATTTTACTATTATCAGCTTTCCTTTAACCACTACATCATTATATAAAATATTATTGTAGACTAGAGGTTTTGCTGAAATCTTTTGGAACACACCACATTTCCAGTGCAAGGAGAACAAGAGGGGCAACCTCCTTTGTGTCTGAAACTCTTCTAGTTAAGCCCTTTCTATTGTTTTAAACCCTTTAAGTCAAATTAATGAGTGTCTAAATTAACAATCAATCACTGAAGTCTATTTCTGGGACTTAGTTTATTAAACTGTCAAAATACATGCATCAACTACTTCTTTATCACATAACCCAACTCTGATGCAAGTGATCTGTGTCTAAAAATGTAAACATGTGCTACAGATAAGTTATAGTGTTTACATATTAAATACAGTGTACCCCCTATATGGAATGATGTATATTGCCTCCTGAACTCATTCACACAATTGTCAGATACATGTCTGTGACTAACTAAAAATTTCAACCAACCTCAGCCAGTTAATTTAAATCTCACTGTAGATTATTTTATTTGCCCGCTACTACACACACATACTTTATAATGTATTTAATCACTAATCCATAAGATGTTTTAGGTAGAAAAATACCAAAATGTCAGACCAGAATTTGGTAAGGAACTAGGAGCAAGGAACAGTAAAATGCTTTCTCACAATTTCAGAAATAGATAATAGCCAGATACAACTACAAGGATGGCATAAGGCTGTGAGTGGGCTTCATATTAGCAGCAGCATGTGGTGTTCTTATATAAGTGAACAGCCAGAGAAACAATTATTATATTGGCTAAATAGTTGCTGATTTGCAGTAGTATGTAATTTCATAGACAAATTGGTCTTTAAACTTTGTTGTATATTGTCCTTTTTGGGGACAATTGTCTGTTTAGAAACACAATACCAAAAAAATAGATAAGCTGATATCGTAAATTTGTTTATACCCATACAATATTATGGTTCTCGTTGGTACTATTAATTATTTTTTCATTGATTTAGATTATATATACACTCACCTAAAGGATTATTAGGAACACCATACTAATACTGTGTTTGACCCCCTTTCGCCTTCAGAACTGCCTTAATTCTACGTGGCATTGATTCAACAAGGTGCTGAAAGCATTCTTTAGAAATGTTGGCCCATATTGATAGGATAGCATCTTGCAGTTGATGGAGATTTGTGGGATGCACATCCAGGGCACGAAGCTCCCGTTCCACCACATCCCTAAGATGCTCTATTGGGTTGAGATCTGGTGACTGTGGGGGCCAGTTTAGTACAGTGAACTCATTGTCATGTTCAAGAAACCAATTTGAAATGATTCGACCTTTGTGACATGGTGCATTATCCTGCTGGAAGTAGCCATCAGAGGATGGGTACATGGTGGTCATAAAGGGATGGACATGGTCAGAAACAATGCTCAGGTAGGCCGTGGCATTTAAACGATGCCCAATTGGCACTAAGGGGCCTAAAGTGTGCCAAGAAAACATCCCCCACACCATTACACCACCACCACCAGCCTGCACAGTGGTAACAAGGCATGATGGATCCATGTTCTCATTCTGTTTACGCCAAATTCTGACTCTACCATCTGAATGTCTCAACAGAAATCGAGACTCATCAGACCAGGCAACATTTTTCCAGTCTTCAACTGTCCAATTTTGGTGAGCTTGTGCAAATTGTAGCCTCTTTTTCCTATTTGTAGTGGAGATGAGTGGTACCCGGTGGGGTCTTCTGCTGTTGTAGCCCATCCGCCTCAAGGTTGTACGTGTTGTGGCTTCACAAATGCTTTGCTGCATACCTCGGTTGTAACGAGTGGTTATTTCAGTCAAAGTTGCTCTTCTATCAGCTTGAATCAATCGGCCCATTCTCCTCTGACCTCTAGCATCAACAAGGCATTTTCGCCCACAGGACTGCCGCATACTGGATGTTTTTCCCTTTTCACACCATTCTTTGTAAACCCTAGAAATGGTTGTGCGTGAAAATCCCAATAACTGAGCAGATTGTGAAATACTCAGAGCGGCCCGTCTGGCACCAACAACCATGCCACGCTCAAAATTGCTTAAATCACCTTTCTTTCCCATTCAGACATTCAGTTTGGAGTTCAGGAGATTGTCTTGACCAGGACCACACCCCTAAATGCATTGAAGCAACTGCCATGTGATTGGTTGGTTAGATAATTGCATTAATGAGAAATTGAACAGGTGTTCCTAATAATCCTTTAGGTGAGTGTACACCTATCAGCCATAACATTATGACCACCTGCCTAATATTGTGTAGGTCCCCCTTTTGCCGCCAAAACAGCCCTGACCCGTCAAGGCATGGACTCCACTAGACCTCTGAAGGTGTGCTGTGGTATCTGGCACCAAAACGTTAGCAGCAGATCCTTTTAAGTCCTGTAAGGTTTGAGGTGGTGCCTCCATGGATCGGACTTGTTTGGCCAGCACATCCCACAGATGCTCGATTGGATTGAGATCTGGGGAATTTGGAGGCCAAGTCAACACCTTGAACTCGTGATTCATCAGACCAGGCCACCTTCTTCCATTGCTCCATGGTCCAGTTCTGATGCTCACGTGCCCATTGTAGGTGCTTTCGGCAGTGGACAGGGGTCAGCATGGGCACCCTGACTGGTCTGCGGCTACGCAGCCCCATATGCAACAAAGTGCTATGCACTGTGTGTTCTGACACCTTTTCTATCAGAACCAGCATTGACTTTTTCAGCAATTTGAGCTACAGTAGCTCGTCTGTTGGATCGGACCACACGGGCCAGCCTTCGCTCCCCATTTCCATCAATGAGCCTTGGCCGCCCATGACCCTGTCACCGGTTCACCGCTTTTCCTTCCTTGGACCACTTTTAATAGGTATTGACCACTGCAGACCAGGAACACCCCACAAGAGCTGCAGTTTTGGAGATGCTCTGACCCAGTCGTCTAGCCATCACAATTTGGCCCTTGTCGCTCAGATCCTTACACTTGCCCATTTTTCCTGCTTTTAACACATCAACTTTGAGGACAAAATGTTCACTTGGTGCCTAATATATCCCACCCACTGACAGGTGCCATGATAATGAGATTATCAGTGTTATTCACTTCACCTGTCAGTGGTCATAATGTTATGGCTGATCGGTGTATATATATATATATATATATATATATATTTTTTTTTAAGAGGAACTAGTTATGTGTCCAAGTGTCACAATCCCTGTACATTCTGGCTATAATGTTTACAGATTGCACATGTATAGGAAGTAATATGCATGTATTTGATTTGCAAGAAAAAGATAGAGCATCCCTAGTTGTCAGAATATACTAACAGGTGATTTACAGTGTGTGGCAGGTTAATTTGGTGTGCCTTCCATGGTTGTATCATTGCTGGAAACCCCTCTGGAGAGAGGAAACTTGCAATACATCACGATTGTACAGAAACATCATTTAATAGCAGTTAAGTTGTGTTTTCTGTTTTCATTGCTTGCCCAAACACATTCCAATCCCTCTCCCCTTCCATATCATTTCATGTTCCACTTCATAAATATAAATGATCATGACCAAATGAAAGTCTCTCATTAGAACACTGATGGAAACATTCTTGAGGAAACGAGCTCGGTGGTGTCTGACTCAGCACTGAGGTGTTCAGTGGTAGGCCTGCTCCAGCACCTCAGACAGTCTTTTACAGCATGCTAGATCTTCATCATGTTGGCTGTCAGTCATACACCTCCGAGTTGGAAACTGATTTCTTCCTATATTTCCGATGATTTAAAAGTGCTTTTCTCTTTTTTTTCTGCTTGTCTCTCACTTTGCACAGGAGCGATAACAACATGCCAGTGCAGCCCATAAATGTTGATTATTTCTTTATTAGAATCCACGCAGTTTGTCATGTTTAGTAGAAAGAGTGAGAAAGGCATTAAGTCAATTTTATTAACATCAGTGAGAATAAGAGTGTTCAGCACCAAAGTTAGTAGAGATTGTGCTCATTCTGTAGCATCATCAAAGAAAGACTCTTCAGCTGCAACTAAAGGGAAGTCTATAATGGACTTTCACAAAATATTTATTGTGTTGGAGTTACAATCATGGATTGCACATTTATGTCTCTTTAGATTGTCATAAATACGCGTAATTCACAGTGTTAATTTCTGATATGTTTCAAGGCTTTTCCTTACCAAGACCAGATTCCACAATATAAACCTCGTGATTGGATATAATTGCATCATCCTGTTTCTTTTTCCCCCTCTGGTCCACAGCTGAGCTAAGTGTGGAGCTATCTCGACCTTTGAAAGCTAGTCCAACGCTGGCCAAGCTGGAACAGATGAAAACCTTTCTGAAAAAGATCATCCCCAAGAGTGACTGTGCTTCCATTAAACATGCGCAACCCTCAGAGTCTTCACCCAGCCAGGAGCCCAGGCCCCCGAAGACTTCCCCTCACAAAGAGGGCAGTCCAAAGACTCCAGAGTCCCAAGCTGTTCTCAGCCAAGGCAGCTCTTTGACATCCCTGATGTTATTTCATAAGGTTTCTCTGCGCACTGCCCAGATTGTGGCTGTGCTAGAAACTGAACCTCATCCTTCTAGGCCTAGCCTGACACTGTCAGTATCAGGCCTGACTGGCAACCTCACTATAAGGACTGGCCCTAAACTATCAGGTAAGCATCACATGCACTACTGGTGTGATTATGTTTCCTATTCTTATAATTTTTCTATCAGAGTACTGAATGGGGAAGGAATGTTTGTGCAGTTTTCTGATCCTATGTTAATACCTGAGGCAGACTGTTTCCACCTGAAGTTTTTCCATTATTTTGTTAATGTGCAGAGCTAAGCTTCAAATTCATTTAGGGTTAGATTTTTTCCATTTGTTTTTGGTTAATTTCCACTGGAAATATAAAGTCTTTTAATCTGATGTTTTTTTTAACTGAAGTGACAATACAATGCTATGCAATAGATTAATTCTCAAAGATAACTGCATCACCATTCACATTCAACTTTGTATTTCAGACACAAGTACAAAGTTGTATATCCTTAAACAAAATTAGTTCCTTTCAAAGTATCACTGTAATGCCATAAAGAACTGTCTTATGGTCTTATAGTTGTGGTAACACAACCATTGTATTACATGCATCTATATGTATTACCTATAAGAAAATCATGCTGATATTTTGACCCACAGAACCACAGTTTGTTTCATGTACCAGAAGAGGAAATCCAAAATTCTGTCATCTGACCCCTTATGCTTAGCTTTAAGGAAAATTGTTCTGCGGTAAGCCACAACAAAGTGTCCCTGATACTGCTCAGGAAATGGCACACGTTGCATCACTGTCATGTGTTTGGCCCATGACCACTCTGTAACCATGGAGGAATGACCGATATACTGTGAAATTGGATCTGATATCCCCTGGTATACATCTGTAGTTTGTAAAGTAAAAACATCCATTAATAAAACTTCCTTAATTATGAAAGGCCCCAGTCACACAATCCAGATCTCTGGAGTTTGAGGCTACATCCTGTAGCCTATTTGGGTCTCGCTAGGTCTCAACAGCTAATTTCACTGTCTTTTGAGAGATGCATGTCATATTTGTTTTTGCACCAGCCAAACCTGAACCAGTTATACAGTTATAGAAGGTTGTATGGCATTTCACACACAGTATCTGCTCATGACATGTTCAGATGCAAAGGTGTTATTTAGTTGATGTTTAATTAGTTATCTGGATGGTCGAATGGATGGAATGAATGGTTAGAATAATTATATATTAGTAGTACATAACAAAGATAGAAGTGTTGATTAAATAGAATGATCTCACTATTTTATTTAAGCAGCATGCATGTGTTTGTATGACAGGGACTTGGCAGTTTCCCTGTCTTGTTTTTCAGGTGAAAGCATGTTTATCTCATAAGGATGTGTAAGTTGGTCTTTTCAATTCATAAATTCTCTGCCTGCACAGATCTGCAGCCTATTTGACTATAAAATGTCCATTAAACAAAGGAAAGCCCTAAGAGACTCCTGGTTTTAATCCTAAATTCATAAGATGGCAGACTCCTTCATTACAGGGACTTCTAGCATTGAGTAGACCAGTCAGGGACTAAGGGAGGAAGAGAAGAATTCCCCTTTGCTGTGTTGAAACAAAGGGGGAGAGGAGAGGGGAGGGTAGGGATGGTAGGGAACTTAGCTCTTAAATGTGCGCATCTGTTTTACAGATGTTATTATGTAGAGTTACTTCAGATAAAATGATTGTAGAAAATTTTAATTAAAACCTCAACAATTTGCACTTGTTTACTTGAATCTGCATAACTCTCCAGTGAGACAATACTAGGCTCTCTTGACTGTGCTGATTCTCACCAGCTTTTCTCTTTCATCCTTTTTTGATGTGTTGACTTTGATAAACACAGTTGAAAACACTCAGCATACAAAACAATGGAAAAAGTGCTATGGGAGACAATTGTAGCCGTCTGAAAATGAATCCCTATTTTCAGGGACTATTTTTAGCCATAGGCTTCTCACATTAACTCTGACAGAAAGAGATTCATCACTAAGTGTTCTCTCTTTGTTTACTATAAACACAATGTCCAATGGCTTCCATGTCAAGTCTCAGTGTTTACTGAGTTCAAGTGAAGCTTTCCTTTCTATCTTAAATCAATAGCTCTGCTTTCATGAAACGTTGATTGTCAGGGGCTGAGCTTTTTAATAAGCAATATTTCTGAGGGTATTTTTTGTTATTCTTTTTTTTTTTCCTTAAAGGAGGATTAAATATATTATTGTAAGTATTACACAATTCATTCTGTCATCATGTGTACCAGAGTTCTGAATGAAAAGTAATATTTAGTCCAAATTAAACTACTTTTATATGCAGGAAGCATTATGTGCAGTTTGGAAATATACAGTTCTCCCCGTGTCTAAATCTATGTTATTCACAAAATGAAAAAATATCACAAATATTGTTTGTTAAACTGGACTGAATTTCCAGTGAGATCTCTTCTAAATTATCTCTTCTAAGTTATTAAATGTGGGTAAATTCAGACGAAACATGTACAGCTTCAGTGCTCCTGATGGTCAAACCAGTAGAGGTATCTACAATGCAGGATGGGTCCTATACCAAGCATACAGTTGGTTTAGATCCAGACTGTGACAACATCCAGCAACTCTGGGCAAACTGATAAGGTTGGAGCTCACAGCACTGACCCCCATATAGTGTAGATGGCCAGTTATGCATTATCCATTCAAACTGTGTCAATCAAATAAAGCAGATGTACACGCCTTGTAGGGTGTGTGAATATTGCCCATTGTAGCCATGATTTGGAGTGTGGGATAATTACCCTTTCTACTAATCCCAAGTTGGTACATGTGGAAAGGGTAAACATAATAGTTCCATGTACAACTCTGCACTTTGACTGTGAATTAATTATCCCAGCTTCAGCTTGATAGCTTGATTGATTGGCAGTGCTAGTGACATAATTATGTTGAATCAAAGGTTTGGTAAATTGTATATTGTATATGACATTTTTGGAAACTGCTTTTGAAGCATGAATAAAACACAAATAATAGCCCAGCTGCTCAGTAAAGTGACACCTAAGCACTAGCTTAGTATAGTGGAATGGGGACAGGCAGTTATTGCTGTGTGTGAGTGGGGGGGGGATAAAGTTGGAAGAAAGTTGGAGCCTGAAATCTGAAGTAGTACAAAGTGGAGAACTATGTTTTATAAGTATCGGCCTGTCTTAAACACAGAGATTGTAATCCCAGCAGAGATGGTATTCAGACGGGCCCTTATCCCTTTCACAGATAATACTGCCTCCTACCGTGCCATTAGGAGCTCAAAATCTTCTGCAGCTTCTGTAAGGAATTAGGATATTTTTTAAACATTTAAAACGCATGCTCTTGATTACTGTAACAAGCTAAAATTACCCTCCCTTGTTTACAGTATTGTATATCAGGTTCATCTTGGACAGCTAAAACTCACTTCATGCTTTTAAACGACAGAGAACAGAGGGACAGTCGGAATGTTGCTGATCATAAAATGTTTTATTCCCGAATCCATTTGCTCAATATTAAAATATTTTCAAAAGTCTCAGAGAGTGATACATTTAGGGTGAGGGCCGTCCCAAGTTAGCACAGAGATTGTAAAATCTACAACTATTCTGTTAGTTCCCCCCTCGAAAAAAAGTAGTAAATTCTTTCCGGGAGGGCGCTAATGGACAAGTGAAATACTGAGGATGCCATGTGGGATTGAGAGGGAAGCGCGCCAGTGGGAATAGTGCTACAAATCACTGGTAAACCATCCTGAGTGCAGAGTGTAAGTTCCCTGGTTCTGTCTGCTTTGACACCCTGTCATAAGTAGCTTAAACCCAGCACTCAGAGAGAGGTGAAGACCCCATCAGCTCTGTAACATCTGGGTTTTTTATACGTGGTTATGGCATACCTCTGCGAGTGAAAAGATGGAGTTAAAGGGGATTATGTTGACAATGAAGTGTGTTACTGGATCTTGTGATAATGAAAAGCAGTAGAACCTAAATTCCTTGCAATGGTCCCTGAGGTGGAGGTGCATTTATAGTTCAATGAAAGTAAAACGTAGGAGGAAAGAACAGATGGCCCAGAATCCCTGAAACAAGAAACCCCTTAATCCCACAGCTCACTATCACTGGTAACTGCAGGCTGCCTCCCTGCTGCTCCTTTATTTAAAGAAGCACTCTTCTCTGCCAGTGATTTACTAATATGGTCTTGTAAAGAAAAACCTCTGTTTGCTAGAACAAAGAAATGGTGCCATTAATTATTTATTGTTTTTTTTCTGTTGTTTTTGTTTCTCTAGGCACAGTGGATTAAATCACTCTTGTGTCACTATGTTTATTCTGGTTAAAGAATGAGTTTTTATGTAATAACTCAAATTAATTGTTTTTTAATGACAAGGCAACCAAAGCAGGGAGCAAGCAAGAGAAAGAAAAAAGACAGCCCTACTATGCTTTGGTTGGTAGGTCGAGCTCATCAGAGTCAGATTAGTTTATCATCTAGAACTTGTATTTTTTATATATATTACTAAAAGAAATGTTTTTCCCTTAAAGATATTTTACAATCTTTAAGGGATCAAGACTGTGCACTGAACAGAATAAAAGTTGTTGCCAGAATAACTATGTGTGTCTTACAGTTGATAAGCTATTTATTTTTTATGGTTGGAGTGGGATTGTGTATTAAGGTAGATTTGTTAGGTTAATTCAAGAAATTCATTTTGGCATCGGGCCTGGTTTTCAAAGTCAATATTTCCTCTTGGCAATCACAAGCAACCCAACTCTTCCAGAAAATTCAGTTGTCTCCCATATTCTGCCTCAAGACGAAATGAAAGAATATTTATCAGTTTGGAATATATTCATTTTTGCTTCTTAAAATGCATTATTGTCTTTTAGTATAAAAGTCACCTCTTACATGACCAAAATAAAATCCAACCTATCCATACAACATCAATTTTACTTTTCTTTCAATTAACCAAATGAAAACTACACAATAAAACATAATTTACATTACTATTTGTAATTCTCTGCAGTTAGAGGTGTAAACAAACACTGCCTCAGTAAGTGGTCTTGAATTACAACCTGCCTGAGATGTTGCTATAGCTGTGCCTTTCTATCAGGTGGGCAACAATTTGCTGGAGAGCAGTGGTGGTCACTAAATTTATGGATAGAGGGGATATTACAATTTTATGCTCTAGGGTTCATGTCCAGGCTCTCAGACACCCTCTTCAGAAGTTGAATACCCTTTTGTCATTCAACACAGATTATGTTTTTGCTCCTCAGTAACACCGGATTACTTGGCAAAGATATGTATCTGTATTCAAAATAACATTCATCTCTTACTATTCCTTCATCAAGAGCCTGTTCACTTTTGAAGACACTAACTATAAGAACATGGTGCCGCTGCCATTACCTCCAAAACAACAGCTGCCTGAACACAACAAAAGGACATTCATCCTCTTAAGACTTTTCCATATGGGATACTCATTGGTTGTCTTCTGTAAACTTCATTCTTTGATACTCGATTACAAATTCTCACGTTCGTTTCCTGTGAAGATGAAGAAGTACATACATAGTCATTTTACAGTTAACAGTCTATGGCAAAGAATGCTATGATGAGAAAACCATAAAGTAATTCAGAATATGCTCCAGCCACACCCAGCATTCACCAATGGAAGGGCTGTCAACACGTATATAATTTCATCTGTTGCTATGAAGATTTTAAAAAAAAGACCTTAATTGAAATGCTGAAGAATCATAAGCAGTCATCTATAATTCTGTCAGGTTTGTATTTTTCTCCACGTGCACAGTATATCTTGCTTTCTATTTGAAATTACTCTGATGAATGTGCTTACAAAATATGATTTAAACTACATGTGAACAGATGTGGCTTGGCTGGAAGAAGTTGCTAGCTTGGATTAGCAGAGATTACCCAAACCCATCTGTGCCCATTAAAAATGCATACTTGAAGTCCTTTGGCCAGGGCCCACCTTGGAGATGCATTGCATTGTTTTAGTTCTGTTTTGTTTGTAAAGAATGGAAAAAAGGCAGCAACTAGTGAATTACCAAATACGAATTTCCCATGAAAGATTAAACAGTTTCTATGTAGTGTAATGTGAACAGCCTATTGGAAACAAAACACAAAGCTGTGAAACAGTGACCTCACTTATTGAGGGGTAACAAAGATACAATTCCCTTTTAAATAGTTCCTAATAATTATATCAGTAGTTATATCAGTACTGTGCACAGTGGGGTCAGAGCACACCAAATTAGCAGAAGTATAGAAGCAGTTACAATCAGTAATCTGTGTGAATGTTTCATCCTCAATATCAGTAAACAGTTGAAATGAGAAATAAGGCTTTTGCAGAAAACTTTTTTAAACTGCAGTAGGATTTTATATGTACTGTCTAATTAAATAACCTGAATGGAATTGCCTGTCTAATAGATACAATTATGCTCAAGTTAAATGTCCTAATTGTTGTGCAGTTTCCTTTTCCAATATACATTGGCAGTGGACAGAATACCAACTGTAAGGAATGTGGTTTTATATTTCTGTTTTTGTTAAGAATAAACAACACATATCGTGATCATATGTATAAACAGTAGCTTTGCATTGTTTGTGGAATCATTGACCGGTGAACACCCCCATATACATTGGCACATTTTGTTTTCTCCTGTATGAGATGTGGTCAAAGTCAGTACAGTAAGTAAACAAATTGCATACACAAGACCAAGCCAGCTGGGTTCTCTTTGCTAGGTTGCCACCCTGTCTTTGTCTGCTTTAGAATGATGATTCAGAATGGGTCAGCAGTCACCTGAAGCAGTAAGATAGGGAAGACAAAGTTTCTGCTTGGAATCAAAGTACCCATGGAGCTTCAAAAAACAGTAATCATCAGAGTTTACAGCAGAGTTTCTAATGTTTTGGGGAATGTGACTGCCATCCAGACTTGACATTGAATGTCCAAATGATCACAATAGAATCTTCAACGTTAATACATTTAAAAATTATATTTAAATGTCTTCCTTGAAGGACTGTAACTTTCAGCGATTAAATGGGTGCAGAAGTAGATTTTCTTACATACAAACTATATCCCATACTTTCTTAGATATAAATATAAAAATATAATAACTGTTTACATGGATTTCATGGAACATCAATATTTATAAAATTTAACAGCTTGCTCATTCCAATGCTGTTGTCTGTTGTTTTTCTCAAGAGTCATGTCAGTCAGGCATAAGGAAATAGCTGACTTCTGTTTTTGTATGTTTTGTTCTTGCTTATGAGTCTTGCCAACACATTGAATTTAGGCCTGGTGGCCTGGTTGTGCCAATTCAGGTTAGTGCCTGGCCACCCTGAGCAGAGGGGATGAGATCATCACCAAGCGATAACCATCGCCGCATTGCTTCTCATTCATCTCTGACCTGAACTCCGTTTGAACCTTCACAGATGAAAACAACTGGAATTCCTGGCCCAAGCCATAAAATTTGATTAAGTCTTTTAGAAATGATGTGTAAAAGAACACTTCACTAGGCCCAATAAAGTGAAATTAAGCAGTGTCTGTAGTGGATTAAAATAATAGATGTTTCTGTGTTTGAAGTGTGCACAGAAAACAGGCTCCCAGCAGTTAGGGTATTGGGATGCAGTAAAGGAGGTTATTAGTGACATTTTAAAGGATTCAGCCTGTTACAGAGCAGAGATTCATGCATTAAGTATTATAGCATTAAGGCTAGAAGTTAGATTTTCAGAGCACTTGAAAAATGTGTAAATACCATAGATCACCAAGGATGTTCTTTGTCTGGGGCTTTTATTTTGACTATATGACAGAGTATTTTGTATTTTAGGATATGATTTTCAGGAAACTTCCCTCCCTGTCTGGGTTCAGTGTATTGGAACCCTGTTGAGAAGCATTAATCGGTTGGCCATGACAGGTCTTTCACTTGTTATTCCAGGATTTGTTTTACTTTTTACTAAATTATGATATGTTGGAATTGGGTTATCTGTTCTGATTCCAACTGTGTTACAGTTTGTTTTTGTAATATTGCTGCTTGTTGCTGACACTAATACTAAAGATCTATACCTAGGGAACTGTGTTTAATTCACATTTTTGGTGGTATTTGTAAGAACAAAGTCTAGCCCATTTGCCAGTGGTGGGAGGTGAATGGCATTTATTTGGAAGCTGGCGTTTCATGTTAAGACAGATCACTCATCCCATCACTTTGACCTCTGTATCTGTTACATATCAAAGAGTTTCTATACCATAAAAGATAATAGTGCAATGTAGGACTCTTCATTAGCCTCTGAACACTTTTATCCAAGATTCTACCCAGTTCTTTCAGCAATATGACAGATTAGTAGGATGTTTAGGCAGTGTAAATGTGTCAGAATTAATCAATATGGGCTGCTGAATTAGAAGACAACATCAGTATCAGAGCTCTGACAATTTAATAACACACTCAATATTTTGCTCTTAAGATGCAGCACCCCTCAGTCATAATATCTCACTGCCCATATACTATTCTTAATTTATAACATTGATTTTTCATCCTTCTTTGGATGGCCTGTCGTGAGATTTCCTTCCCTGTCATATTAAGCAGGATTTTACTTTTACTGTGTTCAGAGCTCAACAGATGACTTTCTGTTGAGTACAGGGAATAATCACAGTGGTAGGAAATGCCACAGAATTATATGAAACAGGTAAGCTGCAGCAACCATGAAGAATATGTGTTCCTTGTGGAAAATGGAAGGAAACCACCATACATATTGTATTTTAAAAGACAAATTAGGGGTGGGGGGGAATGAAGTGCTATTTGGTTACAGTTTTGAATGAGATGTTGCTGTCTGTTTCATAGTCTTTAGGGATGTTGTATTCCTTGTTTTGTCAGTTAAATATCAGCTCCAATGAAAGCCCATGGTTATTGTAAATAGCGTGAACAAAACAAGTGGTTCAGATTGTATTTCCTTAACCCTCTTCTGTTTCTCAGGCGTTTTTTAATGTCTATTAAAGTGTTTGTTCAGAGGACCTATTACTCATATAGGAAAATATCCAAGTGTGCTTCTGACCAGAGGAGATCTTTAATGTCAACAAGTCATGGGACGGGTTTATGAAGATTTATGAGTTCAGTGGACTATTATAACGATGCAGCATGTAAAATGGTCTAATTCTAGCTTTAATTTTTTCTCTCTGTCAAAGAGTCAACAGTTACACTGAGCAGACAGTAGAAACAGATCATGCTCTTGTTTACCGGTGCTGCAGTACTGCTTAGAAAATAACTAGTCCTGGATTTCTTTAGGATTTAGAGTCAAATCACTTGATACCTCTGTGTAGATTATGGGTTACACAGGATAGAATACACAGACACACAGACATACACATACACACATTTACAGCTGTAGTCAAAAGTAATCGCACCCTTCATTTGGAAACAAATTAATTTGGTGATTCATTTACTTTAATAAATATTGCTCATTAAAATATCCAGCCAACATGCATTAAAAGATTGTCTTTTCCCGTGTTGCTGTTCAGAGATGATCCAATCAGCCTTGGTGCTCGTAAAGCTGCAGGACGTGCTGGTGAAGACAAGCCTGAAGGAGCGCAGCCGCCCCCTCCTGGGTCCTTTCTGCTGTAGTGCTGACCTGGAGGCCAAGTGGTGTCGCCACAGTGGGAGCCCTGGACCAGAACAGGGGCTGCCCAAACTGTTATTGGAAATCAAGGGCGGCCTGCTGCAGGTCAGGACCCCTTTTCCACCCAGTCCCAGCCCCCGCCTCCCTGTTTTCTCTTTCCCTACACCTTCCCTTTATCCTTTCTTTTTTCAGTTTCACTCATCACTACCGGTGTACATGGGGCTTGTTTAGCCCCAGAACCTGTACAATTCCTGATAGCCAGCGATTCCTTTGTCTGTCCATGTTTGTGTCCTCCACCCCATAGGTTCTGTCTTCCCTCTCACCGGCTCCTTCACTTCAGCCATCTCTTGCCCCCTCTATCGGTATCATAGGAAAAATACTGCCAACAGTGCAGTGTATCTTCATCCCAAGGACTGCTGTTCATTGAGTCCCTCCTACCTTTTAGCAAAGCTGCAGACTTTTGTGAGCCAAACTTAAAATCAAGACCTCTGGCAACAACTACCAGTACATCTGGATGAGCTCAGAAAGGGAAGTAAACGTAATATTGTCAGAGGTCTACTTTTTTTTGTTAACCAGTTTAGTAAGAAATAAGTATACATCTGGGATAATTACTACTGAGATACAGATTGTGTAGAAATGGCTTATTAACATACCTTGAAAATAAGATAATTGTGTGACGCATACATATTTCACTGATTGAGCATGTTGCTTGGTTTACATGTAAGGCCGTTGATTGATTAAGTAACATTTTCAATTGATAGAATGCACATTTGTAAATATAAGCAGAAATTCATGCAGTTTTGGTGGCAAATTTTGCAGTTCACAGTATTTAAATCAATTCCTTACATAAACCACCAGATTTCTGCCTATTAAGCATAGACCTGAAAACCACAAATGTGCCTGGTTTTGGCTTTAGTTAGAACTCACTTATGTACAATTCTGTGTTAAATTTGTTTTTCATTCAGAGTTTCCGGCTGTGTCTGCCAACACTTTGTCTTAAGTACATGGAAAATAAAGTTGGTTCAGTTGTCTATCACAGAGTAAAATGTGAAATGTGGTAGAGAAAAGGGGTTTAAGGTCTCTTTTTTTTTTTTTTCTCCATGATAGGTTTTCTGGGGACAGGAACATCTGAACTGCTTGTCTCTTGTGCAAGAGCACCTACAAAGTTATTTCCTAGAGAACAATTATACCGAGACTGAGTCCAAAGATGAACGTCCGCCACTCCAGACATCTTCCTCAAGTCACCACTCCCCCCGAACAGAACACACCTCTGATGATCTCAGGACGGGTCTCTTTCAATACATCCAAGACTCTGGTAATCACTACTCAGTACTGCTATGGATACATCTGACACATCTCTGAAGCCACTGTTCTTGAGTTCTCACTAGTGCCCTTTCTTCCCAAAAGCCTTGTTTAGTTTAGAATTAAGCTTCATTTCTCATTTAAGGTCTTAAGTACTATTGGTGATTTCACCCCCTGATCTCTCTGTGGTCCATGGCCTAGGAAATCATAGAGTCTGAGGTATATAGATTCTTGACATCTGCAAATAAATTAGACTTGAGTATTAGATTTAAATTTTAACGCCACTGAATCTGTTGTCCAGTTATTGTCCTGTTTGACTGTAGTTTCTCCACATAAGAGTTTAGCTCTCAAGCTATATATTCAGAAACATTCCTGGACCTTGATATCTGTCCAGCTTCACTGACCTGAGGAAGTGCTTGCCAGTCACTGGCCTACAGGAGAGGTGCTATGAAGACACTGTCATACACTGGGATATAACCCAATGAGATGCTTGACTTGTACTCCTCCGGTCACAGTCTGCAATGGTTACACTTAGAAGAAGAAGAGGGAAAAAATTACTCTTCCACAATGATCATACAGATTAAGTCTTGCCAAGTCTATGTCAAATATCTGCCATGTAAGCTGTGGTTGCTTTCTCTGCTGGGCTTGTTTGCATTGTTCGTATTTGCTTTGATGCATTTAATACTTCTGTTTCACAAATTGCCTTTTTAGTAATAGAAACAGATCTGTAAGCAATATGTTGCACAAAGTAAACTGGGGGCAGGAGTCATGGAAAACAGTACATGCCCTGAAGCCTTTATACAGGCGGTGAATAACAGCTGTACAACTCCAGAACATATTTTCTGTAGGGCACTGGTTGGAACACAGAGCTTTAAAACCAAAACACACCATGTGAGCATTTCTTAAAATAAAAAAGCAGATCCTCTGATCGTGGTGACACCTTTATATGCCCCTCCAGATTCAACATCAGATTAAATGTTTTTGTTCACGATCCATTGCTCTTTTCCAAAAGATAAATGTTTTTTCTAAGGACACATTGTCAGTCAGTGCTTTCTTTCACTGTGTTGACCATAGCCTCCCAGAAGTTCCCTGGTACACACGAGGTGGTCTTCTACAATGAGACCGATGAGAGCCCAGGGGTGATGCTGTGGAGGTACCCTGAGCCCAGAGTCCTGACCTTCGTGAGAATAACACCTGTGCCTTTTAACACCACCGAGGACCCAGATATCAGCACAGCCGACCTGGGGGATGTGCTTCAGGTCTGTACTCCTTGAGTCATTGCTCCTTTTTGCAGCTTATAGTAACACTGCTATTGAAGTAACCATATGCAATAGCTTAGCTGTGTATCAAATATACACTCACCTAAAGGATTATTAGGAACACCATACTAATACTGTGTTTGACCCCCTTTCGCCTTCAGAACTGCCTTAATTCTATGTGGCATTGATTCAACAAGGTGCTGAAAGCATTCTTTAGAAATGTTGGCCCATATTGATAGGATAGCATCTTGCAGTTGATGGAGATTTGTGGGATGCACATCCAGGGCACGAAGCTCCCGTTCCACCACATCCCAAAGATGCTCTATTGGGTTGAGATCTGGTGACTGTGGGGGCCAGTTTAGTACAGTGAACTCATTGTCATGTTCAAGAAACCAATTTGAAATGATTCGACCTTTGTGACATGGTGCATTATCCTGCTGGAAGTAGCCATCAGAGGATGGGTACATGGTGGTCATAAAGGGATGGACATGGTCAGAAACAATGCTCAGGTAGGCCGTGGCATTTAAACGATGCCCAATTGGCACTAAGGGGCCTAAAGTGTGCCAAGAAAACATCCCCCACACCATTACACCACCACCACCAGCCTGCACAGTGGTAACAAGGCATGATGGATCCATGTTCTCATTCTGTTTACACCAAATTCTGACTCTACCATCTGAATGTCTCAACAGAAATCGAGACTCATCAGACCAGGCAACATTTTTCCAGTCTTCAACTGTCCAATTTTGGTGAGCTTGTGCAAATTGTAGCCTCTTTTTCCTATTTGTAGTGGAGATGAGTGGTACCCGGTGGGGTCTTCTGCTGTTGTAGCCCATCCGCCTCAAGGTTGTACGTGTTGTGGCTTCACAAATGCTTTGCTGCATACCTCGGTTGTAACGAGTGGTTATTTCAGTCAAAGTTGCTCTTCTATCAGCTTGAATCAGTCGGCCCATTCTCCTCTGACCTCTAGCATCAACAAGGCATTTTCGCCCACAGGACTGCCGCATACTGGATGTTTTTCCCTTTTCACACCATTCTTTGTAAACCCTAGAAATGGTTGTGCGTGAAAATCCCAGTAACTGAGCAGATTGTGAAATACTCAGACCGGCCCGTCTGGCACCAACAACCATGCCACGCTCAAAACTGCTTAAATCACCTTTCTTTCCCATTCAGACATTCAGTTTGGAGTTCAGGAGATTGTCTTGACCAGGACCACACCCCTAAATGCATTGAAGCAACTGCCATGTGATTGGTTGGTTAGATAATTGCATTAATGAGAAATTGAACAGGTGTTCCTAATAATCCTTTAGGTGAGTGTATATCAGTCCAGCATGACCATATGCAATTACTCAGTAATCTGTATGACACATCAATACGTCACATATATTGTGCAATACAAGAACTTCCATCCAAAGGACTGATGTCACTTTTTGTACTTAAAATTTTAAAACATAGGAAGAAGAGACTGTAAGACCACAGACATTAGGGTGCCATAATTGCAAAAGGTTATTTCTTAGGACGCCTTTGAAGAATTTATAATTGCTCTTATAAACCATCTCACCATGCTGTGAAGAATAATTTACTTTATATTTTAATTTTACCAAATTGTTTTTGGAAATTACTTAAAAATCTCAGCATTGCTGACTTCAAGGGGACTGCTTTACTTTTCTCCATAGTTTCTCTGCTGCATTTGCTATTTTTGTTCTATAGCTGTATGACTTTTGGTATACCCATAGGATTGTAGTGATGCAGATGAATGGTAATGCTTTTTATTGAACAGACCTGACACACTAACTATAATAATAGTAACCTCACCATGCTGTTTCTTATTTTGCTCGGCCCCTTTATACACATTTGAATATATGTTGCACTAACACACAGTACATACTAGTGTGCAATACCTCATGTTCTGGATGACATGCTTTTTACTAAAATAAGCAAATGTCCCCAGTTGTCACCTATCGGGGTGCTTTATGCACGTGAGCAATAAAAACGCTAATGCACAGGAATAAATCAATTAATTCATCTAAAATATGAGGACATTCGTGATATACCACATAACAGGTATATCTGGAATACTGCACAGGAATACTGCAATATTGAAAATAATGCACCCATCAATGCTGTAAGTATCACAAAACGACTGGAAAGTCATTATAAAACTATTACTTTACATCTGAAACATCGAGAGAGACTTGGGGAAACCACATTTCATCAGAAAAAAGATTGCTTTCTCACATCTAGTGAAGTGCACATTAATACCTCTCATCGCCTGGTTGAAGACCCCGTGGAGCCTGTAACATAAGTGTGAAATTATAATGTTCCCTCCGAATCCAGATCAGCTCATCACCTTGCACATGAGTGTTAATGTTTGCAGTGCAATTGAATACTTTAGAATGATGAGAGAGAAAAGATTTATTGAAATGAAAAAGGGAGTGATCTCTCTTTCTCTCTTTCCAAGCTGATGTTATTTGTTGGCAGCTTTCAACTTTGAAATGTAACTCTGCAACTGGGAGAGCAGAGCACTCCAGCAGCAGCAGAAGCCTTTTGCAGTGTACTACTGGATTTCTTCAATCATTGGAGTGATTTCTCTCAGAATTTTGTGATTGTGAAATACTGAAAGGCCCACGGGGTGTTGCAGATGTTCAAACTCACTCTGCTCATTCACAGCTGGTGATGTGATAAGTAGCATATATCTTAAAACAAATTGTTTTCTGAGGCGCAGTTTGTCAAGGAGATAATGGGTGATGTTTTCAGGCATGTAAGTCGATATCTGTAATATTTTTTTATTCCAAGAGGGATTACTGTTGATGAACAATAATATGACTCAATGTCGCCATCAAGACAGGAGAACTATGCACCTCCTTTAAAGGCAAGGAGAGAGACATTTCAACCAAAAACTCCAAACACAAAAATATCAGCTATCAGAAGAAGGAATGTGTCATTTTTCATATTTTTAGTCATGACCTTTGAACAGGACTATGTCACACTTGCTTATAGTACTAGGTCCACTACATCATTCTCTGCGTTTGCATGTCCACCAATTATTCATTAGTATTCCGAAAATGGAAATATATATTCTGCCATATAAAAACATATTCGGAACTATGAAACTGAATACTTTGGCTCTGAATATTCAGGATATTGAGGGTGTGATATACTAAAGGAATTCTAAGCCATGTAAGCCATGTAGCTGAAGTGACCATTAAAACACTGTGGTTGTGACAATCATCATAATTTCACAAGTTTTGTAATTTGTGAAACTGATGCAAGAAGTAAATTGTCTAATATAACTGATAACTGATGAGTTTTCAAATTTGCTTCAATAATGCCCCTAAGACCTTCAACCTTCTGTGTGAATGTTGGAGAGTTGGTTGTGGGAATGATATTCACTATAGGAAATACCATTAAGTCATTTCAAATTTGACAAGAAAAAAGTAATACAAAATTAATAGTATGAAATACACTATTACAAGACCAGAAGAATGTCTAGTAGTTATTAGACTTTAGATAATTGATATTTTAGTAACCGCCTTCCTGTACTTTATACTGTTTGATACAGTGCAAATGTGAACAAATACCATATTTATTTTCAGTTTTATTGTGCATTAAGTTTTTAACAAAGGAGCCTTTGTCATTAGTGGGTCTATTGTGATCTTAATTTAATTGATTTCAGACTCTGGAACAGGATTTTAATTTGCTTTTTCATCATACGGAACTTCAAAAGGGTATCTTAATTTTTTATTAGATTTTTTGGATGGAATAAAGTCTGAAAAGACCAGTAACTGAGAAATACAGAAATAGTTCAGTGTGTTACAGAAGAATTTAATTTATTTCCTAGAAGAAGAAGAAAAAAAAAAGTTAACATTTCTCAGGGCTCTACAATTACCATATGGCAACACCAAGGGAAAATGGAAAGCATGGTTGATCTCAGTGCTTGCTCTACCCGGTGCTTTCAGACAGGAAGTCAGCCTTGATTTAGTCATAATACCTGAGGGAAAATACAGGTGAAAAATCTGCAGCTGTGCTCATGTCACTAGACCACAGAATAAATGGAGAAAGTGTTCCCCTAGAGAATCAGGTTTTTGGTTAGTCTTGTGTCCCAAGAGCAGATCACATTAACATTTTATAAAATCAAGACTTCCTGCATTTAAATAGTTGTGGTTTCTCTACTGGTTCCAGTATCTCAAAAGGGAGTTTTAAGTGCTTCCATTGAGGCAGAACTGTAGCAGTACAGTAGGAGAAAGGAAAGCTTTATTCCAGATTATCCTTGCAGACCTTTCCATCTGAAGCAAAATGGAGCAGATATCACTCAGTCTCACCTCTGCTCTGACTTTGGTCTGTGGTCATGCAGTTTGTTAACACGTGTACTGGAAAGAATATAAGTTTTATGATGTTCACAGACAGTAGGGAATACATTAAATGGAAAGTGATTTTTTAAGTCCCCAGAGAGTTTTAGGGTGGTCAAGCTTCATCTGTGCCTCATCATCCTCTGATCACATGCATCCGTTATCATTTTTTCCTCTCATTATTTTATTCATGTCCCCAGAATATAGCTCTAGATGTAATGTTTTTGTAGGGGGGAGGTCAAGCCTCATTTATGTCTTTCCTCATCATCTTCTGATCACACACTTTTCCTCATTATTTTACTATTAAGTTTAACAGATGGCTTTATGTAAGGCGGTAAGTGGTTTAAAAATAATTTTTGACATGTACACAGTATTACCAAGGGTAACAACATGAATGTAAAACTTATCTGTAAGTTACATTGAATAAAATGAAGGTAAAAGAGATTAGAATGTACAGCTATACACACTATATACACTCACCTAAAGGATTATTAGGAACACCTGTTCAATTTCTCATTAATGCAATTATCTAACCAACCAATCACATGGCAGTTGCTTCAATGCATTTAGGGGTGTGGTCCTGGTCAAGACAATCTCCTGAACTCCAAACTGAATGTCTGAATGGGAAAGAAAGGTGATTTAAGCAGTTTTGAGCGTGGCATGGTTGTTGGTGCCAGACGGGCCGGTCTGAGTATTTCACAATCTGCTCAGTTACTGGGATTTTCACGCACAACCATTTCTAGGGTTTACAAAGAATGGTGTGAAAAGGGAAAAACATCCAGTATGCGGCAGTCCTGTGGGCGAAAATGCCTTGTTGATGCTAGAGGTCAGAGGAGAATGGGCCGACTGATTCAAGCTGATAGAAGAGCAACTTTGACTGAAATAACCACTCGTTACAACCGAGGTATGCAGCAAAGCATTTGTGAAGCCACAACACGTACAACCTTGAGGCGGATGGGCTACAACAGCAGAAGACCCCACCGGGTACCACTCATCTCCACTACAAATAGGAAAAAGAGGCTACAATTTGCACAAGCTCACCAAAATTGGACAGTTGAAGACTGGAAAAATGTTGCCTGGTCTGATGAGTCTCGATTTCTGTTGAGACATTCAGATGGTAGAGTCAGAATTTGGTGTAAACAGAATGAGAACATGGATCCATCATGCCTTGTTACCACTGTGCAGGCTGGTGGTGGTGGTGTAATGGTGTGGGGGATGTTTTCTTGGCACACTTTAGGCCCCTTAGTGCCAATTGGGCATCGTTTAAATGCCACGGCCTACCTGAGCATTGTTTCTGACCATGTCCATCCCTTTATGACCACCATGTACCCATCCTCTGATGGCTACTTCCAGCAGGATAATGCACCATGTCACAAAGGTCGAATCATTTCAAATTGGTTTCTTGAACATGACAATGAGTTCACTGTACTAAACTGGCCCCCACAGTCACCAGATCTCAACCCAATAGAGCATCTTTGGGATGTGGTGGAACGGGAGCTTCGTGCCCTGGATGTGCATCCCACAAATCTCCATCAACTGCAAGATGCTATCCTATCAATATGGGCCAACATTTCTAAAGAATGCTTTCAGCACCTTGTTGAATCAATGCCACATAGAATTAAGGCAGTTCTGAAGGCGAAAGGGGGTCAAACACAGTATTAGTATGTTGTTCCTAATAATCCTTTAGGTGAGTGTATATACACACAGATATTTAGTTTATGCAAAGGCACCAACTAATAGCTCTGTAGCTCTATAGCCTGAAATGAATCATGAATGTTAGTGGTGATGGTTAAATTGCAACTGATGTTGTTGTTCTCGTGAGTATTATTTGGGGTCTATAATGCTGGCCCTCCTTTATTTAACTTCTTTTTTATTTGTTTTGCTTTTTATTTTCTGTTCACTACCTCTTTAATTACACTGATCAGCCATAACATTATGACCACCTGCCTAATATTGTGTAGGTTCCAAAACAGCCCTGACCCGTCAAGGCATGGACTCCACTAGACCTCTGAAGGTGTGCTGTGGTATCTGGCACCAAGACGTTAGCAGCAGATCCTTTAAGTCCTGTAAGTTGCGAGGTGGGGCCTCCATGGATCGGACTTGTTTGGCCAGCACATCCCACAGATGCTCGATTGGATTGAGATCTGGGGAACTTGGAGGCCAAGTCAACACCTTGAACTCGTGATTTATCAGATCAGGCCACCTTCCTCCATTGCTCCATGGTCCAGTTCTGATGGACACGTGCCCATTGTAGGCGCTTTTGGCAGTGGACAGGGGTCAGCATGGGCACCCTGACTGGTCTGCAGCTACCACAGCCCCATACGCAACAAACTGCGATGCACTGTGTGTTATGACACCTTTCTATCAGAACCAGCAAGTTTTTCAGCAATTTGAGATACAGTAGCTCGTCTGTTGGATCGGACCACACAGGCCAGCCTTCGCTCCCCACGTCCATCAATGAGCCTTGGCCGCCCATGATCCCGTTGCCGGTTCACCGCTTTTCCTTCCTTGGACCACTTTTGATAGGTACTGACCACTGCAGACCGGGAACACCCCACAAGAGCTGCAGTTTTGGAGATGCTCTGACCCAGTTGTCTAGCCATCACAATTTGGCCCTTGTCAAAGTCGCTCAGATCCTTACGCTTGCCCATTTTTCCTGCTTCTAACACATCAACTTAGAGGACAAAATGCACTTGCTGCCTAATATATCCCACCAGCTGACAGGTGCCGTGATAATGAGATTATCAGTGTTATTCACTTCACCTGTCAGTGGTCATAATGTTATGGCTGATCGGTGTACATGAATGTAACCTTAAAGAGCTTTAAATCAGTAGCAATAAATTGTATTATCTGTAGGGTAAAAAATTGCAAAACTCAAAATAAGTAACGCTCTTAAGAAACCACACTGTATTAGTCATACTTATTCCACATAACAAGCCCCACAAATCCAATCTAGCACTAGAAGTGTTAGTACACCAGAGCTGAACAATTAGATGTATCAAATGTTGTGTTTACATTCTGGTAGAAGTAGCAGGGATCCCTGATGTCATGACATAAAGTGGTTATGGCTTGTTTTTTTATTTTATTGTTTTAGTATACTTGATTTATGTTACATTACAATTTAAACTAAAATCAACAAATCAAAATGTTAAGGTCCAATGCAAGAATTGTTATATTAATACAATATTGACCAAAACACTATAACATTTGAATCCTAGATAAATACTACTACATAATACTACTTGTAATTAATTATTTTCTGGCAAATCAGCACAGTCAAAGAACTTAACTTATTTTGTTCCTGTGATCAAAAAACAAAAAGTTCTCAACTTGAAAACACAGGTGCTACCAAATTTGTTCAAACCCTTTATAAAGTATAATTAAAGGATTCACAAAGAAAATGCTATTGCACATGCAGTATTTTTCAATATAAATCAAAGACTGAAAAAACATATGACTATTGATAATATTAAAAAAAAAAAAAAAACGGAACTTATCTGATATATTTACACTCTAAACTCTATGCATTATGGAGATAGTGCCTCCAAGATATGTCCGAAGTAAGCTACATGAATCTCTTCTAAAGTGTCAGCATCAAAAGAAGAGACATTAATTCATATTTTTGAATCCGATAATTGAGCTTTCTCTATACACATACCAGTTGTACATGTAGTGCAAAAAAGGTGAAGCTCATATGCAGAAGAATATTATCCCTTCTGTGAAACATGGAGTGTAGCCTTTGTTAGTATACCTGGATGCCGTGGGCAAAAACCTGCAATCCTCTGTCATCAAGCTCAATTTTCTTTTAAACAGAATTCTGAAGCATAAGTCCATGTCTGCAACCAAAAACGTATTGCGACCATCACAGACCTCAAACCAAAAGAGCATGTATGCCAACTGATGAATGCAAGCTACAAGTATAGACCTTGCAACCTAGTTAGTTTCTGCATGGATGAGTGGTCAAAAAGCCCTACTGAGAAGTGCCTGAACTGATTATTAAATGGCTAGGGGAATTCTATCTTGAGCTTGTCACTGCCAAGGCGGGATCCAAGAAATAATGATTTCCAGGGTGTAAAAGCAATATATGCAACAGTTTTTGTTGAGAGATGTTATTGATATATACAATACCGATTGTCATAAATTGTTATCTAACATTTATTTATTTATTTATTTATTTATTTATTTATTCATGGTGAAAATTGTAGAATGTTTCTTACTAGGTTTTAGTTACTCTTGATCAAGGCTATAAATAAGCTACTTGAGTAAACATTGCAGACTTTTGTCTATAAGTAGGCCAGACATTTTATCCTGATTGCTAACTGTTTTTTCATCCTGCTGAATAAACTTGAATCCTCTGATATTAGATTCCAATTAGATACATCAGTAAAAAAACAAAAACAAATGGGAAATAGCAGCTTTTTGTAGATAAGAGATTATTTAGTCATATAGTAAAACATTTGATTACTGATTTTTTTTCTTTAAAATCTACAGACATGTATTGAATGTTCTCACATAAACAACCCATCAGAGCTGGATCATGGTAACAGTAATGAGGATCGCTTAATGGCAGATGATGTCTGTGGCATGGAAAGAAATTATGGGGAGGAACATCAGATAAATAAAAAAATAAATACTGCAACCACTGACTCTACATACAAGCAGAGTGAAAACACATTTCTGAGAAATCTGTGGTATTGGAGATTTTCAGAATTCCATTTTGTATATGAATTACACAAGCCAATGAAAAAATACAGACTAGCATCCCACAAGAAATTACCTGGAATTTTACCTGGAGTAAAAGTTAGTTAGGTAGCAAAGGAGTATAGTAGTATTTCTCCTGACTTTTCCAAACAACTGATCCAAACTCAGCTCATATGTGAAACAGGTTGCTCTGATAATCTGTGCTTAGCCTACAGAACATTTTGTGTCAAAACCACAAACAATTAATTGAGATTGAGCGGCTTTGTAGCCTGGCCTCATTAACACAATTTCAAAATTGAAATTCTTCAGGGTTTCCCTGTGCTGTATGAAGAAACCAGAGGAGAATGCAGAGAAATTATGGTATAAATAAAACAAAAGTTACTTTTTTGTAGACTATCTAGCCATGGAGCTGGACAAATGCCAATTACAAAATACATGGCTAAATCCAAACAATCACAGAGTGAAGATGGCAGTCTTAATTAAGGTCTGCCACAATTCTTACTTGCTAGTGTTCGTAAAAAGTGGAAATCTGTGACAGTAATTCAACTATGGAACTACCCAAATTGTAGTAATACTGCCAAGTATCCCAGTCAAGCCAAGATCTGGACTTTCCTCTTACTATGGTGTGTTGAGACATTAATTTTGTTTCATCATTGATACATGACATAGGACCTGATTTGACAAATCATTCTAAGACAGAGTGACCAACCTTTAAAGTTCTGTATATTTTTTATATTTTAATTTTCCATTGGACGTAGTGTGATTTTCTTTGTGAGTAGTGGAATTTATGTGTAAAGTTCTTTAATGTACCTACATTTTTATGCCATACCCATACTTGGGCCCTGCATTTTACACAACCAGTTTTTTGTAAACTGCATTCAAGAGGCTGATACAGCTCCTTGTTAAGCCATCTATTGAGCAATCATGAACAATCATCCAACTGCTTTAACCATCCCAATTAGTTATTTGATTTCTACAGAACAATGAGCATTAATAGGTTATATAACAGAATGGCATATATGGCTAACATTGATAGTAGTAATTTTCTTAATTCATATCAATTACATATAGTTGGAAAGTGACCAGGGCCCCACTAATTATTGGTCTGACAGGGATAGTAAACAGTCTGGAGTGGCCCAGGACACAGAGGCTGTGGAGAGTTAACTAACTTCTGACCACTTAACTGGCACAGCTGACACACATTATTTGGTCTGGGCTGGAAAACTTTCTTGTCTCTGTAAGTTTTTCACATATCCTATTCAGTACTAACTGTACACAAATATCACACTGACTGACACAAATTGAATGGAAAGGAAAGGAAAGTGTGGTTGTTTTCAGACGGCATCCTTCTTCTCTGGAGCCTGGACTTGTAAAGTGCCCCTGGCTAGTACAGTCCACCTGGCATTCTCTTTGTCAGCCTGTTCTCATTATGTCGGCAGCAGGGTAAGGTTTGAAAATTCACTCAACTTCTTTGATATTGTGCTGTTGAAAGAGACCGTTATTATACTTCCTCACAGAGGCCAGGTGAAGATCAGATAAATGGAATGTTAGTCTTTCTTTATTATGAAAACAGCGAAGAAGCAATTTGTATTTTGCTTTCCAACTTCAGGGGAAAGCAATACAGGCCAAAAAGTTTATTTTACTTTTCATAGATTAGTGTCATGAAGGATAAGAATACTAATATTTTATTCATGTTTTGCAGGTGCCTTGTAGCTTAGAGTATTGGGATGAGCTCCAGCGGTCATTTGTCCCATACAGAGAATTCAGCCTGTCGGAAAGCAAAGCTTGTGAGTTGCAACTGCCTAGCATCAGCCTGACCAATGAACAGAAGGAGCTGGTGGCCTCTGACCTTTGGAGAATCATCCTGAACAACACAGCTGATGGTGGAGATGAACAGAGGTGTGGGCGAATTCAGTTCTTGTCTAACTGAGGACTTCTGGCAAACCACTAAGGAAGGCATTGCCATCAGGCCACAACCATGCTGAACACAAAAGACTGAGCAATCCTCAACATCTGGATTGCAGAAGCAGTGTGTAGATTTGGAAATGGTCCATTCAATCTAATAAGTGTTCCCAGCAGACAGGCCACTTCTCATTAAGGATCCAAATTCCTTGCCGGTTATTTTGGGTATATCTCATTGGGAAGTGAGCAGCAAACTCATTGGTGGGTCATATGTTCCGGGGTTAGGTCAACTTGCCAAGTAACACCTCTGCAAGTGCTCCCACACTGCGATTCCCTGTTCTCTTACTAATTTTTTGGTTTTTAAAACTGAACTGCCAAGCCCACATTCTGTGTGGGTTTAAGGGCTCCAGAGGAACAGAATGGGAGGAATATGAAAACATGTAAAGAAAAGAAAGAGAAAAAGTCAAATCCATTTGAAAAACAAAATACACATCTGCATTTCATTATAATCATACTGAAAACAGTACATTTCCTTTATGTTTAAAATTATTTGTCCTTTTTGATCAAAAATGATTCCCTGTTTCATCTCCTTTCCATCAAACACTACCAAAAATCTGAATATGGTGGAAATTGTCAACATGTGATGCTTATGTTAGTTGTACCAACAACTTTGAGAGCCTCATGTAGCATTCAAATACTTGGGACTCGTACTAATAACAAATTATATGACAAATGAGTATTTGGGTTTGTAATTTTTACATTTATTAAGGTTGACAAACGGTACATTTATTTTACCCTTACCAACCTTATACACACTTCCCTTTTCAGCTATCATTGAACTCCACTTGGATACCAGTACTTTTACCAGATAGAAAACTGTACATTGAACTTATGGGTTTTGTTTAAATGAAGTATTAAATGGACTGTAGCTGTCAAATTTATTTAAACACCTGATAGGGGTAGATGGTGTTACAGATGTTTTCACTGGCGATTAACCCTAAATGATGCAGTCCTGGTGCTTGGCTGATTGCTGGAGGATACTAGCAGGACATGTTGCTTGACAGTCTCTTGTACTGTTTCTGGTATGTCTTCAGCTCTGACAGCGAATCCAGTTCTCAGCTTCCCTGTGACCAGCTGGTGTCTCCCACTGCGTTGGCGGCCTGTACCCGCGTGGACTCCTGTTTCGCCCCCTGGTTTGTGCCCTCTGTGGGTGTGTCTATGCAGCTGGCGCAATTCGAGCTGCACCTCTGCCACCATCTAGATCAGCTCGGCACAGGTACTGTACTGACAAAAGCAATTTCAACCACCATTGTAGTTTTTCCATTGTGTTTTTTTATTTTTATTTGTTTTGGTCCATTGTGCACTCTGAATTCCTTGGTGTAATGAAAGGTAGAGCATAGAATAAATTGAAGGTGAAGTTAGAATCGAAAAATCTGCAAGAAAATGTGAATTAAAGACTAAACTAAACCATAAATGAGGAACCTTCTTATGCAGCCAAACAATTAACATAATCTTATGAATAAAGAAATGCGCTTAACCGTGTGAAATAGAGCACTGAGCTGTTGTCTTCTTGGTCTTACACTCTCAGCTGGATGTTTTGGTGTTTCATTTCTCCAGTTCCTGCGCAGCGACTGCGACCGTTTGTTTCGGACAGGAAGCTGCCCTTGGAGCAGGAGTACCTGGTGCTCAGTCTGAGGGAACCGCGCGTCTACTTGAGGCAGTGGAACAGTGGCTCCTCCCTGTGCCAGGAGTTCCAGTTCTCCACTGAGTTGGATTGCAAGCTGCTGGAGTATCGCAACCTAACGATGCACAGCCTGGTCCAGCCATTCATCCTGCAGGGGCAGGTGGCCGTCTCCAGCTGCCCTGGTGAACAGCTCATCGATGGCAACGTTTTTGTGGATCCCATCTTCATCAACATCAGCCAGTACACTGTTCATGCACTGGACACTGCAGTACAGGCCTGGCAGCAGGTGAGAGACCTCTATATATTGCTTGTATTCCTCACATACTATGTTACATTTCTGCAAACTTTTTTTTAAATTGTAAGGTTAATTGATGACAAAGAAGTGTACACCATATTTAATTGTCTTGCTGTGGCTCACTGGCTGTCAAAACACCATTAACAGTGTAGCACTTCCTGTAATAACATCTTCTGAGACGTATTCAGACACAGGATTTATTAAATGGATTACCTTACCACTGATGTTGGAACCAGGAGTTTTGAAAAAAAAAGCCTTATATGAAAATATTTCTGAGTTAAATATTATTAATTAAATAAAAATCTCAACAATATATAGTATCTCACAATGATCTTTGGTTATCTTTATCAGACCCTTTCTGATCATGTGTTATTTACAGTATTTTCACAAGATTGAGGTTTAGAGCATTCATTTTTGTTGTTATTTTAATACATTTTCAGGGACCTTCCTAAATTCAATTTCAAAATATAGTTTTTGCAGTGGATGCACTGTATTAAGAAATAAATGAAAATATGTTCACCGCATTGAAATTCTTTGCTTTTTTTATCGAGATGACTTGGAAATTTGCATCAGTTTTTCAGCAAATATTCTCAGCTGTGTTTGATCAATCAGTTTGCATTAAAGGCTTTGGCAATGGAGTTCTGTGGCCACACAAGTCAGACTTTGTTTATCTGATTCATGTCAGGCTCCATGTTTTCCATTCAAGTCTATTTTTTAATAATATTACTAGAAGAGTTCTGCACTCAAAATAATTAATTAATACTTAATTGCTTAATCAGTTAGCAAGGTAGCTAGGAAGAAAAACAATGGACATTAGATGCTGAAACAAGTCTGTTTTGCTAACTGCTTATTTGAATGTTTTTAATTTTATATAACAATTAAACATCAGTTAATTCCTTTAGTGCAGAATGGTTCTAATATAATTTTAATATTGTTTTTGGTCTGCACTGTTTTATAGTTAGGTTTTAATGTTATGATGAATATAATGATGTGAAAAGTACCTGTATAAGAAGGAGGAGGACATGCCAACAAAAGTTTTCAAATGAAAGGAAATGTTGAAATTGAGGTAACATGATCCCCCTGAAATAGGGTTATGCATATGAATAATACACCACACATTTAAATATTTGTACAACATCAGAGTGCGAGAGACTTGCTAACATGCCTTAAAGGTTTTGCTTCTTCTTTTCTTTAAAATAAAGAAAACCTGGTATATTTGATTAAGCAGAACCGTATGTAATGTGCTATATAGCTGATAGGTGCATTCTGGAAATAGTTGATTCTGATTGAAACAGGGATTTGGAAATGTTAACGTGAACCACAGAAGGATATATTTTTGTAATTATTACTGTAATTTTCTTGTTTCCTCACATCAAGGCTGCCTGCCACCATGTTGTGATGTGGTGGAGCTCTGAGCTGATATAGTCTATATTAAGGAGTAGAACAATCTGAAAACTGGAGGGAAACTTACCACAGAAACAGACAGCAAACAATGTATTCAAATCAGAAGTGCAGAAAGAATTCCTTTCTTTCAGGGTGTAAGCAGGAATAGCCACAGTACAGTAGTATTTAGACTTTGTGATTATTCACAAATCACAATTTGGATTTGGAAGCAATGTATTTTCTTAAACATTGTTGTCTTTGAGGTTTTTTTTTTTTTTGTTTTGTCTTTGTGCCCTAGTTAAAGTAGAAGAATAGTTTCAAAGCAGTCAGATTGTTCATAGCAACAAATGTATCATTATTTTTCAGTTTAGTCCTGTGATTATTTTATTTTATTTTTTATTTTTTAATTTGTACTTTTAAATTATTTATTTATGTATGTATGTATTTATTAGCAGATGCCCTTGTCCAGGGCAATTTACAAAATAAATTAAATGTTAAGTGTGGAATAAAAAAAAGATGAAGCAGCTCAGCAGAAGCCTTGATAATAACAAATATATATTTACATGGAAAATGTTACACTTTTTACCATGGAAATGTTTGAGACAGAACTAGTTTAATACACTTAATTTGTAGAGTCATACAATATGTGTATTAGAAATCCTCAAAGATAGGTGGAAAATGTAAAAGCAGTAAAATGTAAAAAAAAAAAAAAAAAACTTGGTATCTTGGAATTTGAATTAGTCTCAGATTGTTTTCCACTATAAAAGAAAATGGATTTGAACCTTTATTACAGCTGTCCTTTCTGAATAAAAGAGACATTGTCAAGTGGTTTCATGGGCCAGACTTTCCCATACATTTACAAGAAGACTGGAGTTGAATATGAGACGAAAGACATCCTACATTAATTTAACAAAGGATCAGAGTTCTCTGCAGTGTAACATAAAGCTTTACACTTAAGACACTGTAACCAACCCTTACTGTTTGCACTTCTTTTTGTATTTTAAAATATGAGTTAATAGCAGAACATAGTCTTTTGAGAAGCTTTTGGAAAGATGTCCCTCACCATCACACCAGGGACTGATAGGTGTGGTTATTCCATTAATCTGGCTGAAGCATGAAAGCTCCACCAGGACCCACACAGTTTGGAAGCCGCATTAGTGATTCACAAATCCAAAGCATTGTTTTGGAGCTGCGTGTCCTTTATTTTGCAGGGAGACGAGGACTGTTGTATACAAATATTTTATGAATCATAGAAATCACTTGTCTTGGCTAGCCTGCCAAGTAGTTCTTTGTATAGACAGCAGTCAACTTTGTATGGTGTGGTACAGGTGTATATCTCGTAGCTTGCTGTTATCAGTGTATTTAGTTTATTTTAACGTGAATGTTGAAGGTTACATTAGTTATGTGTGTCAGCTTCTTGTGTTAGTGTCATATATTCTCAGCTGAGCTGCTTTGCTTCTTACCACACTGGTTGAATATTAATACATTTTTAGACAGCAAACAATTATTACTGGAAGGAATAAACACATAATTATTTTTTTGGACGGAAAAGTTCTTACAATGTTTTTTTTACAATGTTGTCAGTACACCATTGAAATAACCACTGTGATGTAATTTATGTCTAAGTTTAAATAAGGCATGTTTGCACATCTTACCACACTATGGATTCCATTATTTATGTAACTGAGTCATGGCACTAATGGCACTGTAGCCATCTGACTCTCAGCACTTTTATGACTGTCACAAACTGTTTTGGTCATGAAGGTGACAATATGAAACCTAATACCATGCATCAGTTTTAAATAATAATAGCTATCCATTCTTTCAAGAAGAAGAGTTCAATCTTAGTCCTATATCTCTTTTATGCAACATGTGAAGACAGGAGAGTTCAGATGCAGTCTCCAAAAGGTTTTACAAGGCTTCCGAGATGGTCCTGTCCTATTAGCAGAGTTCTGATTATTTGGATTTATGAAAGGGTCTGACATGATTAACATTCTTTTAGAATGGGCCAGATCTTCCTATTCCCAGTGATGATGTCAGTCGGTCCTCCTGAGAGCTTGTGTTGTGATAACTGCCCGCAGGCACACTAACACACATATACATGCACAGCTGTGAAACATCTTTTTTTTTTTTTTTGTGATGTGATCCACACTGGCTGACTTTCTTTTTTCCTTTCAGAACCGGCATCCAGAGGCAGAGGAGTTGGTCTTCAGCCACTTTGTGATCTGTAATGATACACATGAGACTTTGCGGTTTGGCCAGGTGGACACCGATGAAAACGTCCTCTTGGCAAGTCTTCACAGCCACCAGTACAGCTGGCGTTCGCACAAGTCCCCACAGGTATTACAAAACCCCATCTGATTAGGAAACACAGGCTTTGCAGAACTAAGCTAGTGGATTGGATTTGCACTCATGTTTCTAATTATTGCGTACGCTTCCTTGGAGCACCCAGCCTCCACTGACCTGATTGCCATGCATTGTCTTTATTCCTGATCAGGAAGCCATGCATGCCAGCTGTTTGACAGAATTGCTAAGGAAGATGAATTGTCTTTAACTCTTTTAGTAAAGGGGAAAGTCTTAATTCATCTCGGGACTTCTGGTAGCATGCGGTGTGTGTCTGCAGTTCCACTGTTTGCAAATCACTTGATTTTTGGTCTTGGGGAAGATGTAAATCTAATGAATGGTTCATGAATATCTAAATAAAATCATTACAAACTATAGCTTTGTAAGAGAAATAAAAATAATATGGTATTCATTGCTGAATGAAACAGCTACAGTATAAAACTAGAAGTTGCATGCAACTTTTAAGGCTTCCAAGCTGTATCAGTAGGTTTCAGATTTTAGCAGGCATTTGTAGTTTAAATGCATGTGTTATTAAATGTGTAATTGTCATTTTCAATCCAATGTAGTATACATTTGAGGTTTTAAATCTTTTGTAATTTGAAGTGTATATTTCAATCTCAGTGGACTATAATATTAATGTTTTGTTTGCATGCATCAGTTATGTAAGGTTCCATTGTATTTTTCACTTAATTCTAGCATGTATGTGATGTTTTCATTAATGTGTCATTCAAGATGCAGAATGCAATTTCCAATCTTGTTCAGATGATGGAGGTAGAGGTCTACATAAGGAATGTCAAGATGTGGCTGACATGTGAAGCTGTCATTTTGATTGGTGCACAGCAGCCGTGTTGTGTGTCCTATCAACTTGGCTTCATCGACATTGACAGATCTTTGTACTAGTTTATAGTTCTGAAGATATTTGCTGCCATAAGTGACATCTTGTAATGCAATTTGCCACCATACCGTATTTGATAGATTGCAATATCTATGTAAGATATGCAAAGTTTCAGGCCACTGGGCTTTAGAGTTCCAGAGTAGTAACTGATTTAATATTTGCACATGGACACATGTTAAATCCAGCATTGCAGCTTAACCGTGTACCCCATAAACTTAATTCTCTGGTTTTAGGCATAGGCAAGAACATATGTGCAGAGTTTCATTTTTTTAATCTATTCCAATGTGCAGGAAATGTGTAATGTGTCTGATGCAGTGCATACGTTTTTTTTCTTTGGCCCACAGCACCCATGTTTTTCACTGGGGCAACTTGCCTTTAACAGCCTTGGTAGGACTCTGTACTAGTGCCATGCATGCCAATTTGTGGCACAGTGGGTATTAGCGGTCTGGAGTTGAAGGCACAATAGATTGAATCAGAGCATGCAAAATGGCGGACAAAGCGTGCGACCAAGCGACATCTGATGAACAAGCGTAATAGTGGTGCATAGGTATGCTTGGTTTTTTGGTGAAGATTTTACAATTTCGCTCTTAACGCAATATGGCGGCAGCATCATGTGACTGACACGTAGTTTTCACTGCATTTGTAGGTATAAGTGTTTTCTACAAAACTTTCGAGTTTCGTGAGTTTTCATGCATGTATGCATTTGAAGTTTTGGCGGAAGGAAAAAATAATAATAATAATAATAACTTGAAGTTGCATGCAACTTTTAAGGCTTCCAAGCTATATCAGTAGGTTTCAGATTTTAGAAGGCATTTGTAGTTGTGTGAATGTGTAATTTTCAACTTCAATCCAATATAGTATACATTTGAGGTTTTCATTATTGTGTCATTTGAAGTGTGTATTTCAATCTCTTTGGACTTGAATATATATTTTATGATTGCATGCTTCTATTATGTAAGGTACAGTTGTATTTTTCACTTAATTCTAGCATATATATGAAGTTTTCATTCTTGTTTCATTCAAGATGCAGAATGCAATTTCCAAACTACATAAGGAATGTCATTATATGGCTGAAATGTGAGGCTGTCATTTTGATAGGTGTACAGCAGCAATGTTTTTTGCCCTATCAACTCGGCTTCATCCATTTTGATAGATCATTGTACTAGTGTAACTCATTGACATTTTAAGCACTTTAGGCATTCCGGTTCTGAAGATTTTCACTGTCATAAGTGACATTTTGTAATGCACATTGCCGCCATGTTCCGTAACCAATGGTGACAAAATTAAACTCAATTAAGCAATAACATTGCCCTGCACGAAGTCACTTGGCTTTTGTAAATTTGATAGATTCCAGTCTCTATGTAACATGGGCAAAGTTTGAGCACACTGGGCCCTGTAGCCCCAGTGCAGTAACTATTTTAATATGCTGATGTGAAGAAACATATTTTCCAATATGGCGGCCAAACCATGTACCCTATTATTGATTGCATGTACCCTAACTTCATTTTCTGGTTGTAGATTTAAGGCATGGGCATTAACTTATAATTGAAGTTTTATGTGTGTACTGTATTGCAGTGTGCAGAAAATGTGTAAATGTGCATGAAGTAGCGCATAAGTTATTTTTCATTGGCCCACAGTAGCCAAGTTTTAAAGTGGAGCAACTCGCCATCTACAAACTTGGTAGTACTCTGTACTAGTGTCATGCTTGCCAAATTTCAGTATTGTAGGCATTATGGTTATGAAGAAGAAGTCGCTAGAAGTTGGAACCAATGATGCAACATCATGCAACACACTGACTTCTGATGAACAACCGTAATAGTAGGGTATAAGGTTGCATATGCTTGTGTCAAGCAGTTTAGGAGAAGATTTTTGTAGCATGGCATACCCCACAGTAAATGCAATATGGCAGCTGCACTGTATGACCAGCAGTTTTCACTGCAATTGAAGGTCTTAGTTGTTTCTACAACTCTAGCAAGTTTCATGAGTTTTCATGACAAAAACAATAGGCTTCCAGCACTTGTGCATGGAAGCCTAATTACCATAGTGATTAATTGCAATATAAAAGCAAAACAGTATTGGGAGGATTTCATGCAATTTATTGTATTGTATTTTAAAATGTAAATTGTTTAAATATGGTTACCAAGTGGAAACCAATATGTATAATCTCTCATAAATCTGTCTAATTCTTAAGGAGAATAATTTTACATTAAATCGTTATGGTATGTCCCTCTAGCAGTTTTTAGAGATCTTGTAAAGTAAAACAAGTGGATTATTTTACTGATCTGTCTCTTGGAGAAAAGACATTCCTGATGCTGTATGTTTTTTAAATAATATATAGAGCATTAATAGCAAAACAGATATTATTTTAAGAAAACCAAAAAAAATTAGGTTTTATACATATTCTAACCCTCCTGGTGTTATATACTTTTCATAGAGTATGCACTGGGGATATACGTCACTTCTTAAATGCAAGATAAGTAAACTCATAAAAATATGGATTCAATGTACAGGATACTAAAGTGTTCCTATTATTGTTTTTCTTCCAAATCTTGCATTACTGTATATTAAGTGACTTCTCTTTTAATCACAAGCCCCTCAGTGCCTGCCAGTTTTTCTTTTAAAAACACATCTACTAATTAAGAAGGGGTGCTATTGACATTGAGCTGGGGCATTCTCTTAATTGTTTCCATGCTCAATCGACCGTTGGATTGCACATTGTCGAAAAAGGTCACCGCGGTGCCACGAGTATGGGCTAGCCCTTGGACTTGTCAAATCAAGCGCATGCCGGATGACTTCATACTTGTGAAATTATTTCATTTCTCTTGATCATTCCCCATTTCCAAGTCAGTGCATTTTAAGAACTCGGGGAGCAGATCGAAAGATAACCGTGAAATAATCCATACCTCTCAGAGTCATTGCGTGCCTTCTGGCCATGAGTTCATTGCTATGCAGCTCCTGGGAATAACATGAGCCAGGCCTGGGCTTCTCGGAGCAGAACAGGGAGCGAGAGAGAGGGGCTAGTCCTGCAGCAGCTGGCCTGTGTTATGTGGTCAGACACCAAGGTGCAGCATACAGCACCTCCCTGTCCTTTCCCTATGTTCTTCTGAGATCCCTTGTCATATCTTGGGGGGAAGTGAGGCAATGTATTTAATAGATGAGCATGTGCCATATAATTTTATTTGAAATGGACAGAAAATGTTTAATTTGTTTTACAGCCCTTGTTCTCTGTAGTATCTCTCTATAGCGATTGCAGGGTGACATACAACTTTAGGCACAAGGGTTTTTTGCTGAGCTCTGAGGTATGAGGACTACAGCAGTGGTTCAGATCAATCCAATATGATGTTCCCTGTGGTTTGTCCTCTGTCAGTGTCTATTGACAGGGCTCTGTGTCGGCATGTGTTTACACGCCAGTGTTTGAGTATTAATGGTTCTTCAGAACTCCTCCCCTTTCCACACATGTCAGTGTGGTATGCATACTGGCGTGGCTGTATTCCCTCACGTTCCTGCAGGGCCAAGTCCATTCATGCCTGTATGTGACACAAGGGACAGTAAATCTCTTTCCTGCTTCTTGTTTCCTGTACTGCTTTTATGGCACTGCAGTGGCACCAAGAGTGTGTGGTTAAAATGGTTAAAATGCCTGGATGCTGTGCACAGGATATACAAAATGATATAGATCCTTGTGGTTTATGTGGTGAAGAAGAAGTTCTGGAAGAACATTAAGTGCCTATAATGAAAATCCAGAATACAAATAAATTCTCATTTATTTTGAACAGCAGGCATATTTCACAGTTATACTGTTGTGCTGTGAAAGTTTATGTCCTGACAGCATAGGCCTCTTATTCATTAGCAAATGGTTTTAATTCAGTTTTATCAGCGGACTGACCTTCGTGTTCAAGCAAAAAGAATAATGAGTGCAGCATGAATCAATACATGCAAGTAATGAAAAGGGACAGAAACATTTTCAGTCCAAAAGTGAAAGATTTCCTCGAGTTCCCTTTGCCATTATTGAACTGCATTTGAGGTTTCACTAAGTGTTGCCAACCATGGCAATGTCACCAGTTTGTATCCTGTACAGATGCTAGCTGGTTGGAATTGTCCAGGGGAAAGTGCTAAATTTCTCAATTTGCACATATGAAAACAAACTCTGAAACATTCCACTTATAAACGTTGATGCAGTTTCAAATAGCTGTAAATGACCCAACTTAGTTAAAGATGTGAAGTTCTTAAAACATACAGTATATCTCTCTAGCCACAGACACAGTGAACAAATAAAACATGTTTGATCAATATAGATATGTGCACATTTAATTTTCCCTGAATGTCTAACATTAGTGTTAAAAAGAACAACAACATGGCAGTATCTTATCACCGCCATACCCAATGGATTGTTTCTATAATCACTCAGATAGTAATGAATGATGTAATTAAGTTAAGGTATGCTTGCCAACAGTTTGGGTTCTTCAGTCTATTCCTTTATTGTTGAGTCAATCACAGAAGAACATAGGATGAGAAACCAATATAAAAAAACAAAATCTTTGACACTGCACCTGTGTATTATGAGAGCATGTGTCCCCTGCTTTAATGTAAAGGATTAAACCACAAAAGGTGCTCTGTTATGCTGCCAACGATGTTTTGTCATTCCCTCAGCTTCACTTTATCTTTTCCAGGTTTGATACATTTTCTTTTTGTAAATGGCAGACATTTTTAGAAAGCTCAGTGATATTAAGTTAGGTGCACGCTATGATTTGATCGCTTTCCAACATAAATCTGATTTATCATTCCTACTATTCACAGTGCCTAATTCCTTTCATGAAGTGCAAACAGATATATTGCCCTCTGTGGATATGGCATTGTAAAAACTGACATACACCAGCGGCCAGAAAGTAGAAGTTCTGCGGAAACATTTGGGGTTTTCAATAAGAGGAATATAAGAAACCGAGGACATGTGAAACATAATTCTCCACTATACAGCTGGGTTGTTTGCCTCTATGAAAAGATATCAGTTATTTTATTGGTACATAGTCAGCTCTGGAGCACAAGCTTAAAAACCGCCCTGTATATTGTTTTTACTGATTTGGCAATGGAAAATATTTGTGTTTTAATTTTACATGGTAATCAGCCATAAGTCTCATATTTTTATAAGACGATATTGTATGCTTGAGAAGACTATAAAATGAAAGAAGTACAAACAGATAAATCCGTTTCTTTTAACTTTGATTGGGCAGGTTTTTTTTTTTCTTCCATTTTTTTGTTGGTTGTTTTTCTTTCAAATTCTTTGAGCAGTCAATGTGTATGTAGTTAGTACAATCCTCTCTTCTTTCTGCAAACATTTTTGAAATGTAATTTATTAAAACCGGAACCTGCTGTATTCATCTGTTTGACTTGGCCAGTAATTCAAGAATAATAAAGAACATTGTTTTTTTGTTTCCTGTTTTAATAACTGAAGTAGACCAACAGAAAAGTTAAGGAAATGTGACAGCATTGCTTACTAGCTTTAGAGTCTTTCAGTGTTTGTATGAATTTGGCTTTCTGAAGGAAACGGTTGAACCCAGTTTTCTTCATGCGTTACAGCCAGGTCTCCAATCATTGGGTTTCTCTTCTCCACACTTGGTAGTAGCATTACAAGGCTCCTTTTGTTACCTCCTAAACATAATAAATAACAACGCAGACTTCTATTTTTAAACTACTTTACCGCTATATTTCTGTTAACATTCTTCGTTTTATTGGCAGCCTCCTACAACACTGTTTACAATAAATACTTCAACACTAGATGACATGGCGAGTTCAGATCATTAACTGCATTATTAATGCAATGTTAGACATAGGTGAAGACTGTCCACGTGTGACTGAGATACAAACCAGTGTGTTTCTCCCAAAGGCCTTCTGCGGAACATAACCCTGTTTGTTCAACGCAAGGGGGATCAGTGTAACTTATAATTCAATGTGGCTTTTACCTGTTAACATGTTATATACACCAGTCTTATTTTAATGGTTTCTACTTGTACTCAACTAAGCACCAAGTGTTTGTATCTGTGAACAGTATGGAAGCTGCTCACCCCTGCAATGGCACTCAAAGAGTAAGATGTATCCCTGGTATCAAGGAATGACCCTTCTGTTACTATAAGGAGCTTATTTATGATGGTGCATAGAAAGTAGATTTGAAATGTATAGACAAATTTCAGCTCCTATTCGGGTCATTCACTCCCGCCAAATAAAGCATAAATACCCAGACTATATCGCACCCCTCCTAGCGTTCCTCCCCAGTCACCACCTTTGCAGTCGCTCCTTGGCTCTTTCCCTATAAAGTGGAGGGGTTTGGACCCAGCTGCAAGACCGCCGTTCCCTCGGCCAAGCAAGTCAAGCTAAACATCATTACAATTAAGCACTCACACTGGTTCATAATCGGGGTTGTAAACTACTGAAGGTTACTTTGTGTGTGATCACTTTAATATCTCTTCTTGCATCCTTCTTTAATTAGAGACATCCGAACACCTCCCTATGTGTCTTACTTCTTTCTGGCATTGATTTAACTAGTTGAGCACACGTATTCCCAGGCAGGCATCTTACTGTTAATCAAGGCAGAAAAAGTAATCATGATCTATCAGAGGGGTGAGACTTTAGGGGAAATAACAGTATCCACACCTCAAAATTCATTTGAGCTTCGTCTATATATAAAGACAAGATTAGGCATCTCTTTTCCTTTTAATCCTTTTATTTATTGAATTGGTTTACATGTCTAAATACCCCAGTGTTGTGGCAAGAGTGGGTGAGCTGTGTTTAGTCTGAGACAGTTGAAAGCCTCTCGCACTCTGGAGTGGTGTGTGGCTGCTAAATCTGTTTACCCACTCAGATTTGCTGCTACTCCAGTGCAGCGAAGGTCAAGCACTTTATGCCAGGGATGTGGTCTGTTATTCGTACCATTTACCACTGCAAGACCAATCTAATGGTAAAAAGATGAATTACCATTGAAAGTACATCACATTTTATTAAAAGTTTTCTTATAGTAAAATATTTGTTGAAATTGGTCACTTCTATTTACATGTCCATAACCTAGGTTGAAGCAGTTTTCATAGACATTTAATTTTCCAACAGATAGTCTAGTTAAAATGTTCTGCATGTTCAGTTGGTCAAAACATATGGGAGACCTTTAGATATTATCAGTCCTCTGTGAAGAAGTACCAATAGGACCCCTCTCAATTAAGAGTCAAGCACTGATGCTTCACCACTTGTATTTGCAGAAATATAGCTCCGAAGATCCATCACTATGGTTGTTGGAAAGCTATTCTGGACTTTCATCACCTCAGTCATCTCTGTCCATTGTCCTCTCAACTCAGTTCAACAGCTTTTTATTGTTAATCGGCTACAATCTGGTTCAGTGAACTGCAACTGTGTTCTTCTGTATGTTTTGCCCTTTCAAGTCTCCTCTGCTAGAGCATGCTCAGCAAAGGATGGGTTAGACAGCTGCTTAAGGCCACTGTATCCTACTGCATTGCATTCATAACTTGACTGTTCAACTGGATCATATTGGTGTCTGCCCTTCATCTGCTCTCTTTGCTCAAAGGACGTGATGTTTCATGTCTTTTGTTGTCTTCATGAAAAGATGTTTTCCATTAAAATATGGCCTGCTCCTTTGACTCAGTCACAAGACAACAACAGTCTATTCAGTGCTGGAGAACAACACCATCGACAACAATGCGGATGAGTGTATGCTTTCAATTTTCCAATTGTATTTGCAGACCCAAGAATGAGTGTAATGGTACACTGGCCAGTCTAGCCAGAATTCCAATGATGAACTGAGAACATTGATTGAGAACAAGTGCCTGTTACTATTTTAAATGTTTCAGTGTACAGACACATATTGTCTGTGCTCTTAAAACAACCAGGGGATGATGCCCTTTTGACTACTGTTTTGTAGTTAAGTTGTAAGATATAGTATCAGCAGTATCAACTGAACTAAAGAATATTTACCACCTCAGTTTATCTGGATCCAATACAGATTACATTTGTGAATAGCTATTTAGGGGATGTATTTATGTTAATATTTTTAATAATATTATTTCATTACTCAAAACACCATAGTGGTAAAACATGTTGATGTAGAATAGCTATAGATAGGTCTCTCTCATTTGAAATATTAATAGATGCAGTGTGTTGTAAGCAAGTTTACAAAGACTATATACAGAAACATCATATAATACAAAATTAAAAGTTATACAGAAAAACAGAATTCAAAAGTATGTGCCGAAACATTGTAGATGTGAATAGCAGACATGTAGAATAAAAATTGTAACAGAGGTGTTTATGATCAGATGGTAGTGGGTAGTGTCAGGCAGTTATCTTTGATAGCTGGATCCATCACTGAGGGGCATTTTCGGAGAATGAATACTGATAAAAGGTAGGAAAAAGGAAGTTACTGTACAAATGACCTATCATCCCAGTAAATGATTGGAGGTTTAATTTGGTGTCTCTATTCCTTGCTTTATTTCTGTATAGTAATATGTAAAGTAATAGCTCTGTGGTATGTGTTTAGAAAAACCTCTGACATTTTAATAGCACTGAAAAGACTGTGGGTAATGCATTTTAGACATTGAAATACAGAATTCAGTGATGATGCTACATACAAATGCGTAACGTGGCTGGAGATTTTTGGGGTTAATTGACTCACCAGATAATTAGCAGCATCAATATGGGAAGGGTGAGGGCTCCTGTGGTGTTTGTGCTCTCTGCTGTTGCCATGGCAATCACAATATGTGTGCGTTTAGAACCATAACCACAGAAACTGGACTTTCAAAACTAATAAGGTTTTTGTTAATCAATGAAAAGGGCAAGGCAACTTGAAACAGGAGATGTGGTTTTATGTTCATTGTTTTTACTGCTTCTGTTATGTAGCAGACCATCAGTTGTTAATGAGACAAGAAAACAGAATTAACTTTATTGGAAAATTACTTAAGACTAGTTTTACTTGCTTTTGTTTTTTATGTCTGTTTGTAATTTGTTTGTTTTTTAAATGTCACTTGCTTTTTTTTAATTTAGGCATTCATACATTTTACATTTCAGTTAGACATATGTTCTTAATGTTTGGCAGTTTACTCTGTATATACAGTGAGGGAAAAAAGTATTTGATCCCCTGCTGATTTTGTACGTTTGCCCACTGACAAAGAAATGATCAGTCTATAATTTTAATGGTAGGTGTATTTTAACAGTGAAAGACAGAATAACAACAAAAAAATCCAGAAAAACGCATTTCAAAAAAGTTATAAATTGATTTGCATGTTAATGAGGGAAATAAGTATTTGATCCCCTATCAATTAGCAAGATTTCTGGCTCCCAGGTGTCTTTTATACAGGTAACGAGCTGAGATCTCAGCTCGTTACCGTATAAAAGACACCTGGGAGCCAGAAGCAATCAATCAATCAGATTCCAAACTCTCCACCATCGCCAAGACCAAAAAGCTGTCCAAGGATGTCAGGGACAAGATTGTAGACCTACACAAGGCTGGAATGGGCTACAAGACCATCTCCAAGCAGCTTGGTGAGAAGGTGACAACAGTTGGTGCGATTATTCGCAAATGGAAGAAACACAAAATAACTGTAAGTCTCCCTCAGTTTGGGGCTCCATGCAAGATCTCACCTCGTGGAGTTTCAATGATCATGAGAACGGTGAGGAATCAGCCCACACTACATGGGAGGATCTTGTTAATGATCTCAAGGCAGCGGGGACCATAGTCACCAAGAAAACAATTGGTAACACACTACGCCGTGAAGTACTGAAATCCTGCAGCGCCCGCAAGGTCCCCCTGCTCAAGAAAGCACATGTACAGGCCCGTCTGAAGTTTGCCAATGAACGTCTGAATGATTCAGAGGAGAACTGGGTGAAAGTGTTGTGGTCAGATGAGACCAAAATCGAACTCTTTGGCATCAACTCAACTCGCCATGTTTGGAGGAGGAGGAATGCTGCCTATGACCCCAAGAACACCATCCCCACCGTCAAACATGGAGGTGGAAACATTATGCTTTGGGGGTGTTTTTCTGCTAAGGGGACAGGACAACTGCACCACATCAAAGGGGCGATGGACGGGGCCATGTACCGTCATATCTTGGGTGAGAACCTCCTTCCCTCAGCCAGGGCATTGAAAATGGGTCGTGGATGGGTATTCCAGCATGACAATGACCCAAAACACACAGCCAAGGCAACAAAGGAGTGGCTCAAGAAGAAGCACATTAAGGTCCTTGAGTGGCCTAGCCAGTCTCCAGACCTTAATCCCATAGAAAATCTGTGGAGGGAGCTGAAGGTTCGAGTTGCCAAACGTCAGCCTCGAAACCTTAATGACTTGGAGAGGATCTGCAAAGAGGAGTGGGACAAAATCCCTCCTGAGATGTGTGCAAACCTGGTGGCCAACTACAAGAAACGTCTGACATCTGTGATTGCCAACAAGGGTTTTGCCACCAAGTACTAAGTCGAAGGGGTCAAATACTTATTTCCCTCATTAACATGCAAATTAATGTATAACTTTTTTGAAATGCGTTTTTCTGGATTTTTTTGGTGTTATTCTGTCTCTCACTGTTAAAATACACCTACCATTAAAATTATAGACTGATCATTTCTTTGTCAGTGGGCAAACGTACAAAATCAGCAGGGGATCAAATACTTTTTTCCCTCACTGTACATCTGAGATTAAAGAAAGAAGGGGTTGATTTGGATTGTCCAAATAACACTGAACCTCAAAACTAGAGACTAAAGGTGATAGGGTGCAGGTCTAATAACCAAGTTTAATAACCACCCCGTTTTTTTCAATATTTCTCCTTTCTTTTTAAAACAGATTTAAGTCCTAATTTCTGATAATATCCCAGGTTGCTTGTGAACATCTTAACATTGTAGTCAGTTCTGAAAATCTACAAATATGTTGAAACTGTTTGCACTATATTCATATATGAATGATCACCTTTATCATGTCGTAATTGGCAGTAGTGATACATGCAATGCATGAAAGCTATTTACGGTCCAAAAATAACAGTTTCAAATAACTCACCTTTTGACACCACTTTTTTCATTAACATATTTTCTGTCTCATTCTTATAGGTTTATATTACTCTTAATTGCCACCTATTGGCCTCATAAGTACCGTGTTCTTCGAAAAAGTTGGTGCTTTACTGCTTAATGTCCTATTATAATGTGTATGCTCTGAAAAGTGCATTGAATCCAGTAGTAAGAGTTACAGATAATAGGGTAATTTGCAAATATTTGTGATACTTTGCTGGCCAGTCAAGTAACTGTGCAATTGTATTAAGTTAAATTGAGTTAAATAACAGAAGAACAAAAGGCCATGGTAAGCGAATAACAACTTGTTGAGATTTAAGCAACAGCATCTAAATTTTGTTGGCCCTAAAACTTAAATCAAATTAAGCAGTTTCCTGTCCAACTGCAACCCAGCAGGGATTGTTGTAGATAACTTGCTGCTTCCCAGTATGTCCTGATAGTGAGGATATTTGTGTTATGCTCCATGCAGGCCCCAGGTTAGAACCTGTTACTCAGTTCAGCAGAAAAGTAATCAATTGATGTTCTAGAACAGTCTCAATTCAGTACAGTCAGGGATGTTTTATTTTAAATGTTTTATGAACTATTATGCTTGAAATATGTTAATCATCTGTAGTTACTTGATGTGGTTGACAATTAAAAGCAAGCTGAAAAGAATCCCTTTTTCTGAACAGCAATAGTTTTCTTATTGGCACACTTCCTGTTTTATTCTTCGTTGATGTATAATTGAATAAACACATTTAAGATTGATCCCCTGCTTCTACTGAGATGCTTTTAACTGGTGTATAATCTCCATTATTGGCCGTTAGTCATGCACTACTGTTTGAACACTGTAGTCTCAGGAAAGATGGATTTCATTTAATTTAGTTATATAATCTTTCATGTGTAGAAGGGAAGGGGGGTGATTCTCACTCTCTTATTAAACATTGTTAGTAACTGTTCTGCCTTTAGCCAAAATGTAGTCTACAAGTTGTGTCCCTTTATGCCATGAATAAACTTCTTTAAAAGTAATGGGATCAGTTTATATATTCTTAATCATTTATGTCATATGGTTAACATGAATTAATCAGATATGTACCGGTTTCCTATATGGCTTCAAATGGAAGCACATGGAAAAAGGTGGAGGAATTCACACACGCTGTAAAAACAACCAAAGTGAAACTGAAAAGACACAGCAGGGAGAAATCGTACAAAATCAGCTTGTTTATAAGATATATTTCAAAGCACACATGAAAGAGCAAAATAAAAAGAGATTAATCTATTATGTTTTTATAGAGTGATACTCTGTTTTATGGAAAATAACCTTTTATTAATAGTCACAGAATGTTTTAAGCCCTGCAAAGCTTGCAAAATGAAGATAGACTGATCTCTCCCTTGGTGATAAGTACAATTGTTGCACGGGCTAGTGCATAAGGTGTTTGTATATCAAAATAAGAACATATGATTGATGTTGAGTTTGAAATTAAACTTCTTAGCATCTACAAATCGTATATTTGGAAATATGAATATGCAAATATTGAATGACCTTGACCTGGGTTTTGTCTCTGCTTGAGCTCGAGTAAGCTAAGATCAGCCACTCTTATTTGTCTTTCTTTCTGACTCACAGTTACACATTGAATGTATTAATGGGTTTGCAGATGTTGTGTAGGAGAATGTTTTTTCCGCAAAGGCATTTGCTTTTGTGGAATTATTTGGCAACACTTCCTTTTCACTTAAGAAAAGAAGGTGGGGGGGGGGAAAAACAAGTTTGATCAGCAACCCAGATGCAATTTTATAATTACTGGCAGCATCTTTCATTTTCATTTTGTTTTCATACGTGTCTGATTTTGTCACTGTTTAGATGTTTGGATCAGCATTAACTGAAACACTCCGACAAGGGCTGTTTGAAGTCTGAAAGAAGCCGTTATTATTGCTTCTCCATAAAGGTCAAGTGTAGCCGCAGCCGTGGTAAAGTGGAAAAAGAGGATCGTTGAAATAACACTTCTAACTCAACAGATGACACTGAGGTGTACTACTAGTGCCCCTAGTGTTGTTTATAGCACCTCCCTACTTCCTGGTGAGTAAGTTTGAGTAATGATCCGAGAAATTATTTCCACACACACAAAAAATAGCAAAGATGATTTTCAAATTGAATTCAGGCATTGATTAGACTTGTTATTGTAATACAATACTTCTTCAAAGAAGTGAGAAATCTGAGGTATGGTTAAAATATAATAATAACATGACTCAGGTCTGCAGAGACTCTGACCTCTATAGTAATTTGTTTATGTTTCAGATTTGATAAATCATCAGCCCACTTTAGAAAGCTCTTTAAGTGAATGTGAACTTTTTTGTTTTCAGTATTCCACTGTGCTTCCTTGTTTGTTGTTGTTTGAAATTATCAAAACATTCAATCAGAAATCCTGAAGAAGTTTTGAAACATGCATACACATCATTATTTCACTAAGTTATTAAAAGGACACGGCTCTAATAAATACTAAAGCAGAATTCCGTTAATGCAGCATTTTAACAATCACTGGTTTTGAAAGCAGAAATTAATCCTTTAAGTGGAAAACATTTTTTTTTTTTTTGTTACTGATGGATCTGTTTCCTTTAAAGTTCCTCCATTGTAGGTGAAGGATGTGCCATGAAACCAGGAGATTGCCAGTTGAATTTTTGTCATTTGTTGCTGCTATTGCTTAAGGAAGCTGTAGCAAAGGATCTCTACCCTATCACACAGATACTTGATAGTATCCCGTCCACTCACTCATCATCATGCACTGATTAGCTGACATGAAAAACATACCCAACTGTAGAGTAATCAGCTGGTTAATCCTCCTTGTCTGCTTACAGTTTGCACAAATTTGTAATGGGACATTATAAAACGTGGAGAAATATTAAAGTTAACATGTTGTGTTGTCATCAATGTTATCACGCAAGGTATCTTTTAAGTTAAGATGTAGTTCCAGTTTAATGTATAATTGTATGTCAATTTTCCACTGATATGAATAGATAGGTAGGCAGATAAAGAGCCAGACATAAGCATAGACAGATGGGCAGGTTTGAGAACTCCCATATATGCTTCAGGACAACAATGACAAGTTTTTTTTTTTTTGCAAACTAAAATCTGCCGCTGATTTAGTAGTATGGTGCGCCAATGTAGCAACGTGTGGCAATGATATTCTTCAAAATTAACAACATTTTTCCTAAAAGTTTATTGTGTATGACCTACTCAGGGAACTTCAATAGCTCATAGTTTCGGAGTGCGTTCAAACTAGTAAACAGGAACTTTTTTTTCCTTTCTTTTTTTAACAAATGATCTTTAAACAAAGCCTCTTTTGTGTACTTGCCATTTGAACAAGCATAAATAAAGGCAAAAAAAATTTAAAAAGGTTTGTCTTTCCTTCGCTACAGCTGCTTCACATCTGCATCGAGGGCTGGGGAAACTGGCGCTGGTCCGAACCTTTCAGCATAGACAACGTTGGGACACTCATAAGAACCATCCAATACAAAGGCAGGACGGCCTCACTTATCATCAAGGTTCAACAGCTTAACGGAGTGCAGAAACAAGTGGGTTTTTTCAGTTCTGTTTGTTTCTTCTGAGATGCATGACTGCGTATGCCTTTGCTTTTGAAACCAGTAATTGTACACAAAGGACAGACTAGATCAAAGCGATTGGAGGAGAATTTACCATTGTGCAGATTATCTTAGTGCATTTGTATCCTTTAATAGGCCCAATTGAAAAACGACTTTTGATGTTTCTCGAGGAATGCACTGTACTCCTTGTTGGTCACGTGCTGCCCTTTCATCCCACCTGCATAGGGACACAACATAAAGTGTTTCAAGTGGTCTGTCTTTCTCTTCCTGATGATTATTGCTATCCATCTTTTTTTTTTTTATGAAGGATGCAGGATTTTTGTTTTTAACTTTGTGACCTCGGTCTCTGCTTGTTCTATAAATAAACTAATTGGAACAGAATGAACCCCCAAGTGTTGCAAAGCCAGTCCACTATCTTATAATTGCTTCTGGAGACCTTCAGAACCCTTTGAAAAATAGGATCCTCAACAATGGTAATGTCATTATGTGCTACTTAATACACAACTATGAAACAAACCCTACATTTTATTTACCCATTTCTGTAAGGTTTTTAAATGTGAGTTTTTCAAGTCTTTTTCTAATCACATATGATTTCTCTGAGTTGCAATAAGACCCCTTTAACCTCAGTAATATCCCCATGTATTTATTTGTTTATTAACTATAACCCTTACTGGTTTATTATTACATTTTGAGGTAAATAAGATAATTAAAATGTAATAACGTTTGCTTGTTTGGCTTTTCAGAAACTTAAGTGTCTTTCACTTTATTTTGAAAAACTAAAATGCAATTGATATTTGATTTTATTTAAAATGGAACAAGATGTACATGTTCTGTCATTTAAATAAATTATTTTATAATCCTTGGTGTTAATGTTTTAAGAAACAAACCTGGGATATATTTCTCAACATTTTAGTTGATCGGGGTATGTACACAAACTGTCTCCAGTGCTGTTTTCATTTGTTTTCAGTTGCTTGTGTCTGTATGGGATAAGGCTTGAATCCTCAAAAATTATAATAGGTATTTGGAGTCTTTTACATGTTTTGGTATTATACCTCTAAGAATTTACAAGTCTTGTGTAAAATCACACATCAGACACAAACTTAACTGATATTCCATCTTTATTTGGATTATTAACACAATGATAGATGACTGAGGAGTAAAATAAACATCTCAATGACAGTCACTTACAGTTAAAAGAAAACTGAAAACTGTAAAACATTTCAGACTGGAAAATGCCAGTGGAGAAAGCAGGAGCGCTTTGTTATGTAAATATTGTCAAGCGTCACACATGTCTTTCAAGCTTCTAGACAAAACAAAGTGCTTTACATTCCTGACTATTCCTTGTAATGTGTACATCTTGTTCTCATTCAGACAAATGATAGGGTATGAGCCTCTAGTCACATTTCATTGAAAAGACCATATTTAAAAAGTAGGAGTGACACTAGATTATGCTGCTCTCGCAATGTACATTGATAGTGCATCCTTTTTCTGTACTATACAACTGTATGCATCCCTACATTACTTTAAATGTTGTCACAGGCATTATTTGGTACTTTGCAGTTAGCAGACCTTCATTTTGAATGTTTTCAGCCACTGACATGAGCTTGAGAACTAAATAACCATTGAATGGGTAGGTCTTCTATTTTGTGAAAAACGTTTAAGGGCACTTTCACACCTAGTTAACTTGAAAATAATTCAAATCGTGGTTCACCTGCAAACTTTTTTCCTCAATTTAGGTTAAGTTTTTTTCACACCAAGAAAGTTTAATCAAACTTGAATTTCTTTTAATGTGAATTCATGTTTGTTTTTGTAGTCTGCTTGCCGCTACAAATGGACCAAATAATTGGCGTAGCAATGTTGCAAATGTGCTGAGTTTGCTTTCAAACAAACTGAGACCACCCCAGTCTAGCGGTTTTGCAAAACAAAAATTGTAAAAAATCAGTAAAGTTTTGGGGATAGAAAATCGATAATTCTGAGCCAGAAAGGATCAAGTTGAACAACATGTCATAGAAGAAGACACAGGAAATCTATATTTGTCAGACACAGCTGATCTGACTACAGTAGGCACCATTGCTTGGGTAGATCGATACATTTCCCCCCCCATTATTTGTCTCTAACAGCTGTCTGTCGGGGGTGCTGTGTCTTTGTCCTCAGATTGTCATATGTGGCAGGCAGATCATGTGCAGCTACCTCAGCCAGGACATCGAGCTGCGTGTGGTACAGCATTACGTGGGGCCGGACGGTCAGACAGTGGTGAAAGAGCATGTCGACTGCCTGGCTGCTGCCCAGAAGCTGACGTCCTATGTGCTGGAGGACGCGGAGCTGACAGAGCTGTGCGTGCGCGCCCGAGGGGATGAGGAGTGGTCTCGTGACGTGAGGCTAGAGTCCAAAGACAGGGACAACAGCTCCGTGGTGCAGGTGAGCCAAGCTGCCTACCATCCCCCCCACCCCTGCCTTCACTCTTTCATCACTTTATTTAATTATTTATCTTCTACTCTGTGGAAGACCGCACAAGAGTGTTTTCTCAGCTGGGTTGTCCTTTGGGGTGATTTATACTTGGACATAAACTCCCACAATTCTATAGTTCTTGCCCTGCTCTTTCTAAAGATTATCAAAAGATCTGTACACCCATGAAGCAAACAGGAGTGTAGCTTAACTTTGCCTCTAGATGTGCAAGGGGCATGATTTTATTTTTGTGGTCGAATGACAAGAGTTAACTTCAACAACAACAACAAAAACAGTTAGAACTAGTTGCCAAATGGAACATTTAGTTCCTATTAAGATTCCAGGATTTTGTAAGCAGCTGTTAGATTAACTTAATGAGTTTCACTCTAACCAGTTTTCTCTTAAGTGATTTGCAGTCTCCTTCAGTACCATAGTGAAGGTTGTCCTCAGCTGAACCCTGGGCAGAAGTTTAAAATCTGATGACTGCTGAAAATCCAGCCCGCTTGTCTATTTTGCAGTGGCCTTTATCTGGAGAGCTCTTTAACCCTGCCAACATACTGACTTTGTACCTATACTGACAGGGAGTCTTCACTGTAATAATGGCGTCAGAAATGGAAAAATTGCTTTTGTGTTTCGATATAAGGCATGCTAACCCAGACAAATATTACAAACGTTTTCAATCATGTCCCTTTGGTGGGTCACAGTTTCGCCTGAACAATGACAGGAGCCTTTTCCTTTCATCCTTTACAGTTGAACCCCATGTCAAAACTGAATGTTCATTGCACTGCCTTGTTTGAATCACAAATCAAGTCCTGCATGAACTATAATTAGTTGCACTGTTTTTGCAGTTATGAATGCTTAGTGAGGATCTCTGTTAGAGGTAAATAAAACCGATTAAATCATAATGCATTAGCGTAGCATAAGTATCTAACTGACATCCAAACGCATCATGTGAAATGTTATGAAAGGGAATGTTGTACACATGTATAAATGTTCTGTATCATACAAAGTACTAAAGAGAGATGAACTTGATAATCATAAGGTACTATGTGTTTTTTTTCCTCAGGTGCCCTGTTCCAATGGCTCCCTGTTATACGTGTGGTGTACAGTCATTGCCATTGAGCCCGACTGTCAGATGCAACAGAGAATGGTGAGTGGAATTTTTCTTTCTCTGAATTATTTTGTCTCTTCTTGCTAAGCAATCAAACCTTTTATTTGTAATGTCTCAGTGCTTGCCTCTGAATCAGCTCTCTCAAGATCATGATATACTCTTGAATGTCAAATTGAATAAGTTAGTATATAGAAGAACAAAGCTTTTTTTAAAAACAGTTCAATAAAAAAACATTTTGTCACATTTCCATGTGAATGCTGGTAAAACTGACTAGACAGGGAATGAGATTATAATTTTTGTGGCAGAAAAGTAGAACAGCAAGGGAAACAGCAATTTCCCACGACTTAATAACTCCATATCAATCATTTCCAAGCAATGAGAATGATTTCCTCCACTACATGGTGTGGAATTCCATGTAGTTCACAGGTTACAGTGTAAGGATGTGGTTTAGTGTAGGCCATAACAATGTCCTTCCAAAAAATGCTAATATACTGTCTCATTTTTTACTTTTTTCTTAAATAGATTCAGTATTCAATTTTCTTTCATGTTTAATCTATTTTGTGGGTTGCAATTTCCCCGGTACAGTGGGCTGATATGTCTGGTGTCTGTTTCCTCACCCAGGTCAGCTTCAGCCCACTGTTTGTCATGCGGAGTCACCTACCTGACCCAGTCATCATCCACATTGACAAGCGCAGTCTGGGACTGAAAGAGTCCCAGCTGATTTATGGGCAGGGACATGAGGAGCCCCTGGTCAATGTGGAGCCAGACCTCATGCATCACCTAACTTTCCAAGCCAGGTACAACACCCCGTTACAACACAGTGCTGATAAAGGTCTCAAAACCAAGTATTATCTCATAAGTGAGAGGAAACCATTCAGCCCATCTTGATCAATTGATTGCCAGTAGCGTAATAATTTAATGATCTCGTTAGGCCAATTCTCAAAGGATCACAAGGAGTCAGCTTTAAGCACGTGGCTGGGAGTTTTTCTACCACAGCCCCAAAGACTTAGTGTAAATAAGTATCTCGTTTTCTGTCCTGAATGCAATTAGGCTTCATTTTTCAATAAATTCACTAAAGCTTAATGTGTATAATATATAGTTATGTGATAAATCAGCCAAGAGACCAAGACTGGTGCATTGGTAGTTAGTCAGACTGTGGTCCCACTCTGGTCCATTTGATGTTCAAACCTTAACTTTTAAAGTATTATAATGCATTTTGTTATTTTATTTTTTTAATTACCACAGGTCATTTTAAAGGCGATTGTCTTTTAGAATTGTTTTGTATCTATCCTCTGAGCATCTTGGAGAGGACAACTGTGTACATCATGGTTGCCTTAGAGACCTAACACTCCCTAAAGCAAACTTTCCCCAGTGTCATTTGAAGGTGGAACTACATGTATGGTCTTTTATGTGATATTTTTGAGATATTGGAAGCAATTACTTTTTCTCTGAGGTACAACATTTTGAACTGTGCTGCCATTAATCTTTTTTTTCCACACACACACTATTCTGTGTTCACAAAGCATCCCTTTCCTCAACCCCACCCCATGTATAAGTTTCAAATGTACATGGTCACCATTTAATTTTTCCTTCCTGCAATTACAAATAGTTGTGGCCTTTAATAGGGGGGTGAAGGGGGATGAAGTTTAAACTGTGGTTACACAGAGCAGACAGAAGACAAGTTAACCAAAAATGTTGTGTCCTCTTTCTATATCTTTGCACTCTGTAGAAACCACATATAAGGCTTAGACAAGAGTCAGAAGCCTGTAAGAGTTCCTCCAGGATGTGAAATAAAATACTTGCTATCATCACTTTGCATTCCAACACATTCTTCCAAGTTTCTTGGAATACTTTTGTTTTATCACACAATGGAGTCTATTAATATCTGTGCTGATTTATATGAGAAAATGTTCACCTCTTCAACATAATGTTTTATTTGAATGTGCTTGACTGATTTAGCTTGAGTGATGTGTTGTCCTTTTGAAAAGCCACATGAGACTTCTGTTTTATACAAATACGTTCCAACAGAGTTTTCACTGTCCCAAATCTAAAATAATATTATCAGATTATATCAGAGGAGACATCCTGACATGAATGGATCTAATCACAGTCTTTGGGTTTCTAGCTGCCAAAACATGGTGGTTCTTCTATTTTGTTCAGTCGCAAAGCAGCTCACAAGATAAGTCACTTGGGTTAAAGCTACATTCACAGAGCATGCAACACTAATAGGTTTAAAAACTATAAAACACCAGAAAGAATAATATTATGGGAGATCTAAATTAACCCACTAAGGTACAGAACACTATGATATCTGTGAAATATTTTAAGTTAGGCCTAGAACTTTGATCTGCCTGCCTATCGCCAAGTAAGAACGTGTACCCTGTCACATTTTAATGTATAAATTATAGAAAGTGTCTTCTGGCACCACAATGAGGCAGGAGAGGTTTTTGCTTTGCATTTTGCAGTTAGGTCAGAGTTTTAATTTTGTCTAGCGCTTAATAGGATTGTTCTTTCTTGACCTTTTCTTTTTTCTTTTGTTGTACAGGGAGGAAGAGGATGCCTCTCAGTGCACAGTGCCCATCTCCACAGCGCTCATCAAGCAGATTGTGAACAAAACCCAGGGCCAGAGTCAGGCGCAGCTCCTCTCCGAGTTCTACTCAGTCAAGTCCTCATCTCAGTCACAGTGGCCTTATATCAAGAAGGACTCGGACAGGTAACACTGATTTACACCCACTTTGCTAATGACTGGCAACTGGTAATGTGAAGGCTGTTCAGAGATGATTGAGAACATCAGTTGGTATCAAGCTAACCAATGTCTTCAAAGTGACACTCAGTGGCCACTTTATTAAGTACAGCTACCCCCTTTTGCCTTCAGAACAGCCTGAATTGGGATTTTGGTCTATGCTGACTCGATAGCATCACACAGTTCCTGATGATTTTTCACCACACATTCATGCTGCGATCCTCCCGTTCCATCTCATCCCAATGGTGCTCTATTGGATTAAGATACCTGGGGACTGTGCAGGCCATTGGAGTAAACTGAAGTCATTGTCGTGTGTGGAACCAGCTTGAAATGATGCGTGCTTTGTGACATGGCACATTATCCTGCTGGAAGTATTCATTTGAAAACAGGTAAACTGTGGCCATAAAGGAATGCACATGATCAGCAACAATGCTTAGGTATGCTGTGGTATCCAAATGATTCTCAGTTGGTATTAAGTAGCCTAATGTGTGCCAAGAAAACATTCCCCCACACCATTACACCACCACCACCACCAGCCTGTACCCTTGACACAAGTCAGGATGGATCAATGGATTAATGCGTTTTACGGCAAATTTTTGGTGATTGTGTGCCCACTGTAGCCTCATGCTCCTGTTCTTAGCTGACAGGAGTGGAACCCAGTGTGGTGTTCTGCTGCTGTAGCCCGTCCACTTCAAGGTTCGATGCATTGTGCTTTCAGTGATGCCTTTCTGTACACCACTGTTGTACAGAGTCAGCTTGAATGAGTCTGGCCATTCTCCTCTGAGCTCTCTCATTAACAAGGTGTTTTCACCCACAAAACTGCTGCTCACTGGATGTTTTTTGTTCATCGTACCATTCAGTGTAAACTCTAGAGACTGTAGTATGTGAAAATCCCAGCTGTTTCAGCAGGTCAGCTGTTTCTGAGATGCTAGAACCACCATTTCTGACACCAGCAATCATACCACGGTCAAAGTCGCTTAGATCACGCGTTTTCCCCATTCTAATGTTTGATCGAACAACAACTAAACCTCTTGACCATGTCTGTATGTTTTATATATGGAGTTGCAGCCACTTGATTCGCTGCTGAATCCTACCTGAAGCCTATCTCTAAGCAGTGCTGGGGCTAGCGGTAGGATCCTGCACTTACCACACGGCAGCGATGTGTGTGGCTGACTAGACAACAGCAGGACAAGTCTGTCCTCCAGCTGGCTCCTGATATCTGCTGTTCCTGTTCCAGCTCCCAGAGCAGAAATAGGCGACCGGGTTCACGGCATGTGGTGTTGGAAGATGCCTCTGTGTGTGTCTCACACCCCCATAGCAGCAGAGCACAGGGCTGAAACAGGATGAATAATTATTCAGGTTTTATAATTGAATCTAACAGGAGAAGACAAACATCCAGCTTTCCAATATTTTCCAAGAAACAAACGAAACGTAATATGTCAAAAAAAGAAAAGATAATCTCCTTATGGGTTTCTGGTTTTCCATGTGGAGCTCTTGTGATAAACTATTCCACTTCAGTGTTAAAGTAAACAGAAAGGCACTGCAACAGACAAATCAACTTTTCAACACACATTGCTAAGTTCCAGGAAATGGAAACACTGTCAGTCATTAAAACATTTTTTTGTTTTTGTTTTTTCTCAATATAATAGCCCTACATTATCTAGGCTACTCACTCAGAGGGTAAAAACAATAACTGAACCATTGAATCATAGGTGTAAACTGCCACATAAAGTCCAGAACTCTATTACAGAAGAAGAGGGTTTGGTTTTAACTTATTGTGATTGACATCGAACCTGGCTTTAAGATTCCTGGTTCTGAATGCCAAATAAACAGTGGTACCATTACTAGCATCTGTTGTTCAGCTGTCCCTGCAGTGACTTTAATAACAGTCCTAGGATAACTAAGTTGAATCATGGAAACAGAAGGACTTTTCTGAAACTAAATGAAAACAGGAACAGTTTTGTGCTTCAGTTGTGTTGATACCCAACAGATTAAGTAGTATGAATAATTCTCTGAAGAAGTTGCATCATCTGTTCATGACATTAATACAGTTGTATGCTTCCTTCTCACACAAATTCACAAATATGTAACCACTCTGCCGACTTCTTCAGAGTTGTCTTTTCGTTGCCTGTGATACAATAAAGTAAATATGCATTTCTTATGCTACTTTAATATTCTTTAATATTATCTTTATAAAACATCTCACCAGTAATATAATTCTCTGTTTTTATATTTAAATACACTTAAGTATCTTTTTTAGATTTGGTCCTGTTTGTTTTGTGATCCATTTCAATGGGCAGGCAGCACTTGGAAACCTGTGGCCATTTAGGGAAAGTATCTAGGAAAACAAACACTTGACATAGTTATCGAAGCTCTTTCTATCCAACCTGAAATATTAAACTAGTCAAAATTACTCCTGTGCCAAATCAGCTCTATTGCCCATCTAGAGACAATGTGATGCAATATTAATACATATTTTCCAATCTGACAAGTAATACAATCACTGAAGATCAGTCGCTTTTGGTTGTTTATAAGTGTAGAATAATTGTATTCAGTTAAGCCTAAAAGCCTCTATAGGTTTATTAATTTGATAGACATTTAACTGTCTTTTGTTCACTCATCACATAATAAATCAATGACAAACATAAAAGAGCAAAAACATCCCTCAAAGAGGAGGTTTTGATTCTTACCCCAGTCTACCTCCACTACAGACTGAAAACTGTCATTCCTTTGTCAACCCTCTGGATCTCTGGATTTTTCCAAAGATGATGGCAGGGTCGGGGAATTACAATACAGTTTGTGCATAGCCAGCTGTTTGCTTTTACTTATGTGTGCATTGGTCCCCAGATGCTGGGAACAGTCTTTTGTCTTAAAAAAGAAAAGAAATAAAATGAGAAGCACATCTTGATAACACTCACACACATGCGTTCACAGGCATTGTTATAAAGAAATCGCAGTCTAGGCATGTTAGCCATATGCATTTTTGTGGTTCTGTAGCTGTACATTATTGTATACTGTCGCTCTGGAGTTAGTATCTCGTGGTTTGGTATTGAATTACTCTGTCATTCATTACTTTCTCTCCTGTGATCCTGACTTTATAACAAAGCACAAGGCCAAGTCAATTTTCCCATATATGTGGCAGACCATATGAAACACCAAAAACTGCTAGTGGCTGCCAAACTATGCATGACTGGGAGATTATTAACACTGATTTCTATCTTCAAATAGATGCAGATCTTTAACAGCCACTGAGGCATCCAGCTTTAAAATCATGTATATTTTTTCTTACAGATACAATTTGTGTAGTTTCATGTAATTTTTGACAGAAGGTAAATATCTGTAACATACCCACTTACTTGGCTTTGAGAATCTAAATATTGTGTCTGAGGGGCACAGGAAGTTTAATAGATAAATGTTATTTTTTCTCTCTCTGCTGACCTTAATAAAGGAGAAACATTTCAATAATCATTAGGAAAACATGTTGTAGCGGGCTGTGAAAAATTAGTTGCTGAATGGAATCGGACTGTCAACGGTATGTGCAGCTGAGAAAAAATAAAAAATTTGCAAAGAACATTCAATTTGAGTTGATCTTAAACAACAGTTTCTATAGCACTACAACTTTACTATTATAACAAAAATATACTAATGTCCTATAGAAGATTAAAAATATGTATATGTGAAAGCTGGTAATGTATTCCATAGTACTTGTGGAGCAGTACACACACTGACACAGACTCTTGTGGGATGTGTTGATACAGAGACAACAAAATCTAGACATGCTATCAAAACAGTATAATAAAACTCACATTCAGAAATGCACTGCTGCTGGAATGAAGCTTAGAAAGCATGTTTTGGAAGCTTTTACAGTAGAAGCCATCCAACTCGAAGCATTCTGGGGAGACTTTCTGACTCGATGGTTATAAGATACTCAAGATGAGTTAATTCTGAAATCTTTATCCACTATTTCAGAATGTAGCCAAATTAGTTTTTTATATTTAAATATATAAGTTGTGGCTTTTTTTCCCTCCTTAATTTTCTCCCTCAAGACTTGTCTATCATGTATTCCAAATGTGGTAACATAAGCATTTAAAAAAAAAAAAAGAACTGGACAAAGTAATGTAGCTAGAAAATTGTAGAATTGTGTTTATACTTCTTTGGGAGAAGTGTATGAATTGGAGGAAAGAGAGAGATGTAAATAGAGGTGAATGTGCCAGCCTGCTGTGTTCCTCACAGTGTGTCTGTCCTCACAGGACTGCTGCAGGGCAGCTTGCCCTCTGGGACAGTCCCATGCAGGTGAAGCTGTCAGCGTGGAAATCTGGTCTCAACACGCTGCTCGTTGAGCTCCTGCCCTGGGCTCTGCTTCTTAACCGCTCCCAGTGGGACCTCTGGCTCTTTGAGGGGGAGAGGATTGTGCTGCAGATCCCTGCTGGCAAAGTCATCGTGCCGCCAAATTTCAAGGTGAGCAGTTCTTACAATACTATAAGGTAGTGGTTGCCAACCTTGGTCCTGGAAACACACCATGTCTGCTGGTTTTCATTCCAGCCCTGTGGTCAGGTACAGAAAAGTCATGAAAACCAGCAGACACAGTGGTCCTCATTGGCCAAGGTTGGGAACCGGTGCTACAGAAGGATGGTTTGATTTGCTCCTTTGCTGGTTTCTATGAGACATTTCCGTCTCTGTTAACACTGAAACAGCATTCATTCAGTGAAACTGTTCACAGAAAAACTATTGTATATTCAAGATTTTTGATGTTTAAATGTTTTTAGAAAATAAGAAAAATAAATATAGATATATAGATACACATATATTTAAAACCTTAGTATGTACATAAAACAAATACATTTTGCATTACTGTTTAACATAGTATTTTAAGTAATTAGGCCATGTTTTAGTTTTTGTAATTGTTACATTGTTTGAAAATATCTGATTGATGATGATGATGATGATGATGATTATTATTATTATTATTATTATTATTCCTGTTTCTTTATTTTATAAGTGCAGAAAACATTGTGTAGTAGAATACCTGAGCTCCCTTACTGCTATAGCCAGTTACAGTGACTTTTCAGTTAGTTCTGCTACCTTATTTATTTTTATTATTATATGAACAGAAGAAGATACCAATATTATTTACAATCATTAAATATTACTATGATGATAAAGAAGTATAGAAAATAAAGACATTGAATAATAGCATACAGTTCTTTTTACTGCTTAGTCTCATCAGGTAGATGAAAACCCACACATGTATCCACCAAAGCCAACCACATTTGTAATGCTGCAACAAAAACAATAAAGCCTTGTTGCCAACAAGTTATAATCTACTAATAATACACCTAGCACTCAGCCACCAACCCCAGCACTATTCAGCTCAGTTGTGTTACACTTAAATAAGTATTTGTCAAAATGGTGGATGCCAGTCTAGGTTTATTTTAGAGCTCTACAGCTCAGCAGCTAGCAGAGGGGTGACTCAGGGTCATAGTGAATCTGATAGTTATAAAAATAAAATAAGAAATATCTGCTTTTGATTTCCAAGATGGGAATAAAATCAAACAACAGAGCAGGCAAACAGCTGTCTTAATTGTACACATGGTAAACAAAAAACAGTGGATGAAGCAAATCAAAAGCACCACCCAGGGCCCCCCCCACCAACCCAGTGTGAGAAATAAGAAATTCAGAAATCAAAGGGTAGGGGCAGATTCACTTGAGCAAAACATGTGTAATAGCCTGTGAAACAGAAATAAATAAAGCATTGTTACCATAGTATTTTCAATGTATTAGGTAATGCCAGAAACAAATTGGCAGTTTATTGTAGTATATGGGTCTCTGTTTTAGCAACTCTGTTTATCTTTTGGAGTGCACAATCAATGAGGATTTTATTCATGGCAGTGGAGCTGGGACCCCCTCATCACTCTTGGTCAGCCCGGTTGGAAGGCGGCCATGTCTCTGATGCTGCCTTTGGCACTGCTCCTCTCTGTGTCATACCTGTCTGTCCTGCTGTAATCATAAACCCTCAGCTCTCTGCACTGTGTTCCTGTGTTTACCAACAGCTCATCAGTCACATGGGGTGGCAGGTTAGAGCTCCCGAGACCAGGAGATTGGCTGGGGTTTAATAGCAGGTGGAAAGTTGGAAATGTCTTCGTTTTCAGTTTGCATTGTAGTTTATCATTTTCTATTATGGCATTGCAAAGCAGAATTGAAATAAATCAAGATCATTTTCCATCCAGGTATTATCAAAGCCATAGAATGAGGCATATAAAGGTATAGACATGGTCGTGGCCAGCTGGAGGAGTGGATTTTTCCACTTGGTCGTTAAGGCCACGAGTAACCAACAGGCCCTCAGAGCTGGGCAGAGCAGTGTAGGAGGTAGAGTTAAGTGAGGAACCTCTGGGTTGCTGTGGTGTCTGTAGTCACCTTTAGCGCAGGGAGGTAACAGGGATTAGAACAGCAACGGGACAGGAAGTGTGTCACCTTTACAACAGTGAAAAAAGGATCTGTATTCTGATAATGTCACTCACTCTCTCCTTGTAGGAGCCCTTTCAGATTGGCATCTACTGGGCCAATACCAATACAGTGCACAAGTCCACAGCCCTGAAGCTGGTGCATGACCTGACCTCGCCCCGCTGGAAGGATGGCACGGGGGCAGAGGTGGTCACCTTAGATGAGGAGGGCTTTGTGGAGGCTGAGATCAAACTGGGTGCCTTCCCAGGCCATCAAAAAGTGGGTATTGAGTCAAGCCTTTCAGAGAGGCTTATTCAAAGGTGGCATGGCTGGATTACAATTTTATATTGTTTTGGTTAATATTAGTTAAAACATTTCTGCTTTGGACTTTTGTTTTGTTCTGTTTTTTTTTTTTTTTTTTTTAATATATATTCTTATATAAACCAAAACTATTTAAAACTATAACCCAGCAAAACCACTTTAAATATTTAATGACAGGACCCCTACTGTCTATTCATATCTGTTATATTTACAGTTAGTTGCTGAATCTGAGTGACCTTTAACACATTTCTCAGGCAAATACATTAATCTTTATAATACAAACAATAGTAATTCCTATCCCATTATTATTCTGATTTAGTTTTCTCTCTGAGGTACTACTCCCTGATTTCCTGTCTCTTTGTACTTTTCCTAGCTCTCTCCATATTTCTGGTAGTGATGTAGATACTTGGCTTGGTTAACAGCGGAAATTAAGTTTACATTTTAGAAAGTGATAACAACTTCCACTGTTATTGTTTTCATTCAATTTACGAGATTCATGTTGCAAAATAATAGAAAATGCTTCATAACACTTTTCCATGTGTCAGTTTTTTTGTGGTTAAGAACCAAATGTGCAGTTAAAAGCTTTTTCAAGTCCCCCTGATTCAGCACCTATGTTTTTGTGCATTTCCTTATTTCTTCCTGGTGTAAAGACTGTGAGCTTTAGTACAAATGTTTTTTTTTGTTGTTTTTTTTATGCTCCAGAAATCAAAAACAATTAGCAGATGGGCAACTTCTACACATGCTTGTTGTTTCTTCCTTGCAGTTGTGCCAGTTCTGCGTTTCCTCAGTGGTGAAGCATGGAATTCAGATCCTCCAGATTGAGGACAGGACCATAGTGGTGAACAACACACCCCACCCCATCTACTACAGGCCCATTCTGTCTGACACAGCCCTGGGCATTGGAGACCAGGTACATAGTGATGTCTCAAATGGGTCGAACAGTACGGAGTAAAAGTGAAGGGGTCATTCCTTATGGAGAGTTGTTGGTTCTTCAAAAGATTGCCAACGTTTCAGTCGCTTTCCATTTAACCTTTCTTCCCAAGCTCTTTCACTCACTGAAAACAATAGCCAGAGAACAGTTATTTTCAGAGCAGATACATTTTTCCATCTTGTGTCACTTCCAGCTTAAAATCATTAGGAAGGTAACAGCCAAGAAGGGGCAATTGCAGCCCAGCTTGATTGTTTTCTTAGGTTTTAACTAATTGACCCCAGCATTTTACCCAGCAGTTTCTGTTCAATCATTTTAAAACAGGGTAAAAAACAACCAACTAAGTGCAGGTTTTCTTTGTTTGGTACATGTACATGTCCCCCTGATTGTGCTGTGAGGTCATTTAACGAGATTTGCAAACCCTTCAAAGAAGCTATGGCAAACTTTCTCTGTTTCCAGTAATTATTAAAAAAACAAAAACCAACCAGAAAAACAAAAACACAATGTTTTACAGCATTACTAGCCACAAACAACATTAAGAATGCCTTTCTTGTCAGTTCCATCATATTTAGTTATTAATTGCTCTCAAAATAAGAAATTAAAAAATGCTGACTTTGCACAAGCTGCTCAGTGTAGCATGCATGTCATATCTGCTACCAATTTACTTGTAATCTCCGTGAATGAAGAAATGATTTCACTGCTCTTGGGTAACGCAGTGTGGTGCTCTGTCTTCTGTCTATCTCTCCATCTCTCCAGCCCTTTGACCTTCCAGACACTGCTGTGTTCACCCTCAGCCCTGCTAGCAGCCAGGCCTCCCCCGAGCCCTGCTCCGTACCCTGCTGGGACCTGCTCACTGACTCTGGCCTTGAGGATGCGGAAGCCCCTCTCCCCCTCAAACACATGCTCTTCAGCTCTTGCTCCAGTGCCGAAGCTGGCAGCGCGGGAGGCGCAGGCTGCTGGAGTCTGCCAGCCAGGATTAGGCAAGACTTTCCTAGGCAGAGTGTGGCCGTGCCCACAGATCTCTGCGGCCAGAGTGGGATGTGCACCAGGTGGGTTGCAGTAGTGCACAAAGGCGTTCGTCTGCAGCCTTTTATTTGAGAGACGAAGAAAAAAAAATAGGACATCAAATAAAAGGCTTTGGTGGACATGCACTGTTAAACTTAGACGTTGAAGCTCTGAGAAATGCCCTCATAATTTCCACTGTCTTTACACAGTGTGTGGAAAGGCCAGAAATGAATCAGTGAAAAAGTACAGTGCTTACAAATGGGTATTTGGACAGCTTCAGAAAATAAAAAAGAGTCCCATCATAATTGAACCCATGAGTATTGAGGGGATTTTACTATTTATAGTTTTAGTTCTGATATTTTTTTTTTACTACACAGCTGTATTAATTCTTCTCTAATTAATCCCTGCAAGTGGTTTTAATAAATGTATTTAACACGTGGGAAGAACAAAGTGCTCGAAGCTAACTGTAAAACTGTGTTTAGATAACAGCGCTGTGTGCTTGGGCTTATTTGTTTCAGGTCTGTAGTCCTGACTTACCAGGAGCACCTGGGCATCACCTATATTACTCTGAATGAAGACTCCTGCCCTCGCATGATAATCCACAACAAGTGTTCCATCCCATTCCTGATGAAAGAGAATGTAAAAGGTAAATAATTCTCCCCGCCCCCAGTTTTTCTGATTTCTTCACAAGCGTAAATATTCGACAGCACCTGTGCTCCTGTGCGATTGTCTTATGTAATTCACACCTTCCTTCGTGAAAGCTTGGAAAGCTGATTTCTGCTGCCATGTGCCTAGAGTGGCTCAGGAGTGGCTGTGTGTTTTTAGCTGCAGTTAATCAGCCCTAGATCCTGCTTGTTTGTGTCAGTGGGGGCAGCAGTCTGTGGGCTGGTCTTCCACAGAATAACAGAGGCTGTCCCTGGAGAACCAAACCAGACTGGCCATGAGGGGTCACAGTGTGGGCCACAACTGGCCTCCATCACTTACTGTGACAGCCAAGGACTTTAACACCGACTGCACAGTTGAGTTGAAGTGGGTTTGTTGTTTTTCCTAATTCAAGTTTCCCTCTCATCATTTTAACCATGTACCTACTGAAATCACATGTTGGAAAGTTGTAGACAGCTGCAGCCAGTAAATACATTATTTATTTATGTTTTATTTTTGCAGGTCAGTAGACCTTATGTAGTTCCTTATCCAACTTGATTTCTAGGCCAGCTAGGGTTCACCTGCCTGTATCACCATTCTCACAGGAGATGTTTATCACGCTTGTGGATGCTGGTCTAATTTTGTTCTCTGATCACATAATAAACAGTTCCTTGTTATGTGAAGCATTTGTTAAGTGTTTCTGTTTATGAAATATATCAAACAAAAGTAGTTGTGGAAGAAGACAATGTACCAGGGGGCTCCCAAGTAGCTTAACTGGTAAAAAGGTTAGAGTAGAGAGGAAAAAGTCAAAGCTGACTGTGAGCAGGGTTCACCCTGGGAAAGCTTACCAAACAACAGTGCCCCCTGTGGATTTCTGTACTTCTATGTGTTTTGCTTCTTTCTGCGATGCCATACATCTGCTGTTTTCTGCTATGAACTTGCAGTGTGAAAACTAGTGCATGGCTTAACTGTGTACATTTCAGAGGATGCCTTTGTGTGTCATTTTTATTTTCCTTTGTAGGAATGAGGGTCATATATAGGTCAGCTATTAGTTATAACGTGAATTACTGCGAAGTTTCAGGTACTGCTTCAACCAAAACTGACTAGTTTCAGTAGGTCTCATGAGGAAATGCAGCCATAGTTTCCTCAAATGCTTGCAAAGAAAAACTATCCTTCTAATGAGAATAATTTGAATTATAATAGTGCTTACATTAAGTTAACTCCTGGTAAGTTGAATGAAGTATGACACAGCTGTATGGATGTCCCATCTGGAATTTCTACACCAGGAGCTGTTTTTTTCACCTGACATGGGGACCCTTATAAATCTGAAACCCAGATGTCATGATTAAATCCAGCGCAGACAGGCCCTGTCAGTTTTATATGGATATCTCTTTATATATAAGCAACTATTTCCTGGGACCAGGGGGATGTCAGGATTGGTGATAAATCTACACAACAGTGAAAATCTAAGATAAAGAGGCTTTCGATATTGTCTCTAAAGACATCCTAAATGCAGATCCTCTGGACACAGGGATAAACGCTGTCATTCAACAGCTCATAAACAGCCAGAGCCCACAGTCCCAAACTACAGCACCTTCTTCACGCAGAATACCATCTGTCATTGGCTTTACAGCAGCATCCACAGAACACAGTAATTCCTCAAGCAGAAATTCAGTTACCTTACCTGCTTAAGTCATTTAAAGAAGAGGTCTGTGCTTGTGGTGATTTATTTTAATGTGAATTGAGTTTCAGAATAACTCAGAATTGAGTGAAAAAATCTATCCACCCTCTCTCTCCAGGCACAACTTAATCATCTAGGTACCCCTCTGAAAAATAAAGAATCACCTGATTGGCTAGAGATAGCATGCCAGTACCCCACTCACAAAAGAGAATACGAGAGCACTGGTTACCCTTACATTTCAGTAAATTTTCCATCATTATTTAACAAGAAAAAGACATATAAATAATAGAAACACTGCAGTCACAGGAAAAGTTGCGGCAACAATAGAAAGTTGTGGTTTGTGATAAAAGCTGTGCAACACAATTGATGGTGGGCTGTTTTTGAAATGCCTGATGTGTGCAGTGTGTGAGCACGGGAGAGCTGACACTGAGCTGTGTTCCCTCAGAGACGCCCAGGACCGAGGTGTGCTGCAGGCCCCTGCCCGCCGAGTCCTCCCTGCACCACGAGCTCTACTACCACTTCTCCAGCTTCCCAGACTGCCGGCAACGGGAGGCCCTTCCCACCATCCTGCTGAAGGCCGCTCAGGAGGGCCAGCCTGTGGAGGAGTGGAGCGACGCTATTGATATCAACAGCCCTGGCACACAGGTACCCACTCACCCACTTGTGCCCGGTCTGGAGGCAATTCCCCAGTCCAGTGTTGATCACAGGATATCCACCATGTACTTTCTGTTCATGTGGTAAAGGCTGTATTTTCTTAAAACAAAAACACCCCCACTATTAACAAAGCCATTTTAAGAGTTAACTGCTGTCTCTTTGAGGTATAAACTTGGTAGCCCAGTTTGAAACAACAGGTGAATGTTGTAGTTCTTTCCTAGGAAAGTCCTCTTTTTTGTGCAGAGTGCTGACTCTGTGTTTGTGTACAGGTGGTGTTTCTGCCAGGATATGGCTGTGTGTACATTGATGTGTTGCAGCAGAGTGGCACAGTGACACTCACCTTGGCACCTGAGGGGAGGGCAGATGCTGTTCTCAACCAACACCACAGGTAACCACTTATGTCACAAACACTCTTTTGTGTAAAAGAAAGGGTGGGATGTGTATTTGACTGTATACAATATGAAAACATCAGTCTATATTTCATCCATGAAGCCATGAAAAAATCCCTGAAATGGGTCTGAAGGTACAGAAAGCTGCAACCAAATACATTTAGAATAGCACAGGATTTTAAATTCTTATCCTGAAACAACTTGACAATTTCCACTGTATTTGCCTATTTTCCACACTAAATTCTGCCTTTAACACAAGAATTCTGGCACTTCAGCACAAAACTATTCTGCATCAGTGTACTCTCATGCACTCCGTTGAAGTGTGCGTAGGAAGTTATGTAAAGCTTCCTTCACTAGTTCCCTAAGGAACTGGGACACCGCCTAAGATGGCGACCACAGTACATCTGCCAAACATACAAAGGTGATGAAGGCGCATGGGATGGTCTGGGATGCAGTTTTAAGCAGGGCTTTTATTAAATGCCCTCAGCTTTGGCTCAGGAAACATAACATTCACTGAGGTAAATTATCCCCCAATAATGTGTTTGACATTAGTGCTTAATGAAATCCAAACAGAATATTTCTGTCTGTCAACATTCTATCAGATTTAATTTAGTTCAAATTTCAAATTTAGAATCAATTTTTGTCTTTTAGTGTTTGACCACAAGGGGGCACTAACACTTCCTTTGGTGTCTTCAGATAATTTTTTGTTAATGAAGATATTTGTTAGTTGCTAAGGCAGTAAGGGAATAATGTAAGTGAAATCTGTCTTAATCAAACAACAATACACATACATGTTTGTATTGATTTAGATATATACATATATATCTTTTTTACATTTACATTGTTATAAAAAGACTGTACAGTACACTATTAAGGAATTAATTTAGAAGCAGGTATATATCATATATTATCAGTGATATTTTGTGAAAATCAGCAAATATTGTACCTGTTTTCAGCCTAATTGGATATTTTACTCATAATCATAAATCAGAATCTAATTTTCTAATTTTCTCTAAGCTTGTCTGCCCAAATGTGACTGCATGTGCATGTTCCTTTCACCAGACCCGTGCAGTGCACCCTGGCGCTCCGCGTGCTGCTGAGTGAGGCCAGCCTGGGCGTGAGGGACGACATCACCAGCCAGGTGGGCTCTGCAGAGCTGCTGCGCCTCACACTGTCCCGGGTGCTCCTGAACGTGGCACCAGCGCCACCAGCCTGTGGGGGAGAGGGGCTGAGGGGGCTGTGCGCTGTGGAGGTGCACTGCGGCAGCCTGCAGGTGGACAACCAGCTTTACAACCGCGCCAGCTTCCACTTTCCCGTGCTGCTGTGCCAGGAGCAGAAGGCCGACCTGCTGCCCTGGTCCTGCGATTCGAACCCCACAGTGTCCCTGCAAGCGCTGGAGGAGTACAAGAGCTCGTGCTTCCTGCAGCTGAGCCTCATGCTGTCCCCCAATGTCCTCAGCGTGGACGAGGTCTCCTTCCAGCTTCAGCCAGCAAGGCTGTACCTGGAGGACACCTTTGTGTACTACATCAAGACGCTGTTTCACACCTACATCCCCGACACAGCCTTGAGTAGAAGTCCCACTGTCAGCCCCACCGGTGCCCTGCACCTCCCTGAGCAGGTGCAGCAGTCCATTCAGGCGCTGGTCCACCCGGTGAGGCTGCAGAAACTGACCATTCAGCCCATCAGCCTACTGGTCAGCATCCATGCCTCGCTGAAGCTCTACATCGCCTCAGATCACACCCCCTTGTCCTTCTCCCTGTTCGAGAGGGGGCTCCTTTACACCACTGGGCGGCAGCTCATCCATGCCCTGGCCATGCACTACGCAGCTGGAGCTCTCTTCAGGGCTGGTGAGTCTCCTCGCCCTCGCGGCACCGTGACGGGGGGGGCACCAGTCACTTACACTACAGTCATTTTTAATCATGTCTTAAGAAATCTACAGCCTATTGCAGAGTTAGCCTTCCTTACCCTAGTTATCTGCAAGCATTTGAAGAAAAGAAGCACAATGCCAGAGAGGTTCCTTGAGAGCAATGAGGTAGTGTTTTTATGGAGAAGGTTAGGGGGCCATCTGGAAAGTGATGGCAAGGTTTTCCTGCGTCGATGCCAAGGGGAACATGGGGGGGCGGACAGGAAGACTGGGATCCCAGTGTGCAAGTGTGCAAAAGCACATGTGGCATTAGCAAGAACTCAGGCTCGGTAACCCGAAGATACGCCGTTTAAAACCCTTCAGAGAGATGAGAGTGCTATGCCCTATACAGGGAAGTTTTCCTTCACTATTTGTATCTGTAGTATACTATAGTAAAACCAAGTTAAGTATAGGAAAACAAAGCAAAATCAAAGTAAAGCAGTGAGAGGTATGATACAGAGAGTTGAGACCCATGGCAAGGCAAAGCAAATGAACTGTGTGGTATAACCATGGGGAAACTGCCACATTACCATACACATTTATTTTGTTAAACTTTCTTTGATGCAAAAGCAGTTACAATTGAAGCGGTTATAATAAATTCATATTCTCATCAGCCAACTATAAGAAATAACCATATGCTTTACTGGAATCTATCTGAATTTGTTTTTTTTAATGTGTTAGGGATTTCTAATACACACATTATAACATTTAACCCACTAATTTCCACGTCAGATATCTATGTAATGGCCACTTCATGGCCATGGTCTTAGTTCTTCTTGTTGCCTGTGTTTCTGGTAATATTTTTGAAAAGATCTTGACCTCTGATCCACTGTGTTGGGACATGGTTTGTGCCACAAAAAGCAACACTTTGATACTGATTTAGTTTTCTTGGACTTGTATCATAAAGTGACTAAGAGCAATAAACATCATCTTCTAAGAAGGCTTTACTGCTGACAAGCTACAATTTTTTTTTTTTTTTTCAACTTTTTTGACAAAAATATTTTTTGTTATATATTTATTTATATATACACACACACATACATACATAGTAGAAATGTAAAATATACAGATTAGCTAATCATTCTTTAAAGAAAGCGGATATTTGCTTTAAAAACGGGATTCACAGTGTGCAAATATTGATGTACTGCACTACTAAAGCGCATTTGAAAAAAAATTGGGAGGGGTTGGTTATTTAGAACCGAGGTCTATAATTCTCAAGACTTCTGATTGTACATGTGACCACAGTAAGAAACTGCAGCTGACCTCTTTGGATTCTCAGATCTCACACAGGTGTATTTAAACTACAACCCATACCATACCCCCTTGAGAATGTGTGAGGTTCACTGTGCTGTGTTCCTGCAGGCTGGGTGGTGGGATCTCTGGAGCTCTTGGGCAGCCCGGCGAGTCTGGTGCGGAGCATAGGCAATGGCATCGCAGACTTCTTCCGGCTGCCCTATGAGGGTCTGACCCGCGGCCCCGGGGCCTTCGTCAGTGGAGTGTCCCGAGGGACCACCTCCTTCGTCAAACACATTTCCAAAGGTACACCCACCGCTGCATCGGATCCACTCACACCTCACTCCAGCGGACAACAACGCACTCCTCCTCGACTGGAGCAGCTACATCATCTGCTGCAATCATTCTTTTCTGACTTTGACGTTGAGCTTGGCTGGGTGCTTAATGCTCAATTCCAAGCCAAAGTAAATAATAACAGCTCGGCAATTCTAAAGCCTGCTTTCTCACGATTCTCCCTAGTAATTTGTAGGGAAGACTCAAAGTACAGATTAAAGCTTTCATTTCAGCAAACTGTACAAAAAGCAGCAATCATTTTGGGAATCTGAAACATGCAGGGCCATAATTAAGCTGCAAGATGTTAAATTTACCAACCCTTTCTTTAAAGATGAAACAATTATGCCCAGTGGTACAAAATCCTAATAGGAGAACCTTATATGATAGGTGTTAATTTAGAGCAAGGGTAGATGTTGTATTCATATGTGCCATAGTATATAGCATTTAAAACTATACTTTAAAAATATCTGTATTCCAAAGAACGTTGTCTGATCAATAAAGACCCTGGATTTCAGTGAATTGTTATGCCCAAACACTGTATTTAAAACACAATAATTAAAGCCCCTCGTGTTTGTGATCATTCACACTTACCATGCACAGCCTAATAAACCTCAAACAGGGCTTTGTTATGACCTAGAAGTTCTGACTGAATCCCAAACAATGTGGCACGGAGGGATTTGCATTTAACAGCTAAAACTGTCACAAAGCTCCTGAAACTTGAGCCTCCTGAAGTTTGCTGGTGGCTGTGCTCCAGTGCGTTTTCCTTGGAATGAGAAGGCAAAACCAGAAGCCCACAGGAGGCTAAATCAGAAACACACCCGTTTTTCTGTGGGAAAGGGCTCCCAACTATTTTAATAAACATCACAATAAAAAAGGCCTCTTGTGCTGTATGCAGGTACCTTGACATCCATCACTAACCTGGCCACCAGCCTGGCGAGGAACATGGATCGTCTGTCCTTGGATGAGGAGCACTACACCCGCCAGGAGGAGTGGAGAAGACAGCTGCCCGAGAGCCTCGGAGACGGGCTGAGACAGGGACTCTCTCGTCTGGGCATCAGCCTGCTGGGTCAGTGCCACCCCTATGAGCACATTTCACTCTCTCCAATACTGCACTCACATTCGGGCCACTTCCAGAAAAAACAGTTGACAACCAATATAATGTAATAGAGTTTTTCAAGACTTTTCAACTTTGCACTGAAGTCAACCACATTGTTTTCCAAAAAGAATATATATTTACATGTATTTTTTTCACATTTGTATTTTTACAAGATTTATACAGCAGGAACATAGTTCTTGTGTGACCTATAAAACAATGCTAATAAATATGGAGTTTTGGCAGTTTAAAGTCCTTTCAATTATAGACATAAATCAAGCTGTTTTAAGAAGGGTTTGTGGGTTGTTAGGCTGGGGGAGTCGACAAGTAAAGGTGCAGGTTGGCAAGGTGTGGTAGCAAGTTGACATTTGGAAAAGTTATGAAGCTTGATCTTAATTAAGGTTAGGCTTGTTCAGTCAATTAGGTCAGAAAATGCCAGTGAAGAAATCAATCAAGCTGTGGTAGGCCATACTAATGTATTGCATACTGCTAACTTGTAGTTATAAAAGGGAACTATACATGCATGTAAAATAGAAGTGAAGCAGATATATATTTTTAGTATTTGCCTTATTGGTCCATATATGTGTAATGTAGGGGCTCAATCACTGAGCCATGGTGGATATTTAAATACAACTCAGGAAGTGTCCCATGGTGAGGCTGATAGGAATGAGGCTCAGTGTTGTTTTGGTCTCGCTGGGTGCCGGAATTATAAGTCTTCTGACACCCAACACTGGCCTTTGAGGGATCTGCAGAACAGCCACAGATCACAGGGAGGTAACTTATTGCTGCCCAATGCCTGTGAGAGATTGTGAGTTATGGAGCAAAGAAAAATAATCATTTCACACAAGGAACAAGGGTGACTGTGTGTAAATATAAAAGCATGCTCAAACCACAGAGGAAACATGAATTAAACACTTTATGTGCATGTCCTGGAGATGTTACTTTTCTTATAGCTGCACCAGTGTCATACATAAATGGACTGCCCTGAACAAATGGTTTTCTAAACAGTAATAATAATATTTTACATTTTCATCAAGAAGAATCCCTAAGTGTTTTCTAGGAAGTAGGGGACTCACTGAAGTGATCACAGCCAAAGCTTTCAGTAGTGTGTTGATGATAATTGACGGGGGTTTTCTACAGGTGCCATCGCTGGTATTGTGGATCAGCCAATGCAAAACTTCCAGAAGAACTGGGAGACACAGGGCTCTGCTGGGAGCAAAGCGAAGGGAGTAATCTCAGGAGTAGGCAAGGGCATCGTGGGTGTCTTCACCAAGCCAATCGGGGGCGCTGCTGAGCTCGTCTCACAGACTGGATACGGTAAGAACAGCGGCACACTACTCTTATAGAAGTTTACAGATGTGAATGGGTGTCTCCTATTGTGTAAGATATGTGAGCTCATGCAGTTTGGGAACCCCTTCTCTCCGTCTAAAAATGTTTTGGTCCAGTGTTGTTGTAAAAATGTTGTAGGTCTATAAATGACCTACAGTAGCCAATCTGTATTGTTATGCTGGTTAAACTAAACTTTGTATTAAAAACAAATGTACATCCTGTGAAACCTCCACCACTAACATGTAAGTGTCCTGAAATGGAATAATTGAAACACTGATAGTTCTCTGCATGGGATGACATTGATCCACAAGATAGGTTTAGGAATTTTTGGAAATGCTGCTCTGTCCTTGGCATGTGGTTTATAATATGAGCTCTAGAGGCACGTCAGCGAGAGAGTTATTAGCTGATGGTGGTTATGTTCTAGAGTCGAATTTATGATTTTGCTAATTACATCATAACACCACCCTGCAGCTGTTATCCCTTTTAAAATCTCACTTTATACGCACACATCTTAGTGCTTTGCTAAAGTCCTTCTTTTATAATATATGGTTATTTTTAAACATGATATCTACACACATGTTCTGAAACTGCTTTTTGAAGCATTCTTTTCAAGACAAAGAGGCAATCCAAGAAGTCAATATACTGAAATATTTAATAAATAAGGACAGTTTTGATCACTTAAACGAGCATTGCAACTTCTCTCTTTCTCAAATATTTTCTCTAACGTCATCTCTCCCGAATCGGTTCTGACTGTGTCAGAATGAGTCAGAATAATCTGCCCCCGAAGCTGTCCCTCTATATAACCAAGGATAGAAATGTTAGGCCCAGGCCAGGAAGAGAAATGTGGGTGCATTGTTCTTATTGTCTAATGCTGGCCTACACACTTGAGTTATTTTGAAGTCAGGCGTGATATTTGCAGTCTATAAACTGTATTTTCCCAACATTTTACAAATCACTTACATATTTGAGGAATAGTGTCACCTAAGTGTATTGGATCTAAAAGCTATGAATCATAATCATAAGACAAAATCCCAGTGCATGTGGTGACTTAGTGTATGATTATATCCCATAAATCTTTCTCTGTACCATTTTCAGGTGAAACTGTAATCCTTCTTTTGGATTTATAGAAAACACAGGAATCAGACTAAACTTCAAAGCAGAATAAATAAATAATTTGATCCAGGTCGATTTCTTTCTTGGCCTGGAAGCTAAGTGATTATTAGCTGTGCTTTCTATTATATTGTGCTTTTGATGGAGATGTTGAAAAGTAGTATGACTTATGAAAGCAGGTTTGGTCTTGTTCATGTTCTGGAGAAGTTGTTTTTTTAATTATTATTATTTTGGAGTCTTGTGTGCTGAACAGAACTGCGGTGCTAACAGGTCGGTATTACAGTACATAAATTGTAAATGAAGTGTACGATTCCATGGGAGAGCAATGACTCTCCGGGGCCCGTGTTTAATCTCCCAGCAATTTGCATTGTTGGCTCTGGAGCGTTCATTTTTTTCTCCCTATCTAATGCAAGGTTTTTGAGGTTAAGTGTGCTGTTGTTGCATGGTAGCAATAGCAATGAATTATCCCCCTCCTGCGTGTTCCAAGGAATTGACATCATCTTGGGGATCTGTGTGTGCTTTATGAACTGTTCTAAATACATGACATCAGTGTCACTCAATTGCTGGGAACAGGAATAGTAAAACGTTTTCCTTTTTTCTCCCAAAACCTCAATACTACATTGTGTCTTTTTTTTTAATTCAAGGGATTCTGCATGGGGCCGGTCTTTGCCAGCTTCCCAAACAGCTCTATCTTCCCACCGAAGTGCAGTCAGCTCAGGCTCCCAACAGCCACGTCAAATATGTGTGGTAAGAACAGTTAATGATCCGGGAGTGGGCTTTAGACAAGGTAGCCAGTATTAGCTTTTATCATTGCATGAAAAGTTTTATAAGCCTTCTGAGTCGGGTCTGAGAAATGTAATCATTGACATTTTCTCATTTTTACGGTGACTTTATCCAGAGTTTTTCCATCATCCAGTGCATCTTTGCGGGGGCTAAGTAAGTGCGGCCACATTAAAAGCATTTGTATCAGGCTGGCTGATGTCACCGCCAGCCTCAGTTCCCCCTTTGTACCTCTATGAAACAATGAGAACTTAAATATAGGTAAGGGAAAGAGTTCAATAAAATTGTTAATGTGCCGAACTGTTAATTAAATAACATATCGTGTGGGGAATAAGAAACAGTGATAAAATACAGACTCCTTGCCTTCCCATGCGAAATAAACAAGACAAACAAGTTTGAAGACCAACACTAAAACAAGCTCCCCCGCTAAGGTACAGCGTGAGTCATGCCGAGGTTTAGTCTTGGCCTTCAGTATGAGCTACGTGTATCTTATTTAGACTTAACAGGTCAAACATGAGGGTAATTCACAGAAACCCTAACTAACCCTAACCCTAACTTTTCTAAACAGCATTGATCACAAAGGAGGAAGTATTCATTAAGGCCTCAGAAATACTAAAGAACATAGAAGCTACCTTATATCTTCAGATCAGTTGCTATCAAGAGTAAATGAGGAGAGGGCTTCAATGTATGGAGGTTTCCCAATTATATTGAGAATGGACCTCTAGCCCGCTGTTGTCAGTAGCTCATTAGATAATGCACAGTCGGCAGGGGTTCATGGAGCAGTTAGTCTCCCATCAGTAACCTGTGAGGGTGGGTGGTTCTGTCTGATTGAAAACTCTGCTGTTTGCAGACGAACCTCGAAATTTACAAATTTGTGTGAACCACTTGGAAAACAGTAATATATATGTATATAATATCTGTTTCCACCTTATTTTGGCTAAACTTTGCTCATGTGTTTATAATATAACTGTTGTACCCTTACACTTAATTGTAAAAGAGTCTTATAATTGCTGACAACTCTGTCGGCCTACATAAATGATATGCTGAAGCAAAACTTGTGTTTCTGTAGACACATTTTAATTCAACAGGACTCTGATCTCAAACCCCCTTGTACTACCTTTTTATTTTCTCTCGCATTTATGTGAAAGCTTAGACTAATCAAACTGTGCCACTGAATGAGGGATTCCGTCCCGAGATGAAAAGAAAACTAAAAATGTAATGTCTGAAAGAAAAAGGAGGTGAAATGAATTGGCACAGTAACGCCATGTGTGTATGTGTGTAAAACAGGAAGATGCTCCAGTCGCTGGGGCGGCCGGAGGTGCATATGGCTCTGGAGGTGACCATTGTGAGCGGCTCTGGCCAGGAGCACCCAGGCTGCCTGCTGCTGACCTCTGAGGTGCTGTTTGTGGTCAGCCTGAGCGAGGACACTCAGCAGCAGGCCTTCCCCGTCACTGAGATCGAATCCCAGCAGGAGCAGGGCGGCCCGCTCACTGTCACCCTGCGGCAGCAGCGCGTGGCCTGCGACTCTGAGGTGAGAGTGCGCCACACTTTAAATCTCTGCATATGAACTGCCAGCTTCCCAACAAGCCAAAGAAAGGGCAAATAAAATACTCTAAAAGGGCATTGTCTGTCAGCCAGGAGGCAGGGCTAGTCTAGAGCTTCTGCAAGACACACTCACTCCAACTGCTCTGTCAATATATTAAACAGGTGGATGCAAGGAAACATTTTATTTGCTTGTTGGTAAGTTGGTGTATTTGTTTGCACTCACCTTTCATTTGATAGCTTACGTGCATCCTGATGATATTTCTCACAGCAATCATATCTTCTCATTACTTGCAAAGGGATTCCAAATGTTTATATCGGTATACTTTAGTCTGAAGAAAGGTGTACTGTGTTACTATAAGTAGGGTATTCTCCTATAGAAGGCATATGAGTACTGAAGTGGACAGGTGGACTGTTGTTGAGGGCCTACAGGGTAGTCTGCTGCTTGCTGCTTTTGCATACTTGGCAACTGTTTGAAATGGTGTGCTTTTCCACAAAGCAGATCTGATACTGCATGTTCTGGGAATATTTTAAAAGCATGAGGGGAGATTGGTAACTCATGGTTAAATGTTGGCTAATGTCTGTAGAAATAAAGTGTTACAGAAATTGGGGAAAGGATTTGGGAAGTGAGCCATAATGAAGCCATTCAGAGGCCCCTCTCGCTGACTCTGTTGTGTCCACTTGCAGGGCGAAAGCACCAGAGAGCGGCTGTCAGAGCTGCAGTACAAGCGCCTGGTGGAGTACGTGACTCGCACCTCCTCCCACATCGTGCCATCCAGCGCCACCCTGCAGCAGCAGCAGCCGCCACAGGTGGTGGCAGCCGAGCCCCCCTTGGCCAGTGTCAAGACCTACAGATACCTGGTGGAGCCTCACTTTGCCCGTGTGTTTGTGAGCAAGTTCACTATGGTGAAAAACAAAGCCTTGAGAATAGGGTTCCACTGAGGACTCATCCCCAGCACTGACACTTCTAGAAAGTCCAACTACTACCAAATCTCACATGAGCTGCTTCCTAGAGGTTTTTTTATTATTAACTATAAATCCGTATGTATAATTGTAAATATACATATATTTTACAGCTGCAATTTGTCAATCTCCATTTCACTTTTATGTTTGTATGCCCTTGAACTCATAGTAAGGGGTGAAATAACCTCTATGCAAGAAATCAAGCGCACCGCCAGAGCCCATTTCCATCAAAGAGCTGAAGAATAATAGCACAGGTCAGCTTGGAGCTACACATGGTAAGGTTATTTTTCATATAAGATCTTGTTGATTAAGTTTATCAAAGATTTTCTACAGAGTGGTAAACACTTACAATTTAATGTTGAACATTTGAGATATGATCTGCTAAATCAGTTTATAGCCTTGTCTTGGAACAGTTTGAGACTTCCAAAATAATTTTCCAATCAGTCCCTAAAGCCAATGTTTACAAAGACCACACGTGCTAATTAATAAATAAAAATCACAGATGTGTGTGTAAAGGTATGTGCAATATATTCATGTAAAATAACTGAAAAAATAAGCCTACAAAAATATATTTTGATTGTGTTAGTGTGTGCATAAGTGTCACATATCCTCATAGTATGAACAGCTCAGAGTATTTACTGTGCAGTTGTAAACACTCATCTCTTACTGTCAACTCAGCCAAGACTGCTTACTGATAAGTAATATAATGAACATTTTGTATTATTAACTGTTTAAAGATAGTTTTATGTAAGAAATCACAAACAAAAAATGTGTAAACAATCAAATCATTATATTTGCATTTATAAATTATATAAGTGTGATATTAATAGTAAAATATTGAACACTAATAAAATAAAGCAATTTGTTTTTCTTAGACAGTCTGTACAAATTATATGGATGCCCCCATCTGTCAAGGCACTTTGTCCCAATGTTTGTTTTTTCTTTCCTGCCACTAACACCTAGTGGTTTCAGCTTCTTTCTGATACAATGCAACCCAGCTTTGCAGTGGACATAAGAGTAAAGGGTTAGTCACTATGTTCAGTATAACTGGACCATGTACTGCTTCCAAGGGGAAACAGTCAGGTACTGGTCTGTCTGGCATATTGCATGTTCAGAAAAATATCAAACTGATTCTGCTTACGCTTACTTACGCTTTATGAATTTTACAAATATAACAATCTGAATGTAATATATAATCTAATATTTTGGCAAGAAAAGCACAGCTGCAGGTAGTATTGAAAGCACTAATCACTGTTTAATCACGGTCTTGTCATTATTGTTACAGGTTGAACTACCTTTGGTCATTTCATATTCTTATATTTGTATTGTTTTACCTTATGCAAAGTGCTGCTGCAGTTTTCTAAACAAAAAGAAAGAAGAGCATTTCAGTGCCACAGTTTACTAATGCAGTTCTGTAGCAGAGTGAGGTCCCTCAGAAGTGTAGCTCTCATTAAGCTGTGTCCATTGTTTTCAGAATCTAAGGGTTAAAAAAAAAAGGCCTAGTTAATCATTTCCAGATCAACCTGCATTCGTATCAGCCTGTGTGAGCGTCTGGTGGTCTGGGAACCATACATTTGATACCACTGGTATACACCAACTAATCAAGACTGTCCTAATGTTTGTGGTAATGCAGTACTGCTCATGACCACATGAGGGGGCTCTAAGTTCAATTAAACATTCAGCACATTCAAGACTTTCTTTTTACAAATGAGAGCGAGATGCAAGTATTTCAACAGTAAAGTTCGCTGGGATGGAAAAAATACTTGTATAAATTATACTTGGTACTATGGGATCAAAATGGATTACAAATAAGAGAAAACATTTAGTAAAATTCTTAAAGTTTAGAAAACATTGTGTTTAAGTAGTAAAGTTAACTACACCATCCCTATTAAAAAAGTAATTGAGTCTACAAGGAAGGAAGAAAGGGCTTCGAACAACATTTAGTGCTTCAAAAGCCCTGCAAAAATTCTATAGGCCTGCCAATATTACAAATGGTAAAACAAATGGTCACAGATGCAATCATTATGAAAATATGCTGCCTTTAGTTTATTTATATCCCATCCATACCATTTCTACAACACTGTTACAAAACAATTGACACGTCTATGCAGAAATGGTTTGTGCACACTGCTGGATTGGTAGTTCTCAATTTGTGTCTTCAGAATGAGTTCGCTCCAAGCACTGGTAATTAACAAACAGTCTGTTTTCGTGCCATCAAATACAAATGGAAGGGAGTGAATTCCATGGCAATGCGCTTGTGTCACTGCATTCCAGTGAGCCCTCTGCTGTGTATCCAGAGTCACAGTTCCCCAGGAGACAGTGGGAGAATGGCCCCCTTCCCAATAAAATCGCAGAGGGGAACAGAGCAACATTGTTCTATGGAAGGAGATAAGACGGTGGTGGTAGAAAGGTAGCACATCAGTAAAACCTCAATTCAAGTCAAAGGGCTAAGTGCTTGAATGGCGAGCAGGAGAGGGCATGAAACAGTGAAAACCCTGCACTGAAAATATTAGCAGTGAACCTCACTTTGGAGAGAGTTCTTTGGCAGATCTAAGAGGTGAGAGACAGATTAGTCAGGCTGCTGCTATTGCATTTGTGTTCATGCAGCAGTCTAGTGTATATCTGTGTGCACAACTGTGAGAAGCAGTTTGTAAGTGTATCTCTCAGGTGCTTTTTCCTGTATGCAGAAGGGTGAGGGGTCAATCACTCCCTGGTTGTCTGGTGGTCTGTGAGTTACACTGACCTGAAGCTGGTGTTTCAGATCAGTGGGGGATGTTTTCAGCTCTGAGAGACGGAATGGAGCGCAGGGTTCTTTTGGTGGCATTCGACTTGCTGCTGTGGAGCGAGGAGGTGTCTGAAATGGAATCATGGGAAGGTATAGTGAACAGCAGCACTGTTAGAGTGAAGAAACCAATCAGAAGCTGTGCAATTGACCTCATAGCTTTATATGCTTTCATTAGTGTGCCATGCAACATATCCATCAAACCTGTCTCATTCTGAGTAACACAGATGTTATGATAAATTACTGACTAAACACTGGGTCAATAGAGATACTTGGCTATAGTCAGCATTTTTCAATTCAATTATAAAGTATTCCCAATAATACCTTAATAAATACGGATGGGTCATGAAAAGCATCTGTAGTTCTGAGGGTGAAACCTCCTCCATTTTCTATTAAAAGGGCATTAACAGTTACTTTAATTTAAAACAGCATCTACAATTACACTAAAATGTTTATTGGACTGTGTTTCCCTGTGATGGAAACTGCTGTTAGTGGCCAAGCATTGCACTGGTGTCATGGGAGAGATTGTTACACTACAGCAGGTTTGATTTCACCCAGGAAACCTGATCCTGGACATTTGAAGCATAACCAGTCAGACCAGAATTAACCTGTGATGTGGATAATTAAGTCATTGGTCAAGGATAATTGGTCTGGATTGATTTAGTTTTATAAAGATATAAAAATAATAAACAATATTATGGTTGCCAACAGGAAAGACACATTCTTGTTTTTCAAGTAAAGGGCCAATAACAAAGAGCCTTGGTTATGGTATACTCAGTGTATGAGTGTGAATCAGTGAATATAGAAAGGATCAAGAGGCCGAAAGGCTTATGGTCTTGGGCTTCATGTAAGTTTCAGCAGATTCTCTGTATTGCATCCTGGACCAGCTCCTCATCTTAAGAGATAAACTTCTGCACTTTATCAACATCCATGGTAGGTCTATTTATTATTTGTTATGATTTGTTATCATTTGCTTTCTAATATGTTAATTCTGCAGTTTACATGGTTTTAGAATCCTCTATATGGAGAATTTTTTTTTTTTTCTAGTGAGCCCATGCATGGGTCATTAACTTAGATTAGATTTGTTCCAGACTGAAAGCTCCATATAAACTGGAGAGAAAGCTGCAGAGAGGGAATAGATGCAACATGAGCTATAGTTTTACGGTGTATGAGAGTCCAGCCAATCCAGATTTATTTTTACTGGGGAACACTTGAATTTAATTGAAAACAAATTATGAATTGAATTTTAACAACCTATTATTTTCTTTTGAGATTGAGATTTGAGATTTACCAAGCCTGACCTGTAAATTATTAGTAATTACTAGTAATTCAGCATATTTGCTCATGTCCTAATAGCTGATGATTCAAGAGGATCTATATAACCTGCTAGATGACCACCTTTGCTACCTGCTGCACAAAAATATAGATGCAACAATTCCAATGAGTTTCAGTTCATATAAAGATAATCAGTCAATTTAAATTAATGAATCAAATAATCAATCTATGGACTTTAAGTCTCAAGTTTTGAGGGACATTCCTGCAGCCAGAATGCGAATCGCACAATCCCTCAAAACTAGAGACATCTGTGGCATTAGAGTGGCCTTTTATTGCCCCCAGCACAAGGTGCACCTGTGTAATGATCATGCTGTTTAATCAGCTTGTCGATGTGCCACACCTGTCAGGTGGATGGATTATCTTGGCAAAGGAGAAATTAACAGGTATGTAAACAAATGTTTGCACAAAATTTGAGAGAAATAAGATTTTTGCATGTATGAAAAAATATTTCATTTCAGCTCATAAAACATGGAACCAACACCTACATGGTGAGTTTATATTTTTGATCAGTATACCTTTAAGCAGCCCAGCCCTACAGTGTACAGTGTGGAGTGTGTCATGCATCTACCTGGGTCTGAGGAAAGGGAGTGTGTGGTGTCTCTTAAATCTTGCTCGTTGTGGTGGTGAAGCTTCATCTCCTCTTGCTCCAGAGCCTCCAGGTATTTGGAGTAAGACCAGGAAATCTGAAGGAGAAACAAGACAAGCCAAAAAAATAAAAATAAATTACTAGTAGGAATACATAATCAGGTGGCAACTGTATGTGTAAAACACAGACTTCTTGTTGGATTGCTTGTCAGGTGGTCATTCAAATGTAGTTTCCTGCTTGGTTGCAACCAATTTGTTTGGAAAATGATTTGCCCAGATATTGCACATAGGATAGGTATGGATAGGATTCCTGAGCAAAAATGCTGTATGCTGGTGTGTCTTACCTGCTGACTCTGATATGCTGGGCCCCCATTCTCTCTCCCTGGCACCCCTCCCTCTTGGCTGCCACTGTAGACACTCTCATAGTCTCCAAAGAAATCTGCTGCAAAACTCGACTTCTTCTTGGCTTCTTCCTGTTCCTGATCATTAAACAGAAAAACCTGGTCGCATTCACTTGTTTACAAAACATATTATTCCCTATAAACACCTGTCGTAATGAATGTTGTAATTATACAGTGATTCAGTTGTGTTTCTTCCTGTCTATTAAACGTCTAACGATATAATGTATAATAATTACCACCACCCTGATACTGCTTTCCTTGTCTCTTCAAAGCATTACTCTTGCCGATTTACACCGGTCATTTGATTGGCCAAGAACACGGGGCCCTACATTAATGAACCACTTCTATCATTTAGCACCAGAATGTCATCAAATCCAGAAGCAGGAGTGAACGCAACTCCGGAAGTGTTTTCAGGACTCACTTTGGCTCGCCTGTCCTCCTCTCTGATCCTGCGCTGGAATTTCTCCTGCTGCTGCTCCCTCTTTCTCTGCAGCACAGGGAGGATCTTCTCCTCTTCCAGGCCGCTCCTGAAGGAGCAGAACTCTGGCCACAGCTTGAAGAGCACCCCGAACACTGTCATCTGGAGAGACGCACGCACACGCACACACACCTGCTCAGATGAAAGCACCTCCACTAGGAAATGGTCAGTAAGTAGCAGAAATGAGCTAAAATCTTGTGCAGCATGAATGAGAGAATAAAACGGATTAAACGATATTGATATTTTCAAATTGTTAAAGAGAAAGCTTTCAATTAAACTCAACAGTGGTGGTGTAACTCTCCAGTTCACAATGCACAATACTCTATGGCTATTATACCAGAGACCTACTGTTATGTTACTGGAGTCAATATTATTCCACAACATTTTTGAGGATTTCTATCATAACTCAAACTCTGCAGTAAAATACAATTCTATTGCAAAACAACTCCTGTGCCATCACTGTAGAATTGTGTCAGCACTGGCAGACCTGTGCCTCTCTGAATACATAGGGGCCCAGCTCCCTCCTCCTCTCCAGGATGGCGTGGGCCTGCTCAGGGGGGATGTCTATCTGCAGGGCGGGGGGGATGGTGGAGTTGATGAAGCAGTTGATTATGGTGGTCACCTTGCTCTGGATGGTGGCCTCGTCACAGTGCGAGTGGCACAAGTCCTAGACAAAGGAAGTTAATTGTTATTGTTGATCAGTTTATTTTCAAATGAGACTCGAAACCCTGACCTGGAAACAGTATTCAGGTGGGGAGAGAAATAGGAAAAGGAAAAACCTGAATAAATTAGTGGAGGAACATAACGAATGCAGATGCCTTCAAACAGGTTTACTGCATGATACAATTAAGCAATTAACATCATATCATGCTCTGTGGCATGTATAAAAAGGCCCAGTTGACCTTGATTTTGGATCAAGATGGCAAGAGGAAAGGATCTAAGTGACTTGACCACTACAGTGAGGGGGTCCAGAGGCTCTGTTATGCTATGGGGGGCATTTTCCTTGCATGGTTTGGGTCCACTTGTGCCCTTAGAGGGAAGGGTCACTGCAAATCATTACTATGTTATTTTGAGTGATCACCTTTATCCTATGGTGAAACATTTCTATCCTGATGGGAGTGGTCTCTTCCAGGATGACAATGCGCCCATCCAAAAGGCACAAGGGCTCACTGAATGGTTTGATGAGTATGAAAATTATGTGAATCATATGCTATGGCCTTCGCAGTCACCAGATCTCAACCCAATTGAACACCTATGGGAGATTTTGGACCGACGTGTTAAGACAGTGCTCTCCACCACCATCATCAAAACACCAAATGAGGAAATATATTTTGGAAGAATGGTGATTCATCTCTCCAGTAGAGTTCCAGGGACTCGTAGAATATACACTGATCAGCCACAACATGACCACTGACAGGTGAAGTGAAAACACTGATCTCGTTATCATGTCACCTGTCAGTGGGTGGGATATATTATACAGCAAGTGAACATTTTGTCCTCAAAGTTGATGTGTTAGAAGCAGGAAAAATGGTCAAGCGTAAGGATCTGAGTGACTTTGACAAGGGCCAAGTTGTGATGGCTAGACGACTGGGTCAGTGCATCTCCAAAACTGCAGCTCTTGTGGGGTGTTCCCAGTCTGCAGTGGTCAGTACCTATCAAAGGTGGTACAAGGAAGGAAAAGCAGTGAACCGGCGACAGGGTCATGGGTGGCCAAGGCTCATTGATGCACGTGGGGAGCGAAGGCTGGCCCATGTGGTCTGATCCAACAGACGAGCTACTGTAGCTCAAATTGCTGAAAAAGTTAATGCTGGTTCTGATAGAAAGGTGTCAGAACACACAGTGCATCGAAGTTTGTTGCGTATGGAGCTGCGTAGCCGCAGATCAGTCAGGGTGCCCATGCTGACCCCTGTCCACTGCCGAAAGCGCCTACAATGGGCACATGAGCATCAGAACTGGACCACCGAGCAATGGAAGAAGGTGCCCTGGTCTGATGAATCACGAGTTCAAGGTGTTGACTTGGCCTCCAAATTCCCCAGATCTCGATCCAATCGAGCATCTGTGGGATGTGCTGGCCAAACAAGTCCGATCCATGGAGGCCCCACCTCGCAACTTACAGGACTTAAAGGATCTGCTGCTAACGTTTTAGTACCAAATACCACAGCACACCTTCAGAGGTCTAGTGGAGTCAATGCCTCAATGGGTCAGGGCTTCTTTTGGCAGCAAAAGGGGGACCTACACAATATTAGGCAGGTGGTCATAATGTTATGGCTGATAGGTGTATACACGCACTGTACTGCTTTAGTTTTTAATCAAATGCATCAGCTTTCTCCAACGAACTTATGTTTAGAAACAGTAATGCAAAAATAGCAGAATTTAGCATGAAATTAACTATCAGTATCTCCTTTCCCCTGAAAGCTGATATCTCAGCTTCTGCCATAGCCCCCCTATCAGTCTACACCAGGGAACCTCACCTTATACCTTTGCACCTCCAGCCAGAAGAGCACTCCGTTTTCCAAGAAATCTCCTTTCAGGGACACAAAGCGCTGGAACTGACGGCAGGTCACCGGGTTCAGCAGGGCCTTCCGGAAGGCCAGGACTTCTTTGGATGACGTCACCCATTTACTGTCAATGTACTGTCAACATGATCCGGGGTGTTTATAGTGGAAATGCAGATATTTCAGTGAGGAAACGTACAATTGATAGAAACACCTGCTGAAGAAGTTATTTCAAAGGTCACTTGCACTTTTAAATGTCCTTATTTTCTGTCAAATAGAAGTTCACTCCATTTAGCTAGGCAGGCACATGAATAATTCCCACCTGATATGAGGGCTTTGTGAATTATAAATTCCATACGAGACGCCAGCCAGAATTTCCAAACATTCCAATACCTCTGATCTTGTATATATACACTGTATGTTGCTCTGTACAGGGAATTATCTGTATTTAAAATATACTACCAAACTCTGACCAAATAATTGAGACAGGTTAAGGAATTAATGTTTTTTCACTGTAAGGACATGTGTGTCAAATCCTTATGTGCGAGATTTAGAATAAGGTGTGAAGTGTGTCTCTTGTTTCACACAGTTTGTGGAACCAGAAATTATCAGCATTCCTTAAAGGTCCTCTCAACCCAGACTACATGAGATAACATCTATTATGTAAGAGAGAGATTCTTCACATGATGGATTACTTCATAGAGAAGGGAAGAGAGAGTCTGTCACTGCTCAGAAACTGAGACAGATTTATAACTTCTTTTAGCACCATCACACTGAATAATTCACTGCCAATACTTTCTGTTAGAGGGGAAAAACATCTGATAATATATTGGAAGCAACGAGAGCGGTTTTCTGTTAGTGTGTTTACTATAAATTACTCTTCCCTTGTATTTTTAAACGTGAATGAAACACATACCCATGTTAGTTTGAAGGGAAGGGTTTGAGTTCTATGTGTAGATACTGACAGTTACTGAATCACAAAGGCTCTTCAGAAAAAGGATAACTGACCTTCCACACCTCCCTCTTCTTCCTGTGTCTCGAGAAGGCCTGATCCTCAGCCACATCCTTCATCTGGGCCTGAAGAGGGGAGACAATCAACCTATGTTCTGACCTGCCAGCCCACAGCACTATCACACAAGCTTCACTGCATCTTACCTGACCTGCTCCAGCACTACAAAGGCACAAAGCAACATATTGTTTTGAACAGTTTCTGCTGTTTAAAGCATCCATTAAAACTGTTTGTGGGTGTGCCTTTTCTGGTATTATTAGGGTCTGTATATGCCACTTCTTTGAATTTTAATTATTTGCTTGAAAACACGTGAATGCCTATTAAATGCCAGTCAATTAAACAAAACTATTAATAGTATATTTAGATTGTCAATTATGTTCAAACACTTAAAGATTCCTTCCATTGCTCTTAAACAGTTTACGACAGGACCTCGTTGACAGTGTCCTCGCTTTCTTCTTCAATCAAGTCTGCACATTCTGTATTTCTCAAGCACTAGATTTGACAGGCTCCCTACTAGCTTGCACCCTACAGCCTAACTGACATACCTGCATCCTCTGCCTCTCTGCGAACTGCGGGGAGGCGAGGAACAGAGGCAGCCACTTCCTCTCGATGCGCCTCCTTACATGTCTCTGGACCTCGATCAGCACGGGTGCAGACAGACGCTCGTGGAGGATCCTGCCCCAGCCCCCACCCAGCTGCATCACCTGCCCTCACACACACACACAACAGACTGTGTCAACTCCTTCTGCCTCCTGTTGTCCACCCACACTCTGGCTCAAGCCTCTCTACAGCCTGGCCCTTTGCTTAATTGTTTTCCCTATAGAACCTACACAATGGGTCTAACCTGTTATTCCAGTTAGCACTTGAGTTATCATCTCACTGGAATGACAAATATATTCACACTGACATGGGTAAATGGTTCTCCTGATGTTTATAGGAAAGTTGAGAAGTTCACTGAAGTGCCTGGTCCAGTAGGACATGAGAAAATCTATTTGATCTAACACTGAGGCCAAAGTCTGTCAGCATTATTTAGTTCTGACTTTCTAACACAAAGACATTGTCCATCCCACCTCACAATCACTTTTAACCACAGTGTGATTGTTTTGTGTTTTTTTCCAAATTTTAAAGCAGTGCCTGTAAAAATGTGTAAATATAAATACTAAACTGAATTGTGACAAAGTTAGACAGCCATGGTTACCTCTTCCTGTTGCTCTCTGGTTGCAGGGCTGTTGGGCCCAAAGAAGTACTTCTTATTCAGGTACATGCTCTTAATGTCTTTGGACTTCTCCTCCCTCTTTTCTCTGTCCTTGTGGAGCATCCTTCTGAACTGCTCAATGTCCAGCCAGCACATCAGGTCCATACTACAGGAAATTAATTACAATAAGTACATTCATACACTTCTCTGTCATCCATACACTTCTCTGTCATTGTGTTGACATATTATCAACACAAGTCAATGGCATACAAATTTCCCTTTAATAATTTAAACACATTTAACTGTTATGGACAGTGTGGCTTATGTAGTATTTAGTGTTTATGTGATTTTCAGAAAGCACAGTGGGTGTTGCAGATTATAGTTATTTTGTTCCTTTTAATTATTTAACAATTACCAGGGACTGGAATCCAAGGACCACACTCCTTTTGGTAAATCTCCAGTGGTGCACACTAATGGTTGCAATAGTGAAAAGCCACTGAAATGGGCAAAAAATAACTGAGCCATGCTGGGTTTTCTAAAAAAAAAAAAGAGTATTCTAGATATTTTCACAGAGATACTGGGACATTTCTACAGAGTAAAACCAAGAGTGAGATGCCAGAAAGCTGTTCCCTAGTAACTACCTATGTTTGCCAGTGCCATTGTCTTTACAACATGGATCTGGGTGGAAGGGGAGGACTTACCTGGCAAAGTGTTCCTCCAGGAAGGAGCGGAAGTGCTCCAACTCCAGGCGTTGGTGCAGCAGACTACCTAGGCTATACCCGCGGAACTCCTCGGGCACCTGCGCCCACAGCTCTGGCTCTCTGGGGACCTCTGCCGGAGGAGCAGGGGGTTTGTGTTCAGGAACATCCTGGATAAGACAGAGATACTGGACTGAGATTCCTATAGCAAACAACCAAACCTTCAGACCAGTGTTCTTCAAAAGCCTGTCCTCAAGGAGCACAACCCAGTGACTGTTACACGTTTCTTTAATTTAACACCTGCCTTAGACCTAGGAAAGGAGTTATTTTGGTGCAGTAAAGTGAGAAATTAAGTCAATAAAATAATTAAGAGCTGAATGAAAAGAAGCACGCTGGTCCCCAAAGATCAGATTCAAAGAACACAATGGACAACGGACAAAAGAGGAGTTGACTGCATCTTATATAAAAGGTAGGCTGCTCTGGAGGGGTTTTCATTTTTGTTTTACAGGAAGTTGAGGGATTTAGCCAACTTTGGCAGGAGGGCAGAAGCATGAAATCACGTAGCGAATGGATATCTTGGATAAATGTCAGACAGATGTAAAAGGTGTGCAGTGCCTTACTTTCTTCAGTCTTTGCAGCATCTTCTTGTGCAGGGCCTTGAGTTTCCTGTAGTGCACCGAATCCAGGTGACGAGTCTCCTCCTCTAACTTCACCTTGGGACCAAACGACAAGCACAGTGATGCAACATGGCCTACGCAGACTCTGCGAAGGTCAATGCCAACTAGCCTTCGGAAGTGGGACACCTATATGGCTCATTCTGCTTAGGAGAAAGCAGGAGCTAAATTGTTTGTTATTTTGCAGTTTCTTTAGTTTTGCTGCCATTACTGACATGGATTGGTTTTGACATCCGTGGGGTTATTTGATGAAGAACAACTGAATAAGAACAATAAAATATTTATTACCAAACCAAACAAGATTGAAATGTTGTTTGTTTAAGGCCTCCATTACCATGGTAATAGTGTATGCTTTTAAATAACAACATATTTTCTCACTTACTCACACCCAAAAAACATTAAGAAAAGATTAACATAAAAATGTCTCCATTCTTGGCAATGAGAAGATCTATTCAAGGAGCATCATGCTCTCACTTTACGGAACAATTTATTATCACTTCATTCCAAATTTAACCATCAAAAGGTGTCCTGGCAATGTGCCACACTGTTAGCCCAGCAGTGCGTGTGTGCAGCATTCGTTTGTACCTTTTCATAAGCTGCCCTCTCGCAGGCTGTCATCTGTGTCCAGGGCTCCAGCAGCAGTGACAGAACATGTTCCTCTGCAGGGTCAAACAGCTCTTCAAAAGCTGGGGTCAGCTGGTCATAGATCTGCCTCCTGCTGCCCAGGTCAACACCAGTGTCCAGTGGTGCTCCATGACACACATATGTAGAATACAAGAGCTAAATAGAAGCAGTCAGACCATAAAAGGAACGTTAGCTCTCAGTGTTGAACCATGCAGTTTTCATTGTTCCAGTGTACCACCACTGTCTGCTTTCCCCAAAAATGCCAGAAAGATTCACAAAGAAGGCTTGAGGTCTGAATAATTAAAGGTTTGCACAACTGTGATGTTTTTACTCCAAGTAATTTATTCAAATGGTACGATTTTGATTAAATCCCATTATTTGTTGGAAATGTATCATTTTCCACAAATCATTTGCTTTATGAGCAACCAACCAAGTAAAGAGGAAGATTTCTCAAGGACTTCTCCCAGGTGAGTCACTTGTAAAACACTGGATTTAGTGAAAACCATGTGTGAAGCATGGCTGCCAACATAGCTAATATTTAATATAATGTTGTTTGTAATATAAACTCGAGCTTGAGCAATTGAGCAACATTTCCACTTAAATTGAAATTAAATTTTAAATACGTTTCCAAGTAACAACTTTATTTAATTCAGTTAACCAGACGCCATGCCAAGGTTTCTGTTTGTTAAACATTTATATATAAATCTAGGAGTTTCTCAATACACTTAAACTGGAAACCTAATGACGCCCATACACATGCAATTCTATTTCCTAAACCTACACTTATTGCTGCCCAATGTCCCAGTTGATTAAGTTACTTTTCTCTCCCTCTAGACCAGTGTTTCTCAAACTTTTTTGGCCTTCTGCTCACTCAAACGATGCAAACATTTCCACAGACCACCCCTGGTGACAAAACCCATTCATTTATTTGTAAATACCAGGAACAGAATATTATTCATATTGCTGGAACATAAAAAACATATGGTATTCAAAAACTGTATATATTTGTTATGTAGCTTTTATAAGTATTAGGCAAATAGGCTGTGTCTAACAGAATGTAGCTGTTAAGTGGGAATGGCTTACTTATATTGTAATATTGTTAATCAAACTGCATTCGCATCAGCCCATGAACCACCTGGAGGAACTTCTTGGACCACTGGCGGTCTAGGGACCACACTTTGAAAACCACAGCTCTATACAGTTTAAATACCCTTCATCAATCACCTGTGCCTGTCTGTGTAGTTTGTATGAGTTGAGGCCTTCTTGAAAGAACAGTCTGTGGTAATCCTGCAGTTCAAACCAGAAGTAAACACCATTCTTCCACAGCTGTAAAAAGCAGAAATGTCAGTGGAAGGGAAGTCCACTTCTTCCTGTCCTAGATGGTTTGTTCATACCAATGAATTTTTTCCCTACCACCATAAGTCTTGAAATCAACATTCCATTTCTGTCACAATTGATGAGGAGGACTTATGAAATAATTGGTTCACTTTATTCTCCTGTACACCTCTGACAAATGTTTTAGCTCCATGACATGATTCTAAACTCCTGTCTGCAGAGCTGGCCACAATGCAATATGTTTTATAGCTCTATGAATCACCACCATAGTGTTATGTTTTTAAATTGGTTCAGTTATGAACTGAATTGTGAAGTCAATTGGGCAGTTATGAGCTGAACTGGGTGGAATAAAAACGTTAAGACACTGCAGCCTTCCACACTTGGTACACCTGAATAGAGCAGACTGTCCTGGGATGACTCTGACGAGACACTGGCTGCATGTACATGCAAGGTCCTGTCATGCAGAATGTTGTACTTTAAGTGATTAATTTAAAATCTTAATTAATCAAGTCTTAAAATAAATTAAAAATAATTGAATAGTCCTTATAATTACTGCTCTGAATAAATAAGGCAGAGGGGAACTTTGAAGGTGCAATTACTATTGTAATTCAACATTTAGCCATTTACATTTTTCACTTAAAAGGACAACATTTGGTACAACTGAACTGTCTCCAACTATTAATATTATAAGCTATATAAAAAATAAATCTGTAATTTTAAGTTTTTAACTTTTTTGTAACAAAACTAAAACAAACAGTAAATGATAAAAAAGAAATTAACTGAAGTATTGAGAAAAACTATTAAACTTAAGTATTTATAGTGCTTACTTTCTGGCAGTTCGTGTTGCTATTGTGTACTGCTGTCCTGTACTGTAAAATAAGCTGCTTCATATGTGGAAATAAAAGGGCAACAGTTTTAATGATGAACAGCAAAGTCCTGCTGTTGCCAGAGACTGAGGGCGCTGCTGTGAGCCAGTGTACCTTGTTTCCAGAGAGCTCACAGAAGCGTGTGAAGCAGTAGCCTGTCCTGGGTTCGTGGTGCAGGGCTTGCAGCAGTCTCTCCATCTTCCGCCCACCTAGAACTGGACTGCTGCTGGAATGACACTGCAACACAGCACACAGTGAGCCTGTCTCCCCGCCCTGCACAAGAGCACTGTCTGATCTAATTTATTTTCAATGTACTAGGTATCTCTTAACCAACCCAATAGCAGATCATTTTAATTCAGTTCATAACACGATTCATTATTTGCAAGACACCCTTGAAAACTACTAGAAGCATTTCCAAAAACAATTCTCCAGATTTTATATTTATGTAGCCTTTGCCCATTGTTGTACTTAAAAACAAAGATCTTGTACACATTTATAGGACAGAGACACCAATTTTTAATAATTTAAAATCCTAGCTAATCTAACTGTCAAGTGTTAATGCAGCTAAAAAGTTCTGGAGAGGTGACTTACACAGGGCTCTGCTGAGGAGGGGCCTGCCTTCCACCCAAAGCTATGGGAGTATGAGCGATCTGTAATGGAGGAGGAGGAGCTGCCTGCCGAGAGAGGTCTGGGCCTGAGGACCCAAGAGAGCAGAACAACACTTTACAGTTGCTGACAATGCAACCACTGCAGCTCAAACACTCACAACATTCAAACAACAGCAGACCCGTTTCACTCAACACATTTAGTATGGGCCCACTATGAAGCAAAGGAGCTGGAAGTGAAAGTCTTGTGAAACATGGCCAGGATCTGCCACCTTTCAAATTGGAGAATATTCTGAGGACTGCAGAAGGCTAGTTTGATTTATTGTTCAGGCTCATTACATTTCTGCACGTTCGTGAAATTTATTGTCATGCTTCAGGATCCGTTCAAGATATTCCTGATTGCATAGTTGGCTCTTTTTGTAATCGCTACACTCTTTAGCTCTGCATCAAATTACTTTGGGTTTTTCAAATTTCATTCATTCAAGAAAGAGCTTGGTTGAAATTAAGGGGGTTGATTTGCTAGTAAAAACGAGCAAGCAGGCATTACGGCGCCCTATCCTTTGTAATCTTTCTCGTTATCGGTCTAATCATCAAGCTGCATATATGCATGGGGAGTGTGAAATTTAGATTTTATAGCGGCATTATTGAGGTTTTGTAGTGTGAAATATGCTGCTGTTTTTCTATTTTTGTTTTTGCCTATTTGTTTTGGGGTTTTTGTTTGATGAACTGATGATAGTGGTGTTAAATATATCTATAATTCTATAGATTTGTGTTTCAAATGTATGTGATGGGTGGAAGGGGTGTTCTCCCGTCGAATGGGGAGTGTGATTGTCTTGGATAAGAAAAATGTGGAACTATTTTTAAAGGTGGCAAAATCTTGCATTGGGGAAAAAAAACTTTTCTGACCTTCTCCTGGGTGTCGCAGTGGTCTTGCGGAGTATAGGCCCCAGCAGGCTCTTCTGGGGCTGTGTATGGCCTAGCAATACTGTGGGCCTGGTCTTCAGAGATGACACTACACAATTCACCAGCATCAGCTTCTAACACACAGAGAAACAGGATTCTGGCTTTGAACCGACGTTTGTTATACTGTTAAGATTTTGATTCCATTACAATTGATGAAAGGAATACAAATTTCCCAATGATCGGCAATGTTCAGTATTCAAGAAGTAAATGTCTTGAAATAAGGAAAAACTGAAATAAATATATATTTTTTATGTTCAGAAAAGGGACGGTTAGGTTATCTACAGAGTGAGTTGTTCAGACAAGGTAGACAAAGACTAGGGCTTAACCTTAGTCTAACAACACTCCTTAATAGAAAGTCTTTATATTAAATTATTTAAAAAGCCTACCTAATTGTATAAAATTAAAGGTTAACAAAGCTTCCCTTTGTATACTTGTTTCAAGCTGCAGATTCAGTTGTGAAATATCAATTAATGGAGAATGCCAAATTACTATTACCATTACTATTATTATTATTAAGCTATTTGGCAGGCAACTTACAATGTTATAATGGGCATTTTTGTAAGCTTGGGAAATGCTGGGCTTCACCATATACAGCTCTGGAAAAAATTAAGAGATCACTGCAAAATTATCAGTTTCTCTGGTTTTACTATGTATAGGTATGTGTTTGGGTAAAATGAACATTTTTGTTTTATTCTATAAACTACTGACAACATTTCTCCCAAATTCCAAATACAAATATTGTCATTTAGAGCATTTATTTGCAGAAAATGACAACTGGTCACAATTACAAAAAAGATGTTGTCAGACCTCGAATAATGCAAAGAAAATAAGTTAATATTCATTTGTAAACAACACAATAGTAATGTTTTAACTTAGGAAGAGTTCAGAAATCAATATTTGGTGGAATAACCCTGATTTTCAATCACAGCTTTCTTGCATCTTGGCATGCTCTCCACCAATCTTTCACATTGATGTTGGGTGCAAAAATTCAAGCAGCTCAGCTTTGTTTGATGGCTTGTGACCATCCATCTTCCTCTTGATCACATTCCAGAGGTTTTCAATGGGGTTCAGGTCTGGAGATTGTGCTGGCCATGACAGGGTCTTGATCTGGTGGTCCTCCATCCACACCTTGGTTGACCTGGCTGTGTTGCATGGAGCATTGTCCTGCTGGAAAAAACAATCCTCAGAGTTGGGGAACATTGTCAGAGCAGAAGGAAGTAAGTCTTCTTCCAGGACAACCTTGTACGTGGCTTGATTCATGCATCCTTCACAAAGACAAATCTGGCCAATTCCACCAAATTGTACAGTGGGTGCGAGTCACTGTGGCTTGTAGGCCTCTCCTATACATTAGACCACCAGGTGTTGGACTCATTGGACTCATCAGTGAACATGACCTTACTCCAGTCCTCTATGGTCCAATCCTTATGGTCTTTTGCAAACCTCAGCCAGGCTCTTCTTTGCTTCTCATTGATGAAGGGCTTTTTTCTAGCTTTGCACGACTTCAGCCCTGCCCCTAGGAGCCTGTTTCAAACTGTCCTCGCCATGCACTTCACCACAGCTGCCGTTTGCCATCCTACAGTTGTTGAATGACATTCGAATGAGTTGGTGGTCATGCCAGTGAGTGGAGAGTTGTTTTCACCCTCTGCCGGTCTGTAGCTTTGCTGTCCCCGATGTCTGCTGCTTGGCCTTGTTCTTATGAACCGCCATCTTTGAAATTTTAAGTAGCAACCTGACGCTCACTGTATCCCTCTGCCAGTAAAGCCAGAATTGAACCCTTCTTTTCTGCACTCAAAACTTTCCTTTTCAACTCTTTTGGCATGGTCAATAGTTATTTTTTGATTTCAATTACTTTTGAGAAACTACTAGCACTGTTTTTACCATCCAGCTGGTCCTTTTGCAAGAGGATAGTGATGACCACAGAAGTGTTTTTTATACTTTTCCTCATTAAATAAGATTTGGTTCAGGTGATCACCTAATCAGTACCTCATTCAGTAGAATGAGGTGTGCCTGTGTTGGAATTCAACAAACACTAGAATGGAATGGCTGCCATACATGTAGAGATGCTGATTTAAGAAAAAATTGCAGTGGTCTCTTATTTTTTTAGCCCATAGGTGTACTGCAGCAGCCCTCACTGACAACCCCAAATCCATTAGACAGAAAACATCTTAAGCTACATATTAAACAACAGTTAATGGATAGATCATTAATGGAAATACATTGGTTAGATTTACATGGAACCTGTTGTTCTCTCGTCATGTTTTGTAGATGTGATTAGTAATATCAGTATTATAATTATAATACTTTGATTTATCTCAATCTTAGCTAAAACTGGCAGGTCCCTGTTGAAAGAAATGTCCATAGTCAGCACCCTATAGGAAACTTTATAACTGCAAAACAGTGCATTATAAAGCCAATGCCGTGATTGATTCAGGACATTTTACACTATTTATGTCAGATTAGACTGTTGGTCCCCATTGCAGGCCATGGCTTGAGAAGAGGTCCCCAGGCCTGAAGACTCTGGGCCCTCCAGTGCTAGAGAAAAGAAAATTCTGTGACTTCTGACTGCACCCCTGCTGTTTACCTGTGGAGCCAGACAGACATTGGGCACGCAGGACTTTGGCCGCAGTGGCAACAGGGTGATGGTGCGTGGACTGGGGTCAATGTTACTAGGGGGTCGCAGTTGACGCTCTCGCCACATCTTGAGCTGGGCCATACCCTTCTCTGTAGCTGCCATCAGTGCCAAGCAAAACCTTGGGCCCCTGACAAACACACATGAGAATTAGAAACAAGATTAATATGCTCAGAAATATACAAAAGCAACTAAAATTAATGGTCTATTCTCTAATTTCATGCTCTAGTGTCTTAAGAATGGTTTTCCCAACACAGGAAATTTGATATCTACATTCTAAGAGGTAAATTGTGCTTTCAAATAGCTTGCTGTTTACTTGGTGGTTGCAATTTCCATTTCCATCTATGTACTTGGAATTATCTTCGAGATCCTCTGCTTTTATTTCTTCCTTGATTATTATTGTTATTTTCAGAATGGGACACAATGAGACAGAGCTGAAATACGGGGTAGCACCTGTTTTGTTCACAGCATTGTGCAGTGTTGTTTTGCTTGCGTTACCTGCCTTCTGTTGTCTAGAAGAGTTAAGAAGCACAGGATGTAGCCCCAGCAAAAACAACAGTAGGAATCAGCCAGAGGATACAGTTTCTTACCAGTACAGTAACAGAGGCTCAGTGACCCTGAGCTGGATTTTCCGCAGGTGCAATTCTGTCCAACAGAATGCCTGTGACAAGGTGAGTCTGGACAGCAGCTCTGCGTTGAGGCGACTGTGACCACTGCTTAACAGGTACCGGCTTTTCATATTTTGCAGATGTCTATCACAGCAAAAAAAAAAAAAATTGCTACAAAAAGATGCTATTATGAAAGTTGTTCATCAGCCACAACTGCTTAGTACTTCATACACAAATTCCATGAGGATGGACACTACAAATACACCATTTATGAATATATAACCAAAATACACAGGCCCACATCTCAGTAACCATACAGTTAATTTACTTGTTCTTACCTGCTTGATTCAATTTTATATTCTGCACTTTACATAAGATTCTGAAGAGTACTTTCACGCCTTGAATCAAAGCTGTAGGCCTAAACAAAACAAATCTCTATAAAAAAAAAAATATATATATATATATATATATATATATACATACAGTGAAGAATACCTGTCTTTCCTCACTGGATCCTCAATATTCTTTAGTCTTTCGATATCCATCCACAAACTGAACTGCTTTTCTCCAAGTGTTCCCTGTAAGAAATTCTTGAAACGTTCCAGGCCATGACTAGTACTGAAGACATTACCATGGAGACCATTATCATCTTCCTCAACTGCCTCTTCATCAGAGTCTGACACCACACTCTCCTCCTCTAGTCTGTTCTGCTCAGGAGCAGAGGGCTCCTTGGTCTGATCTTCCTGCAGTCCTTCTCTTGCAGGAAGATCCTCTGTTGCTTTATCTGTGACAGCAGGCTCATCCAAGCTGTTGACATCAAATGCTGCTCCCTCATTTTCTCTCAGTGGGTCTCCACATAGTTCAGAGACGGTGTTTTTCAGAACCCTGTCCACCAAGTAGGAGACAAAGTCCTCTAATGCTGGGCTTCCTGGTTTTGAGGGACTCTCTGCATCTGAGGCACATGCTTCTGTTAGGCTTGCCTCCTCCTTCTCCCAGGCTTCCAAGTCCTCTCTGTCACACTCAATCCCACTCTCACAGGACATGTCCAGGAGCACTGTGGACGGGGTTTGCGACGGCGAGTCTGGGATACAGGCAAAGCAGCTGTCATCCAGACTTTTTAGGCTCTTGTAGGATGAGGTGTGTGCAAGCGCTCCTTTCCTTCTGGGGCTGAAATGTGGTACTCGCAAATGTTCTCCATCCAGACTGATGGAGAGTTCTTCTGCAGAGGCAATACCTAAAACATTAAAGCATAAACTATCATCTGACTACACTAAAGCAGACTAATACAGAGTTCAAGAAGTTAGTCAACCAGTACCCTGCATGGCTTAAATACATTGGAGTGCACCAATGCGTGTAAATTAAATCAATCATTATAATTGATTCATTACTTTCTTAATTTGACAAAAACAATAAGATTTAACATTGACTGAAGCTTAACTTTGTGATTGTGGATAAGAAACCTATTTTGATCACTTATACACTATAATAAATGCTCAAATTTCATGCAAATTTTTTGGGGATATCTAATTTCCTTTTGCAGGGAAATGGCCCAGCTCATACTTGTCTAGTTAATCACCGACCTCTTTCAGTGTCCAGATCTAGAGGGAATCAAACCCACAGTTTGTGGGTTTACTAAGAAATATCTTAAAGCCTGTAAAACCTCTGACTCACATTAACCAGGCCCAGCTTGTAGGCAATCCTCCAGGTCCTGTTGTTTGCTTCTGCCTTGCGATTGCCCTTATTTTACAGCCTGTACTTCTCTTTATGACTTTGTGCTGCATCTTTACTTATTTGCATCCTATGAAAGTGCTTAAGGCATTTGATAGTTTCTTACTTTAAATAAAGACACATTGCTTTAAGCATAGTCAGATCAATTCTGAACATTAATAATTGAGGGAGTGTAATAGGAATGAACAGTTTCATGTGACAGTATGAACATATCTGACAGCATCCAGTAGTGAAGAGATTACCAAAGCTGCTTGAAGCACTCGTGCTGCCCCCAGTCTCCTGACGCGGGATCCACAGTCTGTCCATCCCCTCAGAGGCACAGAGCGGTGTCCGCAAAGACTGTGTACTAATCAGCGTTTGACTCTTCCTGGCCAGAGTGAACCACTCCTTATTCTCCAGAACAGAAGCCTGTAAATTTAAAAAATATACTAACCATTTCCAAGAGCCCAGCTCTAATTTTTCATTTCATTATTGCTTTGCTAAAACATTTTGAGGTTCTTATTGAAACTACAAAGGACTGTCTAGGATATAGGTGTACAACTCCTTCTATCTGAGAACTTTTCTCAGGATCAAAGGGTGCCTTACTGAAAGATTTGTGGTCAGTTTGAGAAATGGGGCTCTGGATTTTGCTGGTTTGGCCTCACTTGTTTGGACTGGCAGCTGTGCAAGCTATATTTCTCGCCTGTTATTTTAGATTATTATTAATACCATGGGTGTTACCACATGATTGTTACACTGGGTTTGAATTTTTCCCAGAGAACTTTCTACATCTGCAGATGATTTATTTATCATTTTTTGCCGTCAGCAATCCAGTATGTGTTTTGCCCGACAATGGAAGACTTTTAAAAATGCCTTGTCGCAATTAGTTCAAATGATAGCTACCAAAGATTTTTTTTTAAAAGTGTTTTAAGTACATCATCACAATTACATATAACTGACATATCTTTAACATTCAATTCATAACAAACATTTTATCAGCTGGTGGAGGAGGATTACCGTGACAGTATGGGAGTACTTTGAAATTTGTAATTTCTTTTTACAGCTTCAGTTTTTCTGTACACATGCAGCTTTTCCTTAACAGAGGTTGAAACAGGAATCTTACCTGACCCAGTGAGACACAGAAAGTCCTCATTATGGTCTCATTATCATCTTCTAGCAGGGCAGGAGTGCTCGGTTCTCTAGTCACAGACCATGGGTGAAAAGCTGGGTCTATCTGCAGCTTTAGATCTAAGCTGTTCTCATCTATCTGAGACAGCAATTTGGCCAACCTAGAGTATTGAAATCAAACAAAGAATAAGAAACCCATCAGAGCTTACCCTTCACTTTCTTTCTCTTGCAGAGGACAGTTTTATATGACCATTAAAAATCACTCCATGTTGCAATGATCATCGCTCCCTTGGATTTAATTTTATGAGAAAATGTCTTGAGAGAGCTTTTTGTGTATTTAAAAGGATACAACTGGCTTCTGAACAGACATTTGCACTTTATTTGTCTTAAACTCTTAAAGGATATTTATCACAGCCTTTTATTCATAGCCTTTCATGTCTTTTGTTTTGACGTATGTTACTCCAGTTGAGCCTGAAAAAAAGTCATTGGAAAAAAGCATTACAAATATCAGGTGAATACTATTAATAAACTTTTTTTCACAACTTATGTATTGCCTGAATTGTACCTGCCAACAAGTACCCTTCAACATAAGTACAGGACACATGGGATTGTATATGCTTTGCAAAGCACAGTCATCATTCTGGCACATTAACTGATACTAATATCACTGTGACAAACAAAGGAGGGGCTACTTAATGTCAAGAGACTGTAGATCCTACACCAATTCATTAAACAGTCCTTAGCAACTAAACAACAAAAGGGCAAAGAACATGAGGCAAACATTTTTAAATAATCTGATTACTACAGAAATTGTGATTTTTGATTTTACAGTTTACGGTCTGCTTTCAAGAGAAGAGAAACAACATTAAGCAGAATAATGTATTTATCTAATTATGATACAACATGATAAGAATGTTGTGAAACATAAAAGAAGAACAGCACACAGTTGCTCCGCAAACACAATTTTAACAAGCCAGTACATGCTGAAGTATCCTTATGCAATGTTTACCAATCTCACAGTGTACCAGCCATGAAGTAGAGGTGACATACACTCACCTAAAGGATTATTAGGAACACCTGTTCAATTTCTCATTAATGCAATTATCTAACCAACCAATCACATGGCAGTTGCTTCAACGCATTTAGGGGTGTGGTCCTGGTCAAGACAATCTCCTGAACTCCAAACTGAATGTCTGAATGGGAAAGAAAGGTGATTTAAGCAATTTTGAGCGTGGCATGGTTGTTGGTGCTAGACGGGCCGGTCTGAGTATTTCACAATCTGCTCAGTTACTGGGATTTTCACGCACAAACATTTCTAGGGTTTACAAAGAATGGTGTGAAAAGGGAAAAACATCCAGTATGCGGCAGTCCTGTGGGCGAAAATGCCTTGTTGATGCTAGAGGTCAGAGGAGAATGGGCCGACTGATTCAAGCTGATAGAAGAGCAACTTTGACTGAAATAACCACTCGTTACAACCGAGGTATGCAGCAAAGCATTTGTGAAGCCACAACACGTAAAACCTTGAGGCGGATGGGCTACAACAGCAGAAGACCCCACCGGGTACCACTCATCTCCACTACAAATAGGAAAAAGAGGCTACAATTTGCACAAGCTCACCAAAATTGGACAGTTGAAGACTGGAAAAATGTTGCCTGGTCTGATGAGTCTCGATTTCTGTTGAGACATTCAGATGGTAGAGTCAGAATTTGGCGTAAACAGAATGAGAACATGGATCCATCATGCCTTGTTACCACTGTGCAGGCTGGTGGTGGTGGTGTAATGGTGTGGGGGATGTTTTCTTGGCACACTTTAGGCCCCTTAGTGCCAATTGGGCATCATTTAAATGCCACGGCCTACCTGAGCATTGTTTCTGACCATGTCCATCCCTTTATGACCACCATGTACCCATCCTCTGATGGCTACTTCCAGCAGGATAATGCACCATGTCACAAAGGTCGAATCATTTCAAATTGGTTTCTTGAACATGACAATGAGTTCACTGTACTAAACTGGCCCCCACAGTCACCAAATCTCAACCCAATAGAGCATCTTTGGGATGTGGTGGAACGGGAGCTTCGTGCCCTGGATGTGCATCCCACAAATCTCCATCAAACTGCAAGATGCTATCCTATCAATATGGGCCAACATTTCTAAAGAATGCTTTCAGCACCTTGTTGAATCAATGCCACGTAGAATTAAGGCAGTTCTGAAGGCAAAAGGGGGTCAAACACAGTATTAGTATGGTGTTCCTAATAATCCTTTAGGTGAGTGTATATCAGCTATGTCCACCTGAACTACCATAGAAAAATACCCTATTTTGGCTCTGTGCCACTTACCAGTTCAAAAAAATTACATGAAAATAAAAAAGAAAAGTCTCTGGAGAACATCACTGTAGCAGATGTGGCACAGGCTTCCACAGTTCAGTTTTTACCTGTATTCAAAGTAGCAATCACTATGCAGGAATAAAGGCACTCTCTCCTTTCTAATCCATTGAACCCCTTGTTCTCTGTCCAAGCACTGAAAAGACAGATTTTTTTATCGTTAGAATGTTAACAGTATTATACAATGGTAGAATAATAATTTCAAAGAAAGTGACACTTCCCTGGTTAATGTACATATGTACTGGAGTCTTTACTAGGTATTGTATGTCTTGGAAGTAACATGACAAGAATTGCTTTAAAAAAAAAAAAGATTAATTGCCCTGTTGTCTTTGAATTGTATAACAAGTTCTCAGTTTTGAGACAGGTTTGCTATTTTTATGGATCGGGGAGTAGAATTACGTTATATAAGCAATTGCCACTGTGTTTCTTTCCTTAGACACATAAGATCAAAGATCAACACTCATACTTTTTCTCTTTACGTTTTCTCTTTTGTTGCATCATCTTACCGTAACATTGTAGGTGTTATCAATTATATTTATGGAAGGTAATGGCTCGGCAGGCATGGAATCACATTCTCTTCTTTTAACGTCACAGGTGGAGATTTTTGATTTATATGTGGCTAGCAAAGCTTTTATCTGATTGGACAGCAAATCTGCAGCATTGGTGACCACTTCAAAGACTCCAGTGTCTTTATTGAATGTTATAGCCTCTGAAAAGGTCTGTTGGGAAATCAATACAGAGATGTATACAGTGTCACAAACACACAGGCCACAAGTCACAGGCTAAAGGACTCAAAGGGAAGCTCTCTCCATGTTTCTTTTTTTTAAATCAGTCAAGCCAAATTGACAAATGAATGTGTAACGTCTGAACAGATATCATGTCTGTTTAAGATTATGCAAAAGACTGAGTCTGCATGACACTTATCTTCTAGAGCAGGGATTCCCAATGTATGGTGATGGAGGACCAATTTCCCAAGGTTGCATGGGGTGGGGGGTGTTTGCACTAGAAAATGAACCACCTGTTTTATTTCTTATACATTTCTGTTAGGGAACATGTATTAAGTTAATTGTTGTTTTATTATTTGCCCAAAAATTACATGTGCAATTGGTAACAGACAATTATCATAAAGTGTAAAAATATACTAAAGTTTCAGAAAAGCGGTGGTGTTGGCTTTCGGGGGCTGCATTTGACCCCCGGGCCGCACTCTGGGAACCCCTGTTCTAGAGTTATGGTTCCAGTATGCTCTAATTGTTCATGTTACATCAACAAAACATGTGTTAAGTGTATTTTCTGACACACCTATGCAAACATCTGACTCATTAAATAATTTGTATGGCCGGTTTGAATGTACTGCATGATTTATATTGTGGTAATGTATTTTCCATTCGTCATCACTTTTACAAGAAAAATAGAAGAGCTTAAAAGAACAACTATGTTTTTCATCATTTTAAAACCACTGTGCTACCACTACTATTACTACTACTACTACTACTACTACTATTAACAACAACAATATGCAATGCAAACAGCTATGATGTTTGAAATGGTATATTGGTCTATACCCTTGCAATTTAGATTATCATCACTTTAAATATTTACTTTGCAATACAAACTACGAGCAAGTGCAAATGCATGTCAATTGTTTCCACACTTTTAATGCGGTGTGGACTTTAAATATTCCCTTACCGGAAGACTCAAGAATTCATTGAAATAGTGCGCCAGTAGGTCATCTCTAACTAAGTAATCCTCCTGTTAAGACAGCAGAAAATGTTTAGAAAGTTAAAGCACTACAAACTATTATTTGTTGCGTCAAACAACTGTCTCCTAATGCAATTATTGTGTAATTAGTTTTTGTTTAGTCAACACAAGTTTGGCAAAAGACTAACATTTAAAAATTCCCAGGCTACCCAAGGAAACAGTACGCAAATCAGACGATTGCTACACATGGGCTACAGCTGTATATAGCTATTCTCCACCACATGCGTCCTTAATTGCAGTGCATCGAATGAGTACTTTATTGGTACACCTGCTGTAAAATGTCTCGTTATTGTAGCCAAAAGACAATCATATATTTTGTATTTGTCGTCATAAAACGATAAACCTGTGTTAAGAATAATTTTACATGTTTAGTATTTAATAATTTAATTGAAAAATAGATTTTAAAGGGGAGTGAACGAACCAAAACATGCAACAATAAATACTCACAAAATTGTTGTTGGATATATCCGGTGGCTCTGAAAAGTAAACAAAATACTTATGTTGTTACAAAATTAGTTCTGTTGTTACTAGTCAAGTATTTGGTAAATCAGTATTTTTTAAAACGATTATGCAAACTTTTTACGGTAGTAATCTATCCAGTTTTGTTATAGAAAAAAGGCATGGCATTTATAGGAGTATAGTAACAATTACGTATTTCCTCACCCACAGTCAATTGCTTCACCAACATTTTCGGAATCAAAGCGGTGGTTTGATGTCACAATCCCTTCGTGCTTGGTGCACTCCTCGGGGTTAGATCAAATAGATTGTCCTTTAAATGTGTCGCATAAGAGCCGTTTCGGGGGGTTGCTATGGAGCTGCGCACAATGCGGACCAGCGAGAACAAGCTTTCACACAGACGCTGCGCAAACACGTTGCTGAACCTGGGCACGACTGTACCAATCCGCACCAATGATTCCTGCACGTTTTTCACTTTGGGGTAATTGTTGATCAGTGTGCAAGACCTTTAGACACATGCATCAGCTGCAAAACAGTACAAGTTACAGCAGCAAAACAATAAGTGGAATGGTTGCTACCTCGTCACTGTCTAACCAGTGATACACTTTACACAAAAAAACAAAATGGATGGAAATCTGAACTGAATATTACACGATACATGGAACACACTTTATACGAACTGATAATAGCCTGTGCTATATCGCAGTTGTCTAAATATTAAATATGTAAGGAGCCTGCTTTGTTTAGTGTACAGTGGTAATTTGTACTAACGATTTGACACTATCCAATTAGATATAAAGCTAGAATACTAAATAAATGCACTTCCATTTGAATTCCATTATTAAAAGTTCTAAAAGTTATCCCTGGCAGATACAGTACCAGCCTTGTATTATTTTATTATTTATTAGGAGACGCCCTTATCCAGTAAAACATTAAATATTAAATTGAACAGCTTTAAGTAATTCAATAACCTATTCCAACAGGCACAAATACTCTAATCAAATTCAGGCGAAGTAACAGTGCCCACTTCTACAAGATTTAGAACATTAACAAACAAAAAGAACGGTACTAAGGAAAATGTTTGACCAGTAGGCGGCACTGTTTGCTCAGTCTGGACCTGAAAATAATCTCAAAAGCGGCTCACAAACTCCAACTTTAAAAGGCTTTCTCCCTAAATTCTTCTCTAAAACTTTATTATAGGCGAATGCCACTTTCAATAAACAAACAAGTGAAATTCCTTTGTTGAACTTACACAATTAAAATATAATTAGAAACATACATACATAAAGTTTATATAAACCCCATCCACCATGAGCCTATATCAATCCACTTCTGAATGAAGGCCTCCCCAAGATTTTTCCACTTACTATAATCTACAGCTTCTTTTACTTCTCAGACCAGCAAAGTTTAGGATTTCATCTTCCCCATCTTTTAGGTGGTGTTCTTTTAGGTCTTGTTTAATCTCCTGGTATTCATTCAATAGCTCCAAAATGTCAATCTTTCCATGCTCCTTTTGTATAAATTTGTTGCATTAAGTGACCAGGTTTCACAGCCATAAATGAGCACTCATTGTATGCATTGATCAAGATTTCTAAAGGAGTATGTCAAGGAGACAATCTCAAACTGTGCACAGCAACTCTTGAAGTGTTCAAGACTTTGGACTGGGAAGAAAAAGGACTCGAGTTAAACCGCATATTTGAACAATTTATGCTTTGTCGATGACTGTCACATTTGCAAAATCACATGCAGCTTCAATTTCAAAGTCTAGAAGAGCGGACTTAAATGAACCAGAGTAAAACATAAGTAATGTTTAACAGTTTTGTTAAAGTAGATCACCGGATACACCGATAGGTCAAAAGTTACATATACTTTGGACAACAAATCAGCACACACCAAGATATTAGGGAAGAAATCTAAAGAGTAAAAATGCAATGGAGTGCATTTGGAAGAAACAGTAGATGGTTTAAAGGAAATCTACCTACTTATAAAATAAAGATGGAGAGAACTATTTTCTGAGCAATTTTGACATAACTCAAGGTGATTAAAACCAACTTTATTAAAAGAAGCTGTAAAAGAATCAACTGTACAGTCATTAAATAAAAGCTATATACAAAAAACACCAATGTTAGGTTTACAGTTTTATACAGTACATCAAACTATGTACAAAAGAAAGTATTGTTAAGTAGCAAATTTGAAAACCATTATTGTGAGGTTCTAGTGCATATTAGAAATGTTTAGAAATCCATAATTACAAGACATGTTACAAAATAAAATAAAAGGTTAAATCTTTGGGTCAAGTTTCTTTATAAGAGTCCTACTGTTATAGATTTACAATCTTTTTAAGTTGCGCTTGCTCTGGGCACTTCCTGGCAGAACCTCCTTTTTGGGTCGACGTTTTCCAGACCGGCTCCCACACTCTTTGGACCCATGGAATGCACACAAGCACTCCATACAAAAGTCAAAGGCACAATCTTCCCGACTGCATACGCCTTGCTTCTTGACAGGGTGACATTTGGCAGGACTCTGGCACCTTGGACATGGTCTTAGAGACTCATCGTTGAAGAGCGTTTTGGCAACCTGCAAAGTAAGAGTGAACACATAAAGTAGTAGTTGGTGTCCTTTGAAAAGAGACTTTGATCATAACCAATTTCTATATTGCAAACATTTGACTAATAAGATTAAAAACTTATTGTAAAAGTGTTTAATGTACAAGTCTTGACAGAACGCTGTATACCTGAAACAAGGCAATTCAAACCTTCTTAAATCAGTATTAATTCAGACTTGTCTTCCCTTAATAATTTAGTTTAGAATTAATTCAGTGATCCACAGCAAACAGAACAGAACAGCTTTCAAACAAATTAAGCATATTTGCTTACATAAAATGCCTTGCAAAAGTATTCAGACCCTCAGTTTTCACATTGTTGCTTTACAGCTCACAGTCATGACACTAATTCATAATCCACACATTCAAAGCAAAAAGTCATCACTGGATAATTACTCAAAACCTTTGGTGCAGCAAACCTAAAATGCAGGCCCATCTGTCCATGCCCATACATACATGCCCATATTGCCAAATCTGACCAATTTGATCAATTTTGATCAAACAACTGTTTGTACCAACAACTGTTGGTACATAAATGAAGATACACGTTTGGTATGTTTGTCGATTTTAGGGTACTGTGCCTTTTTGGTCCTTGTTGGATTTTTGAAAAATGAAGTTTAATATAACACTCACCTTTAAAAAATCATCTTGTTTACTAGAACGCACACTCTTGCGCCCAGCTTGTGTGAAAGGCCAGCTATTGGATCCTGGAGTAATGGGGGTCTTAGCTTGTGCTTGTACAGACTTCAGAGCAGACCGACTTTGGAGATTTAACCTCGTTTCTGCATCCAGAACATGGGCCACACTCCCTTGCTAAAATTGCAGGGAAAAATAATTTTAGAAAGAAAGGCCCCGTTTGCCTTAAGAGAAGAACCTTAAAAGATAATTGAAAATGACATTTGCTGATTTTCTGTTTCTGTATAAAGCATGCATTTCCTAAAACATGTGAGTGTTGATGGGGGGGATGGTAGTTAGGTTGTGGTTTGGGTTACCTTTGTGGGATCTAAAGTGTAACAGATTGCTTCATAAACACAAATAAAATATTAAGTATGTTATATATAATAAAAACCAGGATGGCGAATGTATTGTGGAGGGAGCCTGAATTACCCTTATTAAATGAAAATCAAATATCATACCTCAGCTATTTTCAGATCCTTCAAGTACAACTGTCGTCTTCTCTGTATTATTTTGTTTTGAAAAATAATTGTATCCCAAACATCAGAAACCTGGCCAAATCTGTTTAAAAAATACATACATACATACATACATAAATAAATAAATAAAATGCAGTGGTTGTCACATGAGCAGCTCAAATACATAGAGTATATATAAATGTAGAGCATTATTAATGGATTATACTTTAAATATTGGCCTAGGTTAATATTTCAGATTTGACTAACTGGTAAAATATTTGAATACATTACATTAGTACACACATGTGCAATACTTTAACAATGCCCATTAAAACTACATATCTTTATAGGATTTTAAAGGCAATGGAAAGTTGCATTTTAACCCATGAAGTGGCAGTCACATACCTGTATATATCTTCTGAAGAGAGCAAATGTAATATTATTGCTAAAACATGCCTCAGGTTCCTACGGTTGAGTTCTGCAAGGATGTCAAGTTTTTTCAACCCCATTTTCCTTCCTATCAGTCCATCCAAAGGCATTGTAGTCCGAAATGGCTCAGACCCTTCAGAAATCCCCAACAAGTCCTCCAAGCTGATTTGCTCAGGCAACTTTCTCGCACTCCTTTGGCACATTGCATGAACAGCCTGTAAAGCAGGCGTTCTTGAAAAATCCTCAAGGTTTAAAATTCCCTCATCATTTTGGGTTTCATTTAAAAACAGTTCATCATCTTCAGAGATAAAAGTTTGGCATTTAAAATTTAATTTTATATCTTCAGTGGAAGATCCAACAACATTGGCCTCTTCCTCAGACTGCGAACCCCCCTCTCTAAGTGTGGAGAGCCTGCGGAGCCTCTCTAGTCTGGATTTTCTTTTCACATCCAAAACTTTGGAGGTTTCCTTTCTTCTGACTGGCTGGACCATCTCCTGAAATGAACCATCATGGTCAACAAATGAATCATTTGATTTATCCAAACCTATAGAGTTGAATCCGCTATCTTCAGTTGTTGAGGTGTCCAATTTTATAATTGGCGTCAATGATGGAGTGCTCAAGACTGACACATTTTCACAAACTTTTGTAGCAAAGCTGCTTACAGGAGTTTGAAAGTTCTCCTTCATAGATTCAGAAAGCTTACAGTGACGTGGAGTCTCAAGTGTCTCTGAAGCAAGATGCTCATCAGAGAAACAAGAAATGATGCTTTCATCAAGGTCTCCTTGTGTTCCAAGCAGCTCTTTGATGGAGCATTCAGGTGGTTGGATGCTTGTTTTCTTTTCATCCTCCAGTGTTGAAGTTCTCATCTGGGAGAACATCAGACGTCTTTTCCTGCATGAAGAAGCCAGTTCTTCAGCTTTCAAAGTGCTAGTAGCTAAAGCTTCAAAACATTTATTGTCTGGAGAATCATAGCCTTCACTAGAATAATCCTCTTCAAAACTGGGCATACCTGAAGATATCAAGTCCTTCTCAGATGTTCTTGTATAACCTATGCTGCCACCTGTGGCAGCTTTACACAAAAGCAGACGCCTTCGTAATGAAGCATCTTTTTTGGATACTCTAGGGGTTTCACAAAAACTAGAAGAAATAATGTTTTCTTTCTTGTGCTCTTTTTCTGAACATCTGTCTGAATCCTTCAGTCTGTCTTTTTCGGATGTGATGGATGACAAACTTGAGAATTTCTGCCTCAAATTTTCAATTAACACCTGAGGGGAATTGTGTTCCGAGGTAGGTTTGTGCACGCCATCTTTGGCTTCAGCCATCTCCAGCTTTGAGGTGTCCAGCGATTCATTGTATCCACTGTCCTGAGAAGATCCTGAATGTCTGTGCTTTAAGCCCGGAAAGAGAATCTTTGAGCTGAAACCCTGATCCATTCCTCTCCCAGGACCTGTTGTGACCAGGCAGATTGCAAACCAACTCAAATTCCACTGCAAAAAAAAAAAAAAAAAAGATATGCAATAACTGTAAGCTTTAAGACATGTTACAATTTCAAAATAATGGTTTGATGTAGATTAAACTACTTTTTGTGAACAACATGCAAGTCTAAAACTATTGCAAATATTAAACACGCATACATAATTATACACATTTTAAACAAATTGGTTGAATCTGTATTTTTGAAAGGTAGTGTACACACATCCAAATAAGCTTGGTCCAGGTGCTGAGTAGAATGAGAAATTTGAAAGTTGAAAAGATGGGAGCATTTATTCCAATGTGAGGGTATCTTTTTAACTTTCACATCTGTATTATTAACAGGATCAACTGCACAAAGATGATTAAAACTTGTCTTACAATAGACATGCAGCCTACAATATTTAAACACCTCAATACAGAGACCTGTAATCTAAAGTCTAAAATACAAGGAGAAGTCACATTTCTGGAAAAGTGTCCTTTGCACAATAGTTTACTTAAAGAAATGATCAAACGGTCATTATCTTGTTGGTAGAAAATGTAGTACGTGACAATGTACTTGAATTAAATACCAAGTTATTAGTCGAGACTACAATTTCCATACTTTTGAATTAACTCGAAAGCATTAGGTTTAACTCATCTCCACAGCATATATTTAATTAAGCTTTAAATATTGTTTATGTAGAGAAATCGTTTAATCTTCAAGCTTTAAGGTTTAGCTGCAGTCATGTCCGATGCGGTCGCAAACCTATTGGATACCCAGCAATACACTTGCAAATAAATAATAATCTTAAATATATATAGGTTTATAAAGCAAATACAGTTGGCTTCATCTGCTGAATATTGTACTACATGGTATTTCTGTATACATTATCTGCTACTTGTGATTACGTTTATTTAGCTAACCACAATGTGAGATGTTGTAGAAGAACAGTCAACTAAATAATAACCAATAAACATACTTAAGCTTAATATTTATCTACATTGACAATTAAAATTATAAGAATTTCCCTACCTAATATACCATAAAGGAGAGAGCGGAGTCAGTCTTTGGCTGAACCCTTTCGCGTGGTTTTGAATGCAAGATTAAACGGAATACATGTTAAAACTATAAAAAGCGTGGTGCTCCGTGTGTTGAGGTGCAGATGTTGGAGGTTATATGCAGAGCTGGGTTTTCAGATTCAGCCTGCAAACGGGCAATAGCAAGCTCGCACGGGGCTGCCGTTGCTGTGGATATTGTGGATGTGGCTTCAGGTAAACCTTCCCTGGTGTACGTTTGAATTTTGCGCCCATAGAAACACAGGGAGTTTTATTCGCCCGCACAAACAAGACGAAAAGACCGCCTTGCCGAGAGCCCTCCTCCTGCTCCTCCAGCTGCCGTCAACGCTGGCTTCCCCTGACTTTTGCAAACTGCACTGTGAATGGCTACAGACAGCATGGAAACCAAGGCATTTAAATCCCTAGTGTTAAAGCGCAAACGTTGTTTATCAAATACCGAACACAAGCCAGCCGAGCCCGCCATGATGTTCAATACATGCATACACACATTATATATAATTAAATGAAAGCACTAGCTGAACAATTTTGTTTGCAGGCTGAAGTTAATTCCCGTTTGTCTTATTTTGTCGCAGACTTGATTAAAGTAGCAGCACAAGGCGGCTGCTTACTGAACAATGACGCAGTTTGGCTATTTGATATCGGGACATACATACATACATACATACATACATGTCAATTGAATGCTGGAGAATTAAAGCCACCACTAATTAATCTTAAAACTGGGTATACCTGAAGATATCAGATCCTTCTCATCACATTTAACTTAAGCGGTGTAGCATCAGCATCACGTTTGGTAAACAAACAAACAAAAAAAAGGCTGAAGGATTTACACTAAGTTAAAGAAAACCGACTGTCATAGGTGGGTACAACTAAAACCACGCCTCTCCTGTTTTTGTCTGGGAAAACACAGCTACAATGTCTTAATTGAATTTAAACTGTCACGACGAAGCGAATACTTTTTCTAAACGACTTATTCCATTTGGCTGTAATCTTCCAATGAATCCCGTTTTCGGTTTACTTTACATTAAATGCCATTATGACACATCTGCCCGTTGCATAGGCCTATATAATAGTTAACTAAAATGACAAAAAAAAAAGTTTACTTACAGAGGCTTGTAAGAAAAATGTCAGTGGGATGAAAAAACAGTGCGCTAGTATAAAACCTACTCCATCTTAATTAAAAACACAGCGGAACTCCCCCCTGGTGAAGCGAAACATATGCACGTTCAAATTTCGTTACTTAATCTGTGATTGGTCAACATAAAACCTGTGGCTGAACCTTTACCGTAGTACTTAACGTATGTGGGCCTGCAATCGATTACCGTATTTTTCAAAAAGAGGAACCATTAACTATCATTATTATTATTTATTTATTAGCAGACTTACAAAATATAAGCGCAATACAAAGTGACATTGGTAAAAATTCAGTCAATGCTTATAATACTGGATTACAAAATATTGTTAAAAACGCAAATATTGTTACTCAGCCTATTTTAAAATACCCTTTATGTCTCTCGAATTTATAAAATCTGAAAGCTAATTCTCGACTATTATATTTCATATTAACAAATATTATTATTATTATTATTATTATTATTATTATTATTATTATTATTATTATATAATAATAATAATAATAATAATAATAATAATAATAATAATAATAATAATAATAATAATGCGTTTATTCAAGGATAACAGAGGTCGCGGTCGTGTACCGCAGATTTCCTCAGTTTTGTACAGATCTGCAGAATTCCACTGATCCCATAGGTGGAGCAGCGCAGAACTGCGCAGGACTGCGGAAATCTGCGCTACACAAACGCAACAAGAGTTTTCAAGTTCCTAATATCTAGCCAATTGGCAGAGAGTTTATTGTGGACCAATCCGTGCTTCCATTGTACTGCACGCAAGCAACAGACTGCGCCTGCGCTTTACATTTCTTGGTCTGAACACGGGGAGCTGTGGTGAGTGTACTGTAATAATATATAATACAAATTAAATAGATAATAATAGTTATGCGTCCGTTCCAAAGATATAGCTTTTTATATATTTTAAAGTTTTTTTTCTTTCAATTGAGTTAGATTATAGGCATCACCTGTTTCCTTTTACTATTGTTCAAGGCGTGTATTTTGTATTTATTAAAATGCTTTAAACACGTTGCCAAACATTTTACAATAAAGTTAATACTCGTTATAAGTGAGGACAGAATTAGAAACTGTCAACACATGCCTTTAGTGTATGAATGTTTTACTATGGATTATGTTCGTGTATGCATTTTACGTGAAATGTTGGCCTTTGTGACATATTGTTAATAGTGTTTTCCTTCGTTTTAGCCCAGTATAAACATGGATCCACAGAAAGATGTTCAACCTCCAAAACAGCAACCCATGATTTATATTTGTGGAGGTAATATGTGTGCTGATTGCAAAGAAAAAAATAAAACGCGTTTACGTATAATACTTAATTTCTGGGCTCATAAATCCTATTGTAAATATAGGGTCGGTAGGTATCGGTATTGCATTTTATATATTTCAGCTTGTGCGCAGTGTACTACTGAAGATACATTTTCAGAATTTTAAGAAAATGCTGGCTTCCGTGCTATTCCCTGAAGATTAACAGCATTACCCATACCTTTTAATTTATTTTTTATGTCGTCCCTGTAAAGAGGTTTTAAATCCGATTGGAGTTGGGTTAAATGTGTAAATAGATGTACAAGGTATTATGTTATCACAGAAAATAGTTTAGTTTGTAGGGGATGCATTATGCGTTATTAAAATTCGTAACTTGCTCTGAATGACGTTAATGTTTTTGTTGGTTTGTTTTTGGTTTCTTTTGACAGAATGCCATACAGAAAATGAAATTAAAGCGAGGGACCCAATCAGATGCAGAGAATGTGGCTACAGGATAATGTATAAGAAAAGGACAAAAAGACGTATCCTTTTGTTAAAACAAAAACATCAACAAATTTCAGTTTGGTTGACAGATATGCAGAGTTCCTGAAACCTTTCTCACATAATCTTGAAAATGGTCACAATCTTTTAGGCGTTAATGTGTTGCGTAAAAACTACAATACTTATTATTATAAGAAGACTGTTTTTAACTGAAAGATAAAAACAATAGATGTCAATAAGTGAATGATGAAAAGAGTTTACTCTTTTATATACTGTATTTCAAGAATTATAATCCATATTGTAGCAATATACAAACTGAAATACACAATATTCTTGATAGTTAAACTTATGGTTGAATTAACACTTTTTTTTTCTAATACAAACAGTATTTTTGATTTCACTACATAATGGTAGGTTCTTTTTGATTTCATAATCTGGTTTAATATGATACTTTTACTTTTCAACAAAATCTACATTAAATTCAAGCCTTTTCCATAAGTGTGATTTAATGTTGATATATCACAGTGTTTAATCTGTCATGATGTTTGGAATACTCTAATTTCTTCTATTGGTAAAGTTTTCATAACTTAACTGCTCCAACTCCAGTGGTTGTGTTTGATGCCCGGTGAATTCTCCTGTCTAATGGATCTCTACAGAAGATTAATTTACTTTTTCTTTTGTGTTCCTTTTTTTGTATATTCAGATTTGGTTTACACGTAGTCATTACCCAGTGCTCCTAACAGGAATGTAAATTATTGAATAGGTTTGTAATAAAAATAACAAAACCACCAAACTCTTCTGTATGTTTATTATGATGTTACTTTTTTGGGTGTGAAATTACATATTTCCTCTTAATGTTGTAATAGTAAGTTGAGAACAGTGTTGAAATCCAGCAAAGATGTCTCACTGTTAGTAGAGCTGACTACTATAATAGTAGTGAAACTGATGTTGCCTATATCTCTGGAATTGTGTTGTGTTAGTTGTGAGTGCTGTGTTGTTATGGAATAGGATGTGACTGGACCTCTGGAAACTCACATTTTTCTGTTGTGCAGCAGGTGCAGAGATTTCCATGTACACTAGTACATACTGTATGTCGCCGTATCGGGGTGGGGGTTTTAGAGTTAGCCCTCGAGCACAGAGCCATTAAGAGTTTGAATCATTGAGTCATTGAGCTGCTGGGGTTTGGGTTATTGTATGTATATTTTAATTGTTATTTCTAATTTCTTTACACTTTCTCCATTATCATTTGTAAATGAACATTAAATGAATAATTTGAGTCCCAATATTCTTATTTCTAAGGGTGGCTTACAAATAAGTCTAACCTTGCAAACACTGTATTAAGACTTTTGGAATTTAATTTAATTTGAATAGAGAAATGTACCAGACCTGGTACTGAATCATTTAAACTGTTGAACCATCATAATTGTATTGAAAAATTCCACCTTACATCGATTCGCCCCCCTTAAATGGGTCTGTGCCCTCCCTCTGCTACCCCATTCAAAATGCTTCCTACCTACCTACATACATAATGTACAATTCTATATTTCCTTGTCTCTCACCACTTTCTCATTCACCCATTACAGCCGAGTCAGCGATGACATCACAGAGCACAAACATGTTCTGTCCGTCCCTCCCTCTCTCTCTCTCTCTCTCTCTCTCTCTCTCTCTCTCTCTCTCACCTCATTGGCATATCAAAGATGACATCACAGTAACCTGCTTTTATATCCTCAATCTGTCAGTCAGTCAGGCTGGCTGGCTGGCTCATAGGCAGGTCTGCACTGCATTTTTCAACCCAATAATTAAAGGAGGTGCATAGCGCACTGCCCCAGTCCCCCTCCTTAGTCCCTCAATTCAATTCAACTCAACTAAATTTCATTCACTTCACTTCACTTCAAGAGAGTTTATTGCCATGAATTACAATCAGCTGTGTGGCCACTCATTCCTACCTACATACAAAATAGAGAAAACAAAATCTGAAATTGAATACTACCAGTCTATCTCTCCTTCTCTCTCTTTACTATCAAACTCATAAATTGTAGCCTAGTCAGGGATGACACCACAGAGCACATACATGCTCTGTCCCTCCCTCCCACTGACCAGCATTTATATCCTCAGTCAGTCAGTCAGGCTAGCTGGCTTGGCTGGCAGGCTGACAGTTTCGTCTGCACTGCATTTTTCAACCCCCAAATTAAAGGGGGTGCAGAGCACACTCCCTCATTCCCCCTCCCTCCTTCAATTCAATTCAAATCAATTCAATTTAATTCAAGAGACTTTATTGCCATGACTTACAATCACCTGTGTGTCCATTACTTCCTACCTGCATACATAATAGAGACAAATATAACAGTCATCACAGTGACCAGCATTTACATTCTCGGCCGTCAGTCAGTCAGTCAGGCTAGCTGGCTTGGGTGTTTGGCTGGCTGGCTGACAGGCAGGTCTGCACTGCATTTTTAAACCCAATAATTAAATGAGGTGCATAGTGCACTGCCCCAGCCCCCCCCTCACTCCCTCAATTCAATTCAATTCAATTCAAGAGACTTTATTGTCATGACTTACAATCAGCAGTGTGTGCACTGCTACATTCCTACATTCCTACATTCCTACCTACATTCATCATATATTAAAAACAATCTCAATAAAAAACATACCAGTCTATTTCTACTTCTCGCACTACACTCTTTCACCCATTGTAGCCCAGTCAGTGATGACATCACAGAGCACATACATGCAATGTCCCTCCCTCCCTGTCTCTCTCACCTCATTGGCAGATCAGCGATGACATCACAGTGACCAGCATTTATATGCTCAGTCAGTCAGTCAGTCAGTCATGCTAGCAGTCTTGGGTGGCTGGCTGGCTGGCTGGCTGGCTGGCGGGCGGACAGGCAGGTCTGCACTGCCTTTTTAAACCCAAAAAATAGAGAAGGTGCATAGTGCACTGTCCCAGTTCCCCTCCTCACTCCCTCAATTCAATTGAACTCAGCTCAATTCAATTCAATTCAATTCACTTGACTTCAATTCAAGAGAGTTTATTGCCATGACTTACAATCATCTGTGTGGCCACTCATTCCTACCTACATACAAAAGAGAAAACAAAATCTGAAATTGAATACTACCAGTATATCTGTCCTTCTCTCTCTTTACTATCTGACTCATCAATTGTAGCCCAGTCAGGGATGACACCACAGAGCACATACATTCTCTGTCCCGCCCTCCCTCTATCTCTCACCTGATTGGCAGATCAGTGATGACATCACAGTGACCACCATTTATATGCTCAGTCAGTCAATCATTCATTCTGTCAGTCATCATGCTAGCTGGCTTGGCTGTTTGGTTGATTGGCTAGCTGGCTGACAGGCAGGTCTGCACTACAGTTTTCAACCCAATAAATAAAGGAGGTGAATAGTATACTGCTCCAGTCCCCCTCCTCACTCCCTTAATTCACTTCACTTCAATTCAATTCAAGAGAGTTGATTGCCATGACTTACAATAAGCTGTGTGTTCACTCCGTCCTACCTACATACATAATAAAGACAAAACTAACAGAATATGAATAATTAAAGTCTAAATCTCAGTATAAAACATATCAGTGTATTTTTCCTTCTCGCTCTACACTATCTCTTTCACCCATTGTAGACGAGCCAGCGATGACATCAAAGAGCACATACACCGATCAGCCATAACATTATGACCACTTGCCTAATATTGTGTAGGTCCCCCTTTTGCCGCCAAAACAGCCCTGACCAGTCGTGGCATGGACTCCACTAGACCTCTGAAGGTGTGCTGTGGTATCTGGCACCAAGATGTTAGCAGCAGATCCTTTAAGTTCTGTAAGTTGTGAGGTGGGGCCTCCATGGATCGGACTGTTTGTCCAGCACATCCCACAGATGCTCGATTGGAATGAGATCTGGGGAATTTGGAGGCCAAGTCAACACCTTGAACTCATTGTTGTATTCCTCAAACCATTCCTGAACCATTTTTGCTTTGTGGCAGGGTGCATTATCCTGCTGAAAAAGGCCAATGCCATCAGGGAATACTGTTTCCATGAAAGGGTGTACATGGTCTGCAACAATGCTTAGGTAGATGGTACGTGTGAAAGTAACATCCACATGAATGGCAGGACCCAAGGTTTCCCAGCAGAACATTGCCCAAAGCATCACACTGCCTCCGCCGGCTTGCCTTCTTCCCATAGTGCATCCTGGTGCCATGTGTTCTCCAGGTAAGCGATGCACACGCACCCGGCCATACACGTGATGTAAATGAAAACGTGATTCATCAGACCAGGGCACCTTCTTCCATTGCTCGGTGGTCCAGTTCTGATGCTCACGTGCCCATTGTAGGCGCTTTTGGCAGTGGACAGGGGTCAGCATGGGCACCCTGACTGGTCTGCGGCCACGCAGCCCCATACGCAACAAACTGCGATGCACTGTGTGTTCTGACACCTTTCTATTAGAACCAGCATGAACTTTTTCAGCAATTTGAGCTACAGTAGCTCGTCTGTTGGATCGGACCACACGGGCCAGCCTTCGCTCCCCACGTGCATCAATGAGCCTTGGCCGCCCATGACCCTGTCGCCGGTTCACCACTTTTTCCTTCCTTGGACCACTTTTGATAAGTACTGACCACTGCAGACCAGGAACACCCCACAAGAGCTGCAGTTTTGGAGATGCTCTGACCCAGTCGTCTAGCCATCAAAATTTGGCCCTTGTCAAAGTCGCTCAGATCCTTACGCTTGCCCATTTTTCCTGCTTCTAACACATCAACTTTGAGGACAAAATGTTCACTTGCTGTATAATATATCCCACCCACTGACAGGTGACATGATAACGAGATCAGTGTTTTCACTTCACCTGTCAGTGGTCATAATGTTATAGCTGATTGGTTTACATGCACTGTTCCTCCCTCCCTGTCTCTCTCACCTCATTGGCGGATCAGCGATGACATCACAGTGACCAGCATTTATATGCTCAGTCAGTCAATCTGTCAGACTAGCTGCCGTGGCTGGCTGGCTGGCAGGCTGGTGGACAGGCAGGTCTGCATTTTTCAACCCAATTATTAAAGGAGGTGCATAGTGCACTGTCCAAGTCCCCCTCCTCACTCGCTCAATTCAATTCAATTTAATCTTATTCAATTGATTGCCATGACTTACAATCAGCAGTGTGGCAACTGCAACTACCTACATACATTCCTACCTTCATTCATAAGAAAGAATTTGAATATGGGTTATCGTTTTCCAGACCGGCTCCCACACTCTTTGGACCCATGGAATGCACACAAGCACTCCATACAAAACTCAAAGGCACAATCTTCCTGACTGCATATGCCTTGCTTCTTGACAGGGTGACACTTGGCAGGACACAGCCTTAAAGTCATCGTTGAAGAATGTTTTGGGAACCTGCAAATTGAGAGTGAACAGATGTAGTAGTAGTCTATGTAGAAGTAGTAGTCAGTCATGTTTTGAAAAGTGACTTTGATCATGCTAATGTCTATATTGCAAACATTTAACTAATAAAATGTAACAATTTGTTAAAGTCTCAAAATAACCCTGTATACCTGAAACAAGGTAATTCAAACAGCTTCTTAAATCAGTATTCTTTCATAGACTTTTCTTCCCTTAATAATTTAGCTTAGAATTAATTTAGTGCTCCACAGCAAACATGCAAATCACTGAACTGAATAAAAGAGCTTTCAAACAAATAATTTAGCATATTCTCTTCAGGCCTCTAACAAGTTACATAACATGCAACAGTATTCAGACCCTCTCAGTTTTCACATTTTGTTGCTTTAAAGCTTGCAGTCATGACATTTGTACAATGCTAACACACAACCTATTCCACACAGCAAAACAAGAAAGTAAATAGAGACTTAATATGAAATAATATTGGAAAAGTCATGATTGCATAACTATTCAAAACCTTTGGTGCAGAAAACCTAAATTCAGGCCTCTGTCTCAAAGCCCACATGGAGTTTGCAACAAAGCACCCCAGTGATCCTACAAAAATTACATAACCCTGCAGGCCGAGGCCATAGTATCCATCACAACAGTGCTCTGCCCAGTGCTGGAATGGTTTTCAAACAAAATTAATTAATTTGCCTGAAGTTATGTCAGAGTAACAGAAATTGTGGCCTACAATGGCATCTTCTGTTGGAGATGAAATTATACAAATGAACTATGGGAAAATTTAATACTTTGTCACCAGTTTACCTTATTCATTTTGTCAGAAATATTTAATATGTATGTTCAAAGACAAGAAAGCATAGTGCTATCAGTTTTTCTCTTTTCATAAGACATTATTTTTTTGTTGTACTTTGCTGGTAAATCCAGAATACATTCCTGAATTTATTATCTGGTTTCTATGGAAACAATAGGTTATAGAATTTTCATATTGTAATGCCATGTTCTAGAACATTAATCATAGTTAACTAAGTTAACTAATTTATTCTGCAATCAGAGAAACTAAAACCAGCACTTACATTCTTGTAATTTAATTTATATTCTAAAACCCAAAAAAAAAGTCTTTCTACATTTTCTTGTTAAGTATTGACAATATTCTATTTATAAAGATGATCTAAATAAGGGTGAAAATCTTCAACTTTAAGACTTAGTGACACCTCCAAATATATTTTTAATTGTACATGGGTACATACAGGTAAAATTTATTTCTGTTCCTCTCATATAGCTAGAGGGAAATTAATTAATTTTGTTTGAAAACCATTTCAGCACTGGGCAGAGCGCTGTTGTGATGGATACTATGGCCTCGGCTGCAGGGTTACTCCACCTCCATTACTTATTCCAAGAAAACCAACCGTGGCAACACGGTCTTCTGGGAATCGTTCCCCCACAGAATTATCCTGAAGAGGGACTGGCCTCATCCCTCTGTTGCCTCCCCATCCTCTGCCATGTGTCCTCGTAAACAGAGAGGTGCTGAGGCCATGGGGAAGGGGAGGTTGCAGTCAGATGGAAAACTCACAGGGACATTCTGGCAGTGCAGCCCTGGAGAAGGCCAGGGACTTTCCTGTGGCCCTTGTGTCTCCATAGTCAATGCAGAGGTACGGTGGGGCAGGTGAAAGATGGGCAGTGTTGATCAGTGGTATCGCAGGTGTGTCTCTTTGTCTCAGGTGGAGGAGAGATGGCTGGAGGAGAACTGTACACAGAATTATTCCCTCATTAACCCACAGAAGACCCAAATGGAGACCCTACAGCCTGGCCAGGGAAGTACCCCCAGCCCCACTAGCACGTGAGAGGACAGGGATCACTATCGAATTATTTAATGCTCTTATTCAATACAAATATTGATTTATGTTTTTTAATGATTATTTCATATTTCCTTATTCAAACGCAATAGCACTAACACATTGCTGTATAACTAGTTTTAACCCCCCGCCCCATTACAAAACTCCTTTGTCACATGTGAGGGTAAATAATGACACAAACTGCAGTTTATTATGAGGCTGACCAAGCGCTACGGTGTCCATGGCAGCGCACCGCACTCCATGGCCGCCTTCGGTTAGTTTTACTTCTGAGACCAAGAGTATAGGCATAATTAAACACCAACGGTATACATTCAGTTTTAACTAAGGTGACGGTACTACTCAATCTGTTTTGGTAAGTTATTTTCAAATATATTGTTAACTAGCAACATTGCATTTGCAATCTTAGATGACCCTAAGTGTTATGCAATTATTTTAAACATAATGCAAAACAGTCTCTCTCTTTTTAAAACCCACTGGATGAAATACAGAAGTATATCTGCCTTTTTTTTTTATTCGTTTGCTGAAAATAACGCCGGTGCAAATGTGCATCTAATCTCACTTTCGAAGGAGTTTACATTCGTGGAGGCACTTTCTCTGCACACATTTTCGTCACTTTACTACTGACGAAAATATAATTAAAAAAATGTATATTCATATATTTGTACCGATGTTATAAAGAGCATGCTGATTAACTGCATGCCTCGCACCTGACACTACGTCTGATTCTAGAACATTCTGCCTTTGTCAGGTAGTGAGAAAGCAAATTAAGTTTCTCAATTTGAATGATAAAAATGATGAAGACGCCCAGTTATCCAAGGCGACGTAGGTGATTTTGTATAAACTACTTTTTGAGGTTATGTTTTCATCTTCTATTGTAATTTTCATTGCGAAGGGATGATCACAAGGAGTTCGTTTTCTAAGGTGTAAATGCCTTACAACACATTGAAACTATTACTTTTGTTACTGCTGTAATGATTATTTTCGTCGTTATTTTGGAGTGTCAGGGGTTTACTATACTTGTTTCATCGGGTGTTATTTATTTACAGGTACGCAGACATTGTTTTTATAAATGCATATTGAAATCACTATTCACATTAATGTTATATGCATAAGTTCAATTTAGCAGCCATGAGTGCTGAGCAGATTTCCTCGCTGTTGGATCGGGGAGTGACAAAAAACTGCCCAATTCCCGTGGATCATTTGGACTACGCTTTCATAGAGTATTGCACTGACGTGAAGTATCTGGAAAGGATACTGAGAGTGTTAAGGTAAATTGCCAATATTATAATCTAAAATTATTATTTTAACTAAAAATTTATTATTTCAAGAACTGCAATGCTTTTGAGTGGATTTTGGCAGACTTGGTATTTTTATGCCACATACGCATTATTTGCTTAGTAAAGGCCTGTAGATTATTTTTTAAAATATTAATAAATAACAATACTAGTAATGGATTGGTAGGGAGTGCCTTTGAATGTTCAAACTCTGCAAGATGAAGTTAAGTTTAGTCTTCTTTGAACCTGTTGTGCATCTTTGCTGAAGTAATGGAGAATTTCTAAGTGTGGCCTTTCCCACCTGGTTTGTATTGGAGGTCTGGTGAGGAAGGGTTATACCCTCATCTCACCGAGTTCTGTGAGAAGCACATCGAAAAGCTGGATCCCAGAAGCCGAACTCTTCGGAAAGATCAGCCTCCAGCTACAGCAGCCAGCTTTTCCTCAGAAGAGTGGTCAGAAATCGCCAACGATTTAAAGGTACGGGAAGAGAAGTGAGCCTCGCTGTCTGGGTTTGTAAGTTAAGGAGCCTATTTTCAAAGGAGATCTACAGTTTGGTGTGCATCCTAATGATCTGTCTCCTCTTAAGACTGTTGTGGGATTGCTTGTCCAGAAGTTCAGTACTTAAGTAGGAGAATATCTAGCTAATGCAAGTGAAAATGCTCAAAATTGTTTGATACTAAATGTGTTGTTTTGAACAAATAGTATCTACAGTAATGCATAGTTACTGCAAACGACTGTGTCACCGGGTTTAACAAAAATAATAATTAAAAAAATAAATCCCACATGGCATACCCATTCATTAAGCTGCTGTTTTAGTATTGTCCTCCTGCATAGTGGGGACAGATATTTTGTAAAAATATGTTACTAGTAGTGGCTGCAAAGTCAGTTACCAATCGTATACTATACTGTGTAAGTGCAAGTGTCTAGACTTATATGTAATAGATTTATCAGCTAGTTTATTTTTAAATTAAGCAAAATAGTATAGTCTTATAGTGGAATGTAGGTTTAACATATACTACGAAGTAGGTTACATCATTTTTCAAAGCTATTAACACTTATAATTAGAGTAAATATATGAAAAATCTGCACATCCACGGTCTAATAAAATACTCTTTTCTGTTGCATTCTTGACAGAATTGGACAAATGAAGTTAAACAGAATGAAGCTGAACTTAAACACCTGGTTGTTTTGGAAGATGTAGAAAACGTGCCACCGGTGCGTGGGTCAAATTTCTCTGTTCCTTTAACACAGGTAAAATGATGTCTGTTGATTACTACATACACCACAGTAATTGTAAGCACTATTTAGCCTGACTTTTGTATGTATATACAGTGCCTAGCAAAAGTATTCAGACCCTCTCACAGTTTCACATTTTGTTGCTTTAATTGTAGCTTGCAAACATGACATTCAGGTGCCCAAAATGACCTTACTGAGCCACACAATTAGTTGAATGGTCTTTGTCTGTGTGCAATAATAGTGGTTCTCATGTTCTCAGAATAAAGACACTGGTCTCTGTGAGATTGTTTGGTCAATGGTTTGGTAATGAATTTCAAGCAAAGACTCGACCATGAAGACCAAGGAGCTTTAAAAGCAAGTCAGGAATAATGTAATTGAAAAGCACAGACCGAGTTGAAGCGTACAAAAAAATATATAAATTTCTTTGTATGCCTGTGTCTACTCAGTCATCAAGAAATGGATGGTGCGTTGTATCACCCAGACACTGTCTATATCAGGTTGTCCCTCCAAACTGAGCAGCTGGGAAAGAAGGAGACTAGTCAGGGATGCCACTGTGAGGCCAATGGCAACTTTGAAAGAGCCAAGGAGATGTATCAACAATATCCAGAACACTTCACAAAACTAGCCTGTATGGTAGGGTGGCCAGATGGAAGCCATTACTAAAAAACAAAGCATCTGAGAAATCCTACAAAAATGTGGCAAAATTGGTTGTGGTCAAATGAGACCAAATTGGAACTTTTTGGTCTAAACGCCAACTGTTGACTTTGTGCAGATGTAACACCGCACATCTCACAGCACCATCCGGTCGGTGGCAGTATCATGCTATGGGGATGCTTCTACTCAGCAGGGACTGGAAAATTCTCCTTTCAGCAGGACAATGATCCAAAAGTACAAGGTCAAAACTTCACTGGAGTGGCTAGAGAAAAAGAAAGTGAATGGCCCTGTCAAAGTTTTGACTTTGAAATCTGCTGTACTTAAGCAATCCCCAAGCAAATTGAGAGAGTTTGAGCAAGTTTGCCAAAAAAAAAAAAAAAAATTGGCACAAATTGCACCAAACCAGTGTGCAAAATTGATAGACTTACCCAAAAAGCTGTATTTGCTGCCGCTAATTGCTGCTAAAGGTGCTTCTACCAAATATTGATTTGAGGGGTCTGAACATATATATATTTTTTACTGTAACTTATGTTACCCTAAAAGGTCTTCAGCTTGAGCATTCAAGTTTTAAAGAAAATATGTTTAAAGAAATGTGTGCATCATTTTGTACTTTCACAAAATGTGATACCATAGGAAGGATCGGAATACTTTTGCAAGAACTATGTGAGTATAATATAAGTATAGATAGAATTTGCTACCGGAAAAAGTGGAACAATATGGGATATGTGTGTTTGTGTTCATATTTATTTAAAGCAAGTGCTATACTAATCAATTTCACTACATTCCCTTAAGTTATGCCACTCTTTGTTCACTCTAGTATAATTCTAAATTATTACTGAATTATTTGGGTGGAGTGGTCTTGGAAGAATAATTTCATGGTGATTTTGTTAATATAGCTGCTGGAATTCATTGGAAAATGTTATTGTAAATAAATTTATTGTAATATCTACTACCACTCTATACTAAAAGATGTTTGTTGTGCAGAAGAAAAACATTTTTTTTACTATACCAGTCAATTTATTTATGGCTGTGATAATATACAATAATATTAAAATACTACATTTTTAGAACAATAATTGTTTTGCTCTTTTAAACTGAGGTATGTATCATTGTGTATTTCTTAAATGTTGTTAATTATTAGCAGAATAATCCCAACGCTGAAAGAACTAATGCAAAGAAGAGGGTTGCTCCTCGTGATTACAGAGAATGGGACACGTGAGTTCAAATATTTATGTAATTCTTATACCATTTTGTTGCATTGCAAAGAGGCCTTGTTTAATAAGACTGGGATTTATTTGAGAAAATATACTATGTCACTTAATTTAGATTAAAAAAAAAAAAAAAAAAACATCCCCACTTGACATCAGTCAAAAAACTATTGAGAAATATAATATGTAGGAAATTGGAGTGGAATTAAAACCAATATCTGTACACATGTGGAACACACCTCAGTTAACATGGCCTACATACAATGGCTGATCAAAATCCAACTGTGTTTGTCTATATTTCCTCTTCTTCTTTCACATACATTTTCATACATTTTACACAGAATTTCTTGTTCTTTTTCTTTTTTTATTTGCAGGTTTGACCCTGATGAGGAATGTGCTAAAATTGATGGGATGGCCAGTGAGAAAAGCTCCCCGGCAATCATCCATCATGCCCTTCCTAAACTAAAACGAAAAATAGACACAGCAGGTATATTTTCTCTTTGTAGACATCCCTTAAGAAAGAAAGTTGTTCTCAGTGTGGTTTGATAAGTGTTGCATTGCAGTCTTCCAGATCCCTAATAATATACAGCAGAACCTTGATATTGCATTAGGATATTCCATCCTTTGCTCAGATTTATTAGTATTGTTTCTGATCATGGTAAATCACAAGCAGAGTGAACACCTGCAGTTACATCCTTTAAAGACAAAAGCCTATAATACTACAGGCAGCATATTATCATGGAACATTTAATAGGATCAAAAGGGAAATAATCAGAGAAAATATTGATAGATGATTGAATGTGTCTTCCTAGCTTTAACTGAACATGAAAAGAGACTCCTTTCAAATCATGAGAAAGAAAAAGGCAACGAGGCTTTCAGGGCCATGGAGTATGAAGAAGCTGTGGAATATTACTCAAGGTGAGTGTCAAGCACCTTTATACCTTTTAATTAATGTACCATTACATTAGGAGTATTATAATTATTACCTTTAACACTGCTACTACTTCTCCTACCAATTAAAACAATAAAAAAACATATTGTCAGAATCAAAAATATAATGTTTTTGATTCTCATGGTTTTACCAGCATTCTAACTTTGTTTGTCTACTGCTAGTGAGTATTTTATTATGCTGAATAAAATTCCTGTCCAGCTCTTAAATTTAACTGAAAATTCAGGATCTTTACAGTCCTCCACACCCTGATTGTTACAGGAGTCTGTCAGTGCTGCCATCAGTGGTTGTCTACAACAACCGAGCTCAGGCACAGATCAAACTCCAGCACTGGCGCAATGCCCTCAATGACTGTCAAAAAGTACTGGAACAAGAGCCAAGAAATCTGAAAGGTATATGTATATTTTTTTGCATGGCTTTTATTGTGCATGTTGTATGAAATATGATTTGTAAGGAATCCACAGCACCATGGTGAAAGAATAAGATGTTTATTGTATAATGTTAATAAAATAATATAGAGAAACTGGTGACTCTGAACCCCAAGCAAAAATAGGTGGGGTTATTTATAGGTTGAGATCTCGAAAGCGAACAAAGAAAAGTCTATATTTGTAAATAATTAGGAAGAATCAATGAATATGCATTAAATACGGATTAATATGCAAGGCTAATGGATTATATTGGCTACTGAATAATCATCAATATAGCTGATAAGTAGATATGTCAAACCCTCTGCTACATTTCCACTGCACCACTTCTGTAACCTTGTGGACAACTCTCAGAAACAACAGGAAGGTTTGTTGTCAATATAGTCATGTTTACCTCGTCCCCTGAAAGTGTCAAGGCGAGGGAAATCAAATGTTTTGAGAACTGAGCTATAAGACTTCTCAAGATGCAGAAATAGGCAGATACACACAGGCCCTACATGAGCCAGAATTAGTTAATTTGGATAAGTTCAATATAGTTGCTGATCAATACTTGAAATCTTTACAATGTAAACTTTCATCACAGTAATTTAAATGTGGTGTACAGGGAACTGTATTCATGGATAGTTCAGACTAATACGTTTTATATTCTACATTAAAAAAAAGTTATTTAAGTTTCAGGTAATTTCAATGCAACAAGCGTTGTTAGCTTTATGTCACGCTAACGTTAATATCACATAGGCAAAGTGGATATGTGAAAATGTTGCTCAAACTATTTAGTTTCCAGTTGAATTAAATTAATGGATATTTACCTATTTACCAAATGTACCTATTTGATTGCTCTTTTCCCAGCATTGCTGCGGCGTGCAACTGTATACAAACACATGGGTGACTTGAAGCCAGCTGCTGATGACTTGAAGAATATACTAGAAGCTGAACCATGGAATTTGACTGCAAAAGTATCCATTCATCTATTTTATTTGAATCCATTTTAAATCTTTGTCCTTTGTCCTCTGTCCTTGTTATATACATTTGTGTTCTAGTGCAGTTTCCATTATTTCAATGAATAAAATGTGCATGCTGTGGACTGAGTAGTAGTCCTTGAATGGCACTGTAGTATCTTTAATTGTCCAGTAGATGGCTCTGTGGTACTTTCCTATTGAAATTAATTACAGTACTGTGTCAATACTGCATTAGTAACCCACATGCACACACATTACTGTGAATCAATGTCGCATTTACTTAATGATGCCGGTGCCCTGGACTTTTGTAATAATATTGGCTTTTAAATAATTGGTTGGCTTGTTGTCCTCTTCAGCTAAATGGCTGGGAGTCATCAAATCACCCTTTGAATACTGGTGCAATTTTACATGTATTCTGCTGTTGGAAAATAATGTAATCATTATAAGGTGTATAATTTTTTAAGCATTCTGAATCAATATTGTAGTTAAGTTAAGCACTTGTGCAACAGAATCATTGTGATTTTTTTCTAATGGCATGAACAAATAGCAATAGCAATAGGGAATGACTTGGCATACTGTAAAAGACAACAAAAGCAAAGTGTGTATATATATATATATATATATATATATATATATATATATATGTATATATATATATATATATATATATGTATATATTTAATTAATACATCCTTACATTCTTTTGACTGGGCTGTAGAATCTTCTGCTTGAGGTCAAAGAAAGAATGACAGATTGTGAGCCAGAAGAGCAGCGAAGGGGAAAGCGACTCTTCATTCAAGATGTGGATGAGCCAGAGGAAGCAGAAGAGGGAGGTGAGAGGGTTCACTACAGAATGACACTGCTCATGCCAGTGCCAAAATCCACCATGCTTCACTGCACCTTTTACATTAATCACATCTGAAGAACAGGGATTGTGCTAAATTGATTTAATGATTTATTTCCTGAAGTGACTGAACCAGATAGATTGAACACTGGAACTAGGGTAAGCTAGACTGAATTAGAAGTAGAGACACAATAGGTTTTTTTTTATATTCACATTTGCTGCCTGTGGAATCACAAACCTTAATGTAATTCAGTTTTTAGTTTAATGTATAATCCCTGCCCCAAACATAATGTTAATAGAACTGTGGGAAGCCGATGTACTGTTTTGACTAAAGCCTTCAGTACCAGGGTACACCAATCTGTGCCTCTCTCTCTCTCATATATATATATATACACACACACCGATCTGCCATAACATTATGACCACTGACAGGTGAAGTGAATAACACTGATAATCTCGTTATCATGGCACCTGTCAGTGGGTGGGATATATTAAACAGCAAGTGAACATTTTGTCCTCAAAGTTGATGTGTTAGAAGCAGGAAAAATGGGCAAGCGTAAGGATCTGAGCGACTTTGACAAGGGTCAAATTGTGATGGCTAGACGACTGGGTCAGAGCATCTCCAAAACTGCAGCTCTTGTGGGGTGTTCCTGGTCTGCAGTGGTCAGTACTCATCAAAAGTGGTCCAAGGAAGGAAAAGTGGTGAACCGGCGACAGGGTAGTGGCGGCCAAGGCTCATTGATGCACGAGGGGAGCGAAGGCTGGCCCGTGTGGTCCGATCCAACAGACGAGCTACTGTAGCTCAAATTGCTGAAAAAGTTCATGCTGGTTCTGATAGAAAGGTGTCAGAACACACAGTGCATCACAGTTTGTTGCGTATGGGGCTGCGTGGCCGCAGACCAGTCAGGGTGCCCATGCTGACCCCTGTCCACTGCCAAAAGCGCCTACAATGGGCACGTGAGCATCAGAACTGGACCACGGAGCAATGGAAGAAGGTGCCCTGGTCTGATGAATCACGAGTTCAAGGTGTTGACTTGGCCTCCAAATTCCCCAGATCTCAATCCAATCGAGCATCTGTGGGATGTGCTGGCCAGACAAGTCTGTTCATGGAGGCCCTACCTCGCAACTTACAGGACTTAAAGGATCTGCTGCTAATGTCTTGGTGCCAGTTACCACAGCACACCTTCAGAGGTCTAGTGGAGTCCATGCCTCGATGGGTCAGGGCTGTTTTGTCGGCAAAAGGGGGACCTACACAATATTAGGCAGGTGGTCATAATGTTATGGCTGATCAGTGTGTGTGTGTGTGTATACACACACACACACACACACACACAGTGCCTTGCAAAAGTATTCAGAACCCTGACCAATTCTCTCATTACTGAATTACAAAAAGTACATTGAAATTACATTGTTTGAAACTCAAAATCAATTATTGTAAGATGACATTGGTTTTATGTTGGGAAATATTTGTAAGAAAAATAAAAAAACTGAAATATGTTGCTTGCATAAGTATTCAATCCCTGTGCTGTGGAAGCTCCCAGTTTACACAGATGAAAGAGGACACAGCGAGGACACAATTACCTTATCATTGACCCCCACCTGTGAGCCATTAAAGTTGCTCTTACATTTTCTGGCTAAACCCTCCACTGTTGAAGGATCATTGGTCAGGCTGTGAATCTGAAGAGCATTATACAGAAGTTACAAGATAAAGTAATACTAATGCATATATCAGGAAAAGGGTAGAAAATAATATCCAAGTGTTTGGATATCCCAGTGAGCACAGTTGGATCACTATCAGGAAGTAGAAGCTGCATCTCACCACCCAAGCACTGCCAAGAAAAGGCTGTCCCTTCAAACTCAGCACTCAAACAAGAACGAGGCTTGTGAGATAAGCCACAGAGAAGCCAACAATCACTTTGAAGGAGCTACAGAGTTCAGTGGCTGGGAGTAGAGTAATGGTGCAACAGTTAACCATATTAAGACCTCTACAGAACACTGGCCTGTATGGGAGGATGGCAAGAAAGAAGCCATTACTCAAAGTACCATCTGATCACATAACTTTTTCCCACATCGCAGCTGGTCACTCGCATGCTTTCAGATGGAACTAATATGAGAGAATTGGTTAGGGGTCTGAATACTTCTGCCTGGCACTGTATATGTATGTATGTATGTGTATATATAGTGTGTGTGTATGTGTGTGTATATATATATATATGTGTATTTTGTTTTGGAAAAAAGTTCAAATGTTCATTCCTCTCCAAACCTTGAATTGGTTTATGCTTAAAAGTATGGGTTAAACTCAGTGGATTATGTCCATGTAATGTGGACATTTTCGTAATTCCTATAACCCTTTGAAAACAACAAGTGAGAACATTTTGTTTAATTTTGCAATCTTTTTGCAATCTTATAATTTTGAAAATCGGTTAGAGTAGCGTGAGCTTGACTGGGAAATAAGAGCAACATGGCTATTGTGATAAGCTAGCTGTTGCAGCTAGTTGGAATTGAGAAAGTCCTTTGAGAAGTGCTAAATGGGTTTGAAAGCTGTAAGCTTTCACCTCAGATAGTTACAGCACAGGGTTAAAATAGCTCATACATGGAGGCTGCTTCTAACCCTGATCCGTGCTCTCTGGAAAAGACCCAAAAGGCTTTATACAATATATACAGACTAGCAATGTCAATAGAGGTTTTAGGTTTTAAAGCCTTGGCATATAAACTGAGAAACATAGTAGCTAGGGAAATATGGGGAGAAAACACAACTAAATATATCCCTTGTTAAAAATAGAAGTAGTTAAAGCTGGAAAGCTCTTTTATAGAAAACATACATGTGGCTTTTTCAAACAGGAGTTTTTCAGCTGTGCTACTGGCATACTGTCTGACATTTGCTTGATCTTTTATGAGGGTATTGGTGATTCTGGATATTTATTTATATGGTTTATTTGAGTAGACTAATCAATTTTATTAGAAATCCTATAGTATTTCTTTATTACAGTTTTCTCACAGACTTCACTGTTGTCATGTAATGTTTTGTCAGACTTGGATAGTAAATTAAAACAAACAATACATACATGTTTTACATTTTAACTTTCTTTAATACTCCTGAAATAGTTTAGATGTTATTATTTGTAGACCTTTATGTACATGTGTTCCAGAAAGTGCCTTAGTCTTGTAACATATATAATTATGTGCTGTCCCATGGCCATGAAAGGGTTACTCTGCCTGAGCACTGCCACAACCAGTTGATTCAGGATCCTCTAGTCTGCTAATCTACCATAACAAGGACTGTGGTTAATTGCATGGTTCAGATATTTTGGCAACATCAAACAGGAGACGGTTAACCAGGGCTGACGCAGTCCAGCCAGAAAACAAATCCAATAGACTTTTGGGTCCACAATGACCCATTATTTCTGAAGAAAAACACACTTCAGTTTCAGCTTTAAAGCTCTTCGAATGATTTCCTCACACCCCTCAGTGTAGCACTGCAGTAGACCTTCCCACAGAGTGATGTCATTTTTGACTGCGCCTGTGGGTGTGTCCTTTTGCATTTCCTCTAGCAGAAACCAGCCTGCATGTGGGTGGGGAGATAGCTGCTTCTGCTGTTCAGGGAGAAATGGGGAACGCTCAGAGAAAGTTTCCCAGCAGAGGAGATTGGGGCCCCCAGACGGAGGAGAAGCCCTCTTTCACCGGCAAGAAGGAGAGGGGTAAAGCAGGCAGTGCAGAGAAGGACAGAGCCCAGGGGGACAGGGCTACAGAGCAGAAGCCGGTGAACGGAGCGCAGGAGAATGGGAGCTGTGCAGGTGACCAGAGCAGTGTCGGTGGCTCAGGTGCTGAGAGCAGCAGGCCTGAAGTCAGCACAGGATCCCTGCCCCCCACTCTGGCCACACTGAAGAGTCAAGGCAATCAGCTCTTTAAGAATGGACAGTTTGCAGATGCCTTAGTTAAATACACCGAGGCCATCAATGGCTTCACAGAGGCTGGTAAGTGCCATTCCTTCACTTTAAACAGCTCCAGTGTTTTTTAAAATACATCTTTAGCTTAGGCAACTTTCATTCTTTGGTGGTTAAAATTACAATTTTACAGGGGTTATTACAGGGGGGTGTTTGTTTTCTCATGTAAGCTCTGATATCTGACAGGAAACAAGTCATTTTAAATGGATTCCTAACACTCACAGCTTAAATACCTCTGGTTGTTTCTATAAGATAACATTCCATGTGTGATGTAATGGGTCAAAGTATGCACTGTAAGCAATACAGAGCCAGATACTTAAAACAATTAAAAAGGATAATTTTTAGTCACACTTAAGCTAATCAGCTTACCAAAATGCAGTAATATGTCTATGGCCTATGAAGAAATAGGTTCAGACATAACTATATGCTAAAGCATTGAAAGGTATTAAAATGCATGCAAATGATGTTGATGAAATTAGTCCTGAAGGAAACAGATCAAATTACTTTCTTTCCTATTGAGTACTTGAAGTATTTAGTACCCACAATACATATACAGTATGTATAGGGCTAAAATTGTATATAAAATGAACATGCTTTCTTTTATTTGAAAGGTGGGATGAAGGGAATAATAAATATGATAGTCACTGATTCATTTTAAATTTGAAGGTATGGTATTTCATCATAATTATTTACCACTAGGACTGTTTTACTTTTGGAAGATATAAAGGTTATAGTCATTTTAATATGTATTGCAAGTGTGTTGTGTATGACAAAATGCGATTTTTTTTCATATTCATTCACAAAAGTGTAAACTTTATAATGTATTAATTACACTTTCATATGAGTGGTTCTGTCACTGAAATTGTTTTAAACTCAGTTTCTCCATTTAAGTCTTAAAATTGCTGTGTACATATTTAATGAGGCTGATGATTTACCTGACTTTGAAATGACAGATTGTGTACAAAAAGCCAAGTAACTGTAAAATACTAGGCTACTTAGCTCTAAGAAATGTTAGTAAAGGTAAGTAGTGTCAAGGCCGTAGGAGTTGTGAAAATGAAAATGAAACAGCTCTTCAGTAGAAAACTATTCTGCTCATGTGATTTTTGACCAGTCATTTTGAAATGAGGAATGAATCTAATTTAGCTCATATACTGATTCTTCTGATATTCTTGCTATTATTTGTAAATACCTGATTTACGTTGGTCTTCTACAGTTGTCATTTACATCCATATGAGTCAAGTGTAGTTCACTGCTCTGAAGTGCTGTGGTAGATACCTTAGGCCTTATGCATCAAGTATTGTCTACTATGCTTTATTTATAGCAACTTTAAAATAAAATTGTTGTTGTTCTAAAAACTTAATAATGGATTCCCAGTGTTACAACCAGGATTATTAAATACATTTTGGTAACACTATATCTAACACATCTAGTGCTACATATTAGATGAAGAGTCAAATGATTAAAATAAATCAAATTACCAGAAGCTAATGCTTCTGAGATTTTTCCTACAGCATTGCCACCCTTTTTATATTTTGCAAAGACAAATAAGTAATTCAGCTCTCCCTTGTCTGTTTGTGCATGGAGTCGGGCAATATTTTCATTGTAAAACATGGCTGTCAGTCATATTCCAAGAATTAAAACAAACATACTGACATGCATCCATTAATTAATATTATTTAAAAACAAAATCAGTTTCCAGGAAAACCTGCTTCTTTGTAAAATTCATTAGGACTAATACATTATTTGGGTGAATTACATGCAGCTGTAATTTTAATTTATTTACCAAGTCTGCATTCCAGACCACTATGCACTTTCTGCATGTGATTAATTAGACCGTGCCATTTATCCATAATGGCATTTCCATACCCATTACATTTCCGGGGCATCTCATACTGGTGATTAATGATTGGTTTTTGTACACTGCCTTATTTGCAGACAGGCTGATCTGGAGGTCAGCTTTCCCAAATTTTTTCTGATTCCTCATACCATAATAAAAAAACATTATTATTAAATTTGCCGATACCTGTTGGTTTCAAGGGTAGATACTGGGAAATTCATAGGCCCTGTTTCAGTTCCTCTAGTTCTATTTGCCTCTTGTTTCATTACTCTGCAAAATAAACAAGTTGTAGGGTTATCATGTCGCATTGTTTTTATTTTACAGATGGGGAGAAAAAATAAATATAAAGTTAATGACAGTCATATTTGTATTACTTCTATGTTGACTACATTGTTATAATCAACTTCCACAAAACAAAAACAAAATAGCCTGGGCTTTTGTAGTGGAAATCACCCCCAAGAATCATTATTTTTTTTGCCTTAATATCAACTATCATTGCAAGCTGCCTATGCATCCAGACCTTTTCCACCATTACATGATGATATTTAGTCTGATGCCTGACAAGAATGGAGGACAAAATACATACCAAAGAAATGACAACTGTATGCCGAAAATTAATTATAACTTACCCACGGTTCTTATAGCACTCTTTCACGTCGATGTCCGTGCTCTTTTTTTCAGTGACCTTACCCAAGGAATGAGGTTGTTTGCAGTAATAGCAAAGCTTAAATAGTTGAGGTAAATCATATTTTCTTTCCAAATGTGTTTTTCCAGAGGGGTCTATCCTAAAAACAATAACAATTTCACATGATAATAATATCAACCCTCCCCCTTTTTTTTGTCATTTTACTTTTATTCAGGGATATCAAACTTACTCTCAATGTAGAAGAGCACTGATATGACATTTGCACTGTATTCCTATATCAATGTAAAATACACCAAGTTGAGAATAAATCAGATTATTTATACAGTAAATGCAGACTTACTAAAGCAACATAAGAACAATCTTTGTGTTCTCAACATAAGAAGCAATCTTTGTGTCAAATCGGTATTACAGAGAGCTCTGTAAGTTGCTGATCCGGGTCTCCAAAAATGTACTTGCAGTATAGGCTACCCTAATGCTGATATTTTGTATTTAATTTTTTAATGGATTGCTTTCCTGCTTGCTTTTTGGTGTTTTCAGTTAAGTAATTTATTCCCCAGTTGTTATTATAATGTGGACATTTAGTGGAACATATAAACAACACATTCTGTAAATATATAAGCAAATAAATGCTAGGCTGTTTCCCATTAGTGTTTTTGTTCTGAAGTGAATTAGAACAATTTCAGTTTTGACAAAGTGGAAAATGTGTGATTTGGTTGGTTTGCCACAAAAATGTATAGGGGAAGTGACCCAATTAAGCCCATGTACCATATAAGCCCACTTGCTCTTTTATTTTGAAATACAAAAAAGACAGGAAATATTAGAAGGATGATCTGTTTCACAGGAAATGCACAACATTGTTACTGTCATGAGCCAATCACATTTTTTGTTCTTGAGTTATGTATGACTTTGTGCTGTCACTGTGCAGCAGCATTTTAAGAAGTCACCCAAAAACTTTGCTTTATGAAGGGCCCTCCCAAGAAGCAATTTTTTCTGGAATTCAGTGACCAAACTTGGTGAATATTAATAAGAATTACAAAATTAAGGTATTTAAAGGCACAATTTTGCATTTGAAAATATAGATTTCATGAGTTTCCGGAGCTAATGACACTGTCAGAATGATGGTCTCACAGACAGATGAAGTATGAGAAAATGAGAAAAACTGTTGATGACACCAAAACATTTTAGAAGCTTCTTCAGATAAAACAATATTTATTGTTCTATCAATTATTATAATCTTAAAATGTAATTGTTTTTGTCATATGGGCTAAAAAGGAACAGTGCCCTTAAAGCCTATTAGCACATGACTTTAAAGCAGAATAATTATTTTAATTTGTTCTACCAACAATAATAAACATGGTCTAAGTTGTAAAGAATAATGTATTTTATTTATTATAATGATATTACATGTTTACATTAACTCTATACAATATAATTGAGGTTAATTTCCCATGGACCACTGTTGTCCTTAATAAGCCAACTAAGCCCAGAACCCATTGTACCTCATATTAAAAAAAAGCCTTAAATTAATTAATATTTCTCAGAATACATCCTTTTCATTCATGAACTTAACTACTTACCTGATTTTCATTATGGGGACAAAATGGGTAGGAAGAGAAAAAATTATAGGGACTGTAATAACATGATAGAAGCTGGCTGTGAATTTCGTGCAGATCACAGATGGACAGAGAAGAATGATTTTGAGTATTTTGAGAAGCGGTGCATCCCTAGACAAAAGGTAATGGAGGACAGAACTGCGCTGCCATTCCAGTGTTAGCAGGGACACAATTTGAAAGGAGGAATGCCCTGTAAAACTTGATGAAACTTGATGAAAACTTGAAAACAGCTCTCAAGCCAGAGAACACCATTGGTGGCTTTGAGAGCACTGGAATATTCCTGTTAGCCAGAACCGGGTAGACAAACGAGTGTCCAAAAACCATGCTCCTTTTTGTGAAGCACCTGTACAGACTTCCACAGCCCCAACAGCCCCGGCCCCAATCCCAACAACCAGCACACCAGCAGAGCAAACTGCCTCTATGAGTGCAACAATTCCATGTGATGGAAATTAGTCTTGGATAACCAATTAAAATTGTAGTTTCATATTAGGTTGGTTAATTGAGGTCTGAATTCAATACTCTATCAAATTGTGCTTAATCAATACAATTTGAAGTATTTAATGTTAAAACTCTTGTGGACTTATTTGGGACACGTTGGCTTAGAGGGTACATATGTACCTTATAAGCCCACTTATACTTAGACTTTTCACTTTTGCAATTAAATTTAATTTAGTCAATTTATGATAAAATCTACCACAAGTGTTGATATGAGAGATTAATCTTTGATTTAATACCCACTTTATTGGGAAGCAATTCACATATCTATAAGAAAACATGTAAAACTTTTGGTGGGCTTAATTGGGTCACTTCCCCTAAACAACACACATGTAGCCTACACAGGCATATCCACAAATATACTGTGAACAAGTTTCCAGTGCTGCAGGGTATATACGCCAAGCAGTCAGCTGTCATTTACCCAACAAATAAGTTTATTGTTTGAGGGTGGAGAGCAGTGTGTTGGGACCACGTGATGTTTGCATAACAATAATACAAAAAATTACAGATCACACACAGAATGAAAATAACTTAATCAGAAACTTTCAGAGAGGTTTCTACAGGCTTGATGCTGTGTCAGACTCACAGCTTCTTCTTGGAGCTTCACAGAAGAATGACAAAGACAGCAATTAGGCCTTGCTACCAGAAATCATCTTACTCTCTATTTCTACCCCACAGAGCTCAGGCTTTTTTTTCACTGCAGAGTGCAGAGAGGTGCAAACTCCACCAGGTTTCAACCAATGAACCATCAAAGTGGCCCCTCTGCCTCTACTGCATCCAGTTGAATACTGGAGCTGCCACACCCCAAACACAGAAAATTGATCAATAGGTGTGGGGGATACTCACTCAATCACAGTGATGTAAATGTTGGAATGCCCCTCAAAGTAATCACCGCAGATTGTTTACTTGCACAAATAATTTCTTGTTGTAAAGGAGAAATAAATTCGGTCCTTCTGTAGTTTTTCCGCTGTGCAATTATTTTTTTACATTACAGTTTTACATTTTTTACGTGTTAAATTTTGCTCATGACAGTTAAACAGTTAATTGATGGTTTCCAATTAAAGTATTTATAGCTCAGGAACAAAATCCTTCACACAGAGGGGTGTTTCAGGACCAGGGTTGAGACCACTGCCTTAATACAAAGTAAATGTGCTAGTGAAAGTAGAAGCTGCAATATTGAACTCATAAGTCACTCAATAAGTGTTCACACTTCATTCCTTAGGTGTAGTAGTGGGATTAAATAATTAAATGTTGCAAGAGAAAACAAATAGTCAGTACAAGGCAATTGGTGGTTCAGCTGATTTGAACATAGTGCTGGTAAACACCAGGGTCTAGATTGCCATCATGGGGCTTCATGGGCACTAGTGGATTGATGATGATGTACATTTTTATATTATGAAAAACTGGAATGTGCTATTATTTCTCAAGAGTTTAAATGTAATAGTTTGGCCAGATACATGGTTTTAAACACTTATATTTCTTACCACTACTGAGATATGTGGACTTTGTATTAGCAACTGACAGACTTGGAATTGTATAAATCAGTCTTTTATTCAACTGAACCAATGAATTTTAGTTGGCAAGTATATTCAGCAAAAAACTGTTTGGAGCAGAACTCTGTCTTACCTTTCACTTTTACTCAGGATCCATCTGACAAAAACAACAATTTTGTCAACTCGGTTGACATCTTTGGACTTTATTTTTGTCTAGCACTGTTTTGTAGGTGCAGTTCAAACACATTTTGACACCTGTCTAGCATTTTAGAGTATCAATGTCCCGAGTAAGGAGCAAAGCCAGAAATGTCTTCAAAGAGGTCTTATTAACCCCTCTGTTTTTGGTTTGATTTAACATTCCACTGTGTAGGTTCATTGATACTACAAAACTACAAAGTCATTTACAACAAAACCGTAGACCTTTATTACAACCTGATTAGCTGACACTACTGCTGTGAATTGTGCAAAACTGAATTATTTCTTGTTTTTTTTTGTTTTTCTGGCAGCTGAGAATTTTATAATTGATGATAACCACTGATTTGTATACATTTGTTAAGGTGTTGACAGCCCTGCTGATCTCAGTATTCTGTACTCAAACCGAGCTGCATGCTCTTTGAAGGATGGGAACTGCTCTGATTGTATTCAGGACTGTACCAGGTAAGGTTTCTAAGGCTCCCTCTTTGGCACCCTTTTATTGGCTGGACATTGCACTTTTTATGACGTTAAAATCTGTTATAAAGCTATAGAGAGACAAGAAAGTATGTCTGTTTACCAAATACAAATAACCACAATGAAAGGAAGTACCCAGACTTCCAAGTGTAACAAAACTAACACGGTCTTCTACATTTTTACTTAAGGATTATATTTCTTTTCAATTTGTAGATTTATATTAAATCTAAGAAAATTTTCTAAACCTTAGCAAACTTAGGATAAGCTTAGCATAGAAGTTGAATACTAATATTGAATAATTTGGTTTTCTTCATGGTTTGTAGAACTTGTATTTGAAATAGGAAGAGTCATGTTTTTCTTGTTTTTTTTATGGGTGAGACAGCAAAGATTAAGTGAGCTTTAATGCCAGTACCTAAAGAAAGCTTGAAATGCTGAGTCATTGTAAACAGGTTTCTCCTGTAATGTAGCTATATCCTGCACATTTTATGATTTGTTTTAGTAATGCTCAATGTACTGGATGACAATGAGGCTGGTGTCTTAGAAAGGATTGTGTTTAATTTATCATTGGAAATGTATTTACTGTCATTGGAGTTCATAAAATTGGCAGAGTTTTCAGTCTAGACTGTAAGAGAGCTTCTCTGCTACTGAACCCCTGAGCAATTAACCAGAATCAGGTGGTTTAATTCTGTACTGTGTTCAGCAAAGTGAATGTCATTTTTAAAACGTTTTGTTTGCCTGTTTAAGGAAGGTTGGATTTTCTAAGAGATTGAATGAAATAGGTTAAAGTATGGAAACATGTCACCTTTGCCTTGTCAGAACTTTGCCTTTGTGTTTGTCAGAAATACCACAGCCTTTCACTTATGGTTCATAAAAGAGACATGTTTACCTGTATGTAGTCACTGTTTTGCAGGAGCTTTCCAGTATCGTGGTAGCTGTAAGATGTAACTTAAGCAATGTGACTATTGAGCTATTGGGCTATTGAGATATGTCTTGATCGAGGCAAGATGCTAGTCTGGTTTGGAGTCCCACATTTGCCTGAACATTCCCCTGGGTTACGGAAATATAGTGAACTAGGGATTGATTTTCTGTAGTTACTTGGTCTGTTGGGATTACTGAGAGTTTTTGTGTAGTCAGCTTTGAAGGTCCTATGTCACTAGTTTTAACAGGCAGATTGCCCAGAGTGGAAAATTGGGCCTCTACTCTAAGTCAATTTGATATGGTGTGAGCAACATCCCCACAGTGGAAAATACAGACATGGGGATATTTAAGACAGTTTTAAAGAGAAATCCGCTGTTTGCTAATTAAATTGGTCCTGCCTTAATTCATGCCTTAGCAGTTGAATTTATGTAAAAAGGACCCTCTGGCTCTTTTGCCTTTTAAGTACAGCTTAATTACATTGTGGTGCTAAATGGCTGTGGCCTACAACCTGAAACTCATATCTGGCTAATTATATATAACATAATGATGTATATAAAGGTTATGCATAATACAGTGACTTAAAACTACACCTGTTTAATGTGTCAGCCATTTTTTAAACCCTTTAAAAGGCTGCTTTCATTAGGAAATGAAGTCTGAATGCTCTAATTGTAGCGATAGATTTCCCATATTTATTGTATCTTTCTCTAAGACATATTTAAGTAATGTACAGAAGATAACATTTTAGAGTGACCCACAAATGACACATGACACAAAAACTCAAGCTGTTTCAGACATTTAAGCTGCGTGCTTTGGATATCGAGACTTTAACTCTTCCTTATTCTATTTTTAACAGAGCCTTGGAGCTTCAGCCTTTCTCTATCAAGCCTCTTCTTCGGAGAGCCATGGCTTATGAGTCACTGGAGCGTTACCGGCAAGCCTATGTGGATTATAAGACTGTGCTTCAGATTGACAGTGGGGTGCAGGCTGCCAATGACAGCGTCAACAGGTACAGGCTAACCCTAGATAAAAAGTCCATACATAATGTGTCCTTGTACAAATACAAAAATCTGCACAAACACCTGCTGAGAGATATGGTCTCGTTATATATTGTTAGCTATATTAGAACCAAGAGGCATGGGCTGGGGATGACGGAAAGTTGCAGGATATCTGCAGGGCACTGTATGAGTTACCATCGTGTCTACTGGCTGTGGGTAGATGGCTACATTTTTTCTCCAATGCCACCTGCTCCAAATGCTCACCTGCATTCATGAGCACTGAATGAAAACGTACAACAAAAACATTTCAAATTCCGTGAATTAAAATGAAATGGAAATTCAACAGATTTGAGCTTCTGCATAAGAGTTATGTTAGTAAATAAAACATAAGGATGTTAGCAGTATTTTGTTTTTTTTTATTTTTGTAAATTTATATTTTTCCTGACAGGTGTATCCTCAAAGAGTTCTGTAATCAAATCTTGTTTTATTTATTTTACTGCCAACTAAAGTTAGAATATAGAGAGAAAAGTCTTCACTCAATTTGATAATCCAATTTTATAAAGCATTATAAGCAATTGCTGATACTAAGGTACATGGTGCTTATTTTGATATTACTTGATATTTACATGATGCAAATTAAGTATATTCAATATTTGTGAAAATAATTACCCTGTTCACACTTATTAGGCCAGCTCTGTGCTGCCTCAAATTTAGTCCTACTTTTTTTTAGAGACCCCATTCACAATTGTGGTTTTAGAAGGCCTAAGTGCGTTCACATATGCCGTCTAAAAGGAGGCTTAAATGAAATGCATGCTGGTAATTAAACAAATCTGCTCAAACAAACCAGTTACACATGACATTAGGTTTGCTTACAGGTGTATGCGATGTATTTATAATCACAACTTATATATATTGAGATATATAGGCTATTGATCGGTTCTGTATTTTCTTTGAAAGTAATCTTAACCCTTTGCAGCCAAAGCTTTCTAATATAATTAAAAATGTGCACTTTAGTACAATATCATTTTGTGAAAGTTGTATTATTCACTCTTTCATTGCAGCTGTAGAGCCACGTTCAGATACAACAGCAGTCAGGCAGCTGGTTTAACAGGAGACTCGTATGCCTCGGTTCCACTGGCTTAAGCGTCCGTGTCGTGCCGTGTCCGCCCTCAGACGCGTCCCAGAGCTTTTATTGCAAAACCAGGCCGCTGTGAATCCGTCCCTCTGATGGAGGAGCAGCGACTGTGGGTTTGGTTTGTGTTTCGTGTTAAAAACAGAGACAGAGATCAACACTACGAGCGACACAGCCTGACGTGGAGAGGACTTTTGTGTCTGTTTTATTGTTTGTGCTTTACATAAACGTGTAGACAGCATATTCAGACAAACATGTTCACATAAGAACACGGTTCCATGTGCAACAATAAGACTAAATAGCGAATATGTATTGTTATTATCGTCATCATTTGTGCTAGTATATATGTATTTTAAACGGCACAGCGTGACTCCCTTAATTTATTACTCTTACTACAGATTTGTAAGTGCAAACAATATTTTTTGCTGTATTATTTATAATTTACTTATCAGACGTCCTTAACCAGGGCAAGTTACAGTTGAAACAAAATACACACGTTTAACGATTAATCATCCAGATACAATATAGCAGGTTTAATTGAACTAAAGTGTGCGCGTCTCAGTCATGGCGTTTATGGACGCATTTATTAAACCAGTCCTTAATGTTTTAGAGGGAACCCCACATCTGCTGTATTAATTTATTCATTAATTTAACTTGTAAATGGACACGTTAATTAAATCGTGTTCGCCTTCACACTGACTGTCTCTGCGGATTGTCCTGCACACCATTCACACAACACAGCCTGAAACACCGGCCAGTTATTCATACAATATTAAGAATACCGGCTGCTACCGCTCCGGTTATTATCCTTCAGTTTATTTTAACTAGTCAGTCACTGCACCAGTCCTGTTAAATCCAAGTTTTTAATGCACTCGGATATTAAGTGTAAGCAGTCATTGTTTCTGTACGTGGATTTCACTCCATGCTGCTAATAAACTTGTAATTTCTTCGTGATCGCACACGGCACTTCAGATACATTGTATCGGAAGATATAATCTCATCTCCTCCCTGTGTCTCAAGTGAAACACACACCTCCAATTCTGAAAGCGAATCATGTCCTCAGTGGGGACGGACGCTTACGGACACGTCTAGCACCAGCAAGTTAACCGTCCACCGTCCGGACGCGTCCGCCAGTGGAAACGGGGCTAAAGTCACCGCAGCTCTGCTGAATACCCGGATCAAACACTCAGATCAGTGCCGCCGGATCTTGATCTGCTTCGTACAAAGCCTGGATCCTGTTTTCTGATTCTGTTAGTACTAGGACTTTAGCCTACTGTGTTTGTTATTCATATGCAACAGGAGTTTCAGCAAAAATGATGTAATTATAATTTTATTTTGTTATCTTTAATATTAGAATAGCTGAAACATTAGTTTCAATGGCAAAAACCGGCACAAACAAAATAGATATGTTTGGTTTGATTCTGTTGTTGTGGGGGGGCTGAGTGACGACACTTGCCGAAAATAGATAAATGTTAATATCTTCAAAACCAAAGCAGCACAAACGTAGCACAATCTAATTATATGGAAGTTATCGTTTGTGCTGTAAGTGGGGGGGGCAACTTCACAGAGCTACTCTTTCCACCTGGCCCAGGGCCCCGTGCGTTCATATTCACATTTAGGTCGCCTTTCGGCCGGGTTAAAAAGCTGGACTAGTTTTCACCAAAGTCCAAAGTTCCAAAAGTTCCAAAGTCATAAGTCTATAAACATGATAGTTTTGGTGACAAAATTACTAGTTATGTTTACTTAAAAAGCTGTGTCAATGTAGTGTTCTGATGAACACAAAAAATACAAATGAACAAGGTGGTACTTGTTTTTAAGGATCTCAAGATTGTTGATCGAGCAGGATGGTCACAACTGGAGGGAGAAGCTTCCTGAGATCCCAGTGGTGCCCCTGTCAGAGCAGCACAGACGGGAGGAATCTGCATCCAGCTCTGAGCAAAGACAGGAGCGGGGACACAGCAAGCCTGTGCAGGATACAGGTAGGGGCATGCTTTCCACCCAGCCCTTTCTAGAGCAGACACTGATCTGAGCACCTCGCCTTTATGTACTTCTGCCGCAGTAGTCACTCTAAGATCTCCGGTTTTAAACCTTAAAGTCCATCTGCCTGGATTCTTTAAATTGCTTTCAGCTCCTGTAATTGTAGTATGAAATGTTACATTTTTATAAGGGTGTATAGGTAATTTATTATATTTCTTAGAAGAAGAAGAAGAAGAAGAAGAAGAAAAAAAAAAAGGACTGGAATGTCCCTCAATACTATTGGTTTCATCTGGGCAGGTTTTGTGAAGCTGTCCAGTCACAGTGCTCGGCCTGGATCTTGAAGAGATGTGGCAGTTATTTTTAACTTTGTCATTAAAGAAAATACTGAGTAGGCAGTTCTTTCCAAGCATACACCAGCAATTCTATTGATTACATGTGCTAAAGAAAATGACTGCTGACTTGCTCTAGTGTTTATCCTGCTGTAGGAAACTACATTAAATGTTTTTCTCCAATCCTGTTCCTAAATACTGGTGCAACCGCATGTGTCTTCTCTCCAGCTTGAGTGAACACATTTAATCCTTTTTTATACATTTTCAAAATGATCATTCAGGAAATAGATTTTGTTCATTTGTTTATTCCTGTTAGTATTTAATTGATCTGAATCTGTAAACATCCATTTAAAATCTGCTATTCTTTAAGTTACACTGTACAAATGAAAGAAAATATTAGAATCAGAGATGACTAAACCATAACTGTTTATGGTTTAAAGGAAGTTACTCTTGACAAAAGTACCCTAAATAAAAGTATTAACATTCATATCTACATAAAGAATCATTTTTAGAAAGAATTAATTCAGCCCTTGTGCCTGCCAAGCCCTATTCTGTTCATGGTTGATACATACACTGAAATTATATAATTTGATTTCCTTGCAGCACATTTAACATTACAGCTACAAGTGTCCTGTACAGAACAAAGGTTATAGGATCACAGTAGACAAGATCTGACCCTCTCTCCAATGGATTACTGTTGGTTTTATAGTCATTTATCCCAGTGTCCTAATCTTTTGAGAACTCACCTAATGACCTTGCCATCTGTTTAATCCCAGTGTTTGTATCACTGTGTTAAACTTTGCAATAATGGCAAGCAATAGAAATACAAGGGTGACTGTTTCTTATGTAAAAGAAGAAAATAGTGACTTTGTTATTGTAAAAACACTAAAATATTATTTAAATTAATTATTAATGTGAAACATAACCTGCAAATCAAAAATTACAAACAATGAACTACTACCTATAAATTAAAATAGAGTACATGTTTGTGTTTTGGAATTTTTGGTAGGTCAAGGCCTAAGACTACACATATTTCTGAGCACAATGTAAATTAGCTCAGAAAAAGGCCTAGAAATAAACATTTGAGACATGGAAACTTTTAAAACTGGAGTTAGAATAGAAGTGCATTTACTTGTCTTTCAATAAAGATATTGAGTAATTTGCACTGAGATGTATTTGCATTCTCCATAACTTGTAATGAAGTGTGGATGTATTTGTGGATAAAAGGAAGAAAAGAAGACTACATTATTACTCCCAACATTAACTCATAGCTAACATTGTAAGGTGTAAGTACAACACAAGTACTGTCATCATCCTAGGCATGGACACATTTAAAGATTGAACTGGAGACCTGCCTCACAGTTTTTCTTCCTTTATTTCAAGGTAAAAAATTAGAAGCCCATTTCCTGTCTTTGAAACAAGAAGGAAATGACTTTGTGAAGAATGGCCAGTATAAGGCTGCAATTGGAAAGTACAGTGAATGCCTTAAGTTAAAACCTGAAGAATGTATGATTTACACAAACAGGTAAGTTTATGGGTTTTCATACCAGGTGCTAGGGGACCACTGTGTATTCTGGTTTTTGTTGTTACCGAGCTCTTAATTATGTTCTTGACAGCCTTTCCTACATTCTATATTTCCCAAATGTTTTCAACACTTAGAGATGTAATTAGAATTTATCATCTCCCAATATGACTTCATTTCCATGTAACACTTAATTGACCAGGTTACTAGAATTTGAGCAGCTGGATCCAGGCAAAATTGAAAATTATTATGGGTTGGTATAATTTGATGATATACAGTGCCTGTAGGAAGTATTCACCCCCTTGGACTTTTTTTCACATTTTGTTGTGTTACAACCTGAAATTGTGATGCTTTTTTTACTGATCTACATAACCTAATCCACACTTTCAATGTGGTGGGAAAACATGGGGGAGTGCAAAAACAAAACAAAGAATAAGAACCTGAAAAGTCATCTTTAGAAAAATATATCTCACCCTTTACAATGAAGCCAGAGGTGGGAGGTGCGGGCAAATAATCGGCAGGTATTAATACAGCAGGCTTTGCAAATTGGCTTGTTTCGTTCAGAACAACCTAACGATTAATCCAGTATTATTATATTATTTGATGTTCTATCAAACACAGAGAAGTTGAGATCCAGTGATGTAAAATCGTTGTGTACACTTTGCTTCTACCAAAATTTGTCATAATTGTCAATATTTTCTATTCCTATTCAGGCCAAGTATACCCCCCACCGCACCATTTCAGAATGCAGAGGGTGGGGTATAAAAAAACACATTTTCACATCAGAGAATGCTTCACATTGTTAGAAAGCTGAGAGTCTCAACTCTCATGGGATACCAAACACTTGGCAAACAACACAACAGTGAAGAGTAGGCCTACAAATGGGCTTAAAAAAAAGCACACTGATTTTGTGCCCTTTTAAGGGTACCAGAGGGGTTTGTCAGCTTAAGGGGTTAATTTTGTTACACAAAACGATTCCATGATTTACTTATTTTTTATCTCCAATTGATTATTTTATATGATTTAATTTCAGAGTACATGGAGACATTAAACTGCATACATCTCAATACAAACTTGAAAAATCGAGGTGTTCTAAAACTCAGTGTAATAAATGTCACTGTCATTCGCACAATTTCCATTGAAACCTGTATTCCTGTATATATTTTTTTAAATAACTAACAAAACAAAGCAAAGCATTTTTGCATCCGGACTATGGTGTCAACAATATGCTTGATGAGGAGCACAGGGTTTTGAATTACTCATTACGAAGACAATTTGGAGACTATATGAATATATGAATACTACTGTTTTGCAGTTGATTTGACAAAGGCAAGATCTGAACAGTTAACATTACAAAATCTCAGTAATGTCAAGAATTCTTATTTCCAAAACAGTCTTATTTGACCTTTAAGTTGGAATAAAAAACAGCAAGACACAGTGGTCCACCAGGAACAGGGCGTAGACCAGACCATATTTGTATTACACACAGTTCAAGTTAAATGTAAATAAATAAATACATTAACAGAAATGGTAATCCAGTTAAAAGGAACACAGAATAGTCTCTCTCTCAGCTGTTGATTTTTGTTGTTGTTGTTTTTTTGCTTTTTATTTTGCTTTGTAAAGTTGCTAACTAGAACTGAAGTGTTGGGGATGTAAAACTGAGACCTTCCCCCTGGGATTTCTTTTAATCTCCTTTTACTAAATAACAAAAGAACATGCAGATATAGCCTTTACTTTGCATTGCAGAGGAAGATCTATTCAGTGTTAAATGAGTCACCATTCTATTTATATATGAAGTACTTTGGAAATGATGTGTACAATGATTAGTTGGAAGCAAACTTTACTCACAACAAAATTCTTAGGTCCCCCTACAGAAAGGAAGGCTATTGCATGACAAAAGAAGGATTAACTTTCTGATAACAATGCTTTTTTTTTTTTTCTATTTCCAGAGCCCTGTGTTATTTAAAACTCAATCAATTTGTAGAAGCAAAACAGGACTGTGACTCTACCCTGCAGTTCGAGCCCTCCAATAAGAAAGCATTTTATAGAAGGGCTCTGGCCTACAAAGGTTTACAGGTAACTACATGAATAACTTTTCTATTTTATTATTCAGTGCATTCTTAGTGTTTCGGTTTGGCTCTGTGACCTGTGTGCGAGGATGTATTACAAATCTCAAAACACATCCTGCAGTTTGTCTCAGGACAGGTTACAGAATCGCTCTTCAGCTTTTCGTCACATTTAATTCCCTCTTATGAAACACTTTCACAAGGCAGGAAATGTCCGTCAGTGATTCAGGCCGAGCACATCACCGAGTGTTTCTCGATGTGGGAATGGGATCAGAATTGAAATCTTCCATTACATGGGGCAGAAGTGTGTTATAATTAAAACCAAGCACAGATACGACACCTCAATATTTAGTGTGCGAGTGATAGATTCTGATTACACACTAGTCTTATATTGAACAGTCTGTGTTGAGTAAATCTTTTGCTGTAATTCATTCACCAGAAAGTACATGACTCTTTGGTTCCCTGTCCCATGGTGCGGTGCTGTGCTGTGCTTTGTGTGCAGGACTATGCTGCTTGCTGTGCAGACCTGCAGGAAGTGCTACGGCTGGACCCAAGCGTTCAGGAAGCCGAGAAAGAGCTGCAGGAGGCCAGGGAGCTGCTCAGACAGGAAAGCCCCCAGGACAAACACAGAAGGACTATCCCCATCCAGGAGGTAAAGCCCCCCCACCCACTGAGTAACACTGTGGCACAGCTCTCATCAACTTCAGTACATGGTTAAATAGGGGCTATCAAAAAAAAAAAAGATTTAAACAAGAAATGGAAAACCAGTCTCAATTTCTGGTAATTCAGATGTTTATACTAGAAATAAACAAACTACCTTAAAGGAGCAGCATGATCTACCTATACTAGTGACAAGAATGTTTCCCTGCCTATAAGGCAAAACTGATGATCATTGTAGGCGTTAATGGGAGGAGTCTTGCTTCGCGTCTGTCCCAGTCCAGTGAGAGCCCCGTCTTTCTGTGCAGGTGAACGACAGTGACGAAGAGGAGAGCGAAATCACCGCGGACACGAGCAGCGCCACAGACGGAGGAGAGCTCAACTACTGTGCGGCCAGACAGACCTTCCCCTCGCAGCCCACTAACGCATACGAGTTTGGCCAGGCCCTGAACGCAGCACGGTCAAGAGGGGATGCTGGTGCCTGTGCAGAACTACTGTCCAGCATTGAGCCAGAGAAACTCCCCTCCTTCATGAGCAATAAGTTAGATGGAGATGTCTTTAACTTTATTATAAAGGCACTTTACAAACATCTACTTCAGAAAGACCCTGACCTTGTGTACCAGCATCTAAGCCACCTGCATGAAGCAGAAAGGTTCAAGGTAGGTTTGCAGCCCTGCCTTATGCATTGTGTGTCTTCTGTACCGGTCAGAAATCCCATGAGTCTAAGTTCACGTGAGGCTTTTTTCAAATTAAGAGTCGAGTGAAAGCTAAGTTTAAATGAAAACCAAGTCTGATTTTGACTATGCTTTGTTCTGGTTGTTGATTGTGTCTTGTGCCTTTTCCAGGTGGTACTGCTGCTTTTGGACAAAAGTGACCATCAGCAAATAACAGAACTGTTTGAGCAGCTGTCCAGAGCAGACTGTGATGAATTCACAGTCGATGACCTCCAGCATCTTGCAAATAAGTATGTTGTTTCATGAAAGCACTACCTTCCAGCATGCTTTTATTGGGAGTTGGATCTATGCAAACTGTATTGGCTTATTTTTGATATTAAAGCTGTATAATGCATTGTGGGGGGTGGGGGGTGACTACTTTAAATTGTACCTCTATTTATTGTTCCATGCTATAAACAAAAATCCTTTAACAGAAGGTCTAACAATTTAGGGGGTGTACACAAACATTTTCTATTGTTTACAGTCATTTAGGGGGTTCTACATTAAAGCATCAGGGTACAGAAATCTTCCCACACAGTTTCACAAACATTGATTTCAGTGGAAGTAATCCCATTAGATGAATATCCTAATTCATGCATTTGCGTTAGTGCAAGATGACAGATCATATTTCTATTCTGGGTCTTCAGTGCCAGTGCCAATGCCAATTGGTCGTGGGGGGGTTGATGGCAGGCAATGGCCCTGGAGTAGAACCAGTTTATAAAAAAGGCCAGCATTTCAACTGTGCCTGAATACCCCAGACACCCCTACAGAGGGGGAAAGTACATAGTGAAACTCATTTGTTAGAAATTAAAATTGAAATGTGCTGTAACCAAATTGGCGAGCTGTGCTTTTGATGGGAGAGGAGCTGGATTCAATAGGCCACACACTCAATCAGTGGTTTAGGGTTCAGATTGCTGTCTGGTGAGAAAGGGCTGTGTATGTACCTTCTACTGCAATCAAGGGGCTACCTTATTATTAGGGAACTACTTCACCTCAAGAGTCTAAATGATCTCCATGTTTTAATTTCCAACCATGGCATGGGTTGGGACTGGTTAATCAGAATTCCACGAGACTTTTTTTTTTGTTGAACTTACAGTAATTTGAATTGAATTTAGTAAATATAGTTTTGTCTACCAAAATAAAACACTGAATTGGTTTTATTCTTAAATGAGAACCTTTAGAATGAATGGTCTAAACCTGATCTAATGTTTAAGACCCGAGTAATGTTTCTTATGACAACAGTTTGCTTCCGTTACCAAATGCTATGAGAAGGCAAGTTGATCACCATTGTCAATAAACCACAGCGGAGGACCTGGAAGGAGAGATGTAGTACCTATGCAGTAAACAGCATTACCAAGCAATACAGTAAGCACGGTGTAAGATTTCTGAAGAAAAGATGTCCACTTGATAGGACTGTGTACATGTCTTCCACTCAGGTTTCTAATGGTATGTAAAATATAATATTTTAAGAGGATGTATAGATAAGTTGTTCCATGAGAAAATGTATTTTAAATTTAAAAAGTCTGTCTTTTTTTTTTTTTTTTTTCCATTTAAATCTTGAAGAATGTACTGTACTAAATTCAGGGAGATGAGCTTGCTGCAGACAGTTACTGGAGCAATAAAAACCGCATGTTAAAGTTTTGACTGGTTTTGTCTGATATTCAGCAGTGCGCCACTGGTAATAAGAGCATTTCAAGATGAAACTGGTGTAATGCAAAATGAGTTTGCTTGCAACTACTTTTACATATGTACAAAAAAACCTGATCTTCACATTTTTTATTTAACATAAAAAGGAAACAAAAATACACAAGCATCTTTATAATTTTAATTTTTAGATATGCATTTACACGCATATTATAAAGCAAATTAGCAAACAAATATACAAATACCTTAAGCTGCTCTGCAACAAATTAGAAATGATACCTGGCACTAGTGTTCAAAGTAAAGAAACAGGAGGAAAACAAGTCTGCAGCTTGTGGCATTTTCATCAGTCCAGAGCTATCATTCAGCAGCACCAAAATGGCAACATTAACAGGAAACACAGAACAACAGTTTAATCTTGACAACTGTATCCCAACAGGTTTCTGAATTGCAGTACATTAATGTAATTACATGTTTAACAGTGCAGGTGCCTAGGCCATCTCTGGCTTGAATTATTTGCGTAGCATCTGTAAGCATATACAAAACAGCCATCTGTATATTCCTGGATCATCTCCTCAGGTAAGGATTGTGCCACAACTGCACTGAGCTTTCAGTCTATCCTCACACTGCCAAATAGACTTCATTAAGTGTTACAGGAATAAGATGCATGTAAAGCCTGAGTGCTGTCTTTGGTAGGCAATTAAAGTCATTTATTCATTATGTCTACCACAATATGTAACTACCTGTAGCATCTCTCTCAACACAGTCAGAAAGACATTCGGCCAAACATTGAAAAACTCCCGAAGACACAAAGAATGGAGAACAAACAAAAACAGCTGTTCAAAGGCACCATGAGTCAACAAAGATATAAAAGTCAATCTTATTTCTGTGAGGTGAATGCATCAGCCTGAATAATTGCCTTTGAACTGAATTCATCTAGAGTCATAAATTACAATTCAAGGAGTCAAACCCTTTTGATTCCTACAGATCAGGCGATGTCCTGTTAGGAGACTTGTTCTTTTGCTGTGCACTCTGTCTCATTCGAGGCTAGCGGTGCTGTGCTTTAATTTCACATAAGAGGGCACTTCCTGGCCTTTCTCAGAATCAAAAGGGTTACCAGTCTAACTACATGTGAGTAGCACCAATGCTGCCACCAGAGCTTCCCTCCCAGGTATCCACACAGCCAGGCAGGAGCCCAGACTCGCTTCACGGAGGGCCTGCCATTTCTGTTAACCATACTTTCAAAAAGGAGAAAAAAAAAAAATTAAAAAAAAATCATAAAATTAGTCTATCATTTACAGAGTCTTAAGGTAAAATAGCATTGCCTGGTCCCTATTAATTTTGACTTGCACATATTTGGAGAGCTTGACAATTCTTCTGTCGTGGTGCAATGCCACTGATGAGTTTGACTGGATGTAAAAAAAGTGGCACAGTGGTCGTCTTTAACTACACAATATAATGCTGAGAGCTTCAATGTCAACAGCACAACTCTGAGGATGCAATTCTGTGAAATGAACTCAGCAGGATGGGCAAACCCCTAGCATGATTTTTGAGAGGCCAATTTCAGATTTCTGCAGTGGCAATGAGATGCAGCGTTTTTAACGCCGTCTAAAGACTTCAAAGACATTCAAGCAGCAGTAGGGTAGTTGGGGGGGAAAGGAAGACACAAAATAAAGCCTGCATCTCTGGTTCTCTATTTCTGCATCACTCATTTAAATCTGCCACCTAAAGAACTGTGTTCTGTACATTGTACTCTACCCTGTTACCAAGATACTATGAGAGAGGGAAAAAGCTGGTTTAAAAGAAATTGCCAAACAAAAACACCAGCTCCCTTCACCGGGTGAATGAACCTCTTAAAAACAGAAAGTTAACTCTGTTAGCTGGGGTGGTTAGTGACAAGTTTAAATAGAGGGGTCTTGGCAGCACTTAAGGTATTATATTTCAGTCTGAATACAAGTGTTCTTCACAGCGCTGGGCGGTGGGGGGTTGTTGTTGTTGGTTTCTTTTTGGGCATCCCCAGAGGTGGAGTCCACCTCCGTGGGATTCACAACATTGACATTCTCCTCTGCGATGTAACAGAGTGGTGTGACCTCAGGACAGGGCAGGGGGGCCGGGGACAGGGGGCCCTGGGAGGGGCAGTTCTCCAGCCTGTCGTTCTCCACCTCGGGGAGGGGGCTGACGGTGGCGAAGCGGGGGTGGTACTCGCTGGAGCCGTGGCTGCAGGACGTCTTCATGCTCTCCAGGTCGGAGCAGCTGAACTCGGAGAAGTGGCTGGAGTGGGAATCTGCCACCGAGGGGATGCTGTCGCTCAGCGAGGGGGAGTCGAACTCGCTGGAGTTGGTGCTGCGCTGCTCCAGCAGCTGGGCGTCCATGTCCTCCCTGGTCTCGTTGATTTTGGTACTGCCTTTCTTCCTCAACTTGCCTTTACACTTCTTGCCCGCTGTGCCATCCTTGGCCCACTTGGCAGTGCCGCACTTGCTCTCTGCAGGACAGCTCAAGGGGCACACTGCCCCGCTGCGCCCAGGGTTGCTGCCATCGTCCACACTGCTGCTCCCGCTGTGGTGCCGCAGCTTCACCGGCTTCGACTCAATGTCCACCTGCACTTCCATACTGTTCCCATCTCTGGGGAGAGAACAACACGTTACTGTACAGCGCCACCTCACAGGAGCTCAACTGCTAAAAATAACAAAGGCAGGATGTGTTCCATTTCCAAATACAACTGCTAAAATCCTTTGACTTTACAAGGACAAGAAAAAAAGGATAAATATTGTACTTACAAGATAACTAATTATGCAATAAAGGGCAAACAGATGTACATTTGATTGATCAAGGCCTTCCCAACCAGAGCAGCAGAGTGGCTGGGATACAACACCAGGTGGTGTACTTTCCTCCATTGCACTGCAGTGATTCAGGAGTAGCAGGGAAGGTTTGCTCTCATGTCTTCAGCAATAATATTGAAGAGAATGAAACTATACACAATGTGGAAAAGCACAATATGAAATCTGACCTTACAGGAAAACCATGGCTACTTGTTTACTGCACACCTAGCGAAACCTTCCAACGTCTGAGGATTTCAATCTCAAACACCATTTTACATTGAGGTTTAGTCCCAAAATCTGAAATCCTTCAACAGCACTGAATCGCTATTAACTCAGCACAGGCATCTTCAACTAGGCAGTTCTTGGTTGAAAGAAATGGTCTTTCGTGGAACCACAATCCAAATCTACACTTCATCAAGGACATGGAAATGCTTTCAGGTGCCATGAAGAAATTAAACCCCTATCAATGCAATCACATCCAGAGAGCAGGGTAACAATTTTTGGTCTTGAAACATTTCTGAAAGTTGTAGCTTCTTAGACATCCCTGAAACAACTACTGGGTCTAGAATATCAGCTGCATTCAGCACTTCAAGAAAGATATCACTGCTCAAGAGGCAGTTCAGAGGAGAGTAACATAACTTATTCCAGGTCTGAAGGGAATGTCCTACTCGGAGAGACTGAGGGAACTGAACCTTTTCACCTTGGAACAGAGGATACTACGTGGGGATTTGATCCAAGTCTTCAGAATCATGAAAGGCATCGACCACATCAAACCAGAAGAGCTTTTCCAGATCAGCAGGGACACATGCACCCGGGGACACAAATGGAAATTGGGCTTCATGGCATTCAAGATAGAAAACAGGAGACACTTCTTCATACAGAGAGGCGTCACAATCTGAACAAACTCCCCAGCGATATGGTTGAAGCAACAATTTGGGAACATTCAAAAATAGACTGGATAGGATCCTTGGATCACTTAGTTATTAATGGACACCAAACGAGCATGATGGGGCGAATGGCCTCCTCTCGATTATAAACTTTATGTTCTTCTTATGTTCTTATTTGTTTTCTCTTACCTGTCCAGAGGCATGTAGGAGTTGAGAATGGATCCAGCCATTGCTTTGGTACTAGCATTGTCACTGATTGTCCCCAGACTGACCGTGCCCGACTCCCCACTCAGGCTGTAGCGTTCCTTCTGAACATCTGCCTGCACCTCAAGCCTGAAACGGCAAATGCCAGACTTCAGCAACAAGCAAGAACCGTCAAACTACTCACAGCCAATTAAAGGCCAGAAGACCTAAATTAACTGAACAACTAAGCCGACTACAAAGAGTAGAGCAAAGAAATGGTTCTTAATTACAATTAATTGGTGGATATGGAGCAGGCATCTATCTCAACATATTTAACCAAAAAACGATGTCATGCTGTACCTGTTGAAGCAGTTGACCATGGCACTCCCAGAGAGACTCCCCGTGATGCTGGCTCCAGCCAAGGCCATGGTGCTGGCCGTCTCACTTAGGTTGTCTCTGATGCCACCAATCCTGTCCATGTGGCTGCCACTAGCACTCAGGCTCCCGGTCATGCCCCCCACACTTCCCTCTCCAATACTGGGGTTGTTGCGGGTTTCTGCTACCGAGGTGGTGTCTGAAAGAGTTAACATGACAGTAAGAGCCACAGCAGATGTGTCTGTTATTCATCCAGCTTAACTAGCTGATCCCTGAACCACATCTAAAAAGATCTTTCAAGGATCTTCATTAAAATAAGAGCAAGTAACATGACTGTTCCACTACACCTTCAGGAGTGAAAAATCCCCGGAGCCTTCCTTCTGCCTGGACTCTATACAGAGCAGTTTGTATAATCATCCCTAAAATGTGGAATGTAGATTGTAAAACAAAAAGTCCAAATGACAAGGCTAGCATCAACCTAACAGCTTCCTTTTCAAACAAAACACTGAGATGCATAGAATTTGGGCTTGTTAAGTTACTTTCAGTTTGAATAATTACCACTTTTAAATTACATTTACTGTAACCAACTCTGTAAAATCTAGAAACTTGGCAGTACACTGCAAGCATGCCCTTAAGTTTACGCATGAATCTTCTCTACAACAAATGTAGAAATAATACACTACGCATGGGACAACAATCTGGTATTTAACAAAAAAGTTTATAAAATTGTTGCTTAAACTCTTTAGTTTTTTTTCCCCTACATATTGTGTTATAGAGTGCCTTTTGAATAAGACTTCTGGCAGTGCATGCTGGGAGCTTACTACAGCCCCACTGCAGACTAGGGGATGAGCAGCAGTTGTGGTTTCAGCCTCACCGGTAGCAGCAGTTCCGCTTCCAACGTTGATGTCGTTCTCGTCGTCAAACTCGATGCGAACTCCTTTTCCATTGCCTGCCGACACCCCACAGCCTCCACTGCGGCACAGGGAGATGGGTACCACCCCATACACATAGGCCAGCATTATGGGCACTCCGATGCCTACCAAAGCAAGCAAGACATAATCAGCACTGCCTCTTCTCTGACAGAGGGAGAAACATGTTCTGTGACATGATAGAGATTCCACTGCATAGTTCAAAATACTGTTCAAGTAGGTTTATGATGGTTTAACCCCTGCTGTTCAAGGTGAGACCTAATCACAGCTCTAGTAATGAAACTATTTAGCTAAGGCAGCAGTCATGTCACATCACCTTTCAAGGATCTATAAAAAGGGATGAATACACCGTTAAAAGTATTCCCATATGCATTAGGAGCAATGTCTCAGAGGGGCATAACTAAAGACAACATCCAGGTCTAAGCATAGCTAGCAGTCTTTGCCAGCACCATGTGATGCATGCTCTAGCTTTGCAAACCCATGTTATCGTTAGTAACATTGATAACCCCTTTATCCAAGATGACGTATAAACATTGAGGGTAACAATCTAGAAAATATGTCTTAAACCATTACAATGACGACTGGAGGTCTGATATGGCTTAAGAGTAGTTATTGTGGTGTGTGGGGAAATTCCAGGGCCTGAATTGGCCACTCCATTAAGGGACAATAAAACAAACGAATGAAGAAATGTACAAAACCTAAATGGAATTAAATTAGATTTGAGGAGCTCTTATTCCCTGATCCCATAACAGTGCAGGTCCTAAATGAACAATTAGATTTGGTAAAAACATTTCAATTTAAAAAAATAATAATAATAGTAATAATAGTCAGAAGATAATCTCACTCGATTCAATCCAATTCAGGCCGTCACTCAAGTAATGTGAAAGTAATAAAAAAAAAAAAAAAGGAAGCTTACACAATGAGTACATTGCAAAACAAAACAAAAAATATATATTACAAAAACTGCTTACCGACAGTTACTGCTGCCACCACGGGAGAAACTATTACAGACAATGTCACACCACCTGCAATCACCAAGTTCCTCTTGTGCTTTGAGATATCCTTTCCTTCATAACGATTGTGAATCTGGATGGACGAAAGGTCATGTTTAGTGAAAAGGCAGGGCACAAACAAGGCGAATAATTTTCACCATTATTGTTCTGCTAAGTTTTGAAAAATCACTGGGTGAAAGTTCTCAGATTACACAACAGTGTAAGAGAAGGATAATAAACTGATTACCAAACCAGTGCATATCAACTGCAAGCGCATAAACACGAATAAAATGGAGAAAATTTAAGACTGTACTAAAGTGGTACTAATCACAATTGCTCAGTATAGCTGTGGGGGGGCAGCTCAAATGGCACTTCAAGATAATAACAATTCAGGTAATTATGTGTATGCTGTAAATGATAGGGCTGAAAATCAATATAGTAACAGTGATCCAGCTGAGCACTGCCTTTTCAGTGGGGAAATAATTCATTTTATTTTATTAGGCAATTAAACTGCTGTTTAAAGACTTTAATTTTCAGCCCCCCACAAGCATATTCTGACATTTTTTTAAACATACTTGAAAAAGTAAAAATATCAATCCCTTCCCTTATGGATGACTTGAGAGAAAAGGCAAAAAGCTTTGTGATGGGTATTAGCCAATTCATTCTAACTGTCGGCGCTCAAAACTTGTGTACACTCAACACACCTTAGAGAATGTAAAAATACAGCAGCTCAGTCAACTTTACTTCTTATCCTGGTGTGCATTTTAATAATAGTGGTCACAAGATCTTGAAGTGCCCTTGAAACATTCTGCCATCACTGAAACCCTCAGTTTACCCTTATCTCTGGGTACAAAGATAAAAAGGGTGAAGGTTTTTAATCTCCTTGCAGAGGTTTATTCTAATGTACATTATCTGTGTTTAAGGTATTTACGAACTCTGAATCTTTCAACCCTTTAATGACAATACATTTCTTATCTCTTTGAACAGTGAGTGACAGGACACAGTAGAATATATTTGCGGGGCTCATTTGGGAGATGGCATTTATGTCCTACCTTTCTCCCCACGTACACGGGGATACCAATGATCATAGCTGGAATTGCAATGCCAGCAATCAGCGCGATCCCCACCGGAGCACCAACCAGAGTGCCCAGCTGCCACAAAATCTTCTTCTTGCGGCTCCAGGGCTTCTTGCCCCAAAATGTGCATCCTGATGGGCTGTGGGATAGAGGAAGGGTTATACGTGAATACATCCCAGAGAAACCTCTAGGAGATATTCCCTGAAGCATATATTAGTGCTTTCCCCATGACGCAAGCAAGTCTCACCGCTTTAACACCTTTAACAGTTAACTCCTTAGCGTTCTCCATTTCATTTTTAAATGCTTTGCCTCAAACCCTTCAAATGGATTGAACGTGCCCCCCCCCCCATTAGGCTGCCATCTATCACTTAAACCAAATGCTAGATTTTACAAATCGGAAAGGATCATATATTTAAATATTTTTAAAATTGTTAGTTGCTGCCTTTAAGTGCCTTAATGGTACATAATCAACCATTAAAATGGTTGTGTTGGTATGAATCTGATCCTACAAGATTAACTTCAATCTTCTGCCCATGTTGCATGAGCCTTTATGCATAGAATCCTGTTATTAGGCTTACTGTTGTTGAAATCAACAACAAAATCAAAATATATTTGCTGATGTAGCAGCAATAAAACCAAACCGGTCTACTTGACAAAGGGAGAGGGGTGCACATGTTGGTGCTAGGCCTATGTACCCTGTGAAAGCACATAGGCAGTTTCCAGGTTTACCTTAAATAGTGCAGGTCAGAGATCTCCTTCATGCAGAGCCAGCAGAACTCGCAGCCGCACACCGCACATGTCATGTGATTGCAGCTCCCATCATTCATCTTGATAATGTAAGCAGCACATCTTGGACAGGGCTTAATGTCGTCGGCTGCAGAGGAAATCAGTCAGTCACAAAGACCAGTCTGTTAACCAGCTAAAGTCGGCACAATCGGTGGCAAAAGACTTGGAAAAAGGCATCTTTGATCAGAACCTCTGCAAAATGGCATAACAAGCTAAACCAAAGGGAGATAGTTTGCATTTTTACCACAGAGTAACTAGGATTCGAGCTTGAGCCTGTAAGACCAACATCCTTTCCAGGAAAAAACACTTAAGAGTAATGTGTTGACAATACCAAGAAGAGTACAATGCAATTATAATACAACTACCAGGAAGATATAATTGCTGTGATATCGAGCAGAGTAGAATACACAAGTTACTTTTCAGAAAGGAATATACTCCCTAAAGGCTTTTGGTTTTGCAGTTTATTTACCATATTTTCTGTATGTTGGAAGTCCCATTCCAAAACACAAACAAGGCCTTAATTGTAAACTGAAATTGAAGAAACTCAACATTTACTCCTTGGAAAAAAAATACTATCAGCAGGAGATTTATCATATTTATCCTTGAATTGTTACAAAAACAATCAAGCAATCTTGTGATGAAATGGAGGATGAGTTATGTCTGCAAGTCTGCAATTTCACTGGATTATTTCATAGCAGTGGTACAGTACAAATTCCCTGTTGTGTGCTACCTATCTAATTATCTTGACGCAGCAAGTCATGTGGTGCTAAGCCTGCTGGTACCAAGCTGTAATCACCCATTTAAAACCATGTTCCCCAGAGTTAAAAGGCTTGAAAACACTTGTTATATTTTTGGAAACTGTATAGATAATTTGGCTCTGAATTTTAATAGGCCATGTGTGTTTTTTAGTTTTTCCCCACTGTGCATTGATTGTAAGTACTGAGGAAGTTATGTGCAACTCAAACTTGGGATTTTATTAGTTGTGTGTAAATAAGCTGAACCACTACACAACAAAATGCATATTTGTCAATCCGGAAGCACTAACAAATGGGACATTTGTTTGAGTTGACGTGTGCAGGCTTCAAAAAGGAGCTTGTGTACGTGAGAATGATAAATACAGGATTAACTGAGCAGGGAGAGGGCTGCTCCACTGAACTTTGTCTTAAGAAGTTGCAGCCCAGAAAAGAAACTGCTGGAGGGCCAGTGCAGTTGTGGGGGACATCAGTTCATTGCAGCACTGTGTGTACCTGCAGCCCCGGACTCCTGGCTGTAGCTGAGGGAGGAGGAACGGATAGTTCTCAGTCTCAGACTCTGGGCCCTCTGCTGCCGGGCAGCATCACACGTCTGATTGGGGTGCCAGATCTGCTTACAGTGGTAGCAGAACTCGGTCCCACATCCTTCACGCCCACAGGTGATCTTTGGGCAACTGGCACAGCCGAATGCAATGACCGCATATCTGGAAGATCAAAGCAAAACAAACCGATTAGGGGACAGAAAACAAGGACATCTATTTTATATTAAAGTGATGGTGCAATTTCACTAATGCCTTCAAGATCAGCTACACTTTATAAAACAGAAGTGGTTTGTCAAGCAGGGGAAACTTATACCAATCATTCGTGAGGCATCTATATACATACTGCAAAGTCTGAATTGTTTTATTTGAACAAATGGACAAATCACAACAAGTCTTCACTTCGAAATTTCATCCGTTCAAATTCTGCCCATATTTCACTAGCAATGATGTTCAAATGCATTTATTTAATTTTGTGAGTAAAATAAAGACCTAACTGCTCAAAATGCTCTACAAACATCGAAACTTTGGTCAAATTAAACAGATCTCCAAAAAACTATTTAAAATTAATACATATTCTCATGTAGCCTAATATTTGTATTCATCACTATATAAAAGATACTGTAGGTGATGAAAGGGTCAAAAACTGACATTTGTGAGAAACTCAGTCATTTTTATACTGTTCATGAATGTCACATTTACAAGATTGTGCAAGGAGAAGATAAAATTGCTAGGAAAATAAACTACATGCACTTCTAAAAAAAAAAATAAAAAAAAACGTAATACCTTAAACGTCTGCACAGTCCAAACTAAGTATCTGGAGTGCTTTATCACTCTTGACAAATATACCGAGTACTTGTTACACTAAAAATCAAATTATGCCCAATTTCCCCTTCTCCAAGAGTTAAATACAGCAAGCGACATAATTATGCCTACATTGCAGTGAAAATTGTTTTGGATGACTGAGTAACTCATTACCATATCTGTGGGGCTGCATTATAGGATGCTGGATCCCCTTCAAATCACAGATACAGGACAGACATCCAGCCACACTGAAGCTGGTAAAATGTATTCTGTTTTGCACAGTTAATTTTAAATCTAAATAAAATTGAAAGCAAAAAAACGTTTCTCCACAACAACCAAAAAAATTTTACATTCTGATATTTGACATTTTCATAAAACATCACAATGAACAAAGCTTCCTATCACAAATTTTGGGCATTTGGGAATTGTGTATACATCTGCATTTCATAGTATTCTGTGGGCTGGCATTATAATTAATGCTATTCATCAAAGGAGTTCAAATGTGAGAACTTCAGTTAAGGCACCAAGATACTAGCTTGCTTAGCATGCAACAGTTGATGGGACTCATGTGCCTGCCTATTACAAAAGGGTTATCGATACATGTCACTGTCAAACTCGGCTGATATATCCTTGAGGAAGGTACTTTACATAAATTACTCAAATTAATACATCAGTAAAGGGTGGGTTCCAGCAGTCCAGGGAAAGTACGATTTGAACCCTGAGTTTACAGCACTAGCCATGATAACCTCTTAAGCTTGTATTGAGCATGATTCAGTGTTTCCACTTGTATTGGCCATTGACTCAGTCTTCTGCCCTGCTGCCAAAAAAAAAATCTGTACAAACCCAGCAGCATATCTGATCAGATTTCACAAGTGTTGCAGTTTCTCACATTCTAAACTTATAATCCTTGAACATAAATACAAAAGTACTATGTTAAAAATTAAACCCTTAAGCTTCTGGTCATTAACTCAGACAGTGGGTACAAATGTATATATATTTAGGTTCATATTCTGAATATCAAACCAGCAATTACAAGACTTTCCTTAAAAGAAAATTAAAAGGTATTTTAGATATATTGTAACATATACATATATACAAAATCTACAATTCCTGACTATAAATACGCTGTGCCAAAACTTTTGGTGACTTTTGTTCCCACTGATTCCCGGCCGCTGCTAACAAAGGAAGCTGAATGAAACCTAACAAACACCAGGACTAGAGGACATGCAGCTGCTAAGCCAACCCCATTGTTTCCAGAGGAAAATGTGCTGCAGATGTGTTCCCTCCCGAGTCAATGAACTAATAGTTTCCATTTACAGGTATGCTGAATAAAGGACTGAGCCAGGAAAAACACTAGGGCGCCTATAGAGGAAGCTGGGTTGGAATAACAATTGGGGTGAACTTCTAAATTTCCTCTAGTCTTTAACAAAAAATTATACATACATTTCATACATTACACACACACACACACGACATCTCTTGTATCCCACACATGGTGTAGTGCATTTAGAATGCTGCTTTATTCCACGGCAAAAAAAGAGAAAGCTGAAAAAATACAAAACTCTTTTGAGCTTCTTTCCTTCATTATACAGATTGGGATACTGTGGTTTGTCTTGTGCTCCCAAACTTCTAAATTGAATATCCAGATCTTGAATTAGAAACAGAAGTCTTAACTTCATACCAAGACTTCTATTAAGTACTGAAGAAAATATTAAAACATAAAAGTAGTGTTATAGTAATCTCTATTTTTAAGTTTAAGAAAAAAAATCAAATATTTTTTTTTTTAATTGGATGTAGTCCAGTCCTCAGAACAGTGAAAGCTGGCAAGAAGGAGCTTCAGCAATGAGACTGAAACCTTCCTCTCCAGTTAAAATAGGAAAGGAAAAACTGTCAAAAGCACAACAATATTCATACAATATTTGCCAGTCAATGTATTTTTGCACACCTGCATGCAAGATGAGCAGGCAAATTGTAAATCCAATCTACAATGAGTTTGTTAAAGATCATGATGCCCTGAGCATCTACACTTATTAATCATACTCCCCACATTTGCCAAGCTTAGATCTTAATTTCTAGGCATCGCACCAAAAGGTCACAATGCAATACAGACTCACTGATGTATTCCGGTTGCTAAACCTCAGGATACCAACAGGCCCCCCATTATCTCTGCTTTCCTCTGAGTTAAGACAAGTGTATAAAGTTTAAGAGCTTTTCATTGCACAGTATTTATAGAAGTAATTGAAACATGCATAGACACGGAGTTCCAACACTTAAATTATACAATAACTACAAGCTGAGGTTCCTTGATGTCTACTGGCTTCACTAACAGAGCTGACAATAGTCTGTCTAGTGTGCACCAGCTGAATACTGATGAGATGAGACACACTGAAGGTCTGAATCAGCAATCTGGCTAAGCAGTTTTTGGCTTATTGTCGGTAGCAACCGGTCAAGACCTGGTTACACAAGATCCTTTACCTCTTTTGAACATGAGCTTTCCTGTTATGAGCTAGCATGTTATTTTTCAGTTGTTAAAGGCAATGACGGTAAACTGATATGAGAGGAAAAGCAAAAACAATCCAGACATTAAAGAGGATTCTACATCTCTTGCCTTCATATATAGACTTTGTTGCAAGAGAACTGGACATTATTCCTTCTTTCTCCGATTCAGAATGTTTTAACTCGGGACTAATTCTTTTTGAAAATTAATTCTCCTCAGATGTCTTGCGAATTTGACAGTTTAATTCTAGCAAAACAAAGTTCTCCTTCCAATTCTTGCTGAAATGAGAAATTAAACTGGAGAAAAAAAAAAGTAAAGCTTTACCCCACACACCCGTCTGTCTTGACAGAAGGGAAATACTTATTGCACAGTCATTTAGGATGCACACATTTAGATACCCATATGTTCATGGTACACATTTTAAATGGTGCTGTGCACAGCACATTCAAAGTTTTAGGCTACATAAAACGGGTGCAGTACAAGCCTGATATTGTGCTGTGAACAAAAGAGCTGCTGTGAAAAGCCTGGGGCACACAACACCGTCACTTCTGGTTTTCCTATTCAGAGAGTTGCTGCAGCTGAGCATCAGTGAAGGCTGTGAAGAACAGGGCTTTGTTTGTTTCTCTGTGCTTATCACACATACACCACCTTTGAAACGATGGACGGCACATGGTGTGAGATGCGTCATAAACACCTGGAAGCTCCTCTGAGCCCAACAATTCAAAGACCTGAAGTGGGAGTAACAGACATTACGTTAATGCAGACCCACTGGACTGCGACCAGAAAAGATCAAGATTAGACCGCTAAAAGCAGACGTCCCTGTTGGTGCATCTGAGGTCGCCAGGCTCACTAGTATCCAATTAAGAATACAGAAGATAAGGGAGGAGAAAGCCATGTAGGAATGCAGAGCAGCCTCCATATTTCAACAAAGTTAACCACTGCAAACCCTGTCCACACATCCATAACTAGGTAGGTGATCACACTATTATAGGCTGACACCATAGGATAGGATATTTAAATTGAATCCAAATGCTAAACTTAAACTGAATATCAAATGGACAAAAACACAAATATGTGCTCACCCCAGAGAATTATCAGAGTCTAAGGTTAAAATTATTCCTCTGGTCTCTACTCTTACAGGTCTTAATTACAATTTTTTATTTAAAAAAAATTTTTTAAACACCACTGTGTGAGATTCATATCCTCACAGCATGTGATTGAGACTGTGGGAAATCACATGGAAAAACAAAAAAAAGTCACATTGAGCTAGGTCTCCCCCCTTCGCTCCCCACAAAATATTAATCAAGGGATTTGGGGCCATATGTTTTTCAAAATGTTTATGTTTCTCATTGGCTAATCCTGTACAGTAATGAGCACTGGATAATAGAGGCCACACAAAACTCAGCCTGGCCCTTCTGGGACTGGAAATAGAGAAGAGCAGCCAGGGTAGGGGAACTGTCCACTGACTACACACAGCAACTCTCCAGTGTCCACTGGATGACTGCAGGAGGAAACAATCAGTCCCCCAAACTGGCACTGGAGACATACTCTTTCCATTGCAATTACAAAAGAACAGGCAATCAGTCTGATAATGTGCCCGCTGTTGAAGCACATCAGCGAGTGCAGTGGTGAGGCTGGGTGAATATCAAATGAATGTTCTAAACTGCAGATCGAAATAATTGCAGATTTTAGAAAATAAATTAAATGAGCTTATGTAACAGGGATGTCTGGCACAGCACAATGTCTAAAATCTTTAATGTCTCTACACACAAAACTGACATGCAGTGATGTTGTGCAGCCTGTCTGTCTAATATGGGGTTTGGCACATGTCTAGAATCACCACACAGTCCCAGAGCAGCCAAAATCCCAGAATCATGCAGTTGACACAAACATAACAGCACTTCGTGACAGTTTCCTTATGTTTTAAGATCATAAAACTGCAGCAATGAAGAATTGCAAAACATCCAATCCAATTAAAGATTTCTGCAGAACTGATGCCTAATTTACCTTTTTTTTACTGCCTTCCTTGAACAAGCTAGGGTCAGAAATGATTCCCTTCAAACACTTAGATTTATTCAATTCTTCCGTCCTCAATAAGATCAGAAATTGAAAATGAAAAAGGATATTTGAGTGCTATTCCTTTTAATAAGAGATCAAAACATGAATATGCTTTTATGTTCATAGACAATTAGGAGACCAAACAAATCCTTGCTCTCTACTGGTCAACTGCAGTCCTTTCAGTAACCGGATTAATTCTATGTCAGATCAGCAGGGGTTTTTACATGCCTGTTAAGTAAAGCCCCAAATTACTCACTCCCCCAGTCAGATGTCTCGTCAGACTTCAGGGCTTTCCCTGGACTGCGAGCTGTGTGTAGGAGTGATACAAGTCCTGGCAGTCACAGCAGACTCACGGAGAGCATGCCACACACTGGGGGCACACAGCTCCACTGACACAGAGAAGTGTCAAGCTGAATATGACACTCTTGCACTGAGCTGTTGCTATGGAACATATGGTAGAACAATGGGAGGGCACTATTTAGAAAGAACATTGCAGGGTGTGAGACTGTACAGGTGGGACTAACGGTCAGGGCTAAACGGTTGTCAGAGCTCAGAATAATCCAATTTAGTTTTGTCCCCTCCATTACATGTAACTTGGTAAGTTAAGCATTACCTTTTATTAAGATAACTATGGGGCAGGGTTGGGATGTTTAATAACAAGGAATTAATTAGTTCTAACCCAACAATATTCCAGCCTCAGTTACAACAGACATTTACACGGTCTTTCACATTTTGGATTTTGGAACTATTTTCAAGGGAACAGTATTGTGCTGTGCTGATTCAACTATTGAATACGACAGGGACATCAAACAATTCAAATGTAAACTGTCCTTGGCGTTTCCCCGATTGGATTGTCAACAGTGGAAAAGGCACAGTGCAATATTGACAGATGGGAGAAACCTCCCCATGTTAGCCTGGGTGGGTATTATATAATAACTGTGGAAACCTGTCTTACTGCTCTGTCATTGCCCTCTTAGATGAACTGGATAAATGACAATGAAGGCATTAACAGTGACGCTCCCATTTCTCCAGTTCTGATCTTAATTGCCAAGTAGAGAATGTAAAATCGTATAGGCAATAAAATCTTAAATTTTACTTTCTGCCATATATCTTTTCCCCAATGACCCTCGGAGTGAAAGAGGCTTCACTCACCCGCAGTCAGGCGCAGGGCACCAGCGGCAGTCTGGATCAGCCACTAGCCAGCGGCGCAGCATGAATTCCTCGTACTTCTCCATGAGCGCGCGGTCGCCCAGGATCATGCGGATGTCGTGAGGGTTGAAGCGCTCAGAGCACTCAGGGCAGCTGATGTTGACGCGGCTCTCCGAGATCTCAATACGCAGGTACTGGCGCAGGCAATCAGCGCAGGAGCGGTGGTGGCAGGTCATGATCTCTGGGAAGCGGTCCCGAGAGTGTCTCAGAAGGCACAGCGGGCATTCCAACAGCTCCCCGCCTGTCTTGGAGGAAGAGGAGGAGGCAGAGGAGGAGGAGGAGGAGGAGGCGGCGGCGGCGGCGGCAGCAGCCGAGGAGGTGGAGGCCACTCCTGCCACTGAAAAGGCTGAGTTCTTGTCGTTGCACATCTCCGAGTGGATGCTCTCGATGCTGGCGATGCCGTCCACCCCTACATTGTGCTCGCGTGACTTGCGCTTGGTCTCTTTCCGGCGCCGGAAGAAAGAGCCGAGGGAGATGCGGCGCTTCTTGGGCGCCTTTTTTACTGAAGGCAGGCTGATGGAGGAGGCAGCAGATTGAAGGTCTCGGTCAGAGCCCATCTGCTGGTGCTTCTGCAGACTCATGTCTTGAGAATGCGCCAAATTTTGCTCTGTGTGGGTCACATCTATGGGGCTGTGAGCGGGGAGGGAGGGAGGGGTACAGAGGGGGGTAAGGGAAGGGGGTTGGGGATGGGGGGACAGGGTTTCCAGTACAAAATTGCAGGATTTAAGACATTTTGGCTTCTCCTGCAGGCCGATCACCTCATTCAATCTTGTGCACCACTTCAAGGTGCACTCTGTTTCCAGGGAGAGAGTATAGTATCCTGAAAAGGTGTCTGAAAGAAAACAGGGGAAAGTTAGTACAATTCCAAAAGTAAGGCAATGATATATGATGCGGACAATTTTAGAACTTTACCAAAGAGTTTATTTTGACCTTTGAAGGTTGGGAACATTACTGAACAAAGGACTGCAGTTTTAATAGTACTAATTGGCATATATTTATTGGTGGTGTCATTGTAAACTTTAAATTTGAATGAATAAGTCATTTTTCAGGTAGTTAATAAATAAAATTTTCAGAACCCAATTTAAAAATCCATGTTATTTAAGATGGTGCTATTTTAATACCCATACAATTGAAGAGAAAAGTTTTGTAACCAAAACAACTTCTGACAATCAACATTATATGTATGAAACAAAAAACACAAGAGTAGCCGTAACTGTAACCGGTATATTCGAAAATGCAGACCTCCAACTATAACATGACACTTCAGGAGAGAGTATTATACTTTCCTTCGTCAGTATGGTAAAACTGCATTGAGTTCCGTTTCTACCATACTGGTATTTAAACCACACATACTTTTAGTTATGTCTGACAAGTGGAGTTTATATTCTAATTACTTCAGGTTGTTTGAGAATTTAAGAAAAGCCTGACATTTTTTAAATTTTAATCTTTTAAAGGTGAAACATTGGCTATCTTTCCACACACATTCAATATAACCTTACTGCTCCAGTATACAGCTAGTAGACAAAGACTGATGATCAAAAGAAAGTATTGTACACTTCTACGACCTAACAAGATCTGTATGAGGACCAAGGCTTGTGTGGAAGCAATCATACTTAGTATCTAAAAATTAACTTATAGATGTATATATATGCGCAACAATACAGTGCAATTCAAGGCACAATACATTTTACAAATTCAAATTTACACAAGTGTATATGAAATATACAGTAAAGAAATATACGAGGTCTTACAACCTAGCTGAATGAAGACCTTAGGTGCAGAGGTTGATTAAACAGAGAAAATGTAAATAACCCATAAAACACTTATTTGTAATCATAAAGTCTTGGAGTTTTTTTTATTTTTTAGAATTCCTTTTGAAGCCTTTTTGTTTCACTTTTGATTTAATGTAAACTATTTTGCAATGAAATCTGAGAATTCACTTAAGATCCAGAGTTTAAAATTGCAATGCCAAATTGGAGCTTGTGAATAACTGTTTCATGACATCTTATAGGAAAGGAAGGAAAGATAAAAGGCTTGAATTGACTAATTCAGCACTGCATGTCCCAAAAGCATTAAACTAAGCCATTCCTTGTTGAATTGAAGTGTAAAGGAGACCTGACTTAACTAATGATAAAAAATAGTTTTTAAATGAGATTTAAGATTGACTATAATTGATCTTTGGATTAGTTAAGTCTTGCAATACATCAATACACAAAAACACTGCCAAAATAACTACGTTTGTTACACTAAATCTGAAATTTACAGAATACAACTACTTGTATGAAATTCAAAAACCATTCCCATTATTGAAGGACCAGGGATTCCAAAAGTTTCAAATACATCTCTTATCTGTTAACACAGGAAAGTACAGCACAAAAGGTTGATAAACTCACTGGAGTGAGAGGTAATGTACCATTAGACAAACAAAGGGAGCCCGTGTCCTTCTCATGCATGTTTAAGCTATTGAAATGCATAGTTTAGAGGTTACCTTGAAGACTGAAATATACCACCTCCGAGTACCAAATATTTGAATTATACCGAGAGACTTAAAATACTAACCGCTATAAAAACTTACATGTAGGGTTGTAACAGTATACCGGTATGGCAGTTTATCGTGATATTGACATACTGTTCATATCGTGAACATTTGCTTATCCACGGTTTTGGAAAAAAAAAAATGAAACCAGATCTCACCTGCGCTGCTGCGCATATGCAACTTCTTTCCACTTGACTGCTTAGACTCCATCCATACATGTACAGCGGAGAAAATGTCAGAGACAGAGGCTGCTAATTCTAATCTCTATCCTCCGTTGAAAAAAGTTAAAATCTGCAGTATGGGAATACTTTGGGTATCCGAAAAACGAACACGGGGTTGTCCTTGAAGATGGATATCCAGTTTGCAAGAAATGTGGACTAAGAGTGGCTGCAAAAAGGAGGAAATACGTCGAACATGTTCTCCCATATTCGCAAACACCATCCCTCCGTGCAGATTAAGGTATGTTCCGTTTATAACTTAAGGGTGTATTATTTCCGTGATGCAGAGGGAATTTACAATATAACGCAGATGTCACGTAAAATGCACGATAGATGGATAGATATAGATGGATGAATAAATCAAAAATATAGTTGTGCAATGAATCAAATCACAATATGTGCGTGCCTATGAATATACAGCGCAAAAAGACTGCTATATACTGTAAATCTATATTCTGCTTGTTCTGCGTGTCTCTGTGTGAATGAGCAGCGCCTTTTCGTCTAGTACATACTCAAGTACGTGTGACGCTCATGGTGTCCACTATATGAGGACGTGAACACATGAACATATCCAGAGTTGCTCTGAGAGAAAACAATGAGCATTTCATAAAAGAATTGTCAAATACACTGACTGAAACTCATAGGTGTTTAGTACAGCCTGTCAAAATAAAAGTTCGGTTTATCATGAAGAAATAATGACTGAAATATATTACTATTGTACAATAGAATATAGCCTACTTAAAGTTATAACAACAATAATAAAGTTTATTTAAACATTAGGAATATATAGATTTTTGTCCATGTTTTAATTTAGTAAACCTCTGTTGTGCAGACAAACAAATCCGATTGCATTTTCAATATATTTGCATTAAATCATAGAATCCAGACAAATTATATCAGAAACCCAGAATTTGAGGAAATAAAATACATTTCATAAGACTATTATTTTATAATTCTTAAATAATAATAAATTAAGAATAAAAATAAGTTAAGGTTTTATGAATTCAATTGATTAGACATGTTTTTGATTATACACATTTGAATTACTTTGCCCCATCCAAGTTATATCCCACATTTCAGTTCCCATTTACATCCCTGTTCATTATGTGCTTATATGTAGATACATGCTATTTTTATATCATGTTTATAATTCTGTTCATTCTTTAGGGTCAAGCTACCTCTGCAAAGACGCTTCCTGATCCAGCTCAACCAACTGTCACACAGTCACTTGCAAAAGGAATCAAGTTAGATCCTACATCCAAACAAGCCAAAGAATTGAATCATGCTGTAGCTTATTTCATTGCTAAAGACATGATGCCCTTTAGAGTAGTGGAAAAAATGGTCACATTTTGCTCTCCCATTTATGCTGTTCGAGGAAGGACAGTTTGATTTATTCTTGTCTAATCTAAAGAGAAATAACGTATTCCTTATTTTGTTCAAATGGGAGATGTGCAGCTTTTCTCTCTTTTTTTTTTCAAAAGGTAGACTCATAATTCCATGTTTATTTTTCATTAAAAAAAAGTTAAAAGTTTGTTATAATAAACCATATGTTCAAACAAAAAACCCTATCTGTTTTAATTAATTTAAGGGTCATTGTAGCTGATGATTATAATAATAATGATAGCTTAATACCGTATACAGTGAAACCGTGATATTTTCTGAGACGATTTCATACCGTGAAAATCTCATACCGTTACAACCCATGGACCTTGGGTAGCAAGTGTTTTGCCCAATTTGCATGCAACGGGTTCATAGAGCAAATGTTCACACATTCTGGTGGTAAGCTCTTATGATCCTCCAGTAAATCAATTTAAAAATGTCTCACCCACTAAAGCAGTATGGAACTCTGTGCCTTAGACAGAGGTCTATGTGTTGTATACACACACACACACACACACACTTATGCCTTGGTTCCACTGGCTTAAGCGTCCGTGTCGTGCCAATGCCGTGCAGGACGTGTCCGCCCTCAGACGCGTCCCAGAGCTTTTATTGCAAAACCAGGCTGTTGTGATACATACATGATACATACACGTTTCTGTTAAGAGATATTAGGAAGAGCTAAACGTGTAGACAGCATATTCAGACAAACATGTTCACATAAGAATATCCATGTTCCATGTGCAACAATAATAATAAATATGTATTGTTATTATTATCGTCATCATTTGTGCTAGTATATATGTATTTTAAACGGCACAGCATGACTCCCTTAACTTATTACTCTTACTACAGATTTGTAAGTGCAAACAATATTTTTTGCTGTATTATTTATAATTTACTTATCAGACGTCCTTAACCAGGGCAAGTTACAGTTAAAACAAAATACACACGTTTAACGATTAATCATCCAGATACAATATAGCAGGTTTAATTGAACTAAAGTGTGCGCGTCTCAGTCATGGCGTTTATGGACGCATTTATTAAACCAGTCCTTAATGTTTTAGAGGGAACCCCACATCTGCTGTATTAATTTATTCATTAATTTAACTTGTAAATGGACACGTTAATTAAATCGTGTTCGCCTTCACACTGACTGTCTCTGCGGATTGTCCTGCACACCATTCACACAACACAGCCTGAAACACCGGCCAGTTATTCATACAATATTAAGAATACCGGCTGCTACCGCTCCGGTTATTATCCTTCAGTTTATTTTAACTAGTCAGTCACTGCACCAGTCCTGTTAAATCCAAGTTTTTAATGCACTCGGATATTAAGTGTAAGCAGTCATTGTTTCTGTACGTGGATTTCACTCCATGCTGCTAATAAACTTGTAATTTCTTCGTGATCGCACATGGCACTTCAGATACATTGTATCGGAAGATATAATCTCATCTCCTCCCTGTGTCTCAAGTGAAACACACACCTCCAATTCTGAAAGCGAATCATGTCCTCAGTGGGCGGGACGGACGCTTACGGACACGTCTAGCACCAGCAAGTTAACCGTCCACCGTCCGGACGCGTCCGCCAGTGGAAACGGGGCATTATTTAAAAAAATGGGGGAACTACAAAATTACTCCTAAGGCTTTTATTTGGATTTTAGAAGGTACATTTTTCTCCCCCAATTTTGGCATCTTTGTGGAAAAGGTCCAGGAAAATTCCATTCCCTCTGCATTTCCAGTGTTTGAGATTAGTATAATCAAGAGAACACTGTAGTCATAATTTAGATTGAAAATGGCTCGCATCACAACAGAAAAGTCTCCCAGGGCCTAGAAAAGCAAGCAACCTGCTTCAGAAATGTCTGTAGGAGGAATTAAATTGCCATAACCAAAGTGGAGGCTCTCTTAGCTTTTTCCTGTCTCTCTCCCCAGTGAGGCCAGAGAGTAAAGTAGTTAAAGTACAGCCTGTTCCCTGGTGTTTCAGTGCCTTAGAAATTTCTGAAGATTAGGTTAATCTGGATGAAAAATGGACCAGGGAGTTATTACAGCGTAAGTACATCTGACCAAAGAAGCCAACTATTTGAATACTGAAATTATCATAACTGTAAAATGTTTGTAAAAATGCTAGATTGTACAGGTGAGAGCGAACATTCGACTATCCGTTAACCATGACACCTATTGACAAGTGAATCCAACATTTATTAAGTATGCATTTTAAAGCCTGTACTGAGGATTGGTTTTCTATGTAGCCGTAATGAAGATTGACTGGAGGGTGGGATGCGTTATTTCTTGTCTGTGAAGGCTAAACTAGAACTTACGAACAATGGCTTCCTCACAGAAAAAATCTAAAATATGTTCAGTGCAATTAATCTACAACTGGAATATGTTTACCCACCTAAAAGCTAAACACCATTCAGTGACACTAGCAATGACCAAAAAGGAAAGAGGAGTGCAAAAAACAAATTAAGCTACCTACATACATAGTCAGCTATTGCCTATAGGCTATTTATTTTTTATTCATTGAAATTCTAATGCACATGAATGTTTCCGATTTGATTTAGCACAGATGAGTTGTCTATTTGTTTGGTTTGAAAACATGGAAAAAGTACATTGTTTAGATAGAGACCATCTAGCTAGCTAACTTACATAATCTAAATACATTTTGTATTTCACGATTATGACCGGAAAACATTACCACAAGGACACTAATGTTAAGGCATTGGCATTGCAGCTCACATTGCTAAATTGAATGAAAATAAAAACTGAATAAAAAAAAAAAAAAGGTAAAAAACACTTGGTCAAATTACAGCTGTAATTGCAAAACATTCAGTTCTTATGCACACACGTCAACTATGCTGTAATTTTTGGGAGAAGCCCTTAAGCAAGTTTATAATTGTCAAAGCCTTTATAGTTAAGCTGAAATTGTAATTAACAGAAAAGGTGACTATCGGGAGAAAAAAAATGACACTTGCTTGCAAAACATGATAGTTTGACATAACATGCTTATTGCTTCTGTTATTCTGCCATTTTAGTGTCTCCTAATAGGATGGTATTTTTTTTTACTTAGCCTAATGTTTATTAATGTTTATTTAACAAAGTTGTTAAAATTGTGTTAGCCAAGTATTTTAAAATAAAGCTCAGAACTTATTACAAATAATTGTCACATTGCATTATTTTGCACCTCATTTTGAATTGGTCATTTTGAATTGACCATTTGAATAGTCAATGATAACCGCTGTGGAATTATCTATAGTTAATGTATGTCATGCCAATAGATTAGCATGTTGTACAGTTTGCAAGGTTTAAAAATATTGATGTGTTTTGAAGTTTATTTCTGACCAATTGTCTACCAATTATGCAAAGTCAAGTAAGTGTGGTCTTTCATTATATTCCAAAAACAGATGTGTAGTTGTGGCTAGAGGTTTAAACACACAATTCCTTTAGTAGAAAACAAGATGGACAGCAGAATCCCTTAATGTACCAGTTTATTTTGGTATTGAAAAATGGGCTAAAATGGTATAAGCACTTCATATGTACAGCCTATAATTAATTTGAGAAAAAAGAAAGTCTTTACTTGGACCAAAGAGGTGTTGCCTGTCAGCACACTCATTAGAACACTGAACACAGAGCTAGTGTACTTTACTTTCCCACATGCTCCTCCCAGAGCAAACCCTACTACGTTCAAATATGTTTGGAAACATGAGGGTCTTTATTTCCACCATCCTCAGGAGCTACATCACAGTAAGGAAACAGGAAACCCTTCATTTTCATATTGGATGTGTGGTGTTTATGGAGCAGTGAAGGTCAGGTATTTGGCAGATGCAAA